>NC_134982.1:8875200-9475200 GCF_965638725.1 Aptenodytes patagonicus | reverse complement strand
AAAGACCATCCTCAATGTGCAGTGTGGATATGAACACCCTGTTTTGGAAGCTAAGAGACTTTGGTAACACAAGGTGCTCCATGTTCGTTGGCCTCAGCAAGTGGGAGAGATCCCAACAACATTTACTTTAACAGTCAGCAGAAAATCAAGAATCTGGACATCTCTCATCTAGTCCAATCTCCTGAATACCCCAAACTGAAATATTTCACCCATCAGCTTCTGCGTGCAACTTGTTTGAACCAGAGCCTCTCTTTAGAAGAACATTCAACAGCAAATTTTGTCCATGGTTTCTTCTGTCCCCAACACTGCTTTCACAGGTATTAGTCAAGCGAGTCTCACAAAAACACCTATGAGGTCATCTCCTGTCTTTATAAGTATTTCATAGGGTTAGGAGAGGGAAAATGCCCCACAGTTCAGATCAAGTGGAACCTCAGCAGAACCAGGAGCAATGATGAGGTGTAGGGATTCATAGTCTGCTCCACAGCACATCTCTGGTGGGTGAAACTCAGTCCTGCGTGGATGAGGAGGGTGGTGTCTGGTATGAAGTGGAAGGGTGGGAAACAGTAGACAGTGTGGTGCACCATGGTCAGTAGCGGGTAAGAAGAGATAGCTTTGTGGCAAGAAATGAAAGGGAATAAGGGACATTATTAGGGATACTATTATGTCTGTGCCCAAAGAAAAATCACAACACTTGGAATTTGGTCCATCCCAGACAGTCCTGGCCATTTCAGTGGAATTCTTTTTTCCTTGCTCATCCAGGACTTTTTCCAAACTCAGAAATTCCTTCCTTGTTATTACCATTTTCTGTCTGCCTTTGCCATGTCTACCTTAGACTGAGTTTAAGAAGTTCAGGAATCTCAAATAAATGAATACACCACTATTTCAAAAGTGCCAGATGTAAAGGAAAAACTGTGTCTGGTGGCAGAATTTGGAGCAAATCCTTACTGTTTGCAGACTCCAAGTCAGGAGTGTTCAGGTGCTTTCTTGTCTGTAGCTCCAGCTCTCTGGCCTGACCCCACTCCTCCCCTCCCCTCTCTTCTAGAAAGTAAGAGAGATTCTGATGAGCAGGGTCAGGAGGAAGCTGTGACATATAAAATGGCAGTCTCTGCCAGGCTGTGCTTGCACAAACAACCCCCTGGTGCTTGTGAGGGGGAAAAACGTGGGAAGAGAGAAAGCAGAAGCTATAAGCAGCCTGGCTATTTTCAGGTCCCGTTCCAGGCAAAACTGGTACTAAATTATTTACCAACCAATTGTGTGAAGGAATCAAATCCAGTGGCATCCACATGCGGCACTCATAACCTACTAACTGCATTAATGCAGCTGAGGATTAAGGGAGATTTGAATCAAAGTAATGGGAAAGAAATCATGTGCTGAAGTATTTAGACGTAGTCGCTTTTCATGCTGCCTTGATGCCTAGGGACTCATCTTCCCCCTTTTCTGGCAAGTGGCTGCAGCCAGCTACTAACCATCGGTGCTGACAGCTTCCAGCTCAGCCAAGCTTCCATTTTGGAGATCGAATTTGCAGAGATGCAGCTGGGTCCGGGAGAAAAAAAAAAAAAACACAACAAGAAAACAGACAAAGAGAAAGGGAACTAAAATAAACCCCCAGTGCTTTGGGGACTATCTGAATTAGTAGCAGGGGGCTGGCAATGGGAAGGGGAAGTCTGTTAAGGGTCTCCCAACTTTTCCCAGATGATTCTGCTAACCAGCCGACATCTTTTGCTGGATTGGTGCCTGATGGGATGGGGAAAGGAATCTGAATAGCAATAAGGCAGAGAGCTGGAGCAGTTAGTCTGTGAATGAACAGCCAACTGCTGTGGTTGTGGAGACAGACAATCTCCCCCTTGAATGGAGGAGGAGGAGGAGGGAGAGGATCTTATGATTTGGGGAAGAATAGAGGGAATTAGTGATTGTCTCTAAGATGCCTTCCTGCCTTTCACTAGTACTAAAGAGCTGCTAAACCAAAGCAGGCTTACAGAGCTGCAAATTTAGTAGCCTACCTCCAATACTGATAGGCTATACCAGTGTTGCATGGTGAAGGAGAGATCCAAGCATGGGATCTCCCATATCTTTGCTTTCTGCTGCAGAACTCACCTGTGCTGAGGAAGAGCTGGAACAGTGAGAACCTGGGCTGGAGCAAGTACAGCACAACAGCAGCCACAGAGGTGAGGATTTAGGCCAATACTGAGTTACCTGGTAAATATCCCAGCATGCCATCTTTCTTTTTTTTTTTTTTTTTCTGGTGGGCAGGGAGAAGTCCAGACTTTGGAGTCAGGCAACGTCTTAATGCAGACTCAATGCAGAGGATCCACAAATGGGTGTCAGAGGAGCCTGGCTTTGAGAGTGGGCTTCATCCCATGGACCACCACCCAGACACTGCCTGGAGTGATGTTTGATGACAGTGGTGGCAGTGAGGAGGTTTATCTCTGCAGAGCCCCTAAACCAAGGACACAATCTGGCCCTGCATAGTTAAACTCTGGAAGTCATCATGCACTCAGCTCACACACGGCCCTTGTGTTACAGAGACAGGGAAACATTGGCAAAGGCATCGAGGTGTCATCTCTTCTGGGAAAGTTACACTGGGATCTTTTTAAGCTCTTTTTGGACAGCAGCCACTAGAGATGGGCAGGACAAGGGAGCTCTGGTGAACTGCTTATCTGAAGGACACCAGTCCTGAGCATGCAGACCTGCACTCCGGGGCAGCCCAGGGTTGAGAGATGGGAACAAACTCTCACTGAGCCATGTTAACTGCAGCCTTTGTAAATCTGAGCCTGCAATCTTTATTCACTCCCAATACCCTATGTAATGTGAGTTTTTTGCATGGCGATCAATGACACAGTTGCCAAGGGTAGCGTTTACTCTTGCCAGTAAAAGGTGGCAGGATCAGACCTTAATGGTGGGAGAGGAAGAAGCCAAGAAATGCATGCTGGAGTTGAAAGCTACAAAAATAGCAACTAGTCCGGACTTCCCCCAAATCCAATAGTAAATGAAATCCAATGGGACTTTTCATTAATTTCATCTTGCAAATGTTTCTTTGCTTCTCTCTCGTGACAACTCTACAAGACAGATCTGTCTCTTGTATTTTGTATAGATCAGGAAACTGAGACATGGACAGGAAGGAGAGGGACATGACTTGCTCTGGATAGCTTGGATTCAGACTGGCATCTTAACCTCAACCTTGTCTCAGGAAGATGCCAGATGAACTGACTGAAGTCTCAAGAGTTGGTCAGTGTCAGCTGAAACCAGGACTGCCTATGGGATGAGATAGACACATTGTAGTAACTGGGTGTAGGGAGAGCTGGGAGAGCTGTATACGTGTACCTTTACCTAACTATATGCAACACCAGCTATAACAACAGATCTTCCAAACCACCCAACACCCCTCAGAAAATCCTGTTTGAAAACTGTAGTCCATTCCTGTCTGTGTGAATGATTAATGCCATGGCCTTGCACATACAGACAAGGGCTCATCAATTTCTTTAAATGGTGATGGCTCTCGAATGCTTCACCTAATTTCAATGAATTTGCAAACCCCATTTCGTTTTACTCGAGCCTGTCCCCCAAGGGCTTACGTTGTGCAGTTTCTCCGAAAATGTGTGCTGTTTTAGATCTGTGCTTTGTAATCGGTTAACTACCTCCTTAGCAGCGCTTGTCATTTGGGATTTTGGTTTTTTTAATAGTCTTAAATCTTATCAAAACATGAGTCCTAAATAAAATTCTTCTTGCTAACTACTAGTCATGGAGTCATTATTGGAAAGGGCAGCTGGTGGATAGCAAAGCTGAGCTCAATGCTGCTATTTGTAACCAACAGCTTTGTACTTAATAATGAAAAAGTCACTGAGTGTTTAAACTGTTTTCCTACATCTCTTAGCATGAAGCCTGATAAGAGTTTGGCTCTTCTCTAGAGTGAAACAGCTGATTCAAAACCAAACTGACCTTCTTTGGTTAATAGTAATAACAATGAAAAAAAAAATAGCATTCATGGGCATCCCCTTAACAAAAGGAAGCACTTAATTTCATGCAGGAGCTATTACATTCCTTTAAGCCAACAACTTCTGAAGCAGGCTATAAATGAAAAAAACCAAAACATTAAAGCAGAACAGACTTGTCATATATTTCAACTTTTAATCATCCTATTAAGCTGATTAAATAAACAAAGAAAGTGGAGATTTATTTGACTGAGGGGAGAAGTTGACAGGGAATCTTTGAATGCATTGGGTGTGGTGCCAAACCAGAAGTCAGGCAGAGAAGGAGATACAGCTCTAAAATAGTTTTTCCTTTGGACTACCTGGTTCCCAGCTCACCTGTAGCTCATTATTGTGAACAGACACCAAATTTGCAAAAGAAACAAGGTTTAAGTCACAGTGTAAATGAACCATCTGCCTCCTATCCTAGCATGATACCACCCTAACAGAGGCTGACCCTGGAAAGAAACCCTGGATACAAACCCAGCAAAAAAGGTTCAGATCTGAGTTCTCATTTCAATCTTTTTGCTATTTCTGGCCCAAGTCTAACCATCCTAAACACTGGCACAACTTGGAACAAGATCCTGGAACAACCTTTACTCTTCATATTATTAAATCTCCATCTGCTGTCAGATATCACTCTTTAATTTTGTTTTTACCCCTTGCACTTGAGAGTTACAGTTTGAGTAACAAAGGCTGTACAAAACACAGATGAATCATACAGGCAGGTTAGGGTGAACAACTCTTGTATTAGTCACAAAAGCCTGAAGAACGAGATGAGTTATGTGCATGCCAGTCGTTGGGAGAAGATTCATTAGACCACTGGGCCTTGAGCTTGGTTAAAATCACACCTTTTTAAATCACCCTAGAGAGGTTTTCTTGTGCAGGGGATAACTCACTAGAGAGAGACTGAGAGAGCTGGGGTCTAGGCAGGCTCTGACACGGACAGCAATATGACCTCGGAAAAGTAATTTTCACCTCTGTGCCTTTGTTTCCCCTCTTATCTTCTCTGTATGGCCTGGCAAAATCTGCAGGTCAAGAACTACCGCATCTTATTAGGTGTAAATACGTCACTCAGGACACTCAAACCACTCGCAGAGGGCACTCAGAGTTGCTACTAGAAGGCGAATGATGATGCTGAGCTTACACATGCACATACAGGCAGAGAAACCACAGTACCAAGGCATGCTTCCCGTGGGAAAGTATTTCAGAATGACAATGCAGTGAGGGAATTGCACCGGTCTTGCTCACGAACACCAGGATTTACTTCATCAAGCAAAAGCCAAAACCAACTGGAGAGAGGGAGAAAGAGGAACTTAGAAGATTTGAGCCCTTACCTGCCATATGAAAATTGAGGTTAGCCCTGTAGCTGCAGAAATTTTATACAACTTTCAAGAAGCAACAAATACACAGGCCAGATGCTGCATGTACCAGCAAGCAAGATGCGAGGAGCTTATTAAGCGTTAAGTCTAAACAAATACAAAAATGAAATTAAAAAGAAAAAAGATCTGAGATCAATACTCTCTCAAATACCTGTCTTATCAAGCCTGGCATGTTGATTGCAGCCCAAACAAAATGACCTGCTGTGAATGATTCCCAATCCTTTTCTCCTTCATTTTTATTTTTTCATTCCTGCACTCAGATAATCTTTTATTGATATGATACGCGCTTGTAAGAACAATGCTGCAGAGATTGTGGGCTTGCATCATTTCACAGGCAATGTCATGTTCAGGACAGCATCCCGTCTACCAAAAGTACAGAGGGACACAGGCAGGATTTTCAAAGGAGTCTAACCCCAAACCAAATAGATTTAAGTAAGAGTTGGAAAGCCCAGGAAGGCAATTAAATTCACTGTGCAAAGGCTGTCCGGAAGCAGGTAAGAAAGGAGTTTTTGTGCTCAGTAGTGTTAATTTACATCAGTGGACGATCTGGCTCTTTGTTTATTACTTCCATTTCAACAAAGGTAAAACTGAGGCCCACAGAAACTAAATTCAGTAGGAAAAAAAACACCATAGCCATCTTGTTGTAACTGAAGGGAATTAGTGAGCATAATTAACCAGTAAGGGTAATTAACCATTGAGACTAGGGATGTGGCAACCTCTCCATTGCTTTGAGACTTTTCAAGGCAATTAGAGATCTCTGGCTGAGCCAGAGGCTGTGGGACAAATGCAAGAGTCACTAACTGAAAGTCTGCACTGTGCGTGAGGCCAGGCAGAAATGTCAAAGGCTGCTCCTGGCCTTCAAACCTCCACTGAAGAAGTGCAAAAGTTGGAAGTGCTGTCATTATTTGTACCAGCCCTTTGCTTTATACTCCCAATATGAGAGTCCAGAGATTATCCATATAATTGCAGCTCCATCTCTTCTCTGACTAAGGAGTTGCAGCTTCTACATAGATCTGGAATTTCTGAGTTTTCCATCCAAAATTTCTCTCTCAAAATAGAAAACAAACCAAATAACTCCTCTCTGTTTGCTTCACATTTGACTCTCCATCTCAAAGGAATTCACAAAGGAATGTCAAAGAAACATATTTAAATGGCATTATTTGGACACGGTAACCAATCTGATTAAAATTAAATGATTGCATGAACACTTTACATGTATCCAACAACTCACGGGCCATTACACCCTCTAATTGTATGAGTTTGGCATGCTGGATGTTATGAGGCAACATCACTGAAAACTCATGGAGCTGAACAAGGCAGAACCTGAGGTCTGAAATACTTCAGATCTACAAGACGTTTTGATTTGATTCAAAATCATGCATACCAGTCAGGTTCAGGGAAAGCCTGCTCATCCCTTGGTCACATGGATGAAGGGATATTCAGGCAGAGATGGCTTTTATGCCCTTGGAGCAGCAGTCTGCAGTCATTAGTACTGTTTGATTCCAGTTAATGTCTTCCATATCTGCTGCTTGTAAGGGGTCAGAACAAATCTCTCCACTGGCTCTCTCCTCTGTCCCATCTTTGGACCCCATGTGCCAAATCCTCATCATCTTGTCAGTCCCTCACGTAGTCTCTTTTCCCCTCCAACTATCATCCCTTCCTCCTTTTGAACTTCACTATCAACCCACTTTCCCTGAGCTTGAAACTTTCCTTTAGCTCCTCATCTCTGTCCATGTTTTTCTGCAGTCCTCAAAATCTCCCTCAATCTTTTCATATGAGGCATTTTTCCTCTTATCTGCAGCTGCTCAAGGTTTACTCCAGAGCCCATACATGTCATTTTTTTTTACAAGAGGTTCTGAACCAGCACATGCATTTGATAGCACCCACTCTATAAGCACCTCAGCTCATTTAGCAGCACATTATTTGCCAAATGGGATGTGTGGGCTCCCACACATTATTTACTGTCCTTAAGGGAAGCACCTTGGGCTTGCAGGCCTAACATCTCATTCATAGTTTGCTCAAAGCACACTGCGAAGGGACAATGGATAAACCAGTTCTCCTTTGTGAGAGGGCTGCTGGTCCAAGGGAACAGATTTCCCTTTCCAGTTCTTTCCCACCTTTTTTAATCTTTCTATCCTTTTCCTCTTCAGATGACAAAAGGATGTGAGAAAGTCCACAAAGGTACCAGAGAAGCTTGGAAAATTCCCAGGGAAAGGACCTCTAAGAAGAGGCTGATAAGGATGGTGGATGTAGTCTAGGAAACCACCGAAAGTAAGGGCTAAATTTGACCAAGACACAGAGGGAGTAGCCCCAGAAAAGATACCAAGTAATTTCTGTAGCATCAGTGCATGTTTTTTGTAAGAAAAGCAAATGCAGAGAGCTTGGGATCACACTTGAACCTATTGTAAGGAGTTATAAATGTCCCTGTCACTGAACAGAGTTAAAATGGATTACCAGTTTACATTACCATCATTGCCCAGTGGACTGGATAAGCTACCCAGGAGCAGGCCAACTTCAAACGAATGTGACAGGGCCCAGAAACACCACCCAGCTCTCAAGTGCATGCAGAAAAGGTAAGACATGAACACCAGACTTTGAATCACTGCAGACCAAGATCATATCATCCTGCAGCTGTCATCCTTCCAAATATAGAAGGGGATTCACTGACAACCTCAACTTCTTATCTTTGCTGCTGACCTTTACTGAGTTACACAATTGGTTTCCTGCACCGAAGAGGACTCAGACTCACAGTTTACTATGCACCGTCTGTCTCCACTTTTATGGTTTGCACTTTTACTTTATTATCTTTAATTTTCTTCTTCCAACTCTTGAGTGGGTATTAGAAAGTCAATACAAAACCTATTCCAGCCTTTTATTCTAAAATAACAGCACTAAGCTTGTTTATTTACACTGAGACAAGATGATATTTGTGACAGCCTTGTCAATAGTTCAATGGCATGATGCTAACTTTTTTTCTTTAAACTCAAATGCACTTTATTTGTGTGTGTTTGTCTGTCTCTCCAGATCAACTCTTGTTTTCCAGAATCAATATCAATATTCTCCAAGAATATTGATATTCAACTCCAAAGAGTTGAAAAACTGCTTAGACAACAGCTAGTGAGCAAGGCCTTTGAATGTCTCACCCTAGGGTAGAGGTGTGCTGATTCCCATGAATGAAGGGTCAGCTACTCATGCATTGAATTGATGGTTCTCAGCTTGCTTAGTTGAACTGGACCATTTGGCAGAATTTACTTTTACCAGCTAACAGGGATTATTTGTGAAATCATAAAATATTCCTGTGAAGGAGCCCCAGCATGCCCTTCCCTCTGCAAATTTAGACTCTTTTTGGCTCCTACCACAACTTTCTGGTCACCGTGTTGGTGTTGACTGATATCTCTGTTCCTGGGAGCAGCTGAGAAAGCAAGGAAGAGCAGGCAATATCACTCAGTGCTTGCTTTGGGAAAAGGTGAATAATTCATCCCTTCCTTGATAGAACAACAACACAGCAACATGAGAAGAAAACCTTGGTCAATTCTGATAGTGTAATTTTTCAGTCCTACTACAGTAGAACATCTTACGCCAGGTCCTATGCCTTTCTGTGCCCCAGTTTCCCACTTGTGAAACAGGATAGATGTAAAACAATGCATTGCTCGGTTATAGATGTTAGTTGATAAAAACATATATATTTTCAAATTCTATGTTTCAGAATGAAAGATATGATTTTCAGAGGAGTTGCACGACCACTTTTCCCATGAAATCAAAGGGAAGCATCTGCTAGCAATGGCAAACCCCCAATGAATTAATAGTGTATGTAATAGCTTCCCTACAAAATTAGTGTTGGGGTTGGAGCCCTCAGCACCAGAGCACTGCTTCAGCCAGGAGAGTTACCCACTGCATTGCAGCAGTAGATGTTTCTCTGATGTGGAACTGCCAGCAGTGGAGGCTTTTGCAGCTCTCTTTTGGGATTGCTTTAATGTGTTTAGCTTGTCTAGGAATCACTGAAGAGAGAGGCAATCCCTCAGGAAAGACTGTTTTTCTCCTGAGAGGTTTAATGTGGCTGAGATGCAAAGCATCTATCTATCTCCAAACACCAGTAAAGCACATCCTCCTGGTTAGGTTAAGGGGGCTATCTCCTCCTCCACTCCTGTCAGGGGAAGCTGGAGGGACCTGCAAGCCCACTCAGCCTGGGGCTGTTTCTAACAACACTCTGGGAAGGAAAAGTGGGCAGGCCAGCCAGTTGAGAGGGGAATTCATTCAGATCAAAAGGTTTGACTCAGATCAAAAGCCAGAAGTGAGGTTGCTCATCTGAACTATGTGAAACCCTCAAGCCTGAGGAATGGGTGTCTGAATTGAGGATGCCCTGTCAGTGCCCCTCTTCTTGGCTGATATAAAGAAAGTCCCCAGCATATTTTGTCTCAGAGCCCCAGGCAACTGTGATGAATAGTGGGACGCTTTCTTATGCTCTCCTTATCCTTTCCTAGATGCAGGTTATCTGCCCCTTGCAAATCCAAAACAGGTAGGTTCTTTGCTTTTGATTCAGATCCAATTACTCTTTGAGTCACCAGCTATGGCTCTGCATTTTGTTGCCACTTTGTGTGGAAGGACCATCATCCAAGCGTACATCTACCTAACTAGATGTCAGACATAGAAGTGCTGACTTCCCCAAATACACAAAACTGAGAGCTCTGCCAGCAATGTTTTACCTGATGTGGTCGCTACCACCTGGTCTTTCAGATCCCTCTCACCAACTTTGAGATAAAATATAAAAGTGAGCTTTTGTCACTTTATGGTAGGGATCTTTGCCACTGGAAATATGTTAGCTGCAATTCTGCAATCACATTCTTCCTGTAAGGCCTGGGGTGGACACGTGCATTGATGATAAGGGAGGTATAAACCAATCTAGCCATTTCTTGTTGTAAGATCTGCAGTGCAAGACTCATCAGAAAGTCCCAGCGAGGCAGGCAGGGTTATAGCCCTCCCAGTGAGTCTGCTGCATCTGAAGTGGTTTGTGCTTGCGCTGCACCAACTTAGTTTGCCTGTCCCCAGTGAACTGTTTGCCTTCGTAAAGTGCTATCTACGTTTGCAGAACCTGAAGCCTTGTGAACAACCTGTGAAGCATGACTGTCAGGAGAGTTTGACCATGTTTCAAAGGAAAATAGGGTATTGCCTGAATGTGGTCCATTTTCATTCAGTGTGGGGCTTGGGGAATGAATGAACCCCATAACTCAAGACAACACTCTAAGTCTTTAAAAACACCTGATGTCCAGCTTGAACCTAAACTATAACTTCCTAATTGCACTTGTTCCTGCACACTTTTTCATGTTCTACCTAGCACACACAGGTTTTTTTTGTCTCATCTGCTAGTCCAAGGCATCATTTTGCCCGGTTTGTCTCAGACCATGGACCTGCTCTCAGAATTTACTGCGTTTCCTGTCCTGCAGCAAATGTTTTGCATCGTTGCTGTGACCTACTCCAGAAGTAGCTGCCTTTTGGTACTGGCTACAAACAGCAATCTGACAACTTCTGTAAGGACACTGGGGAGAGAAGGCATACAACAAGGGCAGAGGTGGGTCATGAATTATTTTTGAACTCTGATTAGCAGTAAAGTGGTGCCTGGGAATAAATGCTAAACTGTGGAATTCAGATGTGGCTGGCTGATTATTTCCTATCTTCTGTTGACCCTAAAAGTCAATAAAGCTCCCATACTGCCCTTCTTTGAGATTCCCCTTTCCTCCCTATAACAGTGTGATTAAAATACCCTATTTCACGTCCAGCCTATTTTGATGGTGTCCTGTGCCTCTTCCCCATGGATTTCTTTGCTCTGGCTGTCGGCCAATCAAGGCTTCAGCAATCTGATCAGCTGCATGATTTAATGAACCCTCCTTTCATGGGGAAGGGCACATTCCTTTATAAAAACTGGTGAGATATCACATTTCACAGGATGACCTCTACTTTCATAAGATGATGGGAGAAAATTGGTTTTGGAAATCGAGGAAGATTGCATCTTGTGAAACAGAATCCAGAGAGTGACACAGAGACCACCTTTCCATTCCAGTCCATTTAATTTTCAGGTTTTGGTTTTTGATGGGGAGCTAAATATAGTTTGGGTCACTAGACCAGAAGCACAAATAATTAACAACAAAAGAAACCCCTCTCCCACTCCACTTCTTTACTACAGGAAGCTCTCACAGCAAATGTACTGTGCTCAAAGCTGAATAAAGAAATAGAGCTTGTCCTCCATGCCACTGTAGCAATCTTTGGTGGGAGAAGTATACTTTTATTAACAGTATCCTGTAATATTGTTCTGCGGCTATTGCTCTGCCCAAAAGGTGGATTTGAAGAGGCAGAATGCAATGGTCCAGACATTAAGACCTGGACCCAGAGGTGTTGTCTGGGGTCCAAAGTCCTACTTAAACCTAGAGAGTTTGGCGCCTACGTAATTTTCAGGGTCCTATCCTGAATTCTTGAGGAAAATAGCAAAAAATAGTTAATGTTTATAACAAGAAGAGATTAACTTTGAGAGTTGTTTAGAGAACTTAAGAATGATTCTCTTTCATGAGGTCATAAACTTGATGCTCTAGGCTAAATAGAGTCTGACAGGCATGTTTGTTCAGGATACATTTATTACTGAGCTATCCAGGGACATCCACAATTACTGTCATGAGCCGTCTGATGATTAAAGAGCAGAATGAGCAAAACGGAAGATTAAAGGCATAGAACAAGGAGCAGAGATTCTGTCTTCACTGAGAGTACCCAACTGACAGGAAATTTTGAGCCATTCAGGAATTTGCGTGTGTATGTGTGTATGCTGAAACTTGCTGTACATTTCTTAGACAGCAACTGCCCTGCTTCCATCACCTTTTACACATATAACAGACCATCAAAGGGCACAGATCTTATGGTCTGCACCCTTAGCTCTTCAAAGAACCCATCATGCAGAATTTGGACACTAACAGGGACGTATCAGTGCTGCTCAAGTGTGTGCTTCTCTGTGGCCCTTCTGTGACGCCTTGTAGTCCCTAGTACCTACAAAATGCCTTTCATGCTCTTTCCACTTTCAGTGTTCCTGACAGAAAACTGGAAGTGGCAGAAGTACCATTAGTTTCTACAACCTGGTTTCTTTCCCTGGTATTGTCTGGCTTCCAGTTTACCCTATACTAAGGTAACCCTTTTACTGCAGTACTGGGTGAAAACCTTTGCAGGTGTATTGTGGGAATACCCTTCTTACAGTGGAAGTGCAGTGACTGATCCCAGGGGTGGATGGAGCAGGGAGAACCTACCAGATTCCACCTGAAATGAAGGACAAAAGGTTTTCCTTGTGTCCCCTTGTGCCATGTATTAATTCACCTCTCCCTGTCGAGTCAGACCTGCCTGGACTTGCTACTCTTGGTGAGCTCCCCGGAGATGACTAACAATGATAAAAACTCCCTCACTGTCTCTGCTCTGCATTTTCATTTAAGATGTGATTTGTTCTAAATGTGTATAAGGGCCAGCAAGTGTGCCAACCCCTATATAATCACCAGGATCCATTCTGAATCGTCAAAAATAGCTGAAAAGGTATATACGAAGAAATAATGTTCAATCAGTAAACTGTGGAGTGTGAGGGGTGTCCCAAAAGTTTTATCTCTAGAAATGCTGTGATGACAATAGAAGAGGGCCATTGTATAGGACAGCCTGTGGTTGGGACAATTCAGCACAGCTTCATCTATTTCTTCAGAATTCCTTCTCTACATCAGTAGAGAGGTCTGTGTAAATACATCCTAGAAAGCTATGGGAACACCCATGAAATGGCCAATTCAGGACATAGTATATGAGGAGCCAGATTATAAAATCGTCTGTTAATACCTACCTTTTCATTTCTTCATTCCTCAAGGAATATTTTCCCTTTGTCCTTACCTAGAATGAGCCTGGAGAGCACCCTGCCTTCATATTGGATTGAAACAAACAGAAGAATAAAGAAAAAAACCAACACCTTGTCCCCGGAGTCTCTTCACCTGCAAACACTTTTCTTTCTGTGTGTGCATGGCTACATGTACTGCAACTTTATGACTGAGCTAGGTTCCCCTGGGGAGCTTCAAGCTCTCTTAATGCTTATGACCACCAGTCAATTTGCATCCAGAAATATCCTCCACAGAAAAGACGTGAAATAGGCAAGGAGAAAACAAATATTCATTACTCCAAGAGTTAAAGTAGCATCCATTTGGACTGCACATCTGTAAAAGGCCAATAAATTGAAGGCAATGCTCATAATTACATTGCAGGCCAGGCTGAAAAAATGATGCATTCCTCTGGAGCAATTTGCTACTGTTGGGGTTTAGGAAACTTCTCCCTCCCTGCTGCTGCCAAAAGAAAAAAAAAAAAAAAGAAGAGAAAAAAGATACTTCTTTTTTTGGATGTTGATGATTAAATAAAAGAACGCTGAATGGCAATAGTCATTAGACCAGCAGGAGGAATAAATAAGGAACATCATTGGTAGTTGTAAATAACGGATGCCGTTTTGAGCACAAAGCAACACATCTGGTAATTATTCTCAATTCCACTCCAATTGCTTTGATTTGGCGGCATAAGGTGCCACAATGAATTCTGCCTTTATTTATTTATTTATTTATTTATTTATTTATTTGCAAATCAGTGTTTAATTGTAAATTGCCTTGGAGGAATCAATGGGATTTATTGTTTCTGCCATGTGAAGTGTGGAATGTTTGCCATTACAGAACAATGGATTATTTTTTAATAATCTCTGCCTAACGTCCTTTTCACTTGTAATAAGGTTGTTTTGGAATGGGCAGAAGTTGCTTTTGATCCTCCCCTACCTCACATACTTACACTTTTTGTCTCCCTGCTTATACTTTTTTATGGCTGCTCATTTGATATCTTATTAACATTGCTTCCTTTATTAAAACAGAGCTTAAACAAAACTACTCTGCCAAAGCCTCTTTTTGTGACCTTTTGCCAGTTACTTTTAGGCAGATGTTTTGGAGGGGCATGTTTGGACCTGACCAACACATATAGCTCATTAACAAAAAAAAAAAGAATCTTTTTTGGTCTTTTCTTAGCCCTGATTATTTTTGCATTGCGATTTGTGTTTGTCTTTAGAAAGAATCCTTCCTACCCATTGTCACTCTCTCCTGAAATTCAGGATGAAATCCCTCCTCTCTGAAACAAAGGATAAATGAGGAAGGTAGAGCTTTTCTTTTCCCTTTTCCTTTTCATTGATTATTAGAAAATTTAAAAAAAAAAAAAGGAATTTTGAAGAAATTTGCATTTATAAAAATTCTCCAGCTTTGATTGATAGCATTTGTAGATGTCCCTTTCCTCTGTCAAGAATTTCAATTAACTCTTGCACATAGTATGTCCAAACAGTAACAGAGGTGATGGTGACTATTGCACCTTTAAAATGTCTCTGGGACTTGGCTCCTCATCTATGACACAGTAATAATGGACCCTTTTCTCTGAATTGTCTGCTGAGATTATAACCATACCCAGACTTCTCTTTTATTACAGTGCGTACAATACTTAGCAGAACAGGGACACAGTCACAGTTGCTTTCTCCAGATGATACTGTAATTACCACATTAATTTGTATAACAACCTTCAATCCTCTGGCTGGGACACCCTTTCCCCCGAGCCACACTTATTCCTGTACTAGACTGAGACATCCTCTCTCCTCAGGACAGGACTCAGTTTGGTTGAATCTGAGATGCATTTTTTGGAAAAGCGGGGGGGGGGGGGGGGGGGAAGATTTTTTTTTTATTTTAATGAGGAAACGCTGATTTTCATGGAATTAGCTTTACTTTAAAACTGAATAAAGAAACAATCCCTACCCTCCAGGCCTGTCACACATCAGTTTGAAGCTGATGACATTATCTCTGGGGAACCAGAGCCCAGGTGGTTGCAGGAGTAAGACTGGACTGCAGCTCCTTCGACTTCAGTGGAGCACAGCAAGCCCCAGGAATAGTCCCAGAAAACCAGAGGGAACGGGAGGACCCTCCTGTTTGCCAGCTGTAAAGTCTCTGCTCCCCTGGGGATGACTAGAAAGCTGCCTCCTTGAAAGCCACTCTTCTGCAGAACAACAAAGTTGCTGGAGCTGGGCACATAGTCCCCTCGCTCTTCCTCCAGTGACAATCACTGTGCATTTAGCTCCGCCGTGGAACGGAGCAGGCGAGCTAATTAACACGCTAAGTCATAAGGAGGCAGTGCCAGTAGGGAAAACGGAGCTGCGTGAGCTGTCTGTGTTCGTACCCTGTACAGTCCTCTTGTCACGAGACCCTAACTGTATGATTAAGAATGACAAGTGTTAACCCCTCTGGTCTGGGGGTCTCCTGGCTCTCCTGCTGCAGTGGTCTCATCCCATTTTCTTTCTCAGAATTTCAGCAATTAGCAACAGAAAAGACGTATTAGTTCATCTATCCCACACGCTCGCTCTTCTCCTTGGACAGAGTGAAATGAATCCCTATATTTGTGCAGTTCATTGTCCAGCCAATCTCTAAATGACTCTTACAATGAAGATTCCTTCAAAAAGCTGTTTCATTGACTAATGTCTCTCTCTTGGACTGATTAGCTCCCATACATGAAAGAATAAAATTTATTTTGGGAAGAGGTGAAACTGAAATATTCCCCTTGTAGAGCATTCACCAGACTGCTCCCTTGGGCATGGGTTAACCCTCTAGCCAGCAATCATATATTGACAAGCAGTCTCTATTTTGCTCGTGGGGTATGTTTTGTGTCCAGTCAACACTTCCAGATCTGGGATGCAAGTTCTGATGAACCACAGAGGCAAAACTGGAATTCACATTGTTGGAAAACTGTTCACTTGTAGCCATTTTGTTTAAAACAAAAAGGAATTGGTCTTCAGGGCGTGGAGGGGGGAAAGTCTGCAGAGAATGGAAATACACAGTCCTGATGATATTCCCTCAGCAAGATTAAGCTGGTTTCAGAGCTGAGTGTGGCTCAAAACCCAGACAGAGTCACATTTTCAATGTTTTTTTATGGATTGCAGTAGTTGAGTGTGTGGGAAGGGAAGGGAAAGGAGCAGAGGAGAATGGAATGAGAAAGGATTCAATATGTTGATTCAGATCATCCAAACTCAGTGGCTCTCAGACCCTTATTTCCTCCTTGCAGGAAATGAGGATTAAGATATTTCCTATGAACAGGTGAGTCAGAGGATCATCTTTGTTATTTTTATTTGGAGCAAATGTCCCTGTTTAAATTCTACAAAATAATAATAATTGAAGACACACAGAAAAGCTAGGTAAATTCCAGGCACCACGACCCACTGGGAATGAATGCCATTTTCAAGTCATATTTGTTTTTACATTTGTTTTTCTTCTTTTTAGCTAACAGTGCTTCATACTTCAATATCCTCTGAAGGGGAAAAAAAAAATATTAAAACCTACAGAACAGCTGACATAAAGACAAGGACTGAAAAGAGCACCTGACTAAAGTGGTTATTATTATTCAACTTGATACACACTCACACACACACATACACATTAATCCTTAGCAACCTCTTTACTAACAACTTCTCTGACAGTTGAGAGGGTTCCACTTCAGTAATAAGAATTTATTGCATTTTATCAATAACAACATCAAAATTTCCCAGGAGTATCCCTTCAACTCCAACAGGCATGTATGTACCCAGACATTTTGTAAAACTTTTCAGGCTTGATACAGAACTCACTGATATCCACAGTGGTGTTAACATGAACTGTACTGGGTGTCAGATGAGATGTTCAGGTTTGTTTTCCATCCTCGCTCATGGAAAAAATAAAAAAGAATATTAAACATTGAAGCCTGATTCTGGCAAGTAGGAAAAATCCTCAGCCCACAGATGGAATCTTTTTTTAGTGAATTATAGAAATTGAACAATTTGGGGGAGGGAACTATACAAAAATAAGAAAATAAAGATCATCACTAGGATAAATCACTGCAGAAATTTCTGTGTCTGTTTAACTCATGACTTACACCTCCAGAAGATAAAAAGCAAATGAGCCATCCAAATCAAGAAATGTTGCCCATCCCAGATTCAAAGTGCTCACTGGTTCCAGACCTTACTAGTTTGTCTGAGCAAACCCAACAAAAGCCAAGTGAGAGTAAGAATTGCTTCCAAGTCCCAGCTGAATTTCACCCTTAACGAAGCAAGAGACCCAGAGATGGGCATAACCTTCAAGTGCAAAGATGCCCATTACAGATCACCATGGAGGAGCAAGGAGGCTCTGGGACTGCAAGCCAGGACTTCCACCGCTCAAGTTAAAAAACAAACTACTTCTGCAGGGCTACTGCCAGGAGTGAAAAATAACTATGGGGAGTTGTTCAAGCAATCTCAATAATATTTCTTGGAGACTAAGACCATGCACAGTTTGAGTTAAAGTCTGACCTGTAAAAATCTAGTCTCAATTACTCTAAGGGTCAATTAGTCTTGGGAAATACGCATTCCCACTAAAAAATGACGAGCTCGATCCGTCATCAGAACAGGTATATCCAAGCATGGCCTGAGGGAATCTGGTCACTACAGTATTGCCCTGGTTTCCTAGCTCAGCAGTGTGTTCAAAGGCTCACTGTAAGATTGGGAACTGGGAAGAGGGACTTGCATGAAATGTGGAAAGAAGCTCTACAAAACTCTCCCAAGCCCCCAGCCATCTTTTTCCCCTGTTATTTCAGAGAGCTCTGCCAGGTACTGGATGGCATAGAGATTTCATCTGCTGTATGGATGCAGGTGCCTTTATGGTTCTGTCACTTTACCACAAAACATCTCACAATCTCACAGGTGTTGGTGGACTTTATACTTGCAGAATATCGACGAACAAGACAAGTAGTATTACTGCTTTAACATCAGCTGAGTGCAAAGGTGATTTTTCCTTTGTGTTGGTTGTGCTGCCAGATGGCAAAGGCTATAATTCAATCCTGCTCAGCTGAGATATTTCTCTGAGGTCGTTCTCCCTCCAGTGAGGCTAAGCTAAAAGGGATAATCTTAAGATTTAGGTAACTAGAAGTAACTCTGCAAACCTCTGTCCTCCTTCTGACTTGTTTCTTTACACAGTCAGGAAGCACTAGAGATACTTGAGACAGACATTCCTCACCTAATTCCTAGCTTGACGTTTCAAGTAAAGAAAATGAGATTATCTGGACCAAATAATCTAATTGCAAGGGTGGAGGTGAATGATAGCCACAGAAAGTGGCCTACCTTCAGCAAATAAACCTCAGCTTCTGCAAAAGGCCACGTTGGCAACACTTCCTGCTGTCAAGCTGCCTGCTCTTGTCTGGTTCATCACTTTGCACAAATCCAGATGTAAAAAGGGTGGTCCATGGCGTGCAAGAGCACTCTGAAGAATCCTTGCCACCAGAAATGCCCTCCTTGACACCTGGTGGAATTGCCTCCCGCCCCCTCCTCCTGTCTCCTCTCTTCTCCCGTTTTCTGTTTCTATCATTGAGAAGGGATAGAAACCAGCTTTTTTTGCAGTTTCACCCTGTTGGTCTTCCATACTTATAAACAACTTCTCTGGCAGGATAACGTATAACAAAGTATGCTTTAGTGTACCCCACAGTAAATCAAACTGATTTTTAAGAACTTTTGTGGAGTTACCGCTTAGTCACCGTCATTTAAAAAGAGGAAAACCTGGTCCTATTCTTTCACCTGCTTGTTATAGCTTCTAGAAATTATGGTGATATTACCTAAGAGAGAGGCTGGCAGGCAGGCAGAAGAAAGGAAAGAAGAAAGAAAAAAAAAGAAAGAAATAAAGAAGGTAAGAAAGGAAGAAAATAAGACATTCCTACTTTCAGTAAAAAGAATATAGGAATGGATTCTAAAAAATAATACTCTGACAAATTGAAAATAAACCCAATAATTTTTCTGTAAAATTGCCACTGACTTTTAAAAAATCTAAAAAGACATAGGACCTGAACAATGCACGTGCACACACAGCCCACATAGTACCTAGTTATGCACAAATCCTCATATTCAAATTAGTGTGATTTTCTTTGAAAGGAGGAATTAAACTGACTTTTCTTTTACCCAGAATGCTATAATGAAAGCAAACATTGTAAGTGTACACTTAAAAAAATCTTGATCTAAAGAAATAAGGGGAGGGAGCATTTTCCGATGCTCATGAAAAGCAGTAACTCTGACATGACGTTGATTTCAAGTAGCCTTTCTTTGAAATACAGGTTGCCATATGACTGGTACCAGCTGGGGGTACATTCCAGTTGTTGTTTGATGCAGTCCTTGCAATAAAAAGTTTTTTTTATATATATATATATATATTATTTTTTTTTTTAATTCCACTGATTCCTTGTACTTTTTAGCCAAGTTATATCAACTCCACATCAAAAATCTTTGCTAGACAGCTTCACCTATAGGTTGCCTGTAGTACATTACACCGTATACTGTGAACACCTCCATGCCCATACCTGTGTCCAGAGATATGCTTGGGTAATGCCCAGAGATTTGACTTCCATCCAGGAAAGCACAGGGATTTCAGAGCTAAAGCTGAAGCACCGTCTCTTCTGCAGCTAGATATACTGCCACACATCTGGGGCTCTGGGGGTCTGCTTCAGAGTGTGCTTTCCTGCACTTCGTGATGAACAGAGACGCTTTGAGTAACAACTCAGATTTGTTTATTCCACATGACAAACAGACTAAATTCAACACTACTAATGCAAAAGGTTTTGGAAGAAGAACTGATACAGCCTGGACCATGCCAAAAGAAAATAAGATTTGTTCACACACCTTTCTTAATCCTGAAGTCCATCTAGACAACCTGAAGATGTGGTTGAATAACAGATACCAGCTTATGTTTGAACAGTACTTTTTATGCTGATATAACAGAACCATTTTGTAAGCCTGTGTTGTTTTTCCTGTTACCTTCAGGTACTCCTCACTGAAAAGTAGCCACCTCTGATGTTTTGCTAGTTGTTAAACAATGCACAAGAGCTCTCCCCAGTGGCTTTGGCTGGGGAGGGAAGGGAAATGCAACAAGCAAGCTGACTTTTCTGCTGTGTGAAACACTGTTGAAATGAGCGGAAAGGAGCTAAGAAATCTGTCTGACATCCTGTTAAAACCAAGAAGCTGTTACTACAGGAGGCCTCTTGACAGGCTATCAGAGTGCACACACTGAAACAAGTTGCTTCATGGGCAGCCGAATGTGTAAACCCTCTTCCAATGTCCCTACCCCCATGAGCTCATTGATGTCTAATAAAAGATGGGCTTATGAGCACTAATGAGAACTCTCTGCTCTGCCTGGCTGCCTATTTTCATGAAATTTATAGGAACACAATAGCTTTGGGACCTCTTCCACCCCATCAACGATAGGTTAAATTACCCAGTGGGTTCAAAGCTCAAAGGAGGAGCCCTTGACAGATTGACTGATAGATGGGCCCAGGCACACACTTATAAACAGCTTGATTGTACGTCTGACTTCCTTTGGAAAGAAGGAGCAGGAGTTTTATTGGTCCTAGCCCATAGACAGGATAACTTCTACCAAATTGCCTCCTATTGTCTTCTTAAGATGTTGCTTTAATGACAACTCAATGGCAAAGCACCTTCTGGATTTTGAAGACATCACTTTAATGCCTCCATGGGCCAAGTGTCTTTACTGAGCTTGAGAAGCTATGATGTCATCACTGGTGAAGGTGGTACAGCTGCAAGTGTGCTGAAAGCCAAGGTCTGGAAGGGAAGGAGAACTTTTCAGAAGCATGCCCTTCATTTTAAAGGGCAAGGCTGTGGCTTTGAGAAGCCAAACAATTTCTCTGAAGCACGATTTTGTTTGTGCTGCAGGGGTATTTACTGTTCTAAGATTTCCTGGCATTTGGGTGGTGTAGGTAGAACAGATTTACGTAAAAAGGGGGGGAAAAAAAACCTTCAAAGGAGCTTTAAAAGGACAATATCCCAACCCACTGTCTCTTTGGGAGATTTTATTTAGACAGAGCTGTTGCTGAGCCTTTTGTGACCAGACATTTGTACGTGTTTTACTGCATGTTTGTACGGCTGCACACAGGAGATAATATAACTGACAGGCTAGTGATGATGGATTCCTACAGCACAGGGGATGCAGGGAGGTCAGGAATGGGGCTACATCCTCTCCAGTATGCCAGCACCATCTTTTCCTTTTTTTTTTTGCAATGCCAGCAGCAAGATGTTCCCCATCCACAGGGAAGATGCACACGGGTGGGTGCTAAGGTCATGACAGACTGGGCCCAGAGGGAACTCCCCTCAGATGCACCCTTATGCCCTTTGATTCACTTTCTAGCACACTTCCAAAAGCCTGGAGAAGACTCGTGCAAAGCTGAGGTGGGGAAAGAGGACAAAATGAATAAAGAATAAGGCCAAATTTAAGTAAGGAACTGAATAGGATTTAGAAGACATGACTTCTGCTCCAAGCTGTGTAATGAGGTGCTACTCTCAAACCACAATACCTCATTGTTCCTCAGTTTCCTTGTCCATACACTGAGCAAGGCAAAGAGGCTGATTTCATCTGAAAGAGTCTTTGGGAGCCACTGATAGAGCTGCAGAAGGGCTAAGTATTATCTACATCACCCAGCAAAGCAGCATCCATTTTAAAGCCATCTTTCTGCCCTTCTTCACTTTGTGGGTAACGGTGAGGAGCTTTACATTGCTGGTACAGCAATGGGGACAGGAAAGAACTGCAGTTTCACTTTGCACCCCACTCTGTTCTTTTCTACAATCAGGAATGGATGTGTTCACAACTGGCTTAGTATTTGAGGCATGGCCGTAGGAAGCAATGTCTCACTGTGGAAAGCTGCAAGAACTGGAGGACAGAAAAAGAGAAAGGAAAAGAAGAAAAAAACCAGCCAGAAGCATACACACACAGGGAGAAACCCTTCTGCAAAATTTCTGTGCCAGTTTCTGCAACCCTCAACCTATTCTTTTTAACACCAACTTGCCAAAATAAACTATAGTTTGCATTTTCAGTGGTTGCTTTTTTGGCTGTAATTTTTCCTATGCTCACATCTCAGCTCTAAATACATTTGCAGGAGGGGAAACGAATGTGTGCCCTTCTTAGTAGCAAATCCACTAACTGTCTCTGCACTTCATCAGGCTGTGAAAGGCAGACTTCACACTGTGAGAAACAGTCCAGGATAAATCAGTCCATTCATTCCCTTCATTCATCTTTTGAATATCTTTTGCATGTGTTCAGATTGTATCATGGTGTAGATAATACTGGTAGACTCTTCAATATTTGCTTTTAATTGTTGGCTGTTACAATGTTCAGCTTTCAGAGAGGGAACGTGATTGCTGAAGAAAATCCAAGTAAGCAAACACCAAACTGATGGTAAGAGGATGTTTAAGGCTCAGGTACTTGGACTGTTCTCAAGGAAACCTTCCATGGAGGCCTTGGTCCAAAGGCCACTGCAGTCTGAGTAGGCTTTGGACTAAATCCTAAATAGTTTTGTGAGTACACACTGGTTTCAGACCTCATCTCTGTACCTCTGGAGACTTATGAATTTTCACAGAGTAGAGAGAAAACCTTACCCCCATTCAGGGCCAGACTGTCTGCCCTGGCTGCAGAAAGTCCTGCTGACAGTCAAAGCAGTTGCTTACATGGAGAAGATATCATTAAGAGACTATTTCATGCACTTTACCTGTCCTTTAATGGGTGGAAAAAGAACCAGACACAACCACAGAAGAGAGTGCACACCTTGTCAAGAAACCCTACCAAATCTAAGCATTTATGACATGTTTCTGCAGGGGTGATTGAGCATTTGGATTGTGGATACCCGAATTGTAAATTTTCAAGGACATCAACTGATGAATGTGAGGATTTCCCTGGATTTCCATCTTTACTCTGAAGGCAAAACCTATGTGGTCTATGAGCTCTGCTGGCTCATGTGATCACAGTGGGTTCAACCAAAGGCCATGTATTTGTTTATGATCTGCCTGGAGCTGGTGAAGAACTACTTCTTGCTATAAAACCAGCAGAATTGTGTCCTGGACCAACATGTCTTTCTCTTTTTCAAGGGTGCAGGAGAGGACAGTCTTATAGCAATCTGCTTGTCCCAAGCTTCATGTCCGGTAGAGCAGCCCATGGGTTTCCCTGAGCCACTGTGAGGTAGGATCAGAGTCCTGCAACCTATTTGATGGTTTTCCCCTATGCAATTGCAGGATCTTGAAAACAGCTACTAGGAATAATGGAAACCTCAGGGTCGGATTGGCTTCAGGACTTTCCTTTGAACACTTTGCAGGCAGGAGGACCAGTTTATCAAAACAAGAGTCATGTGAAGTATAATATTCTGCCTTGGCACTGCTAAATGACAACACTTGTGATAGCTCTTTCCCATTCTGCTAATTGAAATAGCAGCAGCAGGTACATATATGCCCGCTAATGTAATCCTTTCTCCTGTAAGCAGTGTAAAAGGTCTCACATACCATACTGCCTTGCACACTTAATCTTCACTGCACCCTGAGCTATGGGGAGGTACAGATCTCCCTAGCTCCAAAGCAAACAGTGATGTCGCAAGGAAGTGAAGAGATATGGCCAACGTAACCCAGGCTGTCAGTGACAGAGCAGACACTTGAATAAAAAGTTCAGATTGACCCTTTAACTTCTGGGCTGTCCTTTTCTGCTCATAACAGAAGCAAGTGACAGAAGGAGCCCAGCAACATCCACTGGCTTAATAACAATCATTACTATGCTAGGAGACTGGATGGATAATGCAGTCCCAAAGCATGGACATGAACTAATGTCATCAGCATTGGTATAAATAGGGTGTCTGCATTTAATTAATAAATAATAGGCTGCAATGCTAATCTCCTTCTGCTAACTCTTTTCTAAAGGTGCAATCTATTAATCACATGTCACTGCCAGCCTGGTCACTTCTTTTTTTAGATTCAAGACAGAAAAAAAATAGCTAGAAATAAATGGATCCTAAATACAGCATGGCAATTGAATAGCACAGCCAGCATTATGATCCACTGCTGATTTCAATCCTTAGCTACAAGTTTTTCCCCCTAAGGACGGATATAATACTTAAAAGAGAGAGTGAAGGCTTGCGATGTTGTAAAGGTCAGCATGTTACTAATGTCTGCAAAATGGAGTTTTTTTTCCCTGATTATTTGCCCATGGAAATTCTGTTGCTCTACAATGTCTGTCGACATGCAGTAAGACCCATTTCAGTGGGCACTGGCTAAGACAGGTGAGATATTCCTATTGAGATGGGGACAGCATAACTTTCTGAAAAAACACTGGAAATCTCTCACCTGTTTGGCACGTGGTGAGACTAGTAAGCTAGAAACTCAAGGAGAAGAAACATTTGTGTTGGTATGGAAATGTGGTATGGGGGATATGACAGCACTGCTCATCTGGGACCATATAGAAGGAGTCATGCAAATTGCTTCCTTTGCGTGTGAATATCCACTTTCCAGGAAGCTTCCCTCTCAGTGCTCTGAATGAACTCCACTGTGTCCGTAGACACAATGAAGATTTTCACCTGTTCAGCTTCAGGATTATCACCCTGCTGTGCCTTTTCTAGGGTGTCTTTAGAAAAACCTGGAAAACTTTGACCCAGGAAAACATTGTCCCTCATGGTTTTGTGTGCGGGAGGCAGGAGGGGTGGAGGAGGTATGGGTATTTAGGTCAAAAAGCACATTTCCATCCAAATTTTTTTGATTGGAAGATATATCCTACTATCTCTAGTTGTTACACATAATTGATCACAAAAATGTATACTTACTAATTGAACTGATTTTCAAAATTATTAAAAGCTTTGCAAAAAGTTCATGTCCACAGTTCCAACATGTTTGATATCAAAGTTGCGCTGAAGCCTCAAAAGAGTCATTCTCTGGCTACATTTCTTTATTCTTCAGTCAAATGCAAGTCAGAAGTCTCAGCACAGAATGTCTGGGTGAAATTTTACAGTCAGTTTATGCAAGAGGTTAAATGAGATCTAACAATTCCTTCTAGATCTAAAACCTATTCATTTCCTTTTAATCTAGCCAGAAACACCAGAAGAATGGCTAGTGCTCCAGTGTTTTGGCCTTTCCTCCCAAAGTCCAAACTTCAATAAGGGAACATTACAGGCTCTAATAAAAACCACATTGCCTGTAATACCAGGGAAGAGTGCTGGATCACACACTGAGATCAAGGAGAGACAGGGATAAATTCAGCTCATTGTAAATACTGGAGAATATACTTGCATCAGGATTTGAATTTCTGTTGTGAGACATGATGTTTGACCCCTGTTTTGTTCTAGGTGGCTCTGGTCCCTTTGAAGAGTTCCCTGTAAAGAGACAGTTGGTATTCATGGACCGCTATATGCCAGTTTCCTCCTGCACCCTTGTTTCTCCCACAGTACCCATGGACCTGCCTCTCCTAAGGCGAGTGGCACAGTGGCATAACTGGCTCCCTGCCAGCGCAGTGTGTCCCTCAGACATCTGCTGAACCTCAGTTTCTTTTCCACTAGCAAACTTGTACACCAAAGACAGCTGCTTGGCCTTAGCTCTGACCAAATATGCCAACCAGGACCACGTGGTATGAGTGTGCAGGAGGAGGGTCCTTGTCAAGAAGGAGGCCATGCTATTAGCTTAAGGTCTTGTGTATGTTATTCAGGATGTCACTTGCTTTGTCTCAGGGAATGTGTCCCCAAAAGGAGTTTTGCTTGAAGGCCATCCTTAATGTTTCCTTTCCCCAGGTAGACCCTAACTCCACAGCCCCTGTCCTGATGTATTAGTTTCACTCCCAGCTGTGCAACCCAGCACAATGCTTTGCCTCACATCTGGGAAGACACTATCTGACAGGTCTGCATCCAGACACTGTATCTGGTCTTATCTTTAGAGAGTAAACTCTTAAGGAAAAGAGGGCCTCCGTCTGTTCTGTATTGTACAATGAACCTGGTGTCATGGTTCATAACTGGTCTCCCAGGCACTGCCGCAAGATAGATAGTAAATAATTAGATTTCTGATCTAGGGAGTAGAGAGACTGCTTTGGTTCAGTCCAATCCCCAAGGTCATTAAACTCATACTATCTTCATTCCCCCTTGCCTGAGGTTCTGGCCCATTCTCCCACATCTCTTCTTCATTAGCTATTATTATTCATAATAGTAATAGTCATAGTCATTTTGGAAAAGAAAAATCCAAGAAAGCAACTCATCCAATGTACCTTACATTGTGGCAACATAATTTCATGTTAATTGGATGGCTGCTTGGAAGTGCTGGTATTTTGTGGTTTATAATCAATGCATCTAGCCATTCATCAGTGACTCAAGAGATGGATAAAATAAAGATTTAGGGGAATTAATTACCATTCATACGGCAGTTCATGGGCAGGAAGCATTTTACCAGCTATGAATTCCTGCACACTAGGTTTGATGCTACAAGAAAGCATCCCTCCACTAAGGCCAGTCCTAATACATTTGAGTTATCCCCTATTTTTAACACTCTTCTAGTCCTGTTCATTGGGCAATCTCAACTTGTGTTATGAAACAGACCTGCCCTGGCATGGGACATGTCCTGTTACAGTTCCCACAAACATGAGCAGGCAGCATCTCTTACAGGAACAAGTATGACTTGACTCCACTGTAAAAGCGAGAGGAATCAGCCCCACAAAGTTGGCTCCCACTATTTGGAAGAACATCATTATTTGGGGAGATTTTCAAAAGGAATAGTTAAACACCCAAGGCCCATTGACTTTATGTGAGATTTGAACAGTGAAACACATTTGATGCTTTTGAACATCTCTATCTAACCAAGTTACTTCTGTGGAACTAATGATTAGAGAACCTGAGCACCTAATAATCTTCAATGCATGTATTCTTGCAGCACCAATGCTTTCTTATAGAAGGAAACTGGAATCAGAGCAAGATGTTCGGCCAATTTTAGGTATATATTCAGACAGTCAAAGGTAATATTAGTCACCAGACAGAAATGGAGTGAGAATAATAGCCTGGCCTAAGTAACCTCTTCAAGGTCAAGGAGAAAATCTGTGGCAAGGCAAGAAGTTAAGCCTCAGTCTTCCAAGCTGCAGTCTATTGCCCTGTGTAGAGCTTTCTCTTCCTCTGTGCAGGATCAAGCTGCAAGACTGCCCTTAAAATTGAAAAGAAAGGAAACAGTCCCTCACTAATTGAAGCCAACTGTTTATCCTCCCTGGGGGAAAATGTTTCAGTGCAGTGCTGCCTTGAAAATTACCTCTCTACAAATGATATTACAAGAGGCCATATTCATTTTCCATCACAGATTCCAAAACAAGCTGGTTTTAAAGATAAAAATATTTTTCTTAATTATGAAAACACATTTTAAAGACACTGATGTTATGCACTGCTTTTAATTTGAAGCCTTTTTTTTTAGTTTACTTTCTGCCATGAGAATGGGAGTGGTAGCAAACTTGAATACAAAAATGAAAATGGAAATTGACTTTAAAGAGGAATTAAAATTGATCAGATTATCTCTATGGCTCAGGCTGATTGGGATACAACCCCTCCTATTCTTCCCCTGACATTATGAAGCAAACGCATTAATGGAGAAATATGCCTTCCCTTTTTAGGACAAAACCTCAGCATCTCCTACAATCCATCGGTTTTATATAGTAATTTTTATTCATAGATCTTAACTAGGGTTTCAGAAAAGTCAAGTATCATCATTCATACGATACAGATGGAAAACTGTGGCATGCAAAGGTGAGAGTTGCGATTCATCTTCCCTCTCTTCAGGTGTCTAAATGTGAGATATCTAAATCTGAGTTAATTGCCATAGGTTCATTCCAGATTCAGTGGAGAGAGAGAGAAGGGAAACTTCCCAGCACCATTTATCCCATGTGTCTTAGGATGGGGTGAATCACAGTTTGGAAGCACCTCTCTCCCTCCACTGTCCATAGGAGGAGCCTAGATGACTAACTTAAACTATATGCTTAATATTTGGGCTCTAAAGCTAGGCAAAGTGAAACCTGCCTGAAATAACATTTTAAGGACAGTGGCATAGAAGCCCTATTTAAAATTTATTCTGTCTCTAAGTCCAAGGCTCCTAAGAGGCCCAGTTTCTGGGTAAAAGCACTAGATACAGTTTACTCAGAGAGCTAAATTATTTACATAGGGATTTTCTACCTCCCAAACTGATTTCACGTACATACTGCAAAATATATATAGCAATTGGAAAATGCTGTGTATGCCATGGAGAAAAGTTTCCTTGGCCTCCAGTATCTCCTGAGTCTTGAAACTTCTTGCAAGTTGCGATACTATAATCTAGTATCTCAGCAGGCAAGGGGCAAAACCTTTCTCACTGAAATTCCCGCTCAGAGAAGAGAGAGTTCAGTCTGCATTGAAACGGCAGGGTTGAGCCAGTCTTATTTTAAATTGCTCAGTTGTAACCTCTGTGTGCCAACAGCTGAGGGTACTGACTATAGTCCAGACATTTCCTAGCTCCTACATCAAACTAAAACTCACTTTCCAGAAAGACCCTGGATTACTCTAGAGTCAAAGGTCTTTGCAAGCATGCAATAAACAAGACACAGTCATGAAGAAACAGGCACACAGCATTATGTGCTGAACACTGGACTCAGTTTATACCCTGGCAATACTTTAGGCAGCAGTATAACTCTATGAACTGTACCAGATCTGGAAACAACAAACTTATTTACCTAAATTCAGGGTTTTAAAAGTGTTTAGGTACTTGATTGACATTGATTACAGTGGTGATTAGATGAATAAACAAATACACATTAATTACATGTGCAAGTCAGTTGCAAGCAACTGTAAGTTGCCAGAAAGAACTGAAATTCAGACCTAGAGTAATGATGGCAGGCAGGGGAATAACTTTGGATACCTTATAGTATTTTTTGTTGTTAACTATAAAGCATGCCTCTTTTTATCCCAATTCTAAGTGACCTGCAACCAGTGAGTTTTCTGTCAGATGCCTCAGTCTCCTTTGTACTGATTCTTCTCTTTGTCATTCCTCCTTACATCATATTTTGCACCAGACTTCTTCTAAGACCTCTGCCTTCCTGGTACAGCAATCGGCAACAATGGCTTTTTGACATGGGGAGAGGGACTGGATGTTATGCATTACAGACCTTGCCCAGAGATTGCTTGTGCATTTTCCTTAAAGTATCACTTGGTAAAATACATAAAAAGAACCCACACAGCAGGAGTAAGGACAACACCAAGCCCCCCATACCTAACTCGTTGCTGACTGTACAGGGGATGTTGGTGCATCACCGCACAAGGAGCTGGGCTTGGACTCAGTGTGAGAACATTTTGATCCTTTGTGAATGTCAGACCAAACTAACAAGGAAGAAGCTTGGAAAATCTCAACAAGCAAATGAAATCTGTAAGATGTAAGCATCAGTCACCCTTACTTTATTCAACATTAGGCAGAAAAAATGACCTACATGTTCCCTTTCCCCCAAATGTTTCTCCGAAAGAACAGCAAAACATGCCTTCTAATTTTTAAAGAAATGTAAGCATAACTACAAGTTCATCAATAGAAAAATACATAATAAATGGCTTGTTATTTCGACTCTTTTGTGAGGCAGTTCATTAGAAACTTCATTTGTCTACATGGATTGCACTTATTCAGCTATATTCTAATAAAATGCACATTGCTTCCAATAAAGGCAATGCATTTGCTATTGATGTGCTATAAACTACTATACAGAGAGGTGTTATTATATCCCTGTGTAATAACAAGCCAATTATAATGATCAGCAAAACCTTTACAATAAAGTCAATGCATAAGGAGTGATTATCATAATGCATTCTAACTGTTCAGTGCCATAAATGCTTTGCAATTAATTGTGGAGCGTATCTATAAATGTATTATTAATGCTGTATAAAAACCCATTGACAAGCAACCTTTACATTAAAAAAAGATACTGGGATTGTAATGTGTCCCTGAGTTCACCTACGAGGTTAAGCTGTATTTACAAAGACAGAATTTTTTATAGGATGTCATTTTTTATTTTCTCCACTCTCCTCCTACCACTTCTTCCATTTTTGCCATGTTGTTGAAAAAACTCCAAATATCACTGCGCAGTGAGAGGGGCCTTGACCATCCACCATACTTGATTTTTAGTCCTGTACACATCATTCCGAGCACAGCTACAGGCTTTCACTGGTGTCTTAACCCTATGACACTGACAGCCTGACATGCATGAATGCCAAAGGTGTTAGCCGCAAGAAATAAGCAAATAAAAGCATATCACAACCTAAACAGGCAATGCAAGAAGGGTGAAAAGGCGAAGGGAATCGAAGTTACACAATTGATCAAAAGTCGTGTGGCAGCAGAGAAAAGAACCGATATCAAAACCTCAAGGAGATGAGCTCCCAGCCTCTCCCCAGGCTCTTCTGTAGACTCCTCTCCTTGTCAGTTAACTATTAGGTTACAGATGCTTTATGAAAAATGTGCAATATGTTGGGTTTTTTTCCTTTTAGTCCCTTAATACTTGATTTTAAAAGGTTGTCCTTAGGACATGTGCTAGAACAGAGTGTCCCGTGGAACTTTTCCAGTTCCTATTGATGGGCACCCTTCCATTGATTTCAGTCACGATGGAAAGGGCAGACGTGAACAAAAGTTTGATGAACCTTATTTTCTTTCAGCAGGTGAGTGTGGAGTGGAGCACATCAGCCTTCAGCAGTGTCATCGAATATAAAATACTACACATGAGGATCTGCTGGAGCTTTTTTCTCCCCCAGAATTAAGTTTTACCACAGTGGAGAGCATGAATGGGGTCATCCAGGGCCTCTTTGAATTAACTGATCCATTTGCATGCTGGTACATTTTGCCTGCTTGAAAATACAGCCGTGTGAGGACAACAGTCAGCTCTCAGTAGGGTCATGCAATTCTGAATTTCCACAATAAACCAGGAGATTTTCCTTCCCCATTGACATAATCATGTCCCACATGACATTGTCACATCCCATTGACATAATCAGCCCTACAACAACCCACAGCTAGAAAGAGAAGATTTCCATGAGTATTAAAATGCTGTTTCTAGATCAGGTTTATCTTAGGGTTAAAGGAAAAACACTACAGATTTTAACGGACATTCAGATTTGGAATAAAATCCAATGGACAGGTTCCCTTTGAACCCAGTGGCTTTGAGCATTGCTGTAGAAGGCTCCATCACACACAACAGGGTCTAAAGCTCGGCTCTGCCTTTCAAAGACTGTAGCTTCACTTGGACTGAGAGGAAGGAATAATGTCCAAATCTGGGTGAGTTTCTTGGTGAGTTTCTTGATTCTACCCTGGACTCGATGTGTCCCTGTTCATATGGGAAGAAAACCAGGACATATAGGCCAGAAGGGTCCAGAGCGATGCTCAAGACTCTGGGATGTCTAAGGTGGCCTTCGTGGTCCTAGGCCCAGCTCCTTCCCCAGCCCTTGACCAGATGGGCAGAGAGGTGAACACACTTCAAGGCACTGACATCTCTCCCTCCCAATACTACAGCATCTCCGACAGCCATTCCTCAGGAGCCCACCCTGTCAATGACACTAAGGCTTTCTGTTGGTCCTGATGCTTCCCCAGCCTCTGAGGCAAGAAAGCTGTCTCTCAGTTTAATATCAAGATCTTTTGGTTAGGTTCTTGCTTTTTCTTTTTTCCTTCAAATCATGTGTTCATCTCCTCTCCTGGCAGATTTTTTTAACAGAATATTAGATTATTTTTAAACAGTCATTCCTTCTCTTTACCCTTCACACAGAGATATTGCAACTCAGCACCAGTGTGCTCTTTACTACTGGATATGTAATTAATAGAGAGAAGATATTTAGACTTGGGTGTGGTTTTGTTTTATTTTAATTCCTCCTGCAAGAAAAGTAAAAAACAGCTGATTAATCATGTTTGGGGCACATCTCAGGAAGAGGAGATGTATGAGACTTAGGAGGAGGATTTGGCATGGAGTTGGAAATCTCCTTTCAAACTGCAAGGGAAGATAAAGAGGGAGAGAGATGTTGTTTAAACTGTTGTGGGCACTGAGGGAAAGAAAGGGGAATATGAGACCCTGGCTGTGGTAAAATATTTGTCCAGACGTCTTGAATCCAGACCTCATAAAATGTGAAGACAGGAGCTGTTACTGTCCAACGAGTAGCCTTAGCCTTGCAAGTGTGCAATGGTTGCAGCAAAGGCTGGTACACGTGTGTTGCGTGACCTTTGCATGTCCCTGTCTGTGCTTTGCTATGCCCAAGCTATAAAAGATTAGGGTGAGTCATGCTGGGCTCATGGTGATGTTGAAAGAGTTAATGGGGATGTGTTCATGGAGAAGTAAGCTTGGATCTTTTCCCCCCAACTGTGAGAAGGAGAACATTATCTGTCTCCCTGGGGTGTTTGCCAGTGCAATCTGCCTGCTCCTGCTGAATGGGTGTGGGGACCCTAAAAGAAAAAGAAGAGATGAGCAGTTGAAGAAAAAGCTGTGGCAGGCCACATAAAGGTAGGTTGTATGGATTATCACTGGAAACAGGACATTCCCTCAGCCTGCTCTCCACCTTCTGGGGTGGGAAGCCTTTTAAAGAAGCCCACCAAAGGTACAAGATAGGGAACTGCTGGTAAAGTGGCTTCCACGGAGCTTGATGTGCCAGGCAACACATGTGGCTCAGAGATAAGGAAGAGATGAGAATTACAAAGGTACAACTCTGATGTATGCATGGTTCCAGACTTCAGGACTTCTTGCATGCAGGTGTAGCCTAACCTCCAGCAGTGCAGGAGAGGAGATGCTGAGCTCTGCCAAGACTGCCATCTCCTTATTTACCCTTAACTCTCTTCCTCAGACCTTTCTGGTGGGCAACCAAATCTCCTCTTTGCAAAGCACTTCCAAGGAAGAAAGAGATAATTCTTCACGGCATTGTTATACCAGTGTGAAGCCAAATTAAGCTGAAGGCAAACCAGTCTGGCTTGATTTCGGCACCTAAACAGGCCTGGATCTGGCTAGTACCTGGATAGGAAGCTTCCTGAGAGGTTTTGGCCGTCAGCAGAAGCCACAGAATTCTGATCAGTTAAAGAGAAAACAGCTAAATGCCAAATAGTTGGTGGGACCTGGGGTGTGTGTTTGTCACAGATAAACCCTGCAGCAGAGAGCTAGTGAGAGTTAGAAATGGCCTGGATGAAATAAGAAATAGATCCAGACTTTTGTCCCAAAGGAAAATAGGGCTTAGAAACTGTGGAGGAGCCATTCTGACCCCGTCATCGTTGCTGAGGTGATGGAAGGGAATAAGAAGAAACAGATCATAGTGCATGAGCAAGGCATCATTGTTCTGCTGTTTACTGTAAATGAGTTCTTGGACGTTTTGCTCTGAAGCTGGAATAAACCATAACCAAGCAGATAATTTCAGTGCCTGTACATTGAGTAAGGGGTAGGAAATGATGCAAGTCAGTTGAAATATGAAATCCAGACCTTCTAGCTGCTGCTGTCACGTCCCCCAAACAGCAAACAAAAAAAGACACACTGCACATGCCTCCCCTAAACATACAAGACCAAATTTGCTTGAAAGCACAAACACAGACAGAAACTTTAGTAAGTTTGTGAAGTCTTGCATGCAGAAAACACTGCAATGTGATGAACTGCAGACTCTCCTGTAAATCTCTGAACACACTCTCTGCAGAACATTGCACCCTTTCAACTCTAAACCAGTTTGGACTTCACCTTTTTATTTTCTTTACTCCAGGAACCTTCTGTATCTGTTCCATAAAATGCAGGAGGACCCAAAAACCACCGTGAAGTGTTTCTTGGTAGAGACAGCACTGGGCCTGGGTAGCACACTGCGTGCATCTTTGCATGCCTTCCTTTATGGATCTTCCTCTGTCCTTTGAGAGGAATGTGGGAGCAATGGAGCATCTAAGCATCACTAATGGAGTGCAACTAGAGTAGCAGGAGAGTCCTTTCCTTTTAAAAAATGTTACTCCCTGTACAACCTAGTGGGACCTTGGGGCTATGTTTATCATAGGTTAACCCTGCCAGCTGCAGTGAGAGTTGTCTAGTGAGAGCTAGAGATATTGTGGATAAAATAAGAAATGGCTCCAAACTTTTGCCCCAAACCACAAAACAGACTTAAAATCTTTCCCTAAGTTTGCAAAACTTTAAGTCACTGATATCTACAGACTATTTTTAGAGCTGAATAGAAGACAAGAAACCAAGAAAAATCATCAACAACAGGATGAAAGTAATAGAAAATTCTATCAGTTTAATTGGGATTTGGCATGTTCAGAATTTAATGTGGAGTTATAGCTTACATCCCTAAAACCATATTGGACTACCTAATCTATGACGAAGTAGTTTCTGTATAGTCAAGCTAAATGTGCACAACAAAAAGGCCAATGAGAGTTTTTAAGATACTCTTAATAGAGCTAGAGTTGTGCTCTTACTTTTTAAGAACGAAATACAGAGTTGTTGCCTTTTATCACATTCTATCAATTCCATCACTGCTAAAGTCTCTATAAAACGTCAAAGGACTCTGACCTTCCAGTCAGGTATTTGAAGCTTCATGAAACATTCTGTAGAAGGAATATCCCTATATAAAATTTTGTATCTTAACTATATACATGTGCACATACGGGCAGAAATGCAAAATGCAAAATCTTCCCTTTAATTTAGACTGTTTTCCTAGAGAAATGTACTGAGAATACATTCATTTCTAGTTCCTGTGAGATTAGGCAAATGTAAACAATGCCAGTTTTTATTGAAAAGGATTGCACTCTTTGTCTTGTTCCTAGTCCAATATGGGGACTTACAAACAAAATAATAAAACCAGCAAAACTAATAAGGGGCACTCAGCATTTCCATTTTGTTGGGTTGAGTGTAATTTGTGCCAAGCAACATTTTGAATTCTTCCCCAAACCTAGATGGTCTGATAGTCTAAATTCTTGCTCACACACACTAAGTGCTAAAACATCCACTTTCCATTCAACTGAGAATAAAGACACAGGAAGGGTTAAAGACCAACAAAATCCAGACACCAGAACAACAGGAAAAAATGCTGAGCAGAATGTGATTGGTGGGGGAGAGTAAATTTTGGACTCCCATCAGCTTTGGGTTGTGGGAGAACTTACTGGAAAAGTCAAAGATTCGTGTTTTAGCAAAATGCAGGTATTTGTCCCTGTATAAAAGAAAATCTAACTTCCTCAAGAATACTGATCACCATTTCCAGTAGAAGCCTCCTTGCAAACTACAGTTTCAAACAGCACTGCATTCTTTCTTTAATACCTTGTCCTGGCACCAAAACTCCCCGTAAGTCAGAAGACAGAGCTGTATTCAGAGCGTGGGCTTTGGGCAGACGGAAGACTTGTGCTGTGCAGGAGAGCTGCTTCATCTTCCAAGCCCCGCTCTTCCCTCACATCCCATCCTGATACACAGATGGGATATAAGAAGCTACAACTTAAGTTTCTTTGTTGTTGAAGTTGACCTTTATCTTGCAGCCCTAATGAAGTCTTTTGATGCGCTCCTAAGATACATAGCCTCCTTTTTAGCATTCTCTTTGCCATGCCTGCTTTAACCGGTGGGCTTGCGAAGAACGTAAGTTTTCATACAATGCCTCCCTTGAGTGCCAATTGTTCTTTTCTCCCATAGTTGCCCTTGAGTCATGCCATCCTGAAACATCACCAGCCCAAAAGCAGCTTGTCAGTGGGGAATTAGAACAACGTGTCTTTCACGCCAATGATGAGTGCACCCGCTTGGCCCCTGCATTATGATCACCACCGATAGGAGAAATATGGGAGCGGAGAGGGTGAGAAAAGATGAGGTTTGTGTCTGTTGGGGAGACAATTAGCTAAAATACAATGGGGAGGGAACCACTGGTGTGACAGATAATGTGGAATCAAACTGCCACCAGAGCTCTTTGCAGTTCAAACCATCCCTCCTGAAAGCAGCTTCTCTTAGCAAAAGAGTTTGAAAACCCTTCCCAGAAAGCCAGGCATGTGTTCTCTATCCCTCCTGAAAGCAGCTTCTCTTAGCAAAAGAGTTTGAAAACCCTTCCCAGAAAGCCAGGCATGTGTTCTCTATTAGTGATTTGCATTAAAAAAAAAAAAAAGTGATTGGGAGCTACATACCCTGTAGGCACACTAAGCAAATTGGCCAGCCTAATTATTATTTTTTGGTATGTCTAATTAAATAGACAAAAGGCCCTCCCTTCACTCTCGCTGTCGGCATGAACTCCACTGGAATGTGCATAATGTCCCTTCGTTTGCCCAGGCAGCTGAGCCTTTCCCTTTTCCCCTAGGAGATCGGCTTTGACAACTGCCCATGGCTTGCTTACCCACTCCTACTCAGACACGGAGTCAGATCGTCAGACGGGAAGGGAAAGTGGGTAAATTGACTGGGTTCTGTTAAAAAACACCGGACGATGCCATATGATGTGACATGCCTTTGTTGCAGGTTAGAAACGTACCATGGCCCTTGATAGCAGAACTTGCCATCTCAGAGCCCATCAAATACTTTCTGTCCAGTGTTGCCCAAATTCCCCCAAATTTACTTTACAGGGGACTCTGAAAGTGCAATATTTATCCCTGAGCTTTCTGGCATTTTTCCAGCACTCAGCTCTTCTCCTGCTCTACAGTTACACGGCACCACAGCCCTTCCTTACAGAGCCTCTGTCGACCTGCCGGTTTCACCACTCCGTAACACCAGCCCTTCAACTACAAGCTTCGTACAAAGTCTTCCAATGACTTGAGTCACTGGAGAGTTTCAGCTTCACACTGATGCAGTCAAAGCCTCTGGAATCCAAAGCTTTCAACTGAAAAAAGAACACAATTTCAGTGCCTTTTGTCTGTGAGGCATTTTACTCCTTTTAAGTAGTTGTTGCTGGGGATTTCCACTAATGCCAGCACAAAGATAAGTCGTCCCATAAATGAGGAAGAGCTTACGTCCATGGTGGAAATTAAAGAGTTTTCACACATCTGAGCCACATCATTACCAAATGACAGAACCTACTCCCACGTTTATATGATACATAAGCACTAGTGTTTTTACTGCAAAAGCCTCTCCTTTTTTTCCACAAAGAGATAGGGATAGAGAGGAAGGAAGCACCATGTCATTATATATATGCGTGTATATATATAAATGTACAGATGTAAGAAAAAAAAGCAGAATGGTAATTTATCCAGCATAATGGACCATCTCACACTTTCTCAGTGAGCTCTGTTTGATGTGACAAACAGGCCCCTATTAGAAGAGTACGGTGAAGTATCACTACATCAGTTCTGGTAGAAAACCTTTTACAGGAAACACCTTATCACTGGTAATCTATTGAACGGTCACTTAGCAAAGCCTTCCAAATCCACTGTGCAGGATGGAAAAGCAAAAGACCAGCTCCTGATTTCAACTACACCTGTGCAAATCCTGAATAACTCCCTGGGACTGAGAGGAGTCTTCAGTTTCCACAACAGGTTTATCCAGATAAGCTGATACAGGTGCAGAAAACTCTGCTACCTCAGAATTTGCTTTTTCCATAAACAGAGTTGCTTCAGTCCAAGCAGAAACAACATGGTCAGAGAAACCATAAAATATCTGGTTTATCCCAACAAAATTAAACACCTCTGCAGCTCAGCCCAACATAGGTCTGAAAAACCTACGTTGCCGTCACCGCTGTTAAACTTTGTTAAGTCAGCGCCTGATGCTTCATTTCTTAACGAGGCAGTTATTTGTTTCCCAGGCAATCGCTGGCACCTGCCTGCCTTTTAAAATCAAATAATAATTGAATATGAGGAAAGCGAGACGAAGTAAAGGAGATTTAATAAAGAGAATCTTTGCTGCAGAGGGAATTTCTTTGGCAGTGATTACGTTACTAATTGATCAGCACATTGCCTGAGAGAAGCCAGAGACAACAATTATACTTAGCACTGTGGCTGAAAGCAATGCAGTCAACTACCTCCTCGGCTTTCGCTGTCCGCTGGTTTCACCTGGATCGGTCTGTTCATCTGTAAGAAAGAACAAAGAGAGACACATAATTAATGGGGGAATCAAACATTCATATACAGAGGCTTGCTTTGTTTTTTTACCACGCATCATAGTTAGCACCAGAATTTACTCCATCGGGGCGGGGGGGGGGGAGCAATTCGTAAGCAAAGAAGTAACCACAGAGTACAGGCTGCTTCTTGGTCTGAGGTAAATCAGTGTCACCCCATCTACTTGACAGGGCCTCTGTTGAATCACACTGGGAGAGGCATCTGACTCATTTCACACAGGTCATGAAATTTTAAACATAACTTTTTAAATTACTAATAGTTTCCTGTGGAAACACTACTGTGTCAGAGCAGAAATGCTTTGTCAGAACATCAGGATCAGTGAAACTTTAATTGCAAAGATTTCTTGAGATTGGCATGATGAAAAGAAAATGGAAAATTGAATTCCACCTCCACTGTTAGCTCAGTAGAACAGTCACCTGTAACATAGCAGACTCCATTTCATACATGGGGAATGGGATTTGGATCTGGTTTGTCCACATGCTGCAGGAGTGCTGGCTATTGAGGTTTTTTTGTGAGGAGGGGGTAGGATATGAGTCAAAACATCTCCCTCTATTGCTTTTTCAAACACCTTTTTCCTTTCTCATATCAGAACATAAGCAAGAATAAAAACCTTGTCATGGTGCTGTGAATAGGTTTTCTGTTCTCCAACTCATCCCTCTCTCTCAACAAAAGCATTGGGGAACCATCATTATCCCCAGAGCTGCTCATTCCCAGGAGAGAGGGCAACAGATGTCCATGATCATCTTCACTGGTAGTGCCTAACAGGATGTGGATGTCTGATGAACAGAGGTGAGGATATACCCCTCCTGTTAATAGCTGGAGATGCAGATTGGATCAGAACCAGCTGAGATTTTAATCTGAAAGCCCTTCCCTGCCTTTTCCTCCATGTCACTTAAAGCAATCCATACACTATGTAGATGAACTATTCAAAATATCTTTCTGTGTGTGACCACCCCTGAGTGGAATGAAATTATCCTTTAGATTTGGCAACCAAAGAAAGTGCAAGTTCAAACAGGCATCACAAGGAGCAGGAAGTCAGAAGGCAGTGGGAATCTCCCAACACATTGCTTCCCAATAAAGTCAGGCCACAAATTGGCTGATGAGTGTCACAAGGTGCCTTCAGGTGACACTGTCCCTCCCTTATTTGCGGCTAATCACAGTTGGGTAGCAAGGCTGTTAGTTTTCTTTTTTCTTTTTTTCCTAATTTCCCTTTTTTTTTTTGAAAGTAGTTCATAATAATTTAGACTTATTCTAATTGCTCTGCACACATATTTAGTAATAAAAAGTTCTCAAGCTGGCTGACAAGTAGGTTAAGATGATGGAGAGCCTAGCAAATCCTGCTGCATTGTTGTCTCAAGAGGAAAATGTACTTAGCCATAAACTGACTACAGTTAGACTCGTACTCAAGAAGAGAAGGATCAATGGCTCCAGACGCTACTGAGCAATTTCTGCTCTCCTGTATGCCTGTATCATCCAACAAACTCCAGACAGTTGAAATGCTAAAACCAACTAAGAGTTTGGTACCGGATAAACCTTGTATCAGCCTCTGCTTCTGCAACTGTAAAGACCTGTCGCTGATACACTTATCACAAGATATTAGCAGGGCCAGAGGCGATGTATTTAGCAGCAGCAGGGTGGACAACCTGCCATAGGGCTTCTGTAACCACATGTGAGCAGCTAGCTGTTACAGACATTTAAAGATCTCACATCACAGAGGTGAGGAGGGTAATTCATGTCATGTAACTCCGAATGTCTAAAAAGTCACTCTTAGGAGTGACTTAAGCCACTTAAGTCACCAATCTTAAGCCACTCTTAAGATTGGTGTCTGAGATAAAAAGGATGAATGGTCTTCTGCAGTGCCTGTTCCTCTCCACTGATCGTAAAGGTAGTCTATGCAGTTACAGTTAGGTGAGATGAACCCCATCTTGGTTCTCATGTGCAGGATAATGAAGCCAAACTACCCAGTTACTGTGCTTTAGCTTCCCCCAGCTGCTCAACCACTGCAATTGGTTTGCGTTTACAGCAGGTTGGTGTTGACACCATCCATGTACCAAGGTCTCACTTGAGAGCTGTTAACTTTTGACAGCTGCACTCACGCTATATATTATGGGTTCCTAACGTGGACACAATGGTTAATCTAACTCCAATGGTCAGAGGAGGGTGGTCAGAGGTCCCTGGTGCTCACTCCAAGACAGCCAGAACCTGCATCCCAAGCAGTCAGTAAGAGAAATAGTCACAGTAGCCAGGAATTTATAGGTGGTGTGCTGCATACAGCCCTGAGAGGCAATGTCTGGACTCCAAAATGGACACAGCCTTGCAGTGCAGAACATTCCATAAATCTACCAAGGTAGATACTGATCTGAAGCCTGCTAAAGGCCATGAAAATCCCCACTGAACTTGAGCAAGATTTGGATCCAACCTTTAGAAAAACTAGACAGAGATCTTCCTACTTGTTGAGTTGGATGTGATCAGCTGGCAGAAGGCAGAGGAGATCGTCAGACCCTTTAGCAAAAATGAGAGGAGAATAATATTTGTTTGGTTTTGGGTTTGTTTGTTGGGGTTTTTTTTTGAGATTGAGGCACGGGAAAAAGAAGACAATCACCAAGAAAGGGGAGAAAAATAGGGAGGGAATGAGCATCCAACAGAAGAAGGTAAAACTGGGGAAATTAATAAGTAAAAGGCTAGTGTAATTGAATGTACATTATGTTTTATACACTTAACAATTTCTTTATAGACCAAAGAGAAAGTGCTGCCTGTACGGAGCCCATAATACAAATTGAGATCATCTTGACATGAAAGACACCAATTATAGGGAGAAACACTGAGAGGAAAATAATTAAGTTTCCTCTCTCCATCTATGGAATTTTTTTTTTTTTTTTACACAATCTGGGAGCAAGGAGCTGGCATAGGGAGCAGAAAAGGGCTAAGTGGGGAAATAAAATGGCAGAAAGATATACCTTCCCCAGTATGGGGAAATGCTTTCTTTGGGAGAAGGGAATTCAGATGTTCAAGGTCTCTGCTTATTCTCCAGCTGGGAATTGTCATGGGTTTAATGTAAAGAAACCAAAGTTTATACTCCAAACTACAGTATTCTGAATAGTGGTTGGGGGAATATTGATATGGATATCTTTAATATCTGTCCTGTCTTGGTGGACCCTGAGAGTGTGCTCGGAGAAAGAAGATCTGCCAGTCAGCAAAACTGGTTAATACCATGGGTATCCACATGGGATCATAGGAACTACAGATGTGGCTGTGAGGTTTTATTGATCCCTATCACTAGAAGTCTTCAAAAGAGATCCGGCAACATGGAAAGGACCTAGGTAGGCTGATCCAGCATTTCAACTGACAGATGGACTGGATGAACTCTGTTAGGCTCTCCTCTAGGATGTGCTACCCTTCTGTCCATTGCAATGGTCCTTCTTTCCTCTGCCCATGGATTCTCTTTGTGCTCTCCTTTGAAATATAATCATGGTTCCTTATTCTATATTATCCCTGTTGGGCTGCCACAGTGAAAGAAGTATACTGTTTTACCATTAGTTAACCCAGAAGAGTTTATCTCCTCTTTAGCCTCCCCCCTATCCTTTAGGACCTGACTAAAAATTTTTATTCGCTATATAAACTGTGAAGATTCCTGACATTATGGTACCAGAGTGCCTAATAGTCATAAAACCATTATACATCACGACAACATGTTTATCCTCATTCATGATTTGGAGTCCAATTTGGCCACAAATTTACTTGAAGTGCCTCGCTCAACAGCAATGCCATAACACAGGTGTGCTGAGGACCACTGAGGCACAAAGGGATTTAGGCAAGAGCCAAAAAATTTAATTTGGGATTCTGGTTACATATGACAGACCTAGTTTTCAAAGGGGGGGCAAGCGGATGGCAAACCAGAGTTTTATTCACAACTGTGCTGCCAGTGTGGCCTCAGGCAAAGCTGTGTCTCAGATTCCCTGTCTGTATTGGAAAATATGGGCACTGGGTGCCACTGCAGATGTGAATCAGCCCCATTTCAGGAAGAGGGGTTGCACGTCCTTTTTCCACAGATGCCATAAGTGCTTGGGTTGGTGGAGGAGTTAAAACTTCAGGTGCACCACACTTCTCATTTTCGTTTGATCCTTTGCACATTCATTTCTGCTGAAAACCACCTTTACTATCACCATTGCACACCTTGGACAAGATGATCGTACTTGCTACACTTCATACCTTTCATTTTGGCTTTTCCTTCCTTTTGCCTAAAACCAACCCATTCAAATAATGCCAGATGTCATCCTCTCACACCAGCTTGCCGCTTGCCCCACCTACCCACACTCCAATCCTCCCTGCAAGTAGAAACACGACATCATTTTTCATGTCCAATTACAACCACCATGGTGCCACTGTTAAAAGACAGCTCAGGTACTCCTGGCAAAAAGGGTTTGAGTTACAAGAAGCGATGAATTACAGCAAGCCCTTTTTCAATTCTCTGCAGAAATGAAATGTCAGAGCTTGCTGCTGTATTTTTCTCAGCACCATCAGCTACAGGCCACTGCAGGAATTAGACAGGGGACAGACGCTTTTCTGCATCATGATTTTTTTTTTCCTAGGGTTGTCATTTTCTCCCCCACCAACCTTTTTCTGCTCCCTCTGGCTTTGATATTAATTTAGAGCAGGTAGAAGGGTCACCTGGGAAAGAAGAGTAGGAAGCAGAGACAGCTGATTTCTCCCTGTCTCCATCTTTCTTACCCTCACTGTTCCTACTACCCTTTCCTTTCTTGTCTTACTCACTTTTTCATTAGTCATTAATATACCTGGTGTTTCTAGCCAGGACTAAGGCCCTACCAGGCTTCAGAATCGGCAAATGCAGAGATAAGAAGAAGAAGAAAGGGGGAAAAAAAAAAAAAAAAAAAGGATGGAGACACCCTGAATAGCTTCAAATGTGATCTGAGACAGGAAGGAAAAGTGAGAAAAGGAGACTACTGAAGATCACTGAAATGCCACTAATGGTTAGGAAGATCATGTCTAAGGCAGAATAGAGCTGTGTTGGAGATAATCTGTTGGTTGTGCTTAAGGAAGAAGTCACTTCAGGAGACAAAAAGTGATTCTAGACCTTGTATAATCTACAAGACCATGGAGGATGACCACAGTGATCATCTATCTAATAACAGTTTTCCCACCCCTTCTTAGAGGGCTTAAGAAATTTGAGTACTCCCTGGGAACAGATTGGTGAGTTTGATTAAGGCTTTGTATCAAAAACTGTGAGGAAAGGTATTTTATTGGCTATGTTTCCTGAAGTTCCCAAAGAGCCAGTCTGGTACAGTGTAGAAAGTAGAGGTGTTAACCTCTGACAAGGCCTGTTTCCAGCTCTACACTGGCCTTTTGGATGAATTTGGACGTATCATTACATCTGCCGCTTTCTCAGCTTTCTCATCTGCCTCTTTCTCAGCTTTCTCCTCTGTACAATGAAGATAAAGATAACCTAATGTACCATGAAGGTGGTTGATGAAAAAAATGTATCTAAATGCTGGTGTTAAACAAACAAACATACGTCCGGTCATTTCTATGCCTGAATTATGTGGACGGATATAATGGCAAATAACAAACTCTTCTTGCTCAGTCATGTTCTGTTGTGTTTGGTATTGTTCAGGCATCAGCCCTCTAAATCAATGATGAAACACTGTTGTGACCTAATCACGAAGGATAGAATGCTGATGTGAGCTAGCAGGTCTTACCAAATGCTTATTGGGCACTACTGCATCTCTGTAGATGCTGGCTAGCCTCATGGAAGAAAATCCCATCCCGGAATAACTTGCTTCCTAAAGATGCCATGCAGTTCTTGGTGATCTCATAACATAGCTCAGATGTTAATTGGAGGTATGAATAGTTTAATAACTGCCCTGAAATTTCCAGAAAATATGGTTACTCCTTATTTCTTCAGTGGGAAAGGTTTTTCTGTTCAAAATCTCCCCTCAAAACACTAGGAGGAATTTCATTTTACCACATTTGCCAACTTTTTGGGAGTCTGCCATGTACACAATAGTAATTTCTCTGAAGTCAACACAGCTATTTATGTGAGTAAAGGTACTGGCAGGAATGTGTTTGTAGGAGTGGGTCATAACTTTTAAAGCATTGAGCAAAATCAGCTGTGATTGAAGGCCCTAAGGAAATGCAAAGTATATTAGCGTCAAAGTTGGAAAGGCCAAGAACATCACCTACAATTGAATTGTGTGTGTGTAATTGCAAAGTTCAAGTAAATCACTCTGTAACCGATTCTGAGTGACATAATTGAATTACAGTGATCTAAACTAGATAGCCATAAGAGTGAATCCAAAGCAATCTCCTCTCTCTGAAGAAAAAAACAAAGTTAGGGCCCAGGTCCTCAGCTCAGGGAAATTTCTGTGCATGTTACAGAATCAGGAAAGCTGCTTCAACATAGGTTAGCTACATAGCCAGCCTTCTGTATTTGTATATTGCAGCTATAAGGCATAGAGCAAAAACCTCCCCCCGTGGGAATAGAGGTAAGTGCTGTGGTTGCATGAATTGCCGTGTGATTACACATTAAGCATACTTTTGTGCGGGCAGTGCAAACTGATACAATGTTGGATTAATGAAAGAGTAGGGAGAGGAAATGTTTTAGAAAGTTTGGTGAAAAAAATCACATTGGCTTGCCTTGTGGGAAGCACTCAGTAGTAATGCATTGCATCTGAAATGACTCTACCCCAAACCTTATCTGGGTAATGGACTCTTAATTCCTCCCTACCACCCTCTGCCCTGCCTGACGAGATGTGTGTCATAGACATGTACACAAATAGATGAGAAGGCCTGAAATGGGAATGTATGAGATATGAAAAAAAAATCTCGAAGGGTCTGACCTTTACAAATCAGTCAATGCTCTGTTGCCTACCCCTGAGAATGATTGCTACCGGCCATCCCCACACTCTGAGAGTATTTTCTATATATCATATAAACCACATTATAATCCATCCGTCTAACTATCGATTCATCTTTCCACTTGTCTCGTGTATATAGATGAACCTAGATGGGGCTTAAGTTCAGTTCAGGTTCATGTGCAGAAGCCTATGGCTTCGAATCCAAAACTTTCTCCCCACAGAACGGTTTGGGCTTGAATTTGAAGAAACTGCTGATCTTGTTAATAGCAAAATAAAACATTTCCAATACAACAAATCCTTTGGTTTGTACTTGGGGAAGCTGAGCATGTAGCGCTCAACCTCACTGTGCCCGTGGTTTTATACGAAGTGGGGAGGGGTAAAGGGGGAACTCACTCCTCGGCAGGTTTAAGGACAGTAAGAGGAACAAAACACAGGATGCTTGGAACAACAAAGCCTTATTTTCCAAAACAAAAGAGACAGCACTGGGTTTTTTTTAGTATTTATATCTTATAAGTACTGTTTCATATGCAAATCTGCACGTGAGAGAGACAGCAGGAGATCCCCTTAAAGCTTTGGTCAGTCACACAGTAAAAACGATGTTGGATAGGTCTACCTTTAGCTGCTACACTGTACCACCACATACACAGTGTGCCCTAAGGTACTGGTGCCCTGGTCATCCAAATGGGTATTTATTTGCACTCGTGGATCATACCTGGCTTGTGCACTTGACCTTTCTTTCCTGGGAAAGAAGGGGGCCTGGTGGATGCTGACTTCAGCTTGGGAAATGTGTCTGTAGTCCCAGACCCCTTGCATATGTGAGAAGTCCCTGGACATTCAGTGAGTATACTCAAGCATGTAAAGAGTCACAGGATTGGCCCACTGGTGATGCTAAGCTATATAAAAGGGTCTATTTGTCTGTGTATCCTGACGGCAGAGGTATAAGTTTTGAAGGGACACCCTGCTCATTAAATCTAGTTCCCTGCTGCTACTATGAGCAATCACAATGTGAAATTCTGTTCATAAACACAGCAAATTCTAATGTAAAACTAAGTAAGTCTTTTACTGTCCTTTCCTCCTTTCTTCCCTTATATCAGCAGGGATAAGCTTTCCCACAATCTCACCTCTCTTCTAATTTCCCATTTGAGTTTATTTCAAGATAATTTACATCCAATTTTAAAATGTGCCCAAACCACCTTTTATCTAAAATCGTTCTTCTCTATCACTGGCATTTTCTATTAGCCAACTCTGCATGCATTTAGTAGAAAGCAACCACATTCTCTTTTATCCTAGATATTGTGATCACAAACTCTTCCAGGGCAGAGCAACAGCATAATCCACACATATGAAGGTAGTCCCTGTAGATACAACCAAAATAGCCTTAAACTACCCAGAATGGCTAACAAATAACCGTATCTAGGTGGCAACACAGAACTTAAATGAGTGATGCGAATATGTGCCAAGGGTCCTAGATCAATTATGCAATGTGTACTCAGCTCAGGTGTTTGTGGTTTTATGTTTATCTGTGCCTGCACTGTCTAACTGAGAGCTTGCTCTCAGACCTTGTGTTTGAGTTGTCTCATAGATGCTCCCTGTGTTGGTATGCTCTGAGATTGCCCAGCACTGCCTGCAGCTGGCGCTCATCCAGGCAGAGGCACAGTTTGGAGTATGCTCAGGAGCTGCCTTGGTGAGGAAGTGCAAATAAGGGGGAAGGTAGGGTGTTGTCTGCATATGGGCCATGTCATGATTTTGTACATGTTGGGCACACTCCACAGAGGCCAGAGACCTCTTCAGCACGGAGGTGAGCAGGGCAGGCAAGCAGGCCAGAGAGACAGATGTACTACTCAAGGCATTATAGACATAACCCCTGCCCCTCACTTAGAGATGAACATCTGTTGTCATCTTTTCCTTATCCTGAGCCCATGACCTCTGGCTGTTGGCACTTCCCTGCTGTGCTCTTCCCTCTCTAAGCTTTATCTCTTCTTCTGAAGCAAGATCCAAATGCCACCTTAGCCACTAATGGTTGCTTGGCTTGACTCTGCAGACTTTAGGCAAGGCCAAGCTCCCATTGACTTCAGTGCTTTGAGTGCAAAAGGAGCTTGGCCACCATCCATCCAAGATGATTAGACCTTCTGTACTTGTAGCTTTGTATGCCTGGCCACGAAGATAAGAACCACAGCCAGCCCTTTTGCCCATGGAGAAATGTTTTCCACAGCACTGCCATTTAACAAACAGAGAAAGCAGTGTAAATTAACTAGCTGCTTTCACCCACTGCCAGAGTCATGAAATAAAGGCTCTCCACTGATATAAATGTGCAGGTAGCCTCAGGGCCTGAATTAAAGCATAGCCTCCCCAGGAACTGGAAGAGGCTATCACAGGGTTAAGGTTGCAAGCAGGCTTTTCCTTCGTACTGGATTAGCTCCATTCTGAGCCAGAAAGTGATTTTCCCCCAGCACTGGTCCTGCTTTCAACGGTGACATGTGTTCACTCTCTTCCTCCCACCCTAATTTCCCTTTGCCCAAGGGTTAAGGTAATCTCTGGAGTAAGCTTGCTGCAGGATAACAGATAGCAGTCCATTACCTCAGTCCTGCACCCCAGGAGGACCAGACCTAAACCTATTCCAAGTAGGATATTGTGGCATTTCTGAAGCACAGGGGCTTCCTTCTCAAGACATATCCCTATCATGATACAAGTGGTATGGTTGTGCTCTCCTTTCAGTTCTATTAATGGAAAAATATAATCTAATTATTTTAAGATAACCTGAAATAAGCCCCATTTGAGCAGGAAAAAAAAAAAAAAAACAAACCAGCAGCCATGCCACCTTCTCCACTGGTTTGTCTAAACTGATTTGAAATCACATCTGAAATTAGACGTGTGAAAACCTTGCCTAAAAGGTAAACCCCTTATCTGTGCACTGGATCGGGGCTGCAGTTCCTGAAAGAGCTGGCAAAAGGAAAATAACAAAAAATAATTTAAAAAACCCCCAATGAAACAAGGAAAGACTCAGGGAAAGAATAAGATTATCTTAATCTTGACAGTGCAGCTTTAAAGAAAATCTTCTGTGAAAGGACTTAGAGCATTAACTTTTTCTTCAGTCCTCTTTCACAGCTAAGAAATGCATATTAGGGGGGGATTTCAAGCCCATCCAGCCGTCCAGGTTAGTCCTCTGTTCCTAACACCAAATGAATAAGCACAAGCAGGAACATTGCAAATATTAGTACAGCGTTCAAAAAGAGGAGAAAACAAAAACCCTTAGCTTCCCAAACATTTCCTGAATTGGGAAAAGCCGAGAAGGCTTAAAAAACAAAACAAAACTCCACAATCTTTCCAGATTCCAGATCCTCAGAGCCAATGCAATTCCCTGTGCTTGTTTCAGCCCGTACAAAATCAGGCCCTCCAATGCAAAACGAGCTACCCCTCATGCCCATCTATGTATAACTGGTATCATCTGGTCCTATGTTTTGACAATTATCTATAACATAATTACCAGACTGATGAGTATCACTGATTAATTATGCCATCCTTCAAAGTTGATCTGGGTACTTACAATAAACAAACACCCTGGTTGCGTAAGAAAGGTGATTTTCTGTGTCTGTTCCAGCCAGAAAGGCTAGCAATCTCATTCCACCATGTAGGGATATGGTCGGAGACTCCCAGGGATTCATTTTTAAGCTGTCATTCATGTGGAGCTGCTTCTCTTCAGGTCCCTGACTACACTCTGGTTTCCCCCCTCCCGAATGATAAATATTTCCTCTCCGCTGAGAGCTATCCAACAAGAGCAATGTCTGATACTAATGCATCGTTGATGCTTTCCTCCTCTAATTATGCCTAAACATTGCCTTTCTTTCTTTTCCTCCCTGAACAACCACTTTTTTTTTTTTTTTTTGCATCAACATGTACCAAAGCATTAAACAAGACATTCCATTAATTTCTTCATCATCATAACTTAAGCCTGGGACATACCCTTTAAATATTCATTCAGCTATGAAAACTGGGCATTAAAATTTTAATAATGTCAAGCTCATTTGAACTGAGCTCCTGGGGGACTATTACGATACAATTAGAATAAATATGATGATTGATTTGGTGTAAAGGTTCACCTGTCCACATCTGTTAGTGGCCGGAAGCAGCATGCCACCTCTGGCATCACAGCTGATAGCTCCAAGTTATTTACTCCCTTCCTCCTCACCCCCATTTGCTTTTGACTTGCTTGCGAGCTTGCCCCCTCACTTGCTTGCATAGCTTGTGCAGCTTGGATAAAGTTGGAAGAGGCAAACCAGAGAGGCCTCATTGAGAAGAGACAGCTCATCCAACTGCATTTTCCTCCCTCCTTCCCCTTCTGTGCTGTGGCATTTGATTAAAGACAGAGCGTTGATCAGAGCCAGTAGAAGTTCAGCTATAAACTTTCTGGTGGTATTAGCCATTAACCTTTTTACAATATGTTTCTGAACTCCCAGGGTCTGATTCTTCTGTGCGGATCGGTAGCAAGCCTGAACAGCAATGACAAGTTTGAACCAGCGCGGAGGAGACCAAGGGTTGCTGCTTTCTGGCTGCATCCTTCCAAAATCACAACACAGAAATATTCTCAAGATGTGACGCTGAGAGTAAAAAAAACCACAGAGAGGGAAACCGAGCAAGAAATCACACTACTTAAGGAACCTTCTGTTTCAAACACAGGATGTTCTCAAATACACAGACAGATAATTAAAAGATTTTGGTCCACTGGGTGCTGAGCATATTTGAAAACTTGGACCAGATTGTACTTTCTCTCTCTCTGCAGCATGAATTTGGTGCTACATGGTGTAAATATGAAATGAAATAAACTGGAACCATGACCACTGAGAACAATCATGGTTTTTTTTTTTTTAGATCATCCACTTTAAATAAACTACTCATTAATTCTTTGAATTAGTGTATAATGAAAACCTCTCTGTATTTAAAGGTAACCCTGATCTAGCCCTGCTTACAAGCACTGCCAGTGTTTCTAGCTTTTGGGGCTTTACCATCAGTCTCCTGACATACAGCGTTTTCCTTAAATCCTCAACTTCTGGACACAAGCAACTTTTTAACAAGAATTTTAATTCCAGAATTAAAGAAAATTCTTAATGCTCAAAATACAGCTCAAAGAAAATGAATACGTTAAAAAACAATCTCTTATTTATATTGTCATATCATACATGATTGCTTGAGATAATTTATGATTGATGCATCTTTACAGTAAGCAATGTGAATTATTAGAAGCATTATTTGCTTTTCACTGTTTTAAGTTGTTTCTTTCCTCTCTGTACTTTGCTTAAAGCAGATACGGATTCTAAATCTGTCACTTTCTTTTTCAAATTCAAATCAAGTCCAGTTCCTGTTCCTATTCACCATCTCTACTTCTGCATTGTTTACTTTTCAAAAACTAGTAAAAATATATAAAGCTGTCCCAAAAAACTTTTTCTGCTGAAAACTAAAGAAAACAAAAATACTTTGACTAAATTTTATAGAACAAAAATGTACATACATAAATCTTTAGACAAAATCCTTACATTTAGGATCTGCTCTTATTGTCAGCAGCCCATTGTTGCTTCTGTATGATGGACCTGGCACTTAATTTAGTTTACTTAGCAAGGAAACATAATACCTTATGGTAACAATCACTTGAGATTAACAGGTCTGTCTTTAGTGTTGGCTATTGCTCTCCAAGAAGATCTTTGCCATTTACTTTGTTACCAAGATGCTTCTAACCATAATTTTTGTGCCTTATGTACAACGACTTTTCCCATCTGAACCCTTTCATCCTTGCAGTCTCTGCATGAAAGATCGTAGGTACCCAGGTCTAGTTAGATGAGCTCCTGTGACCATCCTTGTTATTGCTGTCAGATCACATAACTGAGGAGACACAGGTGACACAAGTGTGGGTGTTTCTACCCTGACAGTGAAAAGTAAAATTTCTTGGGTATAATACAGTTGTGGGAAATGATGGCAATGAATTGGTGCTGACTTTTGAAACTGTGCCTATTTAATTCCCGAAAGGACCCAGAAGCACAAGACAACCACAGCAAGCACTAAAGACAGTTACAAAAGGTACTTATGTGTAGTGGGTTTAACCTACTCCTGTAAGATTTCTATGTCCCTTTGGGGTCTCCCTCCCTGTCCCCCCCCCAAAAAAAAAAAAAAGAAGATGTTTGAAAATAAACTCAGCCCATTACACATTACAATATGGAGACAGGAAAGGGAGATAATGGTCACTTGATGTTGATTTTCTCAGAAGGAAAGGAGCAATTTGGAAAGTCTGAAGTTTACTTACTGTGAATGCAGAGTGTGGAAAGATACGGCCTTGAACTCTTTTACGAAGTCTATTACCTATCATTTTCTTTCCCACTTAGTTTCCTCCATGGAAAAAGGGGTTGGACAGTAATCTTTACCTTCAGGGCCCGTTGTGAGGATTAATTAGATATTATTCCTACAAAATTGTAAAGTTCTAAAATGCTATATAAGCTCTCAGTGTTATTACAATGTGCCATACTCTGCATAACGTATACTGTTGCAATATTACCCCTTGGTTGTTCAAGAGTACAGAACTGCTGCTTCTAATTGAGTTAATGGCTTCATAGGTTGGTAATTTAATAAAACAGACTGCTTAAACCAGCAAGGTTTTGATTAAATGGGGTGTGTGCAAAGGGGAATTTATATTTGTTAGAGGCTTCATAAATCCAAGGTATCAAGGCACAGATAATGCCGGTATAATAGTCAATTATACAGAGAAGAAGGAAGGACAGAGCTGGAAGCCATCTTGGACATTGGTGTCATGTACCGCTGTAGTCAGATAGTTTTGGCTGGTCTCAGGAGTATGCACAAGTAAGTGACAGTGTGCACATACAGATGAGACACTGCACTTCTCCCACTGCTCCCAGTGATTTTTTAGAGACAAGGAGGCTATATCCTAGGTTATCATGCCCCTTACCTGACTTTAGAGAGAAATCAATTGTTTCTTTCCAGCTGGCCTTACCCCTAGTTTAGCTCTAATCCTGGAAGGAAAATTGGAAATTTTGGGAGAGATCCTATTTGCTTAATTAAAAGACTTAGCTTGTACTTAAATCACAGATATCTCATGAAATGCCTTCCTGAAGTAAGCGCCTGGCCTTGCTCATGCAGAGAAACGAGCTGCTTGGAGACCTCCAGAGGGAGCTCTTGGCTGCCTAAATTTAGACAACTAAATTATGCAGACCCAATTTCCTAGATGGAGAAACTAAGGATTTACTCTGGGAAGCCTGCTTCATCAGGTACTTAAAATGTATTCAAAAGTTAGTTACTTCAGTACACAGACTGGATCGCACCTTTGACTCCAGCGATTGCCTGTCTGCAGTGATTTTGGACTGTGGGAGCGGCTCCAGGCGCTTCCACTGCCTGCTGGAGTCAATAGGAAAAGTATGCCCTGAACTTGGAAAAGCAAGGGAATGAATCCCTCCATCTTGACACTTTTCTGTGCTGTAAATGCCAATTCATAGCTGCTTCCGTACCATGGGTCAGCACCACTGAGAGTTAAAAGTTTTGTTCTTGCATCATCTCTCAAGAGCTCCAAGTCAGGCAAATCTGAAACCAAAGCGATCCTTTCTTTCATCCGTGTGACCCTGACAAACAAAGTAAGCCAGGCACAGCTAGCCTGGCTATTTTGTATATAAAGAACAGCACCCACAAAGCTAATGAGAAGCTTTTACGGCTGTTTGTTGAGCACTGATAGATAATCAGGAACAGGTCCAAGCTGCAAAATTTCATCTGTCAAAATGAAAAAAGCTGGGCAGAAACTTTCCATAATAGGGGACAGCCACAAAATTCAGATCCTGACACAAACACAGCCAGCTTAGGAGGGCGTATGGCAGTTGTGCTAGTGGCTGGGATTATATCTCGTTCAGAAATCTGGCTCAATTAAACAGTTACTCGCTTACATCTTTATCTGACCCAGCCAAGATCACCAGCCCAGACATCTGCACTTCTACAGGCCTCCATTCAGAAATGGGAAGCTGTTGGGGCTTCATCGGAGATGGGGATGCCTGACCCTGCAGATCCAACCAGACAATGGGGACCTGAGGCCAGTCATGAGCCCTGAGCAGGCTTTCCGGCAGGCTGACCAGCATTTTGTGGCTCCAAAGGAGCTCATGTCAGCGCTTCCACTTCAGAGGGGAAGAGCTGGCTCAGCAGAAACAAAAAATAATAGGAGAGTGGGAAGTCCAACATCAAAACTGGTTGTTTTCCCTTCTCCCTAAATGTTGTGCTCCGGTTCAATGGCAGGTTATTGGTCCTGGTATTTGTTAGTCTCTACCCTACCTTATGGCAGGGGTCAGGCTGCTTGATGAAAATTGTCCGCCTCAGCCTTAAAACCTGTGAAGTTTGCTGAAGTTCAGGAAAGATTTGTGCCCTCACAGAGCTTTGAGTAAAGACTCAGGACAATTTAATTGTGGCTTCAGGTACCGTGCTCATTCCCCACAAAAATCTTATTAGAGCATCATCAGAAATGTTTCAATTAACATTAATTTCATGCTGGGCCAAATTGCCCATCTCTCCCCTGTGACAAGCTCCATTGAGCTAGTGCTGGACAAAGGGAATTCAAAATTCAGCTTCTTCACGTGAGATGGTGTGTGCGTGTGTGTATGTGTGTGCTTTAACTAAATCATTTATGGTCAATAATGCCAGGTTATTATAGGTCAATAACTTTCAATTATTCACTAGCCTTGCTGTGCTCCCACTGTCAGGCAGCACACCGGCATGTCAGCTCTCGAGAAGCAAAAAGCTCATGATGGGAGCTTTGGAAAAGCCAGCACGAACACAGCTTGAGCAAAGAAAAAGAAAACAGAGGAGAGAGAGTGTGAAAAGTTCTAGTTGCTCTCAAGAGTATCTTGGGGAACGTGTGTGACATACTCTCTCTTTCTCGTATATGCATGCACTCTCAGCCCCAAAATTCATTATTCTTGTGCTCCCAGCTGGTCAGATGTGAGGCAGTCCAGATCCCAGGGCTGCGTGACCACAGAGCTGGTCATGAGCAAACATTACCTCTCATTAAGGTCTACAAGCTTGGGCTTAATGCCACAGTAGCCTGCGGGTTGCCTAAGCTTTGTGTGTGGACAGTTAATGCTCACAGCTGCCTGCTCTGTACTGCATACCCAAGGGAGGAAAAGTATCAGTTTTTTTTCAAGTCAGGGTGCAAATATCAATAAAGAAACAAAAATGAAGAAATCAAAAATTGCAGGACAACATGAAAATTATATTTGCCCCAGTCACATACTGCACTGGCACTAATGCTCTGCCCTGGGTCTCCTGAGAAAAGTGGTCAGGAGCCCCAAACGGCAGGCATGTGTAAATGAGAGTCTGTCCTAGTGGAGACTGCAAGAGGCAAAAGCCAGCCCTGTGATTTGGCAGCGACTTGTTTTGCTCCTATGGAAGGTCTGAGCATGCTGCTCCCAACCAAATGTTTTGAGATGACAAGACAGGATACAAGAGTTGTGGGATGGACTCACCTCTTGTAAAGGGCAACTGGTGGAAAATGAGCTTCTGCATGGAAAGTGAAAGCAGAGAATCAGTCACAGCCTGGGAGGGGAGACAAGGAAGAATAATTCTGCTTTTTCATTGAAAATGGGGTAACTAAGCTATCTGCCTAGAAGCCTTTTTGGCTCTTTGCTGAGCAGTGTGTTGACTCTACTTCCATCTAGCACTGAGTAGGTGCCTCCTGTATGAAACAGCTCGGCACTGATCACACTCTATATGTGGAGAAGGACTTGGCTTAGGGGAAAAGTGTCGCCTTTTCCTGATGTCTCAGGTAGTGGCCACTGCTGGAGATAACATCCCCGGCAGCCTTGGCTTTGTTGGCTCCCATGTCTGCACAGCTGCCATGGGCAATGAGGAGTTAACAGGAGCTCTGAAGAGCTGGTCCATTTTGAATGTGAATAATGGGAATACTCTCCTTCAATCGTGTATTCAGCACAGGGATGTACAGAGGTATAAAGTTAATCACTAGCTGGGCCACCCCTATTTCCAGAAAAAGAACTTTAATACCTCCTTTATCCAATGAAGTACCATTGTTATACCTGCATATTATGAAGGGTTTATTAAACCGGTGATAATCTATTCAAGATAAAGTGATCTGTATGGCCAACTGAGCACAGATCAGACAGAATGATGGGAGGTTATTGTTAAAATATGCAAATTCACATCCTATTGAAATGCAAACCCTCCAGATAAGATTTTTTAATAAATCTGGTCTTTTTTCACTGCATGAAGGTAACCTAATGTTTATTGACTTCAAGACCATATAATGGAACGTAATATCTATTAGTCAGATCCTTGCCTCTCTTTCGATTACTGGAGGTACATGTTCTGGCTCCCGAAGAATTTTTGTTTTATGGTTTGGTACAAAAGAAAAGAGATTAAAAACCCTGAAATTAATTAACTTCCTTCTACTCAACACCCCCCTTCCTCCTCAACCGCTGTCTTTAGTTACACAAGTAAAAGGAGGCAGTACCCATCAGCTGAGACACTGTCCACTGTTTTCAGTGTTAGGAAAAACAGCCAAAAGGAGAAATGCTGCTAATGCAGAACACCTCTGTACCACGTAAGACAGAAATTAAGACTTTTGGATGCCTTCCTTAGGTTTCCTATTGCCATGCCAGAGAAAGTTGAGTAAAGTTTTATTTCACCCTTCTGTAAAATAGGACTGTGAAATAGCTTGACCTGACTTCTGTGCATGTGCGTGTTTCTGGGTGTAAGACTTGTTTAATGTGTATATTCAGTGTGGTTTTATGAATTGTGGGGGACAGGTGGTTACAGAACCAGACACAGTTTCAGATACCAAAGGAGCAGCTGAAATAAAGGTTTTTTTTTTTTTTTAGTGAAATGCCAGTGCTGCGATAACAAAAGTTGAGAACCCATTTCTGCTTAAAGGTCGCTTCTCCTCAAATGCTGGAAAATCTACATGCTGATATAGATTGATCTGAGATTTGGTATGTCTGGTGGAGTGGAAGGTTTGTTTCTCATTTCAAAGCGAAGGTCAGCACAGTGAAAGTATCCCAAAATACAGCTTCCTAGCTCCTTGGAAAAGCCCTGCCCATCTCAGAGAAGCTTTTTCATATTGCTGATAGACTCTCCCAGCTGTTTTGTGGTCAAATCAGGATTGTGATCATGTCTAAAATGGTCTCATCCCCTCAACATTTACCCCAGCTGGTTCTTGGTGTTCACAGAGTGGAAGCAGCGAGACAGAGGGAGGGGTTGGGCAGGGGCTGGTGTCACTGCAGCAGATGGGGCAGGCAGCTCAGCTATGGGCATATACAGGAGGGATTCAATAAGCAACCAAAGATGTGCAAGCTGGGATGTGTAAACAGCTGCCTACACTTGGTTATCTGAAGCAGCTACGCCTTTTCTGACCCGTGCTGTTCTGCACAGACAGGACTATACAACAGCCCAGGGGTAGACTTCTTAAATATGGCCAAAAACCTTCATAAGTCTGGTCCTCTTTCTCACAGCAGACCTCTGGCTTCCATCGCAGCTGAAGAATAACCCAAGCTAAACTTTTCTGGACAGTTCGCCTATTAGGCTGAGGGGGATGTGCATAAAATGTGCTGCCTGTGTGTCTGTGGTGGGAACAGCAGTTTCCCATTTCCAGTCTGCACCGCTGCCAAAACACAGACCTTCTGCCCAGGCACCCTTCTCATCAGTCACTTCACTAGGTATACCACCAGTTACAAATTAGCACTTAATCAAGATAAATCCCATAGGAAGGATATGGATAATATGCAATGCATTAAGCCTGCAAATTAAGATGGTCTGATTTAGCCCTGGCTTTAAAACTCCCAAGCTTGCATTAGGACTAATGATGAATGGATGTACGTCCCTGGTTGGACAGGAGCTCTGTCAGGGCAAGGCTGCCCAGCAGTGACAAAGCCAGTGTGGAGCAAGTGCTCTGCTCAATGTTCACTAGACCTTCCACACTCTCTCTGCTTGGGAATGTGCTTTTCCTTGCCGTGGATGGTTGTAATAGTGACACTTCTCCAGGATCTATTGACTTAATGGTCCTGGAGTTTATTAATAAAACCTAACTGAGGGCAGTGGCTGCTGGCATCATTTGCCCGCTGATCAGAGTGGGGAAACTGAGGCACACAGAACCATATTTGGAAAGGCTGACCTGCACTGTGCCCAGGGCTTTCCATTCACTGGCTCTAAACAGGACCCTGTATGTCACCTTGCTTAGGCACTTCAGTCATACTTGGGAATCTCTTGTTCTTTCACTAACTAGCTGCAGGGATGTAGGTGACATTTCAGCTCTCTCAGTGTGGCCCAAGGTAGTTACAGCTCAGTGGCCTGAATTCTCCTAGCAGATTAGTGGAGGAGCAGAGAAAGGAAACTTCCCCGCTCCATCTCCTGGGCTGCAGTATGGAGGATGCAGCAGGATGGTCCTCAGTGCTCTTTGCTCCAGGTACAAATACAGCTATTTCTAACGAGCGCCCTGCTCTGTGGTGCAGCATGCTTTGCAAATATACACCTGGAGATTGTTTCTGTCCCTGTGTGACTGAGCAGTCACAGAGCTCTGGTTAGCCTCTCTTCCTGCCTCAGCTCCTGCCAGACCTGAAAAAAGCCTGTTATCAGGCCTCCCATCTACTATATAGTCCAGAAAGTAATCTCTGCATGAGATCAGGGAGGAAGAAAACCCCTTAACAGCTTGTTCACCCATCAAGGTCAGGGTCCACATGGGCTGGAGTACGAATCCTGCAAAATGCAGGGGAGCTGCCGTTTTAGGGGAGGTTCTCTGTCATGGAGACCTCAAGAGAAACCAGTTTAAGATTCACAGCTGAGGAGCATCAGGAACTGGCTACAGTCTGCCAAGGGTTAAGGGGCTTTGATCTGACTGCAGAAGTAATTTAGGGAAAGAAATTTCTTTGAAATAACAAGCATGGCAAAATCTGTGGTTTTAAATGTACTTTTCTTCAGATTTGCACTAGTGTGTAAGCTTGTCACAATAGGGTATCTTTCCTGGATGTCATACTGCACTTATTACTGGGAACAACTACTTTCTACAGTGCATCTCTACTTTATGGCTTTTTAAGATATGGATGCTGTCATCATATTCCCCAGAGATGTGTTCTGGTTCATGGAGAGGCTGTTTTATATAATCTCCTGTGAAAGATTAAAACAACAGCAGCAGAAACAACAATAAGGCAACAAACTACCTCCTGAGAAAGACAATGAAGTGGTGGCACAGGCAACGAAACCTCATCACCCACTGCAAAGTGGCAGGCTTAACTCAATTCACGTGGCCGCGCTTCTCATTCCACAGGAAGGACCACCATGTCACCCCATCCTGAGAAGAGCTAATATATATTACTTTATCAAATGACGTCAGAGTTTTTCACACGATCCAGGTGGCTTGGGGCAGAACACAGAAGTTGTGAGTGCACTTCTGTGTGATAAAAACAAGGCTCCAGCATGGGTTGATGCCTGCTGAATGTTGTGATCCACCATGCATATCTCCTGGTGCTCTGGGCTGCTGCTCAGTTGTCCTCACCTCTTCCCAATCCACCTCTGTCCTGGTTTCGGCAGGGATAGAGTTAATTTTCTTCCTAGTACCTGGTACAGTGCTGTATTTTGGATTTAGGAGGAGAATAATGTTGATAACACACCGATGTTTTAGTTGTTGCTAAGCAGTGCTTACACTAGTCAAGGACTTTCCAGCTTCCCATGCTCTACCGACTGAGAAGGCTGGAGGTGCACAAGAAGCTGGGAGGGGGCACAGCCAGGACAGCTGACCCAAACTGGCCAAAGGGACATTCCATACCATGGGACGTCATGCTCAGTACATAAACTGGGGGAAAGCTGGCCGGGGGGGGCCGCTGCTCGGGGACTGGCTGGGCATCGGTCGGTGGGTGGTGAGCAATTGTACTGTGCATCACTTGCTTTGTGTATTACTGTTATTATTATTACTATTACTACATTATTGTTATTATTATTGCTATTATTATTTTATTTCAATTATTAAACTGTTTTTATCTCAACCCACGAGTTTTTCTCACTTGTGCTCTTCCAATTCTCTCCCCCATCCCACCGGGGGGGGGGGGGGGGAAGGAGTGAGCCAGTGGGTGTGTGGTGCTCAGTTGCTGACTGAGGTTAAATCACAACAACCTCACAAGAACAAGTGTTTGGGTTTGCTCAAAGAGACAAACTGTACACAGTTGAGTGTACAGTAGCAAGCACACTACTGATGTACAGTGGAGCCTGAATGGTAATGAGCATGTGAGTGTATGCAAACAAAGGGAAGCCTGCCTCCACCAAAGCATGCCATCTCTCCACTGCTCTCTTCCCCTCCAGTATCACCTGTCTGTTCTGCACTGCCATCCTCCCTGATGTGCCTCTGTCCAGGAGCTCAGATCAGGTACCAGCAAGTGGAGCTCTCTGCCAGCCAGCGCAGCTCCTGATGATATCCTTTCTTTCCTGGCCAGAAAATGTCAAATCTCACAGTTTATGACTATTCTTCCTTATGGCTCTCTCTGCTCCTTGCAGAGCAAACCCCAGTCAAAGCAGAGGTGATGGCAGGAGAGAAACTGCGGGAGAAGACTCAGCATTCATTCACAAAACACTACTAGTGAGAGCAAGGGATTACCCCAGGGTACCTCACCCTCTAAGCCAGGGTGTCAGCATGCCCCTGTCTAAGCAGAAAGTAAGAGAAGCTGTGTCCAGCCAGAGATGCACAATAATTTGCCAGGAATTGCCAAAGCCAGAGGTTATTTTATTATCACTGTGACTTTTTCATTGCCAGACAGCACTTTAAGCCACGTATCAATAACAAGCAGGTTGGTGTGCAGCTTATGCAAGAGAGGAAAGGTGCCTTTTTTTCCTTTTCCCTTTTTTTTATTTACTTCCCCTCTAAGGTAAGAGGTCAGTAGCTGCCGATCCACAGGAAAGAAGAGGGCTTTGTGATGAGGGAGCAGGATTAAGGTGGCTTCTTGTTAATTTTGATAGTGCTGAAATACATATTGAGCTGAAGGAACAGGATATGGGTGTGCCCTGTGTGTGTGTGTGTGTGTGTTTGTGTGTGTGTGTGTGTGTGTTTCTCCAGGTCCCAGGCTGGAGAAAAAGAGGCCAAACAGGAGAGATCTGTGTGTGCTTGCGCTTGACTGTAACATGCTTCTGGCTTTACTTCAAATCCAGATTAACACCATGGATTTGAAAATTTGTGACCATGAACATGTGAGTTAAATACTTAGGGAAAACTGTTCAAGGCAGACAAACAAATTGAAATGCAAAATTGCTGATGGAAGACGAGGGAAGTGATGTAAAAACTGCAAGTGATGAAGAGTAAAAACCAAAGACTGGCCGTATAAAGGAGCTGAAAGCAAGAGGTTGAAAAAGTCTCATAAAAAAGAGTGTAACAAGTGCTGTCATGGATGATTATAAGGGTTTGAACCTGTCACCAGCAAGAGCACTGGCCTTTCTCACTTGACCTGAGGAGATAATGCTGTTAGCTGAGGTTAGGGAGGGCACGTGATGAGTTGCTGTTCAAATACAAAGCAAAGATGTCCTTTCACTCCAGATAATTAAACCAAAAACATAAGCAAACAAGGCCTGAAGTCCTGGAATTGCCTGGCAAAGTCCCTGAAATCCCCTAAGAAATGCTGCTAGACCTTCTCATCTTGACGGCATCCACCCATCCTTATGAAATGCCATTATCTTGGGGATATTCTGTTCCCTGGTGTCTGTTTAAAAAATACCAGTCTAGACACAGCCAAACTACACACACAGCCACATCCCAAAATGTCCTGTGGTACTTTACAGTACATTGAATTCATACAGAAATTCCTGCATGGCATTGCTGAAATGCAGCCATTTCTAGGAGGTAACACAGGCGCCGTTTAACCATGCACCACTCAACTGTGCGAGACAGTAAAAGCGATGGGAGAAGGTAAATTCCCTCTTCAAAGGACAGGAGCAAATTGCTTATAATTTTTTCTTTACCTATTTTGTGCATTTCCTATGAACATTCAAACATTTCTGTTGTATAGCAATGAATATACAGGCCCCCCCCCCAAATTTCCAAGACATATATACAAATAATAAAGGAAGCTGAGTGCTCCATTTTCACACAGATATGTGTCTGCTTATTCAATCAGGAATATGAAACAACACCATATGATTTTGCTGATCAATCACAACTCACCAACACAGCCTGAAGAGTGAATATGCATAGGTAACAATCCAAATATGCAAAAAGGGAGAGAAAATGCGACTTGTAGTTAAGAATAATTACAAAGGGTGAATTAACAATTAGCCAGTCATTAATAGAAATTCTTTAGGAAGAGGAACTACACCAACCAGCTATGAATACATTTAGCCTAGAAATTATGAAAAGGATTATCTCCCATCAACAGTGCGAAGTCCTAGACCAGTAGCCCAGCAGGAAAAGTGGGGAGCAAGGTACAAGAACAAGTTCAAGGTTGTCTTTGACAAATTCATGCAGTGGCAAGGGATCAAACTTGTTGATCCAAGAATGTCTTTCACTATCATGTGTTTTCCCCTTTTTATTTTACTTTTGATTTTACACCAGTGTTATCAAAGCAAGGGTGCCTCCTGCAATACTGTTATCAGCTCTGAGGCTTGGCTTAGAAAATGTTCAGATATTGAATTTTTCTTCATTTGAAAATAAATGTTGTTCAAGCTTTTCTACTAACACTGGTAGATAGAAACATAAGTTATATATAATTATTACTAAGGTGAATCATCACCAATTCACATGTCTCCAAAGGCAGGAGATTTAGGAAACAGATTAGCAAATGTTGTTGTTGTTGTTTTTTAATGATAAAAATATTGTGAGAACTGGTAGAACTGCTCAGGAGTTTTCGTTTTCAAAACCATTTTCCAAAAACCTGGACAAAGATGTTTTGATTATCTCTTCATCTGTTCACGATACTTAGTTTTCTCATTTGAAAGTCAAATAAGCCAATGTCATTTGAAATGAGAGACGCTGCCTGACGCATGTGAATGGGAGTCAAGGATTTCTGCGCAGAGTGGTTCAGAAAACTGCCAGTTTGTGTGTGTGCAAAAGTAGTCACCACCCTCTTGACAAAGCCACTGAGCTTGAATCAGGGACCTCTGGAGCAGTGGGCTCGAGCTCCACAGCTTGTCTTGAAAAACTGGCAGATGCCAGCTGGAGGCTTTAAAAACTCATATCTTCTCAGAGCCAGCATGGATGGGGCTCATAACACACGAGTTTCTGATGCTTTTAATTTCTTACACACATTTTGGGAAAGGACAGGGAGGAGGCTGAGGAGGAGAAGGATTCAACAAAAAACTAAAACATGAAAATTATTCTTTTCCAGTTTCTGGCAAACATTTAGATTATTATTATCCATAAAGAATGATAACATTTGAAAATGCAAAGCCATTATTCTTTTAGTTGAAAGCTGATTTTCTTCCCTGAACTCCCCTCCCCTGGTATTTCATCAACACCCAGATAACTTCAACTTAAATAAAACAGCAACAACAAAGGCATGCATTTCATAGTGTTTATTTTGGCTGAAAAGCCACTTTTCATACCCACACATGCACAATTTCAATCAACACTTTTGCAAGTGCTGTTCCTGTGTTTATATCTCAGCCTCAGTATTGTCTTTTATACCTCAGTTTCCCTACAATGAACGTCCTAATCACCTTCCCCCTTCACAGGTATTCAATCAATCATTTTAAACTGCTTTAAGGATGAGGAACAGAGAGGCAATCTTGAACCCTGAATATTTACATCTACTAACTTTGGGGTCTGGATCTCAGTTTTGAAGTATGGGGATTACTTCAAATGTTGTAAGTAACATTTAAAATCCAGGGATAGAGATTTGTGGTGGAAAAATAATGATCAATACAGTACAAAAAATTATAGATAGATTGAGAGCTAATACCTAGTCTAAGGATTCATAACACCTTAAAAAAAAAAAAAAAGAAAATAAAAAAAAGAGGAGACATCAAAAAGGAAAAAAAGAAATACCACTGAGATGTGCAACAGAACTGCCTCCAAGCAGAAGACTGTTCTAAGACTTCTCTGTAGGCATGATTATTCCTGGCTGGGAGAAAAGCCCCATTAAAAAGCATTTCTGCTCTCTCCCCTGGTTATGGGACACCATCGTGAAGAGAAATCATTGACAAGCCTGCCTTTTTCTAAAAGGGTTAGCCAAACAAGTTGTCTTTCTCACCAGAGATCCTCTCCTTGCTTTTGCCTTTTTGTCTTTCTCTTTTCTAGTTATAGTTAGGAGTGAACATTTTGGCACATTAATTAAAAATAGTAATAGCTGCAACAGAATAAAGAAGAGGAGGGGTAAGGTGGGGGAAGCTGAAGGGGGACGGTAACTGCAGCCCTAATTAATAGAATTACTCTCAGTTGAAAGCCAGTCTGATGAGGACTCTTGTCCTTGAATAAATACTCTGTGTGTCTGCGTATGTATGTATATGTGCATATATATAGATAAATGTGCACGTAAACACAGCTACTCTGTTGCTTAGCAGCCAGTAGTGTCCTTTCATGAGGAAACAAAATATATGTGACAAACCGCCTCAAAAACACGAAGTTTCATGAGCATATTTCTTTTCTCGTAGCTATTCAGACAAGGTGGAGAGTGGCCCTGAAATTAATGTCTCATCCAACGGACAAAGGCAGAACTAAGCTAATTGGATTCCCATCTGTTCCAAACATAGTCTCAACATCACACAATAATAATAAATAATATGGTAATCATGGCTAACAATTAATCTTTTAGTTTAGATTTTTTACAGGGTGCTGAATGGATCCTAATTTCACACAAATATAGATTGCTCTCTGGACATATCCTCTGGACAAAAAAGAAAAAAAAAAAATCATAGTCTGACCACGCACAATCATTTCAGATCTTTGGGTATATTTCAGGAGAGCAGGGGCTGTCTAATCTAAATGCCTCCTACAGCGAAATACAAACTGGAACTTAACAGAATCTAATTTTATCTAAACCCAAAACAAATGTGAACCAAACTGTCAAATGATCGTTTGAAGTGACACATGTGCTTCTTGTTTAAAAAATTTCTGGGGTGAGAACGAGCTGAGTAAACCTTTTCCATTTCACGTGGGGAGAGGAGCAGTATGCCCATCCCCTGGGGCTCACAGCATGCCCCTTGCCACCTCCTTCTCCCTTCGGCATGTCTTTATCTTCACTCGTCCCTGCTTAGTTATTTTAACTGCAAATCAGTTGGCCCAACTACCGTCTCCTGGTTCTGTGCCAGTGCAATGGTAGCTTCAACTCAGGACTTTACAGCAGTACAGGTAGTAAAGAGGGATTAAAAACTGGGCAAATTAGCCTTGTAATAAGCCAGTGAGAGACTACAGAGCCAACATCCCCTGATGTCCAGTTGCACGCTACTGCCCAACCAAGAAGCCCTTCTGCTGGGTCCTCTGTGTGGACATTGCGATAGGAAAACTTCCACAGACACCCAAAATCTGGCTGTGGCCTAAGTGGGACTAGGTCTGCCAAAATTAATCCCCTCAGAGCTACCGCAAATCTCCGTGGCAGAGCTGCGTGTGGAACCAAGATTTTACATGAACTTGTATGCTTCCCCACTTATCTATGTAAACTTTTAATGTCTGCTGCAGCTGGTGGCAATGACATGCCTAACTCTGCTTTGCTACATGAAAATCACCTCCTTGTCTTTTTTTGACCTGGTTCCTTAGCAGCTTTGTTCAATGCTCCTTAGTTTTAATTCATGCTGAAGTCAACAGAGCTATGGAAGAGAAGCAAGGCTAAGCCATGAAGTTGTTACTCCACATTGATGTGAGCTCTTAAACATCTGTTACATCCCAAATCCGAAATAGCCACCCTTTAGTGGTGAGAGAAATGCTCTCTATATTGCTATAGCTGTAAACAGATGGATAGATATAAGGTGATGTGTGGAGCTGGAACAACCAGTTAGTAAAGTTTATAAAGTACTTTGGGGGTCCATCTGGACGGATGGTACTTTATAAATGTAAGGCTGTTACTAGTGCCTCCTAACAGCACCCGACTATCATTCAGCACTTTTTGGATGGACAGTTAAAGAAAACACATAAAATATATTCCTCGGCAGATATTTCACCCAGACTCTTTTACTTGCAATAGCAGAGATCTGGGCTTTCATTTGTACAGACCATTCCCATTTGCAGTCACAGGGAGAAATCCGCAATAGCTCAACTCATGAAGTTGCTGGATTTGTTATGGTTGAACAATGAGGCTTCACAACACAGCCCTGGAAATAAATGGGTGGTTTGGGAATTTGCTAGTGGCAGGTCTCTTGCTGCAGTAGGGGACAGGATAACTAAAGGGATAGTGATAGGAAAGGCATAGGTTTTTGTTTTTTGGTTGGTTATTTTTTCTCTCCTCAGGGGCACTGCCCAGAATTAAATTCAAGCTAGTAATGATTGAAAAAATAGATCGCCTTTCTGGTGACAAGGGGATGCCACGTGTGAATATTGGACATCAGAAGAAGTTGTACAAAATGCTCATTTTCCCTGTGGTCTCCCTGATGGTCGTTGGGAGTATGGCTGGGGAAGAAACTGGAAGATATTGCTCCTGGATATGACTTGGAGACAAACAGAAAGATCCCAAGGAACTCACCGAGACTCCTCCACAAGGTCAGGACAATCTTATTTCTCATAGCACTTCTTTGGCTAAAGAAATCTGGGGGAGGGGTGGGTGGCTGCACTCTGGAGGAAGCCTGTCCTCTTGGGTCTTTATCATCATTTCGTGTGAAATCAAGGCAGTATTTTCTGATAAATTTAGAGTTTGAGCTCTATGTTTTTTTTCACGAAACAAATGTGGTGTCTCTGGAGAATCTTTTTTTTTCCCTTCAAATCCTGAACACCCCAAAGATTTCAGTCTGGAGATGCTGCCAGAGGAAGTGTGTTTTCATTTCCTATGCTGCCATCATTCTCTGCTGTGAGATGGCTTCCCCAGATGTACCAAACCTCTCAGGATACTTTGTAGGCAAAAATTCCTATGATGAACTATCTTTTTCCACAAAGACTAGAGACTATTATCCGCACCATACCCATGTAATCTAATTTAGGATTATGGTTTATGGAAGAAGATGTAAGCATGAGTTACCCAAATTGCTATTCACAGCATGGTGGCCTTTTCAAAGATAAATATTTATTTATGCATTCACTTATTATTTAAGGACCTCATATAATTGTTTTTGTCAACTTTTTTTATGAGGAAAGGGAGCATAAATGAAATTATTAACATTTTTACTACAGACCTAATTTCTCTCTATTTTTGTCACTACTGATATGGTATTTAAACCCTTGTTAAGAGATAATGTTGGAATAAGCTGTTTCTTTACTTGAACTTAATTTCCAGTTGCAGTAGCTTGGAAGACTGATGACAGAATTGGCCCCTAGTTATAAAACTGTCTTTTTGGGCTTGGGGATCAGTCCACTCAAATCTTCATTTCTTTTTCAAAATTTTGACACCATCATTAACTGTCAAGATGATGGTCAACTAAGATGAAGATGGTAACTTCTCAGGGAGGTCTGCCATAAGAGACCAGCATGAACTTGTCTTTTGACTTCTAAAAACCCATCCATCTGCCTTTCATTAGCCCTGACTTAGGGATGGAAAGGGGAAAAGCAGAGCTATTCTGATAATAAGGGAGCTACACAGTCCTGTTGGACTAATCCTGACATTTCTGAAGGTCTTTACATTTGACAACTAGGAGACTGGATTACAAGCAAGTAGATGGGTGAGCAGACAGATTTTAAGTGTTATTAGTCACGTGCTACCAAAGACATATGTAGTCAAAGTAATAAAGCATGAAGGAGGTAACACACACGATGGCCCAGTGCTCACAGGTGTAGAGCCACAGTGGGAACCACCATCATGTAAACATTAACAAAGTATCCATAGCAATAACAATATTTAGGTGCTGAATAAAGTTACTGGTCAGTGCAGCATAAAGCAGTTTGCACACTCAGGAAAGTTACATTGATCCCACAAGAACTGCAGGAGGAAGAGTGACAGACTATATACAGGTTATATATCATATGAATAATTGCCTCCAAAGAGGACTAGGACAAAGAGATGGAAGAGGATGCCAAGGTCAAATTATTATTATTTTTTTGACTACAGCAGCCTGACGGCTCTCAAATGGTTGATTTGAACAGCTCTAATAGAACAATGTTATTAAAACCCAACAGTCAGTGTTCAGGGAACGACATTGCTGAGTCGCTACCGATGTCTTGGCAAGTGAATATGAAGGTTCACGCCGTTAATGACTAGCATTTGTAATGGCTGCTTTATTCCATTTCACCAAATACTCCATTTCCAAAGGAGCCCCAGGATAAGGATGGGGAATTGAATCAACATGCATTTTGGGCTCATACAAGCCAGCAGTCTTTAGCTCGGTCACAGGAAGATCAAGCAGAGACCCCTTTCTACTTTGTCACCAGCCAGCTCTTGACATTGCTATTTCAGTGACTCTCACACCTGTGTCTATTAGTCTCATTAATACTCAGCATTTGCATTGTGAAATGGATTCTGGTCCTGACTTGTAAAGGGGCAATTGCCTGTACACCATCAACTTCACAACCTAGGTCCCAGTTTCAGCAGAGAGCTTCAGCACATGCTTAATTTCAAACACAGACATGCAACCTATTCAGCTCAGCATGACAAGAGCGTGTGTTCAACCTGCAGCATGGGGCAAGGAGGCAGCAGATGGGAAATTGGCACAGCAGGGACTGACACAGCATGGTTATCTACATGGTTTTTTGGTTATTTATACCTGTAGGGATGAGTGGGGAGGGAAGGAGGGAGAAAGGGGGAAGCAGGCATGGACACGGCAGGAGGAAGAAAGAAATGAAATCAACACATTATATGTCAAGGCAGAAGGATTGGGTCTTTTTCTTTTCTTTTCTTTTCTTTTCTTTTCTTTTCTTTTCTTTTCTTTTCTTTTCTTTTCTTTTCTTTTCTTTTCTTTTCTTTTCTTTTCTTTTCTTTTCTTTTCTTTTCTTTTCTTTTCTTTTCTTTTCTTTTCTCTTTTCTTTTCTTTTCTCTTTTCTTTTCTTTTCTTTTCTTTTCTTTTCTTTTCTTTTCTTTTCTTTTCTTTTCTTTTCTTTTCTTTTCTTTTCTTTTCTTTTCTTTTCTTTTCTTTTCTTTTCTTTTCTTTTCTTTTCTTTTCTTTTCTTTTCTTTTCTTTTCTTTTCTTTTCTTTTCTTTTTTCCTTTCTTTTCTTTTCTTTTCTTTTGAGTGTCATTCCAGTAGCACAAAGGGATGCTGAGGCTGTTTGCTAATAGGCATTTAGTCACTGGAGGAAGACGTCAAGGAATAGGAAGGAAGAAGCGAATGTCTTATGTGCATGACAGTGTTCTAGCAAAGTTAACTAAAAAGTGTGGAATAAGCCCTGTTTCCCAACAAGTACCTGCTAATGACAAGTGAGCTACTGAAACTAGTATGTGAATATCTCCCAGAGAGCTGAGTGCATCCTACTGTGCACCCAACAGCTAGTGCCACACTCACCACCACTGGTCCTACCTGATTAAAGTGTATTTGTTAGCAAAACAGAACAAGAGCTGCAATCGACTGCTTCATGACTCAGGTCTGATCCCCCCTGTGCACAGCTTTCCTAGGTCTAGGAGACAAACAAAGCCTTCAGTGTCCTGTCTTTCCAAGACTAGCTGCTTACTTCAAGTCACTTGGGAATGGATGCTGACCTTGTGCCATGTAAAGGCATGGTCCCTACTCAAGGCAGTGTAGGCTGAAAGTTGATATCATCATTGATAGTTCACCTGGTTTCAGAATCAAAAGACACTTCTTGCTCTCACCCATGTAAAGCAGGGTTTAGTAATGCAGAAGTTAACTCAGACAGATAGGAAGGACTTCTCTCTCAGGGTTAGAAAGCAAGGAATATCCCGCTGTGCTAGCCTATAGACCTTTGGCTCCTGGCAGATGCTGAGCACTGTCTTCCGTAGGGCTTTTCTGGTGGGGTTGATCCGTTCTGGAGGTAAAAGAGAAGCTTGCTTCTGCGTTATGCTTGTGACCCAAGAACAAACTCCCACCAAGGTAGCACCTTCTCCATGCCAAGGCCTGTGTGTCAAATACAAGGGGCAAACATTGATGCAAAGAGTCTGCAACCTACCTAGGCAATGGGTGGGAGAAGGGGGAGAAAGAAGCATGGGGAATACAACAGACCTCTTCACTGTCATATCATTCATCGGGGTGAAGAAAGGAACTGAACCAAGGACACCAATCCACAATTTAACACTCTCCCTGCTAGATCAGGATGGGCCTCTTTGAGAGACCCATGCCAGGAACTTGTTTGCAAGGTACTTCACCACTGAACCCTAAAGCCCTTGGGAGTATGCTGGGTACACTTCGGAGAGCGCTGCTGGTGCCTAATCTCTACGTGAAACCAGCTCTGATAAAGAGCAACTCTGGTGGCCAAAAATGCTGCAGTGATTTTCAAGCAAACTACAAGCTAATCCCCAGGATCATGATTAACATGTTTATTTTGCTCAGTTAAACAGATTCTAATGTCTAGGGCTGGGTGTAAGCATTGCTAAGAACACAGTTACTAAGCTGCCAGCTTTGGGTTGCCTCTGGTGATCTAGATGGCCACCCCTGACTCTATAATAACCCTGAGGTTCTATAGAGTAGGGAGATGAGTTTTTTCCTTTTATTTATTTATTTATTTATTTATTTATTTATTTAATTTTCCAGACCTAAAAGCTGCTCTGGTCTGCCATTGAGCAGTCTTCCTAAATATAAGACCATTGTTCTTTTTAATTAGTCACTTATTGTCCTAGATTTAAGCAATATATTTTCCCTTTTGTTGCTCATCTAAACAAATTTTCAGAGCTCTGGAAAAAAACTTTCTTCTTCTTAGTAAGTAGTAGAAGAAAAGGAATTGAGAGAGATGGAGAAAATATCTCTCCTCTACTTGTCCAGATGCTGTCAGGTTCTTTAGTCAGGGTTTCCCGTAAGATGGGAAATGAAAGGAGCTTGGTCTCTTGGACGTTCGTTTGCTTTTTGCTCTCAGAAGAACAATTAAGTCACATGACTTTGAAATAATAAATGGTTCACTTAATAGCCACTAATAAGAGAGCATTTTTGCAACCCACACCAGACCTTTCCTGACTGAGACTTGGGGTATTTGCTCTTATATGACTTGATTTACATGTCAGCTTTCATGATTAGTGGGGGGTGCTTTACACCCCCCTTTATCCCCCAAGCATGTGATGGAAGTAAAGGGGATAAAGCATGAATCAGCTTTCAGGGAAACCACACAGCAGAGTGATATCAGGAAAACCAGACCTCAGCTACAGATCATGAAGTGCAGAACAGGAAATGTTCTCTTGTGCTTTCTGCAAAACATCATCCTGCTGCTGACATAGTCCAGATACCTCAGAAATGTTCTGTGCCCTTTGGATACCTTCCCACAGCCAACCATTAGGGTGTGCTGCACACCAGCAGTCACCAATTGCATCAGAGGAAATCTGAGCTTAATTCAAATTGCACATGCAATGCCAGGTCCTTTCTTCTCATCTTCAGAGATCTAGGCAAGCCAGTATCTCTGCCTTCTCATGGCATCTGGTAATCACTGACATCCTCCGCGGTCCCTGATGCTATGCTCTGAATTGTCCTCTTGTGCTGTACCTTCCATGCTGTCCATTTCCCATTCTCCTCTGGGCTTTATGTGTTTATCCAGCCCCATCACATCAATAGCTGAGTGACTCGAGGGTTACAGGCTCAAGGAATGTCATAGGCAGAACTAATCCTGCCTTTGGGCCTGAAGATAGGTTAGACAACCTCTGGGTGGCTCCACATTTTTTGATTTCATGTCATATCCTCCCAAACAGAAATGAAGGAATATGTTCCAAATAAACAGAAAAGTCAATTGAAAACAAAGTTTTAAGGGGATCTGAATAAGTCAGAAATTTGGCAACATCCAGAATACTTTCTGTGAAAATAAGGGAGAAAAGGGCTTTTGAAATACAGAAAACAGATGGAATTTTTCCTTGTTTGAAAATGACATGTTTTTTGTTTTAAACTGAAAGAAGAAGACTGGACTAACCCCTGAAGAGCATTTCACTAAAATGCAGGAAAACCTGGCAGTACTTCTGCCTCTGCTTCTCCTTTGGTATGTTTTTTCTTTAAAAAAAAAAAAAAAAAAAATCTTTGTCTTTCATTTCCTCTGTTTCCCCAGACCATCATCTCTCTTTAGATGACAGGATTCCTGAAACGGGGAGCACACCACGTGTTCACACCATCCTCAGCATTTTTGAATCTAGGAGTTGCTGAAATATCTATTAGGGATAAGATTTATTAGGGATAAGACAACTAATCCGTTGGTGTAAACACAGAAATTGCACAAGAAGGCAGGTCCAATGAGATGCATGGCTTCAGTCCCTGCTCTACACAGAGTTTTTGTGTGATCATGGACAGAAACTGGGCTTTAGTCTATAAGGGCACAGTACCATGGCTTTTCAGCACAACCAGGGATATCCACGTTGTCCGCCTGTTATCCTGTATGCTGGGCATGATCTGGGGCAAGTCAAATGTCTTTCCAGGCAGAGTAACTCCTGCACGGACCAGAAGACTGGTCCATAGCTGTGGTCCGCTTACCTGGATACAACTGGCTGAAGCCTGTACACTGAAATCTTGAGCCCAAACTCAAGTGGTCCAAGTGCTCCTGCTCAGCAAGGGCAACAGTCCTGTAGCAGGCAACATCACTAAGAGGCTGCATGCACTCAAACTGCAGTGTGTTGACCCCATGGTAATAAGTCAGTTAAATGAATATCCAGGCAGATAGGTTTTCATTAATCAAGCATATGACTTGGAGAACAAACAGTCATTGAAAACTTCTAGACAAGCCTGGAAGAGTGCAGCTGTTAGCATCGCATACTACATTATCACCACATATTTAGATTGTTATTAAGTGAACTTTAAGTAAGACATTCTCCATTTGTCATTTTCCCCCTGGTGAATTCAGCTACCAACATTGATTTATTTTTTTTTTTTTAATCTGAAAACTTGGCTATTAACTTTTCAAAACTTATTAATCTGTTTTCACTCCATTGGTAGCAGCTTCCCCCCACCTTCTACTTAGCTCGTTAAAACTCAGAGTTGATTAAATATGACACAACAGTAAAATATTACATAAGCGCACGAGAAAATTTTTATTTCATTATCGGCACAAAGTGAGTCATCTTGAATATGACACTGGCTTTGGCTCCATTTTCTCTTACTTTTTTCCTCTGGTTTTATATTTAATCACAGCTTTTTTCTCCCTCTCTTTGCGCGTATGATTTTGTTTTTCAAATTCACAGCAGAACGATCCAACTTTGTTCTTATGCTATTAATTAACACCATGCTCTAGTTTCCAACATACTTAAATGATGAATAAGGTTAAATTCCAGACAACCTTCTGTACATTGCCATCAATTAACAATTTTCGAGGCAGCGCTTCATTAATAAACATTGATCAGCAGAGCCCTTGTGTGGAGTGCATTGGAGCTGAGAATTTGTACCGGAGCTTCTTTAATATGTGTGCTGGAGTGTGTGGTGTGGGTGAGCGTGTGCACGAGTGTGTATGTGTGCGTGTGTGAAAAAAATCAATGCAATATCCTAGGAAACTCATCAGCACATCATCTTCTTAAAGGTTAATTAAGAATTTGAGGAAGAACAGAGGGGCTGAAGCAGAGGTGATGGACATCCGTGTCTCTCCAGATCATTAAGTACTAATTAGGTTTGGAAAGTCTATTGAGCTTCCTTGGTCTCATCAAGCCATGTGATGGTCCCTGGATACCTCAGTGTGAAATGCCATCAGCACTATATCTCCCTTTATGAACAGGATGCACTTCAGTCTCAGGCGTGCCTGCTGTCTCTCACTCGGTGTGTGTATGCGTCTTTTGGTATGTGTCTGATTAAGCTATTTTATATACTGCATAAAAACTGCATGGAGAATACAGACTGTTTCAGAATCATGTGAAATGCAGCATTTTTGCTGGAAGGCTAACAAGGTCAAAAAAAGGGTAAAAAAAAAAAAGCAAGAAAAGTTCCTGTAAGGTATAAATTCAAAATGAGCAGGGGAAAAACTTACAAGTACATATGAACCCTCTTGCTGTGCTAGAAGTTCACTTAGGAAGGACTTCCAAACTGGCTTCTCCTTACTTATGTTTCCTAAGCTCAAGATGAGGTGGGGCAAGATGGGAGCTCCACAGTGAAAGTTATCAGAGCAAGATCCCACCATGCAGCTTCAAAGAGGCCATAATATGTATTTTGTTAATTATCTCTTTTAAAACTCTTAGCAAGAAGTGCTGCGCAGCTAAATCCCGGAAGAAGTGGTGACAGTTTTTTAGAAATGGCTTCCATGGAAGGTGAGATGCTGCTTTTAACTTAATTTCCTGGCTTTTCAGTATTTCCCAGTCTACAGGTCTTACAGGGACAGACTTTTCTCAGGATGTTTCCTTTAAATTGAATTGGAAATACAAATTTAGATGCTCAGCTATGGACAAGGATCTAGCAAGCAATCCAATCTGTGCCTGAAAGAAACCTTTGAGGTGCCCAGGGACTGAATCAGCTCTCAGTGCTAATGTGCAAAGTAATTCAAACCAGATGCCAGTGACCAGATAGGTTCTTCTGGCAACCAGCCTTGATGGTGTATCAGAAAAAAAACACAGCTGGTTCTGTTATGAGGGTTCCCTGAACTTAGTAACTCAATAACATTTGCTAATTCTAGCTTTTAGGCAGTCTAAGCTAGTGGGATGGCATAAAGCTGCTGAAAGGTAAAGGAAGAATGGGCCTGGTAGCACTTCTGCATTGTCAGTCCAAAGAGATCCTTATTCAGGAATATGCAAGAGGTGTCTTAATATATAAAGAGCTAACCCACACCCAGTAACACACCTATTCCCTTTCTCAGGATGGAGAGAAGAATAATGTACCTTAAGATGTGAGCACTCATTTAACAAAATGATACTGGAAAGGGCTCTCCTCTGAGCTGTCATTTTCAAGGAACACACGGTATAAGGGAGGATGTTGACACTGGGGATGGTTGCCATTGCCTTTTTGAGCCCCATTGAACTTTGACTTTGATTGCACCCGATGGAATGGAAGTTAATGGTTCACTGGCTCAAACTGTTGCCCTGCCGATACTGTGCTATTAACATTTTGGTTATTAAGAGCAAGTCCAGTTGCATCAGCAATGTCACAGGGGTGAAGGGAGCAGTCTGGGAACCACTAGGATATGGGTTCCTTAGGATGCTTCTGGAATTAAAAACAACTGCCTCCCACTCCCACAACTACTGCCACCTAATTTTCAGCAGGAGATGGCTGAATTGAAAAGCTGCTGTTAATGTTGCAGCCTGCACGTCTGCTCCAGAATATCAAGGACCCCTTGATAAACCCACTGCAATGCCTGGAGCACTTCATCTGCAGGCGACTTGCTCTCTGCAATATGGAGAGGATTGCCACTAATCCTGGTGCATTACTGTTCACTTGACAGAAGTCGCCTGAAACAACTTGTGTCTGTTCTTGTCCTGATTTGCTGTCGGTATTTATTAAGAGCACTGTGTTTAAAATGGCACACAATGTAGCCTGCAGATAACATCTTCAGCTTCCTGTCTATAGCAACAAAAAAACAAACACCCCCCTCCCAAGAAAATCTCCTCCAAACATTGTCACTCCCCACTTTGCTCAGCCATGTTGCTGCTGCTGCTTCCTCCCCAAGAGGTCCCTATGAGAGCAGTGGTGGTAGCAAGAGGCACCTTATCTCTGGTTTTACTGATAACCATTCCTGAGCTGCTGTAAAATAATTTTAAAAACTGAAGTTTAAAGCCACATGGTGGTATAAAATGAAATATTAACCACTCAAATCAGGTCTATTTTCATGACTTCAGTAGAGAAAGTTGTTAGACTGACAGCATCTGTGGTCTTCTATTGACCAATGAGACCTTCATGTTTCTCCCTTTTCTGGCATAAGTGGCATTAACCTCCAAGGACATAAAGACATAACAGCTTTTCTGAACATTCAGTCTTAACCATTGTGCTTAGAAGTAAACAAGACTCACTGCTGAAGGCTGAATATGGTGATGGTTATATGATGTGGGCATTTATTTACCAAGAAAGAATGAAGTTTGACTCAATGAATTTTCCAGTTTCCAGTAAGGGCCCTACAGTATTTCCAGCTGGGTTGATTACAACTGTTTCTCCTAGCTTTTGATATCCCTTGGTTTCAATATCGTCATAGACCAAGAAACAAGCTACTCAGTTTGAGTAGCAAAAGACAGTTCTCAAGCACACCGGTGAAGAGAATCTGCTTTTCTGTGTCTCCTACACAAAAACTGTGGGTCTTCTGCCAATTCGACTCGAAACTATCATACAGAAAAATAAGTCTGGGAGGAGATGGATAATCAGGTTCTTTTAAATAAGGAAGGTATTAGAGAACCTAAATGAAATCCCTTTGTGCTTCCTTTACTAGCCCTTGAAGATTTTACCTTGCTAAGCAGATATTTCATTGTTAGTGGAGGAAATTTTCAGATCTATAAGGTCCTTAAAGACCTATTTCTTCTACTCTTGGATGGATAATATGCTTAAGAATTTAGCATCAAACAAGCTTTTTCTCGTTCTTTTTTGCTCCCAGCACATTGGTCTCATGAAAAATTTCATCACTTATGCGTGTGAAGGATGTGTGTGCATGTGTGAGGGTATGCATATGTATCAGTCTAGCATATTTTAAGTCATTTCATATACATATATATATACGTATTTGTGGAGAGGACATGTAAGTGTGAAGAGGGAATACTGTTATATCTGGTCTAGATGTTTGTGTACTTTAGGCAGTATGCAGATAGAGAATGGTGTGAGTTAAAGAAGAAGGTTTATATTGTGGTAACAGTCCTAGACAGCAAAAGGAGTTAATGTAAAGTGTAACTCTTCTCATCTCAGCAATGCACTGGAAGACAAACCTGTGGAATATCTTTCCCTCTGTCATTACAATAAAGGACAGGTTTGTAAAGCAAGGCTCCGTACATCAACCTAGTCCATGCAGCACCCTCATATTTGTCTGGGACAAGCGATATTAGGTATGGCAGACAGTAACAGCACTTTCAAATGAGGGACAGATGGCTGTCCAACACTGACACCGCAGGTGTCCAAGACTTTTAATTCGGTTTCATTCAGTGGACCTTTTGCTCCCCAGTCCCTTGCTACCGCTGTCAAACTTTTCCAGAAGTAAGAAAGAGTGCAGGGACAATGTGATAGAATTACAGAAGGTGGTAGAGCCATTTGTTAATCCATCAGATAAATTAGTCCATCAGACAACACCCCGTTTCACAAACTAGATCTCTGGGAAACAGGTGTGTGTACTGGGTGTGTGTGTGTACATGTAGGGTAGTGGTGGAAAGCTGTGGATGCAGGGGAGGGGACATAGAAGAGGACTAGCTAGCAAGCTTTAGGGTGGGAGGTGAGGAAAATGACAGCCAGATCCTAACAGATATAACAGGGTGTCCAAAAGAGTAAGACACAATGTCTGCCATAAACCAGCCTCCTATTGGTTTCATTTAAAAACCTCAGCTCAGAGAGGTACACAAGTTCTCTGGCACCACAGAGCCTCCTCTGTCAGTGTCCTCGTAGGTACTAGTGGGATGAGATGGAGAAGAACAGAGTAAAGGCTCCCTTATCCTTTTATTTCTTTATTCATTCCTGAAAAGAGTGCAGTGCTTGAAAGCTTTAAGCATTTAAAGTTACAGATAGGGATGTCCCTGCCAGCACACGGCAAAGTCCTTGGTAAGCTTAGCTCTGGCCCTAGGAGTGGAAGATGCACTGTATTACTTTTGTGCACTGCTCATCTTTCATTGTGCTGGTCCTTCTAAGAACGCAAACCTGTCTGCAGCTGAGTATTTCAGGAGCCCTCTGTGACAACAGCTACACTTCAGCTTGCCTGATGAAAGTTCAGGGACGGAGTTATCCTAAGCAACATTTCCTCTCAGCTGGTTCTAGGTAGCAAATATCGGTAGGCACCATTTAACCCTCGTGGAATTACTTAGAGCTGGAAAGGGACAGGGAGACTCTGCCTTGTCTGGCCAGCCACAGCACTTACTGAAAAAACTTTCTGTGAGCTCTGAAGACAATGAAGCCTGGCTTCCTAAGCATTTGTACCGTGAGCCCCAATGCCATTTGGATTTTCTGGTGTCTAGTGAGGGGTGTGCTCCAGAGTGTCCCCTCTTTCTGTATAAGTGTGATGCTCAGAACTGCACATTACAGCATATTCCTCTATGTTAGCCCTCAACAGTATCTTCTTTGGGAAACAGAATAGCTGGGCTGAGAGGAAGAAGGAGCTTGCTTTATGTATCTGCTGACTTCTTGAGGGATATCGGCATTGTGAGATACGATTCTCCAGACCAGGACTACAAGGGTCAAAATCTGTCATGTTACAGGTTCATAATCTGCATGGACTATAGATCTAAATCACTGTATGCATCCACTCTCCCTGAGGAGATGTAGAGGAAGAGGGGAGGAATCATAAGTTGATACCTGGAAATTTTGATTATTTTTAAGGAGGAATCCACAAAAAGTATTTTTCCAACTTTTAGACACACAGCTTTCTCCAGAAATCAGGAAATATCAAAAGAATTTCAAAAGCATCTTACTAAGGATAGGCTTGTTTGAAAAGATATTTTCCGTTAAAAAAGAATATTGCAAATGCTCACTTTTGACGATCTTTTGGACATAGCTTACATTGAATTGCAAGTCCTGGATATCAAGTATTTCATCTTTGATGGAATGATATGAATAAATAAGCGGTTTTCTTTGCATTCCCTAAGAATAACTGTATTTCCTCATCCTGGCTGCTGGGGATGCTAAGCTGTCCTGCTTCTCCAGAGACAGGCAATGCTGCAGGGGTATATTCCCACCCATGCAACCAAAGTGCAAAACATCCTTCAAGCAGTGTTCAGGGAAATTGCATTTAGCATTTTGACAAGGCATGTTCTTTGCACTACAGAGAAACTAACTCAACTTTACATCAGCAATTTGTCCATGTTCTCTGCAATTTTTTTTTTTTTATTTATTGTATGAAAGGATTCGTGATTTGGTCAAATTTGAAAGTTCAAATGCTTTTTAGTTTTCTGCATTAGAAACAAACCTCCCAAGCCTTATCACTTTTAGCTGAGGTGAATAGCCCGATTCAAATTTTTGTAAATATACTTCAGCTGGTCTCTGTGAGGTACTCTGCACTGCAGAGAAATGAGTCACATTGTTGCTTTCACTTTTACACTGGGGATACTGCTTCTGCCAGGATCTTGCCATTTACTTGGAGAACTAGTCAGTGCTCCTTTCGTATTCCAGATTGTCATCCTTCCCTTCCCTTTCCCCCTTCCTCCACCCTCTGGGAGCTGCAGGACAGCATCTTTCTATTGTCCTATGGCGATAGACCTCGGGCAAGTGATGTTGCCTAATCCCTGGAAAAGGAAGGAAAACAAAACCCCAGCAAAACAAAACCTGTTCCCATTCACACCCCAAACCATGAATATGGTCCCTTTGTGCCAGCTGCACCATCATACTACTGCATTCTATCCTGCCATGATTTTTTTGGTGGAAAGCTGCCTATGCAATCTGTGAGCACTGTTGGAACAGCCCAATTTTACAAGCATAAAGTATTATGATTGCATTGATTTCCATCATAAATCATATTTTCCATCCTCTGTCTCTCTTTCCTTGCACTGACTGAATTAAGCCTTGGTGTTTTCTTTAGCTGCTGCCAGAGCTGAGGCTTGAGATGATATTAGGGTAATGATGATAAATTTTACCCTCAAGCCAAACCATTTCCACATTACAGATAATGTTTTTTTCCAAATAAGTTCTGTTATTGGAATCCAGGATCCACCACATCTGCAGGCTCAGAGCCTGCCTCAACACAGGCTCTTTGCTGTAATGGGTTTATAGATTTGAAAATTTGCTCTAAACAAATAAATGAGAGAAGAGAGGAAAGAATGAATGAAGGAATGGAGAGAGAGAATCAACCAGAAGGAGGAGAAAAAGAAGAGAAAGAAAGGGGAAAAAAAAGGAGAAAGGAAGAAGACAAAAAATAAGGGAACGGAGAAATAGAACAATGGGGGGGGGAGCAAATAAGGAGAAAAATGAGATAATGCACACAGCAAAGTACTAGCAAGCCCTCTGTTAGCTGTGTGTATGCTCTGGGAAGGAGCAAAACTGGCCCTATAGACAAACACGAGTGCCACACAAGCATGCAGATCCACAGCTATGTGTTTCAGATTTCACCCCTGCCTTCTTAAAAGACCATTCCCTGGCATCTCATCTCAGAAAGGCCTTGGACAGGCTAATGTAATATTCCTGCAAAATCTCAGCTGTCCCCACGGCAGACTAGGATGAAACTGAGCTAAGACTTACCCACTATTAGTATCTGTACTATGGCCTCAGTCTCAGGTGGTGTCTTACTGGTCTGTTATTCTCATTTTTCTGAAGCTACTGCAAAGCAGGTTATCTTCCAGCTTTCGTCTGAGGGGAATTCCGTTTGTGTAATCAGGCCTGAAGGACAGTGTCCCATGCTCAGCAGAGTATAGATTCTGAGTATGGTGACCTTCAATACAGCAGCTAAGGGAGGCCAAATCCATTACTTACTTGTTCTTCAGCCACTATAAAGGGAGGCAGTTCACCATGTCACTGTGGCCTCTTACAGGGGAAACCCTGTATAACCCTGTATCCCTCACTGATGCTCCATCCCTGATATGGAGCACAGCTCATTAAATCCTATGCTCTCTGTGTGGCTTGTAAGCACCTAATTCCCTCTCTGCTCTGCTCCTCACATTCACCAGACCATACCTGCTTGAGTGGTTTTTTGCTTGTTACTCTACTGAATGAGTGAAGTCCCCCATGGGGGAGCACAGGCAGGGATGTCTGTTTCAGCAGCAGGCAGCCCTTGGAAATCAGGCTGGCTCAGAGCAACAGAGGAGTTCTGAGGAGCTCTAGTTGGGGAAATCACGTACACACAGAGACACTCCCACGGAAAAAAGCACACCTTGATTCTTAATCTATTTTTCTCATGGTTTCCCCTGCCAGGTGAGATATTCTGAGGAAACTGCTTAGCATTTGCCACCATTTGTGCATGCAGAAGAAGAATAGTTTCATATCCTTGGTCCATCTTGAGCTGTAAAATTGCATCTCATCAGCTTACACTGTGACAGTGGGATTCATCTGAATGAAAGCAGGTATCTGTGACATAGATGTCTCCCTCAGAGAGAGACACCCCAGACTCCCTTTAGAGTCGATGGAGGCAAACAGGCACTCCTAGCTTGCGATTTATCTCATCTTATGGTGGACATCTAAGTCAGTCACACGAATCCCCCACTAGCTCTAAAGGCAGGCTGGGGTCACTTGCTTAGATAAAGCAGCCTGCATCTGAGATCAGATGAGCTGCATGCAGCTGTACCTTACTTCTTACTGGTCCATCTGCTTACAAAGAGACAACTGACTCGTGCTGTATTTGTGTGGCTTACATAAGCATCCTCAGTATGATTTGAGCTGGCAAATAATACTACTGCACAATGAAATAGGTATACTGCACAGAAGAAGCAAAGAGGTGTCTATCATAGGAAAATTAATTTAATCACAGTACTGGAATATGAAATGAAGGTGGAGAAAAAGTGAATCCCACGTGGTTTGCTAAAGATATTCCTTGTTGTGCTCTGTAAGGAGGCACGATCTCACAGACAAAGGCTGACTTAGCATGACAAGCCTCTGGGCTAAATTATCCTGAAAAGGACAGAGCAGAGCCCATGGTTTTAAGCTCCAGAGAGGTGTGGAGTCACACCTCCCTGCAGACTTTGCCTCTTGGTCCTGGACAAGTTGATGGGTCTCCAAATTTTACCCCAATAGCTCTTTGCTCTGAACCCACACAAGCATTTCAAAAAAATCTAATGAGCTAAGGGGAAATGTTAGACTCACAAGATCTTTTTCTGGGCATTCTGGGTCTGCACAGACATTTGAGTAGTCTGGACTTTACTCTCAGTAGAACAGAAGCAAAGCTGGTGACGTTGGCTCTAAGACAAAGCCTCTCCTGAGGTGTCTGGTATCTGAAGCCACAGCTCCAGCAGTAGACTAAATAGATCTGGGCACAGGCTTAGGCACTGCACTGAGAGCACCCAACCAGTTTTATTGTTAGCATGATCCTTGGCATGATTTTAGTTATTGCCAACTAGTGCTCTCCCACATAATGCTTTGATATGGGGGATAGCTCAGACTGGGAATGGTTCCAGGTGAAGTCTCGATGAGGCCACTCTGTCTTGGGAGGCAGAGAGTTTAGCCACATGGATGAGCTTTGTTCTGTGCCGCTTGCCCTTGTGTCCAGAGAACAGGTCCTGGCCTGTTTGATTTAGCTGTGTAGCTGTTGCTTTACTAATCCTGTCCAGTTAAGCCAGCTACCTCCTGCAAATCTTTTTCTTCATGCCCCAGGTTCCAGAAAAGCAGAGGAATATCTGATATACTGATTCACATTTTCTCCTCTTCTGGAGCTCAGAGTTATTGCTCTTCTCAGCCCTAAGCCAGAAGCTCTCACTGCAACAAGCCTGGGCAACGTTGAAGTACAACCTGACGCAGATGGTAGGGGCCAGCTCTGATTCTGGCCAACATATTTACAGTAGGGAGAAGGAGAAAAAAAAAGGACCTGCAGATAGGTAGGCAGGTGGCAGGCAGTTTATTTCTTTGGCAGTGCTGGAGCGCCTACTTCATGGGATGCTAAATGCAGTAAGTGGGGAGGAGAACAAATTTAAGAGGGAAGGAGTGGGTGAAGCAGTCAGTGGTCTTCAGGGTATGAAGGGAACATCCTGCACTTCCAAAGCAGTCTCAAAAAAAAAAACCCACCCTCAGGATGCTGCCTTTGCAGGGTCCGTGTGTTTATTATTCATATCAGCCCCTAAAGAGGTGCTCTCTCTGAGGACATGAGTCATTCGGAAAAGCCAGCAGCCCTACCATGTCCCTGCTGCAAGTCCAGGTTTGGCACAGGCAGTGCATCCTTGGCTAAGCGTGCCAGATGATATGTCCTTAAAATTGGGCTAAACCAATTTATTTGCTCACCTGGATGAATCAGATTGGGATCAGTCCGACTTAATCAGACTGTCTGGCAATCCTACCAGCACCCTACAATAAAAACCTACCTGATACCCTGCTGCTGCAGCCAGGACCATCAGAAATCTGTGCTGTCTTCCATCATTCCTCAAGGCTAACTGCCTCCTGGTAGTGCTGACTAACTAAATTAGACCTCCACTTTGAATCTGTATTCCTAGTACCAAGTCCAAAACTCTGAGATTGCAGCAGGATGCCAACACATAGGGCAGGGCTAAGTGATGCATTTTCCTCTATCCCTTTCTATCCCACAGTTAAAAAAATCAGCAAAGGCTTTGTGTGTCCTTTCACCATGCTCATTGCAGGAAAGGAGGAACCACAACTGGAATGTGGAATTTAAGTGCAGTAATGCACAGCTTACGATGCAGGACTCCTTTCAAGGAATGGATTGACCACATGGGAGATCAGCAAGGCAGACAACGCAGTCGGGGAACTGCATGACAGCTGTTGCTGTAGCTGTGCAAACTAAAGCAGCCATAAAAGCAATCAACAATTAGGCTTCATGGCAGAAAACTATGCACCTGAAGATACCAGGAATGACCACCCTAAGGCAGTCAAGAAGAGCCTGGAGCCAAGTGTTCAGAAGCTTCATGTCCTGAGCAGGGCTTCTGCATGTCCTCCTTCCTCTGCCTCCACAAATTGACCAAAAATAAAGACACCATTTTTGCATTGCCTGATAACTCTGCAGTAGCAAAGGCAGGAGTTTGATAACCATTCCTAGGACCCCACAGACAAGGTAACTAAGAGGACAAAGTCGCTCTCACATGTAGTAACAACCACTATTGCTGCTGGCAGGCACACAACAGGGAGAAGGATTAGATAAAGCACAGAGAACAACCCCATCTTCCACCTTGTAAAGGAGCATTTATAACCCAGTGCAACGGAGCATTCATAGTTACTGTGGCTGTACCAGACAGCTTCAGTCTGCTGGGCTGTGATGCTAGGCCTGGTTTTGAATGAAAAGAAATACTAAACTAGATTCTGACTATTTCATGGATGGTATTTTATTTTATTCCATTTGAACAGTGTTTTGGTTTATCCTGTATTTAATTTGAAGGATTGAGCAGTTTCCCAATAAATCCCATAGTAAGATCTACATGAGAAATACACTTTAAAAAATCCCAACCCAACAACAACAACAACAAAACTCTTTCTTCTGCTGCTGCTGATAACAAGGCCTATTACTTCCCAACCCATGTTTGGTTTCAACACCGTATAATCTCTCAGCTGCAAACAAGAGACCAAGACAGCTCTGACTAGAGCTACCCTATAAATGATTTTGTTCTTGATGTTTGTTCTCACTGGAGAGGTGCCAAACGCTCTGCCACATGTTTAGGTACAGGTGGTAAATAGGCTTTTTGGCTGGTTCATAGGTAATTCACAAGTAGTTTGCTAGGGAAAGCCAAGTTTGCACCCAATGAGAAAACAGAACTGTTTCAAAAAAACCCCTGTGCCCTGAGCTTAACGCTTCAGTACGAGGCTCATCACATTTTTTTTTTCCATTTAGGCACAGTGGATGACGTCCCCCACCTTGTGGTCTTTTTTACAGCAAAGCACCTAACCTGGGCAATAAAGCATTGCATGAGGTCATATGGCACTGGCATGCAGCACACAGGGAACCACACCTATCCTTCGCCGTTGCCTCTCCCAGCTGCTCGCTAACATTTCTCTCTTGACCTGCCCCAAAGCCAACAAAGGCTGACAGCAGCCTGGAGCTCCTTGGCTGCCCAAAAGGAGCGAGAGTGTCTCTGTTTAAACTAATGGGTACGGACTGGCCGTGATTAAATTTAGGCTAGAAATGAAGAGGAGAGGGAGATGTGGAAAAACCTTTCAAAACAGAACAAAGAATGGGAGTGATCTGAACAAACGCAGATGCCTATAACTGAGCCAGGCCCCTTCTACTCAATGGAGAGAATTAAGCATCGCTTATGAATCATCTCACCCTAACAAGGCATCCAAAATAGAGCAGATGAATCACAGTCCAGAAACACCTATTTTTCTCCCCTCGCTGTAACAACCCAAGGTAACTATCTGAGACAGAGGTATTTACACTGTAGGTGGTTAAAGTTAGGTGAGATGAATTAAAAAAAAAAAAAAAAAAATCAACAACAAAACCCTAACTGTTTTTAGGTGTAACAGGCCACTTGTATGAAGGTTATCTGACACAAATGGATATGACTGAATGACATGATGCAAGGAGTCCACTGCAGGTCAGATGGGACAATTCTTGCAACAATCAGTTAATAAAAAAATACCTTGATGGAAACCACTTACAACTACTGCCATAAAAATCCAGATACTTTCCTTTGAAACTAATGCAGCACTTCTTGGTTTATGTTAGGATAGTGAAGAACTGTGTCTTCCCTGTTAATTTGAATTTAAGGTCTAAAGACTACAGGGTTTCACTTCTCTCTTTAATTAATCTATTTTTATCCAATATTCCTGTAATTAACAGAGATGAATCAAGGGATTGGTTTAAATAAGGAAGAAACAGAAACTCTTATTCAGGAGTGAGGGTTCTCTTGATACTGTTTTCCTCAAATTTGTCTCAAATGCCACCTTTCACGACTCCTTTCCCCTTGAATAAAACCAACTTTCCACATGGTTATTTCTGCTACCATAGCTGCCTCAAATCTCATAAAAAACATTGCTTATGTGAGGTTTCACTTGCCAAAACTGATGGGAAATAGTGGTAGGCGATGCAGAGGAAAGATGAAGCAGCTTTTGTGTTCTGGGTATCTAACAAAAGCACAGCAACTGCTTTTATAAAAACCCGTGTGTGCCTTTGGCACAGGTTGGATCAACGGTGCAGACAGTGGTGATCACAGCAGTGCATCCCAGCACACGCACGAGTTAACTGAGCCATAAAGGGAGCCAGCACATATCGTCCCAAAGGTATTGGTACCTTCTCCAACCCAGGATGAAGTCCTGCCTTCCTGCTTTTGCTAGGAGTAAACAGGATTAAATCACACTTCTGACATTAGTGGGATTTTTTTAGGGTAAAGAAACATCTCAAATCTGACAAGCATCTTCCCCTTTTGGTGTCCTTGTGTTGAACCTGACAACAACAGACTCCAGTTCTTGCTTTTAGTTTGGAAGTGAGGGGTGGATTTTTGAAACAGCAATGAGAAATGTAATCGTGGGGTACCTTTACCTTGACTCACAAAACACACCACAATCACACGCAGAGGACCCCTGGCCCAAAACTCCCCAGGACACAAGGTTTGAACCTATAGCTGAGTGCTTTTGTTCATAGTTTGGCCTTATCACTCGGGTGAACAGATCCTGAAGCCGATTACTGGAGTGATGTGATTTCTTGCCATGTTCGTTTCCTTACTCATATTTTTTTCCTCCCTTCTCTGTGTATCTAGCACTAACAAAGAAATCTGTGTGTGCTGCCTGGCTTGTCCAGTGTTTCAGATCTCCTGCAGGCTCCCCCACAACTCTTTCTTCTTTCGCAACAGTGGCGGTTCCTCTCCGACTGCTGCCTGTTTTGAAACCCCCACGATAGCACCAGTCCTGCCATGTAAGAGATAAAATCAAACACCTCCACTTCCATTTCTTCTTTGGAAACAGGATCTCTCTACACTCCCATCTTGCTAAAGAGCTGAATTACCTGAGCTTGATCTTCTGCTAAATAATAATGATAATAATATATTTTTTAACATATCACCTGGTACTCCAAGTGATGTGAAAACTGTTTTGGAGAAGTCTGCTGAGGTTAGCTGGATGCAGGTGGTTTCAGAGCATTACTTGCGGCCCTTCACAATTTAAGTTATTGTATGGGGAGAAAACCACCACCCACAGCCATCCTTGCCCCTGACACACGGGTAGATTCTCATAACTTGTTCCTTTTCCTTTTTCCTTTCCCTCTTTCCTTCTCCATCTCCGTCTTTACAATGTAATCTCCTCATTTGGGGATTAATGTAACAAACAACCGACTTCATGAGTCAAAAAGCCACAAGATGGCATTACAGAGCAATTAAACGGAAAATCTGTGCTGGAATCTGTTTTTCCCCTTGCCGGTGGAGGAGGAATTATGGGCAGCCGAATGGCACTCGCTGTAAGAGGGGACAGGTGTTTCGGAGCAGCTTCCAACACAGCCACTGTCCCTTCTGTTGATGGTCTCACCTGGTTAACTCTTATTAACATTTCCAAGATTTCAGATGAAAGCCCTTCAGGAAGCAGAGGAGAGCACATGCCTCTTCATCTAGCCTTTGTTAGTGTTATTTTCCTCTTAACGCACTGTTTTTTTTTTTCTTTTCTTCCCTTATTCATAGGTGTATGTGCTTGTGCTTGTGTTGGTTTTGAGGGGGTGTGTAGTGCAGCAGTCTGTTGTCCCTTGAAGTTGTGGATATGATATAAACTGCGTGTTTGACCACAGCATGCGCTGCAGATATAAGTATGTGCAGGCATGTTGTGGATTGGTGTGGAGCCTGATGGACCAAAGGAGAAGGTAAGCAAGGGAGTGTGTAGGGCGTGCACACATGTGCATGCTGTGTGAATAGTGTACACACACAGAGGTTACATGAACAACTCGAGGTTACGTGGCTGAAGCACACATGTGCACAGCACAGTGTGTCTGTATGTCTGTACTGTGGCCGCCTGTCTGTGAAATAGCAAATGCTTTCAGTGGAAAGTTGTCTTGGGAAACGGTTGTAGGTGCAGTGTGTATTATTTTCGTTGTTGATAGCTACGTAGTTATCAAAGCGCATTGCGAGTGCGTGGGCATCTCTCATGACTTGCGGGCTCTGTGGCACAAAGCAGGAGTGTGTGTTATGGTGGGGTGTGAATTATTCTGGCAAGCAGTGCCTGTGTGGCCGTCCTGGACGCAGCCCTGCTGGCTTGGCTCTGCGGTGCAGCAGGCAGTGTGTGTGCATCAGCACTCCTGTGTTTCATGTTTCTGTGGGGCGTGTGATTTACACGTTCATGAACATTGTGGGGGGCCCATACAGCCAGTTTTGGACAGTCACAGCCCACTGCAGCAGTGAGAATGGGGAGGGGGAACCGATGACATCCAGTCTGATCCTGTAGCACTTGTCAGCATTGAGGGGGAAAAATAAGGGTGAAAAAAATCAAACCCCGTTGCTGACTTTCCCTGCAGCTCAGCAGAGAATGCAGCACTTGCAGAACAATACCTGACACAGACTAGCTTATTTTTGTAAATAATATGAAGTCCCCTTTATTTCACATCATGCATTGTTACAGGCCAGGCCAAGGAATGCATTAGGGCTGATTCCTCAGAGCATCCTACAAATGAGACAGAGCTCAGACTGAACACACTTCAGAAATCAGCAATTCGAAATAAAAGCTGGGATCACCAGACCTCTCCAGCGTTTCCTTTCTCTTTCTTATGGTCAGTGAGGGCAGGTACTTTTCTTAGTGGCTGCTAGTGAACAAAGAGATGGAAAGGTACAAATGTTGCTGTTTTATATGCGGTGCTGTTTGAAGGAGCATGTGAAAAAACTATTTCCCTTTTTATTAGAAGTCATCTTAGTATTGTTATTTTTGTTACTCCTACCACTATGTTTATAATTGTTACTATTATTAAATTATCCTTAGTCAAATTGGCTAAGGGAATCTTTGAATTTTTTTCCTTTTTTTTTTTTTCAGCTATAAAAGAGCTAATAAGTTGCCGCACTGGGGGCTCCAAGGAATTGATGCAAGATTATTCCCTCTTGGATTACTTCCTTGGTGCTTTGTCCAGCTTCATTTTAATATTAGTCATCATTGTTTCATATTTGCATTGTGCTCCAGTCAGGGATCATTTCAGCACTGCATTTCCTTAAACATAAAGCTCCCAAAAGCTTAAACGCAGAAAAGAGCACAGGGGTGAGGCTCCCTGTGTACTGAGGTGCTATTTTTCATGGCAGTCTGTGCCACAGTGTTGTTCCCTTGCTTTCCTTCTGATGCCCAAACCTCTGCTTTAGAGTGCAGCTGTGCACTGGGGCTCAGCCTGTGTAACAGCTCCCTGCTGCCACCGGGCAAGAATGGTCCCCGTCTGCCACCAACCTCCCCATGGCTATGTGGTCCTGCCACCCTCGCCTAAATCAGTTTTGGTGCTTGTGAGACACAGAGATGATTCAACCTGTTAGTCCTGCAAAAAGTTATTCCTTCTCCCCTCCCCCCCCCCCCCCCAAGTTGTCCTGTTAATTTCTGTCAATTCAGTGAGCTGATTTTGCCCAGATGAGCAGCAGAGGTTATGCCACGGAGGGAACATAACATGTGCCCCCATAGAGGACCCGGCCCCTGCCACCTTTCAGTGGCACTAAGCTGTTGCAGTCAAGCAGTAACCCAGAGTTTTGCCCGTGCAGGAAAGCTGTAAACACTTTGGGGTGAGGTTGTCCTTAGTCCATACAGAAAAGCAGCAGCATCTGCCCATCTGATGTGTGTGCGAGCATGCCCTGCTCTCTCCCCTTCCCCTCAGTTTGCCTTGAACCTCCTGCCCAATCCCAACCAGACGTGGCAAAGCGGTACCAGCTTCCAAGAGATTGGTTTCTGAAATGGGTCATGAGAATAGGTGGCTGAGGTTGAGCAGAGGGAGCATGTCAATGCCCCTGTTAAGGTAAAGGCACTGAGATCTCCTGCCACAGGCACAAGGGCACTAGGGCACTAGAGAGTCAATACAGGATGGGCAAGAGACGACGAATACTCAAACACAGGAAAAACATACTGCAGGACACCAGAAGACCAAGGTACAATGCAAAAAGCCGTAGGGAACTACTGCAGATGGAGTGATTCATTGGTCTGTGACGCCCCTACCCCAAATGCAGGAGGATCCAGGTCCATATGTGGGATCCCAGACCCTGTGCTACTACTGCTATTGCTACAGTATTGCTAGTGCTGCTGCAAAACATAGATGTGAAGTAGAGAAACAGAGCAAAAGGGAGATGTCTGGGGAACCGAGATCCCAGTAAAATGATTCCTTGGCATAACTAAAAGAGGAAGGCATCTCTAACACTAAGAGCCCAATATCACGGTTATTCATGTGATATGAAGAGACAGCTCTGCACAACGCCTTAGAGAAGAAATAGCCTCCCAGGAACACTCTGAGGTCCTGATTTAGCACAGACTTAAAAATGCATTTGAGTCTCACTATCTCGAGTGACGTTTACTTCTGTGTGTACACCACGGCTTTCAAAAACTGCACCAGGGCACATAACAGCTTACACCCGAGGAGAAAGCAGACATAGGCACCACACAATTACTGAGGCTGTGGATTCAGGCTGCCTGAGAACCTTCTTTTTAGTGGCTATCCCTTTGCTACACACAACATGGGGAGACCTTTCTGGTAGGGTATCATCTGCTTCAGGCTGAAACAACTTAGCCATTACAAGGATGAGATGATCACCCTTTTATGGGAGATTTTTGCTGAATCCCTTTCTTGGCTTGAAGGGACTCAAAATCGACTCTTGGGAAAAGTTCCTTTCCACCAGGCTATAAGCTACACTATAAGAGAGGGGAGAGAGTTGCACCCTCTGTCCCCTAACACTGTGAAATTGGTGAGAAAAGACAGAAAGAATATATGGAACAGAACAAAGAGGAGTGACAGGGGTATATCTCCACAGCTCAGAGATTAGAGAGCACACCTTTGAGTGGGAAAGTTAATGCATTTGCCTTTTATCCAATGCTGATTTCATGTAAAATACATTCAGAGATTTATTTCTTTAAAAAAGGAGTGAAAGAGAGGCTGGGCTATTCTTCAAGAACATACACTATGTATATGGTTACAATAATAAGAAAGAAATGTTTTATGCAATTATTATGGAAGACAGTATGATCAGACAGGCAGAGAAAGATAGAAGGAGGCAGATGGGCAGAAATATAAAAGAAAAAGCCGGAGAGCTAGCTAGCTGTTAGGAAAGATGGGTATTATGAGAAATTATTGTGTAAAACAGTAGTCATGTAGAACAATAGATTAGGGAGAAAGAACCCTTAGCTTGTCATTGGGAAGGAAAAGTAGCGCAAGTTCAGGATGCAGCGAAGCATCCGAAGAACGGTTGAGTGGGTTAATAATGTCACAGCGACATAATCAAATTAGTAATGCTATCTTGGCGATGTGGTCTAGTCTATCAAGGCATTTACCTGGTTACATTGTTCAAAACAATACCGCTCGAGAGGCAGAGTGGTCCAGATGTCCTCCCCATCCTGTGCCCTCCGCAGGCACACGCCATTACGTAAACCCTCACTGCAGGGAGAGGGGAGTTAATGGGGCAGAAATCACTGCCCGGCTCTCTCCTCCCTGCCTTCGAGTCCTGTGCCCCGGCTGCCAGCTCCCAGTGGCCTCGCTGGGGCAGAGGTGCGGGGAAAGCAGTCCTGCTGGCACAGCAGCATGATGCTCTCCCTGAGACAGCTCTGCAAAACAGTACTGGCTGCAGGGAAATGGCATCAGCCTCCAGGCGTGGGTAAAGCCAAGGCGAGAGGAATGAGTGTCCCTGAAGTCCTTCCTAGAGGGAAAAGATCTACTTGGGGAAGGATCAGAAGTTTTATTATGTATCTCTCCCCCCCTGATTCGCATGAAGCAGCACAGCCTCGCTAGGGCTGTAACCCCCCTTTTCTTTCCCCATCATTCTCTGTGATTCTCTGACTATCTACTACTGTAGGGCTTCCAGCCTGATGGAAAGAGACCTGAGCTAGGATGAATCTAGCTAGCCAGTGGAATAAGATAGGAATAATGGGATAAGGACTGGTCTTAAATGGTGTGTCAGACTTGGGACACCCAAAAGATGAAGCAGAAGAAAATGCATAGGGATGGATGGGAGGCATACAGACAGAGGGATGGACTCATTTCACAAGATTGGGTATGTCCAGGTTGGAAATTTGTATAGGGAAGAGAGACCTTACAAAGACAGTGATATGTGAGAGGAGCATAGGAATATTTTTACAGTTTCAGAGAATTCATTCAGGCTGCTGCTTTGTAAGAACAAATTCCCGCATCTCACTTTATCAGACTGAGATTAAAATGTGTTTATATTTATATAGTTATCTTTCACAGAGGTGCTGCATTTAAATACATATATGTAGTGTATATGTGTATCTATATGGGAAAAAAGAGAATCAATAGGTATAGGGGTATTTTAATCAAATTCCCACAACCTAGAAAGGACTGTAAAGGCCACTGATATCTGTGTGAGAAAAGACCTGTCCCCAGCCTCCTCCCTCTGCTCTTCTCTTCCAGGACAGCAGGAGGAAAAGCCAAGAAATGCAATTGTCCCTGTTCCACCTCAGTGAGGAAGAAGCAGGACAAAAAGTCCCCGTGTCCGTCAACAGGACTCGGAGACGGGCACAGGGCTCTCAGGGAAGGAAATAGAAAATAAAATCAAATGAGGCTTAATCCGAAAAGCAAACGTTTGCAGGGACAAAGCCACCGCAGGGATTGTCATTTCACAAATTGTATTAATCTGGGCAAATAGTGCTTCAGAAACAGTAACTGTGATGTTTATGCTCGGTTCCCCCTCCTGACCTTATCTTGCCTCCCTTGCTCCCCTCAATATAGGCCAAACCCTTATCAGTTTGCATTGAAGGTCTCTTCCTCAACACTGCAATCATGCAAACCTGGAATTTGTGCATGATAAGGAAAAGAGATGACTGAAACATGACTTTGTTCCTTTAGTTTAGCAAGTCGCGGGAGAGATTATTGGCACAAGATGACAAAGCAATCGAGCACCCAGATCCCCACAGAGCAGTTCCTGCACTTTCTAGGGGCTGTGTGTCTGTAAGTAGGATTGCGTTATCACACTCTGCATCTTAAGTCCAAATAAATGTGCAAGGCTGAGCAGGTAGAGGGAGGGTTGGAAAACTAAACCATACATAAGTGAAACAGGGTAAGCAGGAAAGAGCAAGGAAATAATTATAACCAGGCTTGCAACACTTCCTACGCTCCTTTTTGGTCCAGCCAACACATTGGCCACCTGTTTGCCTTGCGAGATGCTTTGCTAGAACTGTAGTCCTTCATTTCAGAAAGGAGATGAGAGGACAGGATTTTTTCTGGAAGCTGATGGAATCTCTCTCCATTTGCCTTAGTATTTCTCCTGATCATTTGGCATCTGGACACCTACAAATCCAAGAGTTTTCTAGGTACAACTTTCACCATGAGGAAAACCAGAAGATAGTGGAATTTCAGTTCTATGGGTGGAGCCAGCACAGAAACAATAAAAGAAAAGCAACCTTTTTTCCTAATAAATATTGACTCAAAACAATGCTGGGAAAAGAGCTTTTTGGCTTGTTATGCTACAAAATCTACCAGACCTGCTCATGAGCTGGGGAGGTGGAGGCAATTTTTTTTTTTGTTTAATTTCAAAGCCACTAAAACATCATGGGTTTGAACATTTCAGTTCAATCTCTAAAGCTCTTGAGTTCATGTTCTGATTAAGAGAGGCAGTGAACAAAGGAGCAGAGTGTGTGTGGGGGAAGGAGGTAAAAGAGTAAAAACTAGCACGGTGAAAAATGAGGCAGAGTGAAAAATATATTAAAACCGTTAAAAAAAAAAAAAAGCGTTAGAAATGTGGAAAGAGAAAAAAAGTTATAGAAGAAAAAAAAGCTATCTACTGTATCTACCTAACAGTTCCGCCTAATCTTATCTGTCATGCTAATTACCAAATTTAGGTGTTTGTACGTTATGCAAAGACAAGGGTGTGTGTGAGCGCATGTGGCTTCTGACAATTCACACACACAACCCGCTGATTTCCCCCTTTAGCTAGAGGAAGGGTTTTGTTGGTGTGTTTGTTTTTTGGTTGTTGTTGTTCTTCCCCCCCCCCCCCCCCAATCGAATCACCGTTAGAATGAGCTGAATTACAGGAAAGACGATGTTAGGCAGCTCATGTAGCTTTTGAGAAATCCAATAAAAAAATCCAAAGGATTCCCCAAACCCCAGAACTCCAGGAAATGTGCTAGTTCCTGTGTATTACATTGTTTCCTTCCTAACATATTAATGTCCAATACGCAGCAATATGCAATGGCATGCTCTGCTTTACCTTTTCTTACTAAAGCTTTCATTCAGCCTGCAGTTCTGTACTGTCTTCTGCACCCCTCTAAAGTAGCACTGAGTTTTGCACCCACATTCATCCCCCCTGCACCCCAAAAATCATTAGCTTTGGCTACACCGCGCTTTCGGACGTAAATGGCGCTTGAGCAGGGGAAGGTATGCAGAGGGCAGTTGATGTTGGCTCAGTAATGCGGTGAGGTATGCAACAGCTCAAGTGACAACTACTCATTAGCAGCTAATCCAATCGCTCCTGCTAATCCAATCAGCCTGAGTAGCTGAAGTTGTTGCTTTGCAAGGGTGGTCATTTTGCTCTCTCAAATATCCCGGGAAGTTAAGTGAGGACTAAAGGCAAGCCGAGCTGGCCCGGTGCACCCAGCAGGTTCAGCCCCGGCGCCGGGGGCATCACCCGCGAACCTTTTTTGCTGCCACGTGGCAAAAAAGCGACAAGCCAAAAGTCAGGGCACCCCTTACGGTTTCTTTGCAATATCACAAACAAGATTCTTGGCAGCTCGCTCTGAGTGCTGGGGACTAGAGCCTGGCGGGGGTGAGGAGGGGGAAGAGAAGGAAAGGGTTAACCCACCGTTACCCCCTCCCCGGGGCCCCCACTCCAGCAAATTGCAATTCAGCGCTGAAATTTTTCGGCAGCCACATCGATACCGTTCCACTGCACCTTCATTACCTCCTGATCTCTAAATAAGGGCCAGTTGGGCTCAGAAAACATTATGTGGCGCTGTTATGACTGATATAAACCACCAAAGTGGCATTTTGCAGGTGAGAAGAACGAGCAAAAACCCTGCAAAATCCTCTGCAGTTGGGTTTAAACGAGGGCTGTAACTTCTCACACATGTCCCGCTCCCAACCTACAGGAAGAGGCTGATTAATCCTGCATGTGTTAGGCTGGAATATTGCATTACTGGAAGCAAAGAAACCCCTTAATCATATTGCTGGTTATGCCAGAGGTCTGTTTTCTCTCAAGTGCATCACATTAAGAGCCATCCCTGGGCTACAGCTCCGTCCCAGGCTATTTTTCAGGTTGCAGCACTACACGCAGGCTTTTTTGTTCTGGTTTTGTTTTAGTGTCTGACTGGCTGGGCTGTGGTTAACCTTCCGATAACCACAAGCACGGAGGAAATTTTTGAGGGGGGAGGAAGACGGGATTTTGTCACCTCCCATCTCCAAGAGAAATACTGATTTGCAAAGAAGAGCCTTGCTCCTAATCTCCCCTTGCTGCTTGCTCCAAAAGCAGGGGGGTGGAAGAGCTAATGCAACAGGCAGGATGGGAAGCAGTGCTCTGTTTCCTCCTCTACCGTCCTCTTCCACCCTGACCTGAAGAAAGGTAAGAGTTTCACAGGAAGGACTGCTGTCTGCACCTTCAGCCCTTTTTGAGGGCACAGTTCAATCTTGATTAGGTGTGTGCTAGCTGACAAGGCATCCTCCCAACCTCATTCCCTCCGAGCGTAGCAAGGCTGGTCATTAACGAGAGGAAAACAGACTCTCTGAGACCATACTCACTTGGGAGATCTGGAGCCTTGGGATTCTGTAATTCCTCCCTAGGGCCATTATGGGAGTGGATAGGGAAAGAAAAAAACACTGTCTTGTTGACACAGTCCCTCCCTAGGAAGCCCAGGGGAGCATGTGAGAAATGCAGATGTCTTCTGGGATGACACACCATGCACCTGATCTCAGTTCCCTCTCCCAAAACACCTGCGGAGAGACACTTCCCTGTGCCAAGGAATAAAGGATTTCCTTCTGATACCAACGGAAAGCTCTTGTTCTGTGTTTTAGCCCATAGCTGAGGTTCAAATTTGCACCCATGACTGATCTCCTGCAAAAGCAGGAAAACCCCCACGCTTAAAAAATCCCACCCTTCCCCAGCTAGGACATTTTCAGAGATCCAACAACCAAATAAAAAAAACACAACCAGCACGGGAAGTCCTGGCAGCAGCTTCAACCATTACAAACACATAGGCAAGACCCGTCACAATAAACGATGTCCCACAAAGCATGAAACTAAGCAGAAATGTCTTTGGGAGTGGCTGATTATTGCACTCAACCCCAGGGAGGAGGAGGTGACAGAAGGAAAAGAGCCTCTGTTTGTACAAGCCACTTTGGACTTTCCCTTTGAACAGGGCACAGGGGCACTGATTCTTATGGCCTTTTTAATAGGAGCATCTGCTCTTGTTCCCATCCCAGCTGGATGGCATCTATGCATGTTTGCTGTTAGCGAGATGCGCCATGTGTCACGAGGAGGAGCGTATCCTAGGCAGGGAGCACACAGGCGGCTTAGAGGCCTTTACACCACGGCAGCAGGTCCATTTGTTTGGCCGGGCGCTTGCTTGGGGGCAGCAGCTGCATTCTCCATCTACTGTGGAATTTCCAAATGGTAAAGCCCCCAAGCGTGGATGTCATTATCAGGGTAATGTGTGTGCGAGGGAGGGTATGGAGGGAGGGGGCTTCATGGGCGACTTCCACTTGGTCTTATTTTATTTTATTTTACTTTATTTTATTTTAGTTCTTCCACTGACATCTGGAAATGAGAGTCATCTCACTCCTACAGACCCTCTTGAACTCAGGCCATCTGTGGGACCATCTTTTCCTCCCCCTCAGTGATGACCTGCCCTGCAGGAGACTGATGGCAATGGAGAGGGGGTGTAGGAAATGTCACAGGGATGCCCGCATGGCCAATAGCAAATTTGCCAAAATGGGATTTCTGTCTAGTTCAGGGGCTTGTTATGCAGCTCTTAACACTTTGGTAGGTGTTCACAGGGATGGAAATGCCAAAGCAACCCTATTTATTTGCCCTGTGTTCTCCCCATTCCATCTATGCCTTTTCCCTGCAGAAACATCCACCAGCAATTTTTAAAAGGCTCACATTTGTAGGGTAAGTGGGGGCAGATGGAGAAGTTCATCCCATCCTACCCCTTGTAAAGGACTTCAGGGGCCACATGGAAACCTGCAGCAGCCTCTCTCTTCTGCCCATCAGCAGCAAATTTAACTGCCCCATCTGCCACCCCAGCCCTCCAACAGAACATAAAACAGGCCAGTCCTTACGGCTACAGGACAGATCATACACAAACTACCATATGCAGTGGCTTTTACAGGGTTTAGTCCAAATGATTTGCATGCAAGAGCAGTCCTAGCATGGTCAATCCCCAAATTTGAAGTAAGAGCTGCCAAAGAATGGGGAAGAGTTTCTGCTTTGTAAAGAAAGCTTTGCCTGAGAAAGCTTACTATGAGGTTTGTAAGAAGAGTCTGCATTGATTCGAGCTGGGTGTTAATAATAAATCCGAAGAGCTATAGCACTGTCTCCCCGCCACCCACCGCGGCGAACCCGGCTGAACCTAGCAGACGCAAATGCAAGTCAAACTCTGTAGGCTGGATACACAACAAGATACTGTTGTCCCATCTGTAGCAGTGTACATGCCAATGGATATCAGCCTAACACAAGGCAAGGAGATACATGGGGAAGCAGTTGCTTTTCTCCTTCCTTCCCACTTTTTTTCTGCTCTGAGCTGGGAAGGGAGCCTGGAAGTCAGTGCCATGTCCGTGGTGCTCCCAATAGACCGGCTTTGATACGGCAAACAGAAAAGGATGCTCAACATATGCTCTGTTTGTGCTACGACACAGGGACACACGTTATGGGACTGATGTAGGCACTACGTGCGATGCTGACACCCCAAATTGTTCACCGCGCCTTAAGACACTGATTAATTGGGCTCTTGTTGTTTAAACATCAGGCATGCTTTTTCTCCAGGAGCCCCCAGCACCCACACCAGGACCAACGCCCCTGCAACGGCCGGTGGGAAATTCGCTGGACATGACCTGGTTAGTGTCTCCGAGGCCTAATTGGCATCCTCTGCAATCGGTCTGGCTTCGGCTGCCAGAAGAGAGTAAATCGTCTCCTCCTTTCACAGATGGGATGGGGGAAGGGGTGACCACCACGGGTCTGTGTGTCGGTGTCAGGGGATGGCAACAAAGGATGTCAAGAACATGGCGCTGCCAAGGCGCCTGCATATTTGGCTTATAACCTGATGAGTACAAGGCAGGAGGCAGAGTCTATGTCATGCCCTGTGGGGAGCGGGGAGGGAAGGGAAAGAAAGGAGGAAAAAATAAGACTGGTGCAGATGGGAAGTGCCAGCTCTTCTCACTGGAACAGAGCTGTTCAATTGGGAAACCCAGCCAGAGAAACCTCAAAGGTCCAGGAGAGAAAGAGCAGAGCTGGTCAGTGTCAGCAAGCATCTCCTGACCCTTTCCTACAGCCTGCTTCGCTGCTCTTTTAAAGATCTCACTTCGATAGGAAAATAAATTTTAAACCCCCTCAATTTAAAAAAAATGGAAAATGAGGAAAATCTCAGAGATTTCAAATAAGTATGTGACATGGGTCTGTGTGAGAGCGAGGAAGAGAGGAAGAGAGAGAGATTTAAAAAAAAAAAACAACCCACAAAAAACTTCTTGGAACAAAACACACATGAGGCAATGCCAAAAACTTGAGAAGGAGAGTGGTTACACACTAATTTAATTCTCTAATCCCCCTACTCCTGTCACTGTTTACTCACTGATAAATGTGCAGTAGCTTCAGCAAGACAGCCACATTTGCAGAAACTGACAGCCTGACTCAGAGACTATTTACCTAAAGACCATGAATATTAAAACAGGTTTCCAAAAGGGCCCCGTCTTGAAGGAGAAGATTAGCATGGGGCCTCTTGCTGACAGACTCTTCCCTCTCCACCCCTCCTTCCCCCACTCTGTGATGCATCTCTTGTGCAAACACTCGAGAAGTATCACCTAGCTGAAGAACTGAAATATTGGAGCGATGCCCTGGAGCTGTGCATTCAGCTTTAGCCTGACAGCAAAAACACTCATCCATCCAAGACAGAAGTTGGGGTTAGTTTTTTGGGTGGTTTTTTTTTTTTTTTTTAAATAATTAATTAAAAACAAAAATCAAACACAAATCTTTTTTTTTTCTTTTTTTCTTCTTCTGAAAGGTGAACTATGAGCACAGAGTCCTTTAATAGAATTAAAAAGGCAACCAAATTATATTCCAAAGTCCTGATCCTTAAATGAGTTTGGCTCTGTCTCCTATGATGGCTTATGGAATTCACCAGAAAGCTGGAAAAAGAACAAAGTAGAACTAGAAAGGGCAGGGCAAAGGATGGCTGTAAAGATCAGAGGGAAGAAATAATTTCCATAGGATGGGAAAGATGAAGTGGTCTAGATACCTCAGCTGAAATGAGACAACAGAGTGGAAATCAAATTGATGTATATAAAAAACATAAATGAAAGGGATTTTTTAATGGACAGTTAACAGTCATTTATTGTAGTAAAAACAACAACAAAATAAAGTTAAACTACCTGGGAACAAGTTTGAAATCAAAGCAAGAATTCTTGTTTGTTTGTTTATGCAATGTATATTTTACTGGAGGAACTCTCTTCCACAGACACTTGTGGGGGCCAAAATTATAAATAGATCCAAGAAAACCTTAAGAAATTTATGAACACAGTGTAAAAAGTATTTTTAAAGGTAATGGTGCAGTAGCAAAGAATTGCAGATTGCCAGAAGAAGAGAGGCAGATTAGGCCCGTCCTATAGCCATTTGACAATGGAGTTAGAAGCATAATTTATTTACATGGACCTTCGTTTCTCCCTCTCCTTATTACGCCTCCTCTCTGCTGGGTATGAGGAGCACTCTGTTTCCAGAGAGAAAACCTCCACATACAAAGAAACAGGGCATGCACATATATACCACGTGGGCATTGAGTATAACTCCCATCATATAGCCTGGGATACTAACACATAGCCTACTGTCTAACCCACCCTGGTCAAAGCAGTAAGACCCATGTCTCTTACGACGGATGACAACGCTACAGTGTGATGCATTTGTCCTGATACAGACAGTACTGCTTATCCTTGGAAATGGGTAAATATCCTGACTCTGAAGACAATGACATTCAGCATCTCTCTTAGGTCAGTGAACTATTTAGACAGAATTAGAGTTCGTGATTTCCCAGCCTCTCAAGCTACCCTAAGATGCCTTGATGTAGATACTCGTTTAGCATAAAATGGCATAGCTCTGTTGAAGTCAGTGGAGTTATTCTGTTGTTTGTTTTTGTCCCCAGCTGAAGATCAGGTGTTTTGAATGCAAGCCTTTGGGAGCATTACTGCCAACTACATGATGGACAAGGCTAACACAAGGATGAGCATATTTGGCTTCCAGGGGAAAGGGCTAATAGTCATCCTACTTGCACTCCTCCATCACCCCTGGACACCTTCCCAACTGCAACCAGGCAGTCCATGCCTAGAAAACTACTATCAGTAAGGCTGCCCCTCAGCTTTGCCTGTAGCAGAAAAATGGATCTCGGAAGAGCAGTGCCAGAGGCTGCTTGGTCTGGAAGGCTTTGCAAACACTTCATGATTAAGCATGTGAAAGGGATAAACCACGAAACCACCTGGCACACATCTCTTCTCTGGCCAACACCAGGCTTCTGCCTCAACACCAGTCCCAGAAACAACCCCAGCCCCTTCAATCTTCATGGTTCCCAGCTGCCATAAGGCTAAAAGTACATCTAGCCAGAGGAAGATGAAGTCTCCTTGTAAATACACTGAAGGCTACTGAAAGATACCTCTTGTCCAGAGGGGATTCGGTATCTCATTAAAGGAAGAATCAATTATAACCAGAGCTACCTTAATGAACAGGCAAGGGTGGAATATTAGGAAAGTCTCCTGGAAGCAGAAATGCACCCTCAGAGTGCACATGAAGCGAGACACTCCAGCCTTGGAATTTGACCCCAGGACAGAGTGGCTTCTTCCAGCTTCTCTTTAGAGCACATCCCTCTGCAAAACCTCTTTCTACCAGCTGAATGCACTTCACTTTCTTTGCCCACCATAGGCTTTTAGTAGAAGCTGAGAAGCTCTGTCATGACCCTGAGTATATACTTGCATGGACAAATCAAGCCTACTTCAGGTCCAATTTTAAATGCAAGCTTTAGTCCATCCTCAAAGGTTAAATAACAAATGCTATGAAGCTTAAAATGTGGAAGCAGTGTTTCTTGATGATCTCACAGGAATTGTTTTTCTTTCTGGGACACCTTAGAGAGAAAAGATTTTGGAAGCCCTTTGGTTTAGTGATTGCCAGAACCTTGGAGTGGGTTAATGCAGGCAAGCATCACTCCATGCTACATTTGTTTCTTAAATGCTTCTTCTAAGCATTCCCTTTTAGATCATTGAACAGATGGGTCTTGGGTATGTCTCTCCTAAGAGGCTGAACAGGTATGGTTTTCTGTATTGACTGATAGCTCATTGTGGACTTAATTATTTGGGAAGCTTTTATCTGTACGCTGTTTTCTCTCCATTAGATATACACATCTATACATGCAAAATTACAGCATCCCAGATGCATAGGCAATATCCCCTTGATTTAGGAGGGTCCTGCAGTCTTTATGAAGCACAGCCATGCCCAGACTCCCAAAGGGTAGACAAATCTATTCTCAATCACTGCCCAGGTGACTCATCCATCTCACTTGCAATGGGTGCTCTCCTGTTGCATGCAACATTGTGCCTGTTCACTGAAGTGCCACAAACCCTTTTCTGCTCCGTGTGCCCATGTGCTCTGTGGTAGACTGACCTACTGTGGACCCTGGGGTGTGTGTCTGTGTCTGTGTGACGTGCCACAGAACCACTGCAAGGTGGTGTGCCTCCTAGCCTGATTCCTTGCTTGGAAGAGCTCTCGTGATAGGCATGTTGCCCAGTAACGATGCTGTGCACAGGCTATTGCTCTTGTGATGTGCCTTAGCAGAACAATCACACATCCCTCTGCACATTTGTGTGTTCCTCAGGCAGTTCTGCACCCCTGACCCAGGATAAGGCTCCATGTATGAAAATTAACGCACTGGGAATGGAGAAGCTTGAGTGATCTGCAAAGACACCAAGGTACCTAACTCCTATTTAGATGTTTTATGCCCAACATAAGGAAGGAAGATTAGGGTCCTAAAGAAGAATTTAAACACGTAAACATTTTCATGGGTGTAGGAGTCTGTCAAGGAACATACCTCCAAGACTCTGAGGAAATAGTTTCTGTTTTAACACCACCAACCACGCATTCATCACCCAGTAGACATGCAGACAGTCTTCCTCTTCCCTCTCCCTTCATCTACAGCAAAACCACACTATTCAAACTTTGCCACTATCAGTAAGAGAAGCTGCCATTTACACATTTACAGAGCAGTAGACACAACACCAGTTTAATGATATAAGGAAGGAAAGAAATAAGGAGTGATCTGTATATAATGTACACACATATATTTTAAAGACTCAGCAGGAGAGACTCTGCTGTCATTGTAGTTTATTGAGAAATAGCTAAATATTAAAGAGGGCTGGGCTGATGGAATTGGATGGGAAGTTGTATCTCTGAATCTATTTGTAATCACCTGTGTCTCTGCTTCTTTTCTCAGAATACCTGCAGAGACATGACATACTGCTAGCTACCCCTGGAGCATCTTATAACGAATGCAAGGGTTTTCCAGCGCCTGGTATTCAAGTGGTGTTGGACTGGAGCACACATCAGCCCTGATAAGGCAGGAAGGAAGAGATCAGTTCAGACCAGACGCTTGCAGCGTTTGTCCGGAGAGCAAACGTGATGGCCACTCTACAGGAGGGATTACAGTGTCAGCAGCCCTGGTCTGACTGATCTATGTGACTGTGGGAGACCTCTAAATCTCCAGCTCTTGTCTCATGACCCACACTTGCTCTTTGCAGCTCCTGCATTGAGACAACCCCCAGTCTCATGTGCCTTCCAAGCTCCCCACATGTATGCACAACGTGCATTACTTTATCTCTGCGCACCCACCCCTTCTTTATCCTTTCATAACAGCTCCAGATGGGTGTGATTAACAACACATAGGCCTTACACACCTTCTGTGGGAAGTAGTTTTCAGCAAATTTCCCCAAATTGCCTTAATTTTACAGGTAGGCAGAGGGAAAATGAATAACTGAAGTCATGCAGCACACCCAATGGAAAAAATATGGGAACAGAACCCAGATTTCTTTTTTCTTAGATTTTTCTTCCACTCTCTAGGCAACACTGTGTCCTATAACGCTGGTATCATTTTAAACACCAGTCACAACTGTGGGGTTGAGAAAAGGACTGAGAGGCTTTTTGAGATTTTTTTTTTTGTCTGATACATGTGCTCTTGCCAAATTATTTTTGAGTAGCTACTGATAAATTTTTTAAGAGCTATTCATGAAGGTGCATGGGAGAGACTTTTCTTGTACTACAGCTGGATTGCAGCCATTTGTCAGCAAGGCAAGACACTCAATACCCAGTTGTAGTGGATGGTTTTGATCAGACAAGGAGTTTAGCTGGAAGGATGGATACTCGATTTTAGCCCTTAGTTCAATTCCCAACTCAGCCAGGTTGCTCGTCCTGTCTCTAATTCCCCACATCTGGCCACTGAGTTAGTATTTTCCTACTTTTCCAAAGTTTTTGAGGCAGTAAGTCAAGTAATGATTGAGAGGCACTCTGCAGTCTGACACGGGGAGTACAAGCAGGCAGGCAGATAAATTGTTTCTGTTCTCTGCCTGGAAGAGCATAACTTTTGCAGTTGTGTGTTTCCAGTAGGAGCATTCATAATTATGAATTCAGCAAGTCACTGTGCTGTGCATATTCCACAGCTGCTCATGGAGAAATCATTGTCTGTGAGAAATGCTTCTGGTTAACGTGTGCGCTGCAACAGGCATAAAAATTGAGCGCAAACTGGTCATGAACAGGCAGAACAAATTCAATTCAGAAGTCACAGGGCTATTGTGTCCTGCACGATGGTCTGTTGTCACAGAGCTCTGCACAGGATCCAGGGACAGATATAGGAAACTTTGACTCAATTTTCAAATTATTTTTAGTTTGGTTTCGTAAAGAAATGAGGGATTTTGTGATTATTCTGTATCTTAATGTCTATTTACATCTCTCTCTCTCTTTTCCTCTCTCCTCAATAACTTTGAACCTAATGGCACAGAAGGTTTCATTTGCAGCTTGATAGATATGAGAGAAAGTAATCACAAGATGAAATGCTATAGGGGAATAGGCTGGTTTTTTCACTCTCCAAGGAATGCATGTTTTTGAAAACTTTCTTGGGGAGGTGGACGTTTTTTGGAATATTGTCCTCTCTCACCATTGAAAATGTAGTGAATAAATTGAGATCCTTGTTTGAAATAATTTCTAAGCTGAGACAGCTGCTATCCACAATTTACCTTGTTTACGTGGCACAGAGCAGAGATCACCCAGCTCTTTGCTGACCTGAAGACCGATGTATTGAGCAAGTGCTGTCTCCAGTACTTGATCTTAACAGATTACTCCTTTAATCTCCCATTGCTCAGCTTGATGTTGAGGGATCTTAAAGGCAACAGACTCTGAACTCAAGCTTAGGAACCGCTGGCCTAATTTCATCCGAAAATCACCAGTCGGGCAGTCATGTCTATTGCTCTATTGCCAGTCAGTCAAAAAATCAATCTGGTTCCAGAAATTCATTCTGTGATTTAGGGCCATTTTTGCAGCCATCCTCATAACTTCCTTAAGCTTCCCTATATCTTGTCACTCCTTAAGGCTAATATAAATAACAGTAGCCTTCATGCTGTTCTGACTTTTATGGAGGGACAGATTCAGCCAATGCCCAGTGTAAAAGATCTACACAACCCATCTCCTCCCTGTCTCTATATACTCTTCACTGACAGATCGAACCTGACCTTGCAGAGGAAAGGCCCAGTGGGTAAAGAATCAGCATGGGACTGAGCTGTGGGTAAGTCATTAGCTATTTTCAGCTGCAAGCTCATTCATTTCCATAGGTGCCTAAAAAATTTCCAGGATCTGGACTTCTGTACTTCTGTGCCTCGGTTTGCCACCTACCAGACAGGAGAAAAACCCACTGGTCTGTTTCACCGGACAGATTTCAGCAATGTATTCCCATCCTGTAGTGCCCAGACACTACAGAAATGGCAGCGCTACTTAGCACTGGTAGCAGTGCACATGCATCCTTGTAGATCTCTCTTTGCTCTATAGGACAAAATTCAGCAAGGACAGAGCAGGCTAGGCTCAATCATCAGCTAGATTAAATTGAGGTAGTCTAATGAACTGCCATTTTGCACCAGCTGGAATGCCACCTGTCTGGCTCTAGAATAACATGGTGAGCAGTGTAAGCTGGGTGCTCCTCCACACTCCTAGGAAAACCAGTCAAGCAAGAATTCAGATTAAGAGGACTGTGCACAAATGTTTTCTTAATAATAATTAATACATGATTAATAGGAACAAATTCTGAAAATAAATGATTATAAGATGTCTCTATAGCATGCCACCAGGATGATGGGGATAAATGATGCTGAGGCACCTGAAAGTTGAGAGCCCATTACTAAGCATTTATAAACAGGAATGCATAAAAATATTTATCCACGTCTTTCTGAAACATGCTCTAATGTCTTCGAGCAATTTATTAGCTAAAAAGTAATTTTCATTAATCACTTATTAATTATTAATAAAGTGTTTGTAAGTGTCACCTTAATTTAAAGTGCTTCTGACTCAAAGTGCACTTCCAGACTTTCGTTCTCGAAGGAGATCTTGACTCCCAGACCTGAGTCCTTCAGACTCAAGTGACCTTGGTACATCCTTCTTCACCCAACCCACCCTAGGCCTCCACAACTGTTAGGCTTGCAAATGGGACTAAGTCGTGTTTCTGGAAATCACAATTTTTCATTTCAGAAGGAAACTTGATCAGATCCTCTCTCCTCAGTCACAAAGCTGGATGCCCAGACCTGGGAACGCAGCATTCAAATGTTTCAATTTATCATTACAGTGGAACCCTGAAGAGATCACATCTGCTAAGACCATAAATTGGACAAGATCCCACTTCAGAAGAAGCAGGCTCAGCTCGATATTCCCATTCTTGAACAAGGGACCAATTAGGCAGGCTTATTTACCTGCCATAAAATGAGATGTTAGCCAGTGGGAGAAGTCACTTAAGGACAACAACAACAAAAAGTCTTTCTGATCTCTCTGTTAGAAATGGCCAGCTTAAGAAACAGCAGCTCTTCACGTTCTCACTTCAGACTGTATGTCTTCCTTCTGTTCCTCCTGTTTCTTCATTCCTCCTTTCAAGTCAGTCTCCTGCCCCTCTCTGCCTTTTCCCCTTCATCTAACACATTTTATCTTCTTCTCTGTCTCTTCTCTCCCTTTTTTTCTCTTCACTCTTCCTTTACTTAATTTTTCCTCCTCCTCTTTTCCTCTCCTTTTTTTACACATGCACACATCCAGCTAAGATTTAATTTTGAGCTTTACTACTGAACAAGCAATCAAAAAGGTCTTACATCTCGCAACAGAACCTGGGCTACATAATGAACAAATTGCTCTCACCTCCTTCTTTTCGTAAGATTTTACAGTGAGGATCAGATCTTCCACTTGCCAAAAACTGGATTCAGGCCCCAAGAGACAGTAAGGGGGGAATCTTCAGGCTTAAAAAGTGGTATTTTCTGCTTCTTCCCATAACCTCAATTCAGCTGCTTCTTCACTAGATGGATAATGGTGTGAGAGCGTCCAGAGTGGAAGCAGAGAGAAGCATACACACATCTGTCAGGGATGGTCTGTGTACATTTATCCTGTCTCCGTGCTGGGGGATGGACGAGATGACCTCTTGAGGTCCCTTCCAGATGTACTCGTCCATGAGTCCGTGATTAATTGCCTTCATGATCTGCAGTTTATCTATCCAAAGAAATAAGCCTCAAAATCTCCTGCAAATACATATCCTGTGGGCTGCCTGTGGATATTGTCCCTCCTTCCCTGGAGTGCTGCACCCTAATTTAGACTCTACAGAGGGGATCTCTCCCTGCTGATCCCTGCACACATCCTCTAATAGCAAAGGAATTAAAGAATAAAGCTGATTTATCTCAGTAGAAAAAAGAAAGGAAATTCAGCCTCTACATGGGAAAGAAAATTTCTATACTCAGCTTCCCCTGAAGACAGAGACAGGGAACTGAATCTTGGTGAGGGTTGCTGATGGCGTATTTTGGTTTCCCAGTACTGCCTCCTCTCCAGTATAAACAAGATTGATTTGTGGCTGCCTTCCTGGGGTAATGAGATGTGGTGTGGTACAGAGCACTACCATCCCTGCTAGAGGTGAGTCACAGGAAAGAAGCCCATGACCCCTCCACTTTTCAGTCAGAGGGTGTCCTTTGCTCACACTGAAGCAATGTTCATCCATGTAAGGATGTAAGGATGAACATGGGAAAAGGGCAGACATATTTTGCCAAAGTGGGCCAAAGGGAGGAGAAATGAAAATAGTGAAAAGGAAAGGAAAGATGACAATGAAGGAGGGGTTTGGACAGAAATTTAACATGAATATCTTATGAAAGACAGATATGAAGGATGGGAACCTCTTATCTATCTAAAGAGATACAATTGTGAACATCTCCACCTGAACTACTGGACATCTCCAGCTGATTTATTCCAGGTATTTATTTAACAGTGAGAAACATTTAACCCTAAAGTCATCTTTTTCTCTTCACAGGCTATTGTGGACCAGCTCAAATGGAGATCACTGCAGTACTGACATTTGGTCAGATATAACCTATGGAAAGAGAATTTAAGCTGAGCCTTCACTATGGCAGGGAAGGCTTGTAAGTAGAAGAGTGGGTCTTCCTGGAGAAGCTGGTCATGAAACACTAATTTACTGAAAAGGTGCCTGGTTAATGGACACAATGCATAATAAAGATATTAAAGACTTAATCTTGCATTTTTAGGCTGGCCAGATCTAGGCTATGAGAAGTTTATATTAGCCTACCCTTTCAATAGTCATGACAAAAATAATAGAGGAAATTAGTTTGGTATCACACTTTCTGTCTCTTCTGAATCATCAGAATTCAAACTGAGTTAAAAATTAATAGGGGTGAGATTTAACTCACTAAACATAGATACATACAGTAGCTGTGTACATCTGAGCTTGTCACCCTCAACTCCCTTGTTAATCAAAAAAGAGAATTAGCAACTTCCATGCACTTCAGCAATTCATTTCCGCCTAAGGTACACACCTAAACCAGAGATCAGAGGATTGTATCAAGAAAAATCTTATTCCTGTCCATTGTCCATAATGGGAACTTATGGTAAGCAGTTCAGGTGCCGGTTTCTAAAGGTAGATGCAATTTCTAATTTGTAAATTCCAAATTAAAAAAAAAATTATAGGTACTAGTGTCCTTTTTTACAGAGTGTAGCAGGAAAATAGTGTCATCTCTATGATTTCCTCTTTTTAAGAACTATAGAGCAGAGATATGATTTTATACTGATTATTTCCTGGTAATATGAAAAAACCCACAATTTTAACTTTATTTTTTGATTCAACTCTCCTGACCAATTTTTCATTACTTTTCTTATTTCTTTAGTTTTCCCTGTCTCCTTCCAACAATCTCACCGCTTGTTTCTTTACTTCCTTTTCATCTTGAATACAAAGAGCAGGTTGATCCCAGCTCTGGCCCTGGAAATGTCAGGCTGAAAATGTTACTCTTGGAGTGATTTGCATGCATTGCAAAGTGACAGGTGACAGGAGCACACAACCTCGGCTAATAGATGATTAATGATGTGATGTTGGCCAGCACTGTTGACTCATTTTCCTGCTCTTCGGGAAATTTCAAAGGCAGCTGGCATTTCTGTTGCCTTATGACAAGCTCATAGGTGAGTGTAATTGTTTAGTCCATATGTGCATAGTATAGAAGTAGCCATGAGCGTGTTCATGGAGCACATTGATCTGTATGTGTGTACATGAGGCAATGTACAGAATCGTATGCATGAGCTCCTGGGTGTTTCTGTGTGCATACGAGCTCCTCATATACAAACTGCTTGGTTTCTGCGGGTTGCTGAGAGCATCATTATCCAGCTAGTATATTCTGAATAAAATACCATGGCCCATTTGGGGTTACAGTCTAAAGGAATGAAAGGAACTCACTGGAATTTTAATCTGGATGGAGAAAAATCAGCCCTAAAGTAAACAGTATGTTTGGAAGGGAGCCCAGTAACTAGCAATCAGAACAAGATTAGAAATAGGTCAAGGCTGTAAACTTGGATCTTTCCTTCACACCCCTTTTTTTCTCAGCAAAATTTGGGAGGGTTTAGATCACTATAGAGATTAAGAATAGTGGCAAAACATGAGTTTAGATTTCAACCCCACCCAGAATTCAAGGCATAGGCTCACTTCTGATGCATGCATTATCAGTCTGGAGTCCAGTTAAAGAAGTATTTGGAGTTTTCTAGGAGAATATTCTTAGGCAGGATCCTCCCAACGCATACAGATGCCAACCTCTGGATTTAAAATCCTAGTACTTGGTAAAGGTGAAGTAAATCTCATTTCGTACTCCACACATGAACACTTCTCCCTTCTACCGTGGGTTTCCCATCCCCCAGTACTCTCTAGTCAGGAATCTCTTTCAAAGTTGCTCATTATTAGTGGAAAAGCAAGAAAACTGAAATTGTAAATGACAGTTAGGGTCTGCAGTTGTGAACAAGGATCAGCAAAATCGGTCTTTTTTTAACAGAAATGAGTAGATTTCTGAATTAAAAATCTGCACCAAAAGTGTGAGTTTGTTTTGTTTTTTTCTTTAGATGGAAAAGAAAAAGTGTGAAATTTGGTCTCTCTTTAAGACAACAAATTGCTCGAGAGCCAATATTGCGTGAAGTTGCTGTAGCATAAAGGAAGCATGTCTTTAAGGAGAGCTTAAAACAGACACATTTTGTCTTTGTTTTTCCAATAGCCATCATTTGGAAAACCACAATGCAGATGTCAAAAGCTGAAAATATGTGTTTCTAAAACCAGAGACAAATGGCCAGAGGAGGCCTTGAAAGATTTGTATCTTCTGTTGATTAAAAGGGGAACACACGAGAGTCACTGACCACTGACTGAGATAAATCTTCTGCACAGAATCACGTAAAATTGGATTTGAAAGGTCCTCGAGAATTCAGCTGGGTTCTGGGCAAGAAAACTGTCCTAAGCAATCAAAGCCCATGTCTGAGCTCTGAGCGAGCCCTAGCGTAGGGTAGAGTTGACATGTCGGCTGGACCCAAGACTGATTTTCAGCCACTGTCTGAGTCTTCCTGAGCCAGAGCCTGGCCCCATCGAACGGCAGTTTCTCATCTCTCTAGCTTGAACACAGAAGGGAAATAGGCTTGCTAGCTGCTCACAACCTGAGGCAGAGGCTTTGGTGCTTCTGAAACTATCACTTTTTCAGTTTTCCTTGCCTCATAGATTGTTCAGTTTGATAACTCAATTTAAAGACCTGCCATGTCCACTTCTCCTTTCCCAGCCGTCATTAATCCTTCAATTTACAGGACATCACCCACTCCAACTCAGATGCTGCTCCAGACAGGGCAAGACATGAAGTACCAGGACACCAGAAAGGCAAGAGAAAGAAAAGAGCTGGGAGTGTTTTGATCTATTTCAGACCTGTCGGACGAAGCAGGTCTGGAGATTCAGGTGATGGCACTTGTGCTTCATGCCTGCTTAAGCTGAATTGTCTTGGAGAAAGCTGAGCTTCCTCCATGGTTGATGGAAGGAATTCAGTGGGACCAGGTTAGGTCAGCCTTTCTGATTCCTTCCCCCCACCCCAATTATTAGTAGTGTTTACAAGTCATATGAGGGAGTTTTTCAGCCCAGCCCCAGCAAGAAGACCGGTCTACCTTGAGCTAGCTGGCAGACGGAGACTTCCCTTTGCTACTTAGTGTGGAAGAAGCCAAATCTAGGCTCACTGAGACAGTGTCTTTTACAAAGGGAAAGTCTACTTCTACTTCCGTCCTTGCTGTGCTTGGCTTTGCCTCATGGTGAAGTCTGTGTCACCCTAGCTCCTCCTACAAGCAGCGGCAAAAAAAGCATCAGCACTTTGTGCTTGTGACAATACCAGCTCCTAATTTGTGACATTTGTGACATCCATGTCACAGACTTTCAGGTTAACCTGGGTAGGTGCTAAAAATGGTGATTGTTCTTTCTAGTGCTCCTGGAAAGGTGGTTCATTGTATATGTTTGTTGTGATTTAACCCCAGTCAGCAACTAAGCACCACACAGCCACTTGCTCCCCCTCCAGTGGGATGGGAGAGAGAATCGGAAGAGCAAAAGTAAGAAAGCTTGTGGGTTGAGATAAGAACAGTTTAATAATTGAAGGTTTTTTTTTTTTAAATGTAATGGAAAGTAAAACAATGAGAGAGAGAAAGAGAGAGGAACAAAACCCAGGAAGAAGGAAAAAAAAAAACAAAGCAAGAGGTGATGCAACTGCTCACCGCCCGCTGACTGACACCCAGCCAGTTCCTGAGCAGCGATCACTGCCCCCCGGCCAACTCCCCCCAGTTTATGTACTGAGCATGACATCACATGGTATGGAATAGCCCTTTGGCCAGTTGGGGTCAGCTGTCCCCCCCTGTGCCCCCTCCCAGCTCCTTGTGCACCTCCAGCCTTCTCAGTCGGCAGAGCATGGGAAGCTGAAAAATCCTTGACTAGTGTAAGCACTGCTCAGCGACAACTAAAACATCGGTGTGTTATCAACTTTGTTCTCATCCTAAATCCAAAACACAGCACTGTACCAGCTACTAGGAAGGAAATTAACTCTATCCCTGCTGAAACCAGGACAAAGTTTTATTCAAAGTCTATTGAATAACATACATGCGCATGACTTTGTGTGTGACTGTGTCAAAGGGGGAAATCAGAGTGACAGAAAAAAGAAAGGTAAAAGTCAACCCACACAAATAAATATTTTCACTTTTTAATATTTTTATGGCACATGAAAAAATAGATATGATGGTAGTGAGGTAGGTGCATATACACATATAGACTAAGAAAAAGACGGATAAAGAGATGTGGTCATTGACCAGCAGTGCTGGCATTTTTAAGTGATACATTAACTGGTACCTTTCTTTTTTCTTAGCACTTTGAAGGGCTGCTTTGAACATTTTTCCCCAGGTTATTGATAAGAACTAACTTCAGGTATCTGTACCACACTGCTGCCTTTGAAAGCTTGAAAATTTAAAATTACAAAAATCAATTCTCTTCCAAATGAGCTTTGTGCAGTCTAGTAAGTTCCAAAAAAAAGGGAAAAACCAGAAAGAAAGCAAGCAAGCTTAAAGTTTCTGGCTCATACTTTATTTTGATAAAAATTAGCACCAATAGCAATGGAAATGTTTTTCTTCACCATAGTCAAGAATCTGCCCTTATATCACGCTAAAGATGGGGACAAACTTTTAGAAGGGCCTGTAGCAATAGAACAAGGGGTAATGGTTTTAAACTAAAAGAGGCTAGATTCAGACTAGATATAAGGAAGACATTTTTTACAATGGGAGTTGTGAAACAGTGTGACAGGTTGCCCAGAGAGGTGGTGGATGCTCCATCCCTGGAAACATTCAAGGTCAGGTTGGACGGGGCTCTGAGCAAGCTGATTTAGTTGAAGATGTCCCTGCTTATTGCTGGGGGGTTGGATCAGATGACCTTTAAAGGTCCCTCCCAACCCAAACCATTCGATGATTCTATGCTTCTACTGTTTTAAGCAAGATTTGGATGGGAACATTTAAGAAGAGTGGCTAGTTTGTTCATTTTATTTTCCTTTCAAAGCTTGTACTGAGCAAATGAGGCAGGTCTGATTCCACACAATCTTTCTGGCTGACAGTAGGAATGGAAGTTTGCAATAAAAGGGAAATTGTCTTGAGGAAGTTTTCGGCATGCATAAAAGGTAGAATTTCAAGGGGAAGTTGGTAACTGGTGATTGCTACTGACACTTGCTATAGTACTGGAGTCATTGCTCACCTACTGCAGAATTGCAACCACTTTGGGGTGGAATGCACTAGCAGCTGTAAATCCCAGTCCTGTCCTTGAAGACAACAGGAGTTTCAGCATGTCTTCAGTGGAATCAAGATTAATTACTTACACTACACATCAGCTGAGTACAGGAGGAACGATAATTTCTTTTAAAGTATTTCTAAGTCTGTTAGACTTAGAAAGTTCCCGGTATGCTCTAAGACCAAAAGGCTTCCATTCCAAAAGGCATTTGTTGCTGTGTTGGACAGTCCCAAGACCAAGCTCACTCCCCCTTGGCTGGCACGATTTCAAGAGTGAAAGTGGCAGCACCATGAAACAACAGAAGTAATCACACGCTCCTGAAACTATTAGGAAAAGAGAGATGTAATATCCTGAAGTTTCTCCTGTGATCTCAGTCATAACTTCATACCATTACATCTTCTACAACCCAGCTCCAAAAGGCTTGCCAAAATGCTGCTCATGCCTTCTAGACACTCAGAGAGCATGTGTATCCAATCAATCCATTTGATTTGTAGGTTAGGACTAAGTCTTACAGTCAGACCCAGTGATCTCATTGCTGCTAGAGTGAATGCAAAATACTTTGAGTGAAAACAAGGGGATTGATCTAAAAGGACACAGGTAATTTAGAGCAAAAGTTGGGCTTTTGTGTATTAATTAAAAAGTTTGCTGTAACCTATGGGACACATCAACTCTCTTGCAAAGGTTGTCATTTCTGCGCAGCCAGCCATTTGTTTTGCTTTCTTCCTAGAGAAACTTGATTTTCTTGACGGGCTATGCCTTTTGCTACTATATCCTCTGGGAGAGAGGTCTGGTCAGATGATTAACATTATCTTCTCTCTTAAATATTACATTATTAAAATCGGGCAGGGGTTTTTATGGCAGCTAACTAATTAGCCCCATGTCTCATCTCAGCTGTCAAAAATCTCTTTTCATTGACAGTTTACTTTAAGTGGCTCAATTAGCATAACAAATGACTCACCAAAAGTTCTGTAGGCATCCTGTTGATTAATGTCATTTATCTTGCAAACCAGCAGTAGATGGCTGAGTTGCTCCTAACAATATTATATATGTTTATATACATTGTGTCACTCTCAGAGAAGCAATGCAACTTAAGAGTTATTTGCAGACATTTAATAAAAGTAAAGAACTTTTCATCAGCTGCAACAAGATGGACAATTTCCTAATTAGGAACCAGGTGGAGGATGAGGTCAAGTTTCTTTGCACATCACCCTGCAAGCATCCGAGTGATATATTGAACAAAAATTTATAGGAACATGTGATCAGACTGAGGAGGAAAGAGCCTAATCAGAAGCCTTAGAGTCTGTCTTTTTGACTTTTGCCTACTGTCCGCATACGCCTTTTGGTACATTGGCCTGGTATATAGTACCTTTGCCCATGTTTTACATGCTCCATGGGTAATGCACAGAAAAAAAATGGCTAGGTTCTTCAGTTTCAGCTTCAAAGACTTGCCTCGGGATTTATGCTCCTAAAACTCTTATATGATTTTGAAAGCCCAGTGTCCTAAGCCCTCATGGTCAGAGCTGATAGCAGATCAAGGGGCACAGTACAGCAGCAGGGCAGCTAATTTCCTATTAAAACAGGACCCCTGATGAGTGGCAGTGCAGCAGTACTGGGCAAGGAGTGGAGAGATGAAGTTTTTTTTTTCCCCCCAGCTCTGCCACTCACCTTTGGCGTGGCCTTACTTAACCTCGTCTCTGCTTTTTTTCAGTCCCCTTTGATTTTATCCATGCTGCTCATGAAATCTATGTGGTCCTTGCCACAAGGACAGTCCCTGCCTGAATGTTTATGCAGTGCTTTACCCTGCCTAAGGTCAGGGCCTCAGAAACCCCTGTTATATAAAAATACAACGTTTCACCACAGAGCAAATTCCAGGTATTCACCACTGTGGGGGAAAATGGGCTTATTATCAGCTCGCATCAGATAGTATCTCTGATCAGATGACAATGTTCTGAAATCTCTGCAGATAGAGGTTTTCTGCCAAGGAAATCAGAGATGGCCGTATCTTATGCTGAAAGGCATTAGTATGGGTGCCTCTGTAATCATTATGAAAAAGTATGTGTGGGTTTCAGTTGTTTCAAAGTAATTCTCCTAGAGGAAGAAGCTTTTATCACTGAACTCTTTAATAAGGGCTCTTCCCCCCAGCCCCAGGAGGGACCATGCAAGCTTTAAAGAAAGTACAGCAAGTGCTTTCACCACTGAAGCCACTAGGAGTATATTTTATAAAGCAATATTAAAGAAATACTGAGAGCAGAATAATTTAATCAGATTCATGAAATCAAATACCCCCAAGGCAGCGATGAAGATGCAACTCAACAAGTGCTGGCATTTCATTCCATAGGAAGAGGAAAATTCATCAGCTCCTTTTTTTTTTTTTTCTTTTCTTTTTTTCTTTTCTCCTTATAGAAGTAAAACTTGATGCTAAATAAAACTAAAGTCAAATAACCCTAGGATATGAGGTGCAAAGGCACCTTGGGCATCCACTCAGTCACATTCTGTCCTGTCTATTCTTGTTTGGGAGCTGGGAACTATTCACTACTAGGGAGTTGGAAGGAAGGTTGTCAAGTGTTTCTTTAAATGGCAGGTTTTTTCCTGACCACACAATCAGTGGCAAAATATTTCATCACTTTTTCTCTCTCTACTTGCATCACGTTGCCATGACTGTATTCTCTTCTGGTAAAGGGCAGTACAGCAGACCCTGATCCCAACTCAGAGTGTCCTCATGCTGCAGAGAGATGTAACAATAATATATGAAAATCGATTGAAAAATTAGCAGAGGGAGAACCCTCTAAATCTTGAAACTTTAGGTGCCCATGTGTTCTAAGTGTCAAAAATCTCTTGCAAGGAAAAAGCCTATAATTTTCGTACTTTTATGCTGTTAGTTGTACATTCAGCTGATCGCTGTTGGCCTTGCTGGGGTTGATGTAGGAGCAGTGTTTCCGTAATTATATCAGCTTAGGCTATGAAAATGAGGAGTAAACTGGCTTTGATGGCAACTTGTACTGCTAACTAGGAGGCCTTGGGGAAAGCTTTTGGAGGAAAAAAAGGTATGATTCCTTAGCATCTACTATGGCTCCACTGAAATAGCAACTGAGCAACAACTTTGAGTGTACCAATCCTTGAAACACCTCTGGAGAAGTCAGCTTATTCTTATTTGCCAGGTACATAACTAAAGCCGAGAGATAAATTCACCTCACTTATATTTAACAATCCAAAAGTTGGACACCAGGTTCATTCCAGGCACCTCCACTTGCTGTATCATCAACAGGGAGTCAGGTGCCCCATGCAGTGAATCATCCTGTGCTGCAAGAGGTGGCATCCATTGCCTTACAAAGGTGCCTGTCTCTCTCCCTATTGACTATAGAGAGATCTAAGAACAGTAGCCTAGACTGAATACATTCCTTTTTACAGAGCTAAAATTAGCTGAGAAGATTCCCATCTAGATGTCTTCTCCAAAGTAACACAAGAGAAAGTGGATAGCGGAGTAAATTATGCCTTCAGTTCACCAGGCATACATGCTGTGCAGGGGATCACCCTTCCTTTTGAGACGGCCATCAAACAATCTCTGCAGTGAGGGGATGGGGTTGAAACATCAAATCTATGCAGCTGAGGTCCTTGTGAATGCAGCCCACAAGCACTAAGGCAATCTGGAAAAGCTGAGCGAGTACAGCAGAACAAAACATTTAGGCAGCACATGATCCTGACAAGTGGCAACAATATCCCTGAGACAGATTTTTGAAGAGTATGGGAGAAGAGCCTTCAGTTTATGATGCATATTTAACAGCTAAAATATAGCAGCAGTACTGTCCTGTCCTGCCTCATGGCTTCTTTTTCCAACAAGGCCATCATAAATTCTGCCTTGAGCAAAGCAGAACTGATTGGACTCAATTTATTCTTCTTTAAAACACATACACACACACAAACACATTCACTAGGGAAGGATATAAAAGTTACAGGAAAAAGCCGTAACTCAATTGCCGTTATAGAACAGAAAGATAATTAAGTAAATGTTGGCAGGAGATAGCATTGAATAACCTTAGCAGAATGAGTTCTTCTTTGCTTTGCCCTTTGCAGAAAGTATACTGCATTCTCCAGACACCCCACCCTAAATCGTTTTGGATAGCTTCCTTTTCCCTGAAGGAAATCAGAGAGAACAGGGCTGGAAGGGAACTCCAAAGGTCAGTTTCCCCCCACTACAAGGCAGGATCAACCCAAGCTAAGCTGGTAAAGATGCATGTTTTCTCTGCTGGTGGGCAGGAGATTGGTCTGTATGTTGTATAGGTATGCAGTTAACTCTTCCCATATTAGCTGCCCAGAACTTGGGAGTGTCTAGGTAACATCTGAATCACTTTGATCTACAGTTTGGAGCAAAGAGAAGCTTTTTAGAAAGAAATTAATAATAAGGGAGACATAAGTAGACGACCTGAAATGTAACTGGCTTCTGATAGTGCCTGAGTATCCAGAGTACAAGGGAGCCATGAGCTGCAGTTACTAATTATTTCCAAGGGCAGATAAATAGCAGCTCTGTTGTTTATTTGTCCCATGTGGTGATCCACTGGGTTTGTAGACTTTGGCACATTCTTTGTCTCAAATTTATCATGAGTTTATAGCCAGCCAATAAATTAACAGAAGAAGAAAAAAACCCACATTGTTATAAATCTTGTAAGACTGTACTAGTTTTAACTAGAATATGAGAGATAAAGAGCACGTGTGAGAAGAAAAGAAAGAAAACAGAACAGTAAAATGTTAAATTGGCAAGTCTGAGTTCATTCTCATTAAGGCAGGTAGGTTTCAAGTAAGATGGCTTCTCTTTAATGTCAGTGGGTTTTGGACAATACATTTCCTGTTCTTCTTTCTGAGTTCATTGAATGAATTGTATATAAAATGTTATGTACGTGTGTGTGTGTGTATATATATGCAGCCACCTTTAAAATATAATTATTTTAAATCAAAATCTTAGAAATAATTTATCTCACTTTCTATCATGGAATGTTGTTCAAGCTTCTTGGTAATGAATCTTTGTCTAAAACATATTCTGCAATCTTTGCATAATCATGTCACTATATTTCATAGACTACACCTTCAAGAATCACCACATGATGTATGAAATGAAGCAAAAATAGCAGATATCCTTAGATTGACTTTGCTACAGCAGTGCTAATTTCTCAACCTTCAGAAAGATCAATGTAATCTTAAAGCTTCAAGCACATCAACAAAAATATCTTCGAGGGGGAAACAGAGATATACAAATGGGCCGTTTTCAATTAATAAGAAAGTTAGCACAAAGAAATCTTGGGCTATCACCACACCTGAAATGCATAGTAGGCTCAGGATGAGAAGAAATATTTCATGATTGCACAATCACAGGCAGTTCCACTCTTACATGACATCTTTACTGCTGCACTTTGTATCTTAAGGTCTGCTATGACAACACCTGTTCAGAGAGTCTCATTTAAAAAATGATACTTCCAACACTGTTGTCCTGTGCTTGTATGGGAAAGAGAAGATGATCAATAAGAAAAATACTTCCTACTGCATCAGCAAAAAAGCAGCAGTATCATGCTTATCCAGGGCATTGGATAAAAAGTAAAAAGTATACACAGTACACACGGTAAAAAGTATATGTATTTAGCATATGATTCATTTCATCTCAGTCAACCCTAACTTTAACAGTATAGCATTTAGTTTGACCTAATCATTCCAGCTCTTTCCATGATCAAATAAAGAGAAACACATACCTCCAAAGAGAGATTTATTTTGTTTTTAGGCATAGCTCGAGGATATAGAAGACAAACTTTCTTTTGTGATGCTCCTCTTTCTCCACTGACTGTAGGAAGGTTCTAGATGACCAAATTAGCCTCAGTACCTGAATTCCAGACATCTGAAAATTGTGTGTGTTGAATCCAACCCTGTAAGATCTCTCATTTCAGCCTGAAATGACTAAGGTAACAGTGGTTGAAAAGCAGCTGAAAAACCGTAGATGTTTTTGTTTAAATGCAATATTGGAGAACATAGATGACCTGATTATAATTGATGATTTGTATTTTAATGCTACCAGGAAGCTTAAGCTGCCTAAAGACTTTATAGTGGAAGCAGAGGTGATGCATAGGAAAGGATGGAAAGTTACAGGAACTCTAACACTGAGATTAAGTGACTTCCTGAAGGTCATAACAGCTATCTTGTCTATGGAAAAGATAGGAATTGGAGCTGGATTTCTTGAAACTCAGCTCAGGGACCTAACTGCAAAACTCTTCTTCCCTCTTAAAACCATGCTAAACTACTTAAGGTAGAATGACAGTTCCTCACGTATGAATTGTGAACCAGAGTGGTATCAAAACACTTGTAAGCATGGTCAAGAGCCTAAAAAAAATAAATAGGATTGCAGCTGAGACCCACAGTGAAACCACAAGCCTGAAAGTAAAATCAGAACAAGAAAAGCTTCTCAAATGGGAAGAGCATCAGCTCCTAAGTCAGCCCCACATGCTCCTTCAGATGAGCAGTTTTTCCACCTTAGTACTATGAAGGTATAGATAGAGACAGTACTGCAATGGGTAGCTGGAGAGGAAATGGAGAGTGTTGGACACAGCCTCGTGTTTCCCTAAGGATTTGAATTTAATCCCAGTTTTCATTAGGCAAGGCATCTAAGTTATCTAGTTGTATCAGGTTCCTTCTGCAGTCATCTGAAAAAATAACGGCACCTCCTGAGAATGAATCAAATTGTCAAGGGACTGAATTGCCACCTGGATTGCCCTTTCTATGCATGGACTGTAAGAAAACCTAATATTGACCCCATTTAGAAATATAGTGTCTCAAGTTTGATGGGAAGAAAGTACCCACGAAGATCCGATGAATGGATAAACAAATCATGTAATGTGGATCTGAATAATTTGAGAATCATCCTGTGGATGAGCAGGGTTTGACATTAGGCATAAAGTATTGCCAGAGCTTTGGCACTGATTTCAGCAGAGCCTGGATTTTACCCATATTGCAGAAGCCCAGAGGGGGAGCTCAGTTTACAGCTAGGAATGCCACAGGTTGTCTGAACTTGGGACAGGCATCCAAAGGATGAACAGGACATCTGCAGGTGGTCTAGGCTTCAAATAATCCTCTAGAAGATCATTACCAGCAGCAGATCTCTGTATCTGAGACTCATCTCTCATAATTTCTTAGTAAAGAAGAAATGAGGGAAAAGATCTGCCAAAAATATATATGATGGATCAGCCAAATTGTTTCTAAATGGTACCTTAGTCAGAGATCTCCACAGGGGACCAGCAGCCAGCTGCACTACACTATAGAGTAAATGCTACTGCTTTGGAAAAGAATCAGTGGCAAGTGATTTGCATTAAACACTTTTTTTTTTTCTTTTTGTTGTTGTTTTTGTTACTATTTTTGGCTAACACAGAACTGCATCAGCATGTGAAATTCAGAGAGAAAGTGCCCAGTTGCTGATTTCCAGTGTATTTTTTGTCTCCATGTTTAGATATTTTACTCCCAACAGGGGGGGAGGAGTGGGAGAGTAGCAGGGTGGAGGTGGTGATAGGGAATCAAAAAAACCCAAGCAACCAGAGAGACCATCCAGAGCCAGAAACAGCTTTTGTTTTCCAACATTTTCTTTCAAGCTCATGAATAAACAGAAATCTGTGAATTCAGGACACCTGTGGTTAGCTAGCCTTGGAACGGAGAACAGAAGAGGGAGAACTAAACCTATGCTGAAAGCCACTGAACTCATGAATATGAACAGGGGGCATGGAAGTAAATGAAGCCCAGGGATTCATGGATCTCATCATGGGCTAGAGATGCTTTAGCATATGGCTGGTATGCAGCAGGCTCTAGCCATTTTGCTGCTATTTAGGCTGCTTTTGGGTCTGCTGCTCTCCTGCATATGTTTGTCCTGGAGAATTGTTCTCACTGATATGGTGTGATGAAATTCATATCTAAACACTCGCAGGTATATGTAGGGACGGCTCTAGCCATAAGCCTGTTCGCTTGCCCAGAGCAGCACATTGCGAGGGGCAGCAAAATGGCTCTGCCCCTCCGCTTGCCTGCTCTCATCTAGGGAGGTGTTGGGTGTGAGAGGAGATGTTACACTCATCCTGCAGCCACCACACTCCGTCTGCTGTCTGCAAAGGCAAAGAGAAAGATCAGATTTTCAGGGCTCTGTCCCTAGCTCCACTCCTTCCCCCCTGTGACAGAAGCAGCCCAGCCAATCCCAGTACCTCATCCTAGGAGTGGAAAACACTTGGATGCTTCCAAGTGTTATCTTTACAGATGTTTTTCATATACCCAGACACACATGGATTTATGTGTAAATACAATCACATAAACATCGCTAATGATTGCTATAAGGATAAATATACAGGTAGGTGTGTACATTAACATGCATCATATATGTGGACACATATGTATGGATTAGAAAGGCAAGCAAATACATTAAAAGATTCAAAAAAATCTAAGGCCAGAAAAGACCACTGGAACAATCCAAGAGGTTTTTTGCCTTGCATTAGCCAGTCTTTATTATCTAAAACAATCTCTGTTAGGCTATGGAATGTGCTGAAATCATACAGTATGATGAGAAAAACAACAAGAACAATGAAATATTTAATATTCTCTAGTGGCACTGACACAGTCTTTAAGCACAGGGCAGTGCATTAATGCTGTTCACTATGCCTCTTAACTCAAGTGGCTAGAACTCAACTATGGGAGACAAAAAGTGGAGAACAGTTTTTGCAGTCCTTTTGCACTGAAAAAGCCTCAGCTGAACAGAGGTTTGGGCACAGCACTTGAAGAAATATGTGGATTGATCAGTGAATTCAGAGGAGGGAGGGTCAGAGGCTGAGAAAACACCAGCCATGAGAAACAGTCAAAAGAATTGTGCCTGCTTAGAGTGCAGAAGAAAAGAATCAGTAAGGATATGAAAATAGTCTTCAAATATGTAAAGCACTTTGCTCAGAAAACAGTTATGAAGATTTTCAATTAAAGTGTGAGATGCTTTTTGCCTGGAAAAGTTACATATCTTAGGGTAAGATAGCTCTGATCTTCTTGAGATGTCACTTTCTCTCCACTGCCTGTGGAGCAAGCCTAGCCAACATGACTAATTTTTGTGTGTGATGATGAGATCCCTTTCCAGGTGTGACAGCACTGTCCGAAATACAGATATTGCATGAATCAGGCCCATCACTGGCAGGCTACACTTTCTTTTTGATACCTTTTCCCTGAGTATGTGCCACCTGCCACAGTTAGACAGGATACTAGTCTGTGAATCTTTAATCTGACTCTGCAGGATAGTACATATGTTCTTACATAAAAAGCCTACCAGAATACCACTGAATTTACTTTGGACTGATGTGCACAGCATGAACATGAAACTACATCTCATTTGAGATCCCTTGCCCCACAGAAACTATGTAAGGGTGGAATTCACATCCAAGAATCAACAGCCGCATTTTAAATACCCTGCAAATTCCTGCGATTCCTGCATGTCGTAGTTTAACCCCAGCTGGCAACAAAAAACCACACAGCCTCTCGCTCACTCCCCCTTGGTGGGATGGGGGAGAGAATCAGAAGAGTAAAAGTAAGAAAACTCGTGGGTTGCAATAAAGACAGTTTAATAGGTAAAGCAAAAGCCTTTACACAAACAAAGCAAAACAAGGAATTCATTCACTGATTCCCATCGGCAGGCAGGTGTTCAGCCATCTCCAGGAAAGCAGGGCTCCATCATGTGTAACTGTTACTTGGGAAGACAAAAAGCCATCACCCCAAATGTCCTCCCCTTCCTTCTTCTTCCCCCAGCTTTATATGCTGGGCATGATGTCACATGGTGTGGGATATCGCTTTGGTCAGTTGGGGTCAGCTGTCCCGGCTGTGTCCCCTCCCAACTGCTTGTGCACCCCCAGCCTGCTCGCTGGTGGGGTGGTGTGAGAAGCAGAAAAGGCCTTGACTCTGTGTCAGCACTGCTCAGCAGTAACGAAAACATCCCTGTGTTATCAACACTGTTTCCAGCACAAATCCAAAACATAGCCCCATACTAGCTACGATGAAGAAAATTAATTCTATCCCAGCCAAAAGCCAGCACACTGCAATCTTTGGATCAAATTAATGGAAATTTTAAATTCTTGGGTAAAGCGACAGTGCCCAAGTCTGACACGGAGTCATTTCCTATCTTTTAAAATGTTCCTAGGATCATCCATAGGCTTTGATGTCTTACAGAGGAAGCTCTGTTGGAAGGATTTGGTTGAATTTTAGGTTTTTTGGGGTTTTGTTTTGTTTTGTTTTGTTTTCCGTATGAAAGTTCCAAAACCCCACCTCTGCTCATTGAGATTTTTTTGGTTACCTCTTTTTCATTGCTGCCTGAGAAACACATTTACAAGTCACTAAAACCAACTAAAGTGCTAGCAAAGTAATGGTTTCCTTGGCCTGCCTGAAACATGCTGCTTGTGTGCATGAAAAGGACACACATACAGTGATACCAGATCTGCTGTTCAAGCAGACCTTTTCTCTCTAGCTCTACTAGTCCTGGATACAGGTAGTTTGTTTTTAACTCCACCTGAGGCAGACTCAGAAGAGTATGACATTCATTGTAGCAGAGGAATCAACTCAAAATTCAAACACCCTAACTCGCAGCTTACTAAAGACTCTTCCTTCCTGAATACTCTCTTGACCACCCAGCCACATCTCCAAGGTGTGTACCTCAAAGGCTGGCAGGAGCTTCGACGCACTCAGAGCAGATTGAATGAGATCCAGCGCTCAGACTGCAGGTGAGCTAATTCGGTGCCATTAGCTGCAGCCAGGCCTTCATCTCCTCATTAGGAAAGAGATAAATTATGCAAAGTGTACTCTCAGTACAAGCAACAAGAGTCGACAAAGCCATAGAAAAGAGAGAAGTGGAGTCTGCAAAGCAGGGCAGTGTAAATGCAACATGGCGTTGGGAGTGGTGGGAGGTCCTGGGTCAACCTGGCTGGCAATGTGGCTGGGAGCAAAAGACTTTACCTTCCTTAGCCCCCATTTCACCCTGCCTAGCTGCAGTGACAGTCAAGCTGAAGCAAAGACTCTCCACTTGTATGCTTGCCTGTGCTCCAAAGGTCCCTTGCTAGAGTTACTGTTAATGTACCTAAGGCTTTCATGAGAAATTGAGTTATGTAAAACTCCAGAGCTCAAGAAGGAAAACCTTTATCTCTTATATCCCCAGCGGACCTTCCAAAAGGGATCTTCTTCCCTGACACCACTTTGCAAAGCCTGACTTTTTCCTGATGGCGGTAAACTGCTACTGATGAAGCACGGTATCAATGTGAGCTCTTCTCTGGGGTTGTGTTTATTTTATTTCCAGCAGAAAAATACAGGAGGGAAGAACGCGACTGTGTGAAATATCCTACAACCACCTGAGCAAGATAAAATATCCAAAGTGTGGGCAGGAAGAAAATGGTTGACATTAGCTTAGATACCAGACCCCTTTCAATCCTGGCCCCTGCAGGACTGTCAACACGGTGGCCAACCATTCTGGCACTGTTCTGTGGAAGGGAAATCCTGCCAGGAGCTGGGCTGGACTCACATTAATTTTCTCCTGGCCAACAAAGACTGGCCAGATTGCAAAGACTGTGAACTCGTGACCTTGATTTGTTTCCCCTTCAACAGCTCCCTGGAACGTTTCGTTTCTTAGTCTCCTCTCTGCCTCCTCCTCTTTGCTTAGGAGCCATCACGGGGACAGATACAGCCCTGACAATGCACCCCTATGGCGAACCTGCCCCACCGGGGTGCAGGAGGAGCACTGGATGCTAACACAGCCAGAGCCCATCACTCATCCCCCAGCACAGGTAAGACTGGCTGGAAGGACAGCACATCAAAGACAGACTACATTTAACTGGATACTTTCCCTCAATCACTGCATTAGCTTGTCCTGATTCTATAGTTAAAAACAGCTATTTATTCTATCACTACATGCTGGCAAAGATATATTGCACCAAGTCAGCACCTACAATTATTATAGTACAGAAAACCTTTGCTGTAGCACGTTTAGTGTTGCTATTTATCAGACACAAGGCTATTACATCCTGGCTCCCAACAAAGCTATACAATTCTGGCACCCAGGAAGACAGCAGGTGCTCTGAATTAAACCAGAACCCAAAGACTTTCTCTTCACCTTCTTCTGGCTTTCCTTAATAGTCTAGCAAGGATTGGGTGGCTACGAGGAAAGGTAAGGGTTGCAAGAAAGCAATCTGCTTATCTGACACTATGTCCTGGCATCAAGAAATATCATGTGTAGGGAGGAAAAGTTTGCTGTGTTCTGAGAGAAGTGATGGGGTCTCTAGAAATTAGAGAAATTAGAATCCAAGTAGGTTATACAGTTCCTCAAAGTGCCAAAGCCACCATATTTAATTATAGTAGAGATTTCTTTGTGAAATGCTTATCCAATATTACCTGATATCCAAGAATACTACACGTCATGGTCCACCTGCCTATCCAGACATCAGAAAGTGTACTGATATCACTGCTGCTCCATCCATATGCAAGCCCAGGGCTCTGGACATCTGTTTGGTATCTTTGCTATATCATCGAAATGTTATTCTATTATTCCCAGCAAAACTATCTTGCCAATGATCTGCACTTCAGATTAATTTGTTTCCATGTCTTCCAACAGAACGGTATTTAAGAAGGTATTTCTTAGAGAATCCTCTCTAATTTTCTAACTCAGGGTTGCTAGTAAACTGAAAATTTGGTTCACAAATTATACAGATTTATTGTAATGATTAAAAAAGAAAGAGAGAAGGAAATGCTAGAGAATAGCTGATTGATCAGCAAAAAGGGAATTGTTTGGATACTTTCCTGAAAGCCTGCTATTCCAGAGTTCTCTCTCTCCCACTGTCACTAATTTTCAAAAGAAATTCAAGCCTGAATCTAAGAGACTTCCCTGATGATTTCTTTCTGAAAAATTATGCATTTTTTTTTCAAACATGATTTTCAGTAGAAAAACGTTGTCAAAATTACTTTGATCAGCCCTTGCCAACATCTTTCCAGCCCAGAGTTGCCAGTGGCTCCATCGAGTAATCTGGGTGTGGTCTCCGTGGAGCTGTAGAAAACACCGTCGCTGGTGATTGCACATGTTTGAAATGCCAAAAGGGACTCAATGTCTGTCAAGTCCAAATGTTTGTAGGGGCAGAAGCAAAGCTGAAGGATTTCTAAGTTCTATAAGAGGCCTCAAAGGCAGAGAAGAATATATAGGAATAGCTGAATGGGGATCAATACCCAGCCAGGTACACAGGAGTAAGTAATAATTTTCACTGTGGGCTGGATGCAGAACACTTTGGGTAACTGCTGTCAAGGGTATTTTCCTTAAGAAGTTCTTGGGATACTTTAAGACAGCGAGATTTAGCTTTATTCTCACCAGCTGCCCACCAAAGGCATCTTTTCAAAGTTATTCCTGAAGGCCTTAAGCTCTCAGACCTCCTGTTGGCAGGAAGCGTGTTGTCATCTGAAGCACGTTGTCATCATATTATGGAGCTACTACTGACCACAACTGTCTGATTGCTTCACCTTTGCAACATGATAGAGGTGGCTCATGGGATTTTGTGTGATTTATTTATTTAGGTTTGATGCTCCAAGACAGCAGTGTCATCTCGGTAGAAGAAATAAGCAGATCAGATTGTGTGACAGAGGAAAAAAGAGAAAAGAAAATGAAAATATTCTCAATAATAATAGTAATATTAATAACATGCAAAAGGAAGATTTTGCTTCTGGCCATCATTGCTGATGTACAAGACACACACAGTGAGTGGATCTATTGACCTGATATTCCTGCTTACTGTGCAAGTGTTACTGATGTTAGGATGACTATATTTAAGAGACAGCAGCCCTTAAGAGGCACCTGCTGATGGAGCTGCAGACACCACCAAAGATTCATGCTACTAACTAGGAGAGGGACCCAGACAGTGGAAATAATTTGCTTAAAAGCATGTTGATTTGGACATCACTAATCTCGGCATTGATCTCTGCCGGCATTAACTTTGCTGTTAATGCAAATAACTGAACATAAGGATGCCATTAATTGTATTGATATAATGGAAGGCATTGCCCTTGACTTCAAGGCCCCCCTCCTTGATTTAGTGCTTGCCAACGACTCAACATTTTTGTCTTCTCTCCCCCTTTCTGCTTGTCCAAAATGATGTTTCATTCCTTTTTATGTCCCTACTATGCTTGGAACAACCTGTCTCCACGTTCTGCTCCTTCAAATGCTCCTTTCTTCCTGAAGGTCCTGCATTCACCTTCCCTTCTTTCCCCAAGTGCAATCTCACAACTATAACAGAAAGCAAGCAAGACTATATATCCAGAGCACAACAGCAGCAATACACCCAAAGAATTCAAGTCATACTTCCAGCATGGCAAATTCCTTCTGTGATTCCCTGGACCAAGAGGATTGTGAGTTGCAGGAGTGAAGGCTTAATGAGGAAACAGCAACAAATGTGACTTATCCATATGGCTTTACTGAGGGTGTTACTTCAAAACAGTGCTTTTTCCTACTGCCCAGTTTTCAAACTGAATATTGATAAAAAGTGATGGATCTAGAAGAGTTAAAAAAAATTAGTTGGGGACTTTAAACCCTTATTTCAGGAATGAATTTAGCGATTCTACATATGTAGCTTCTACAAAGGAAGGTTAGGAAAAGTCTGTTGCCCTTTATTATTACCTATTAGAAGAAAAAAAATTCTAATGGCAGACAGCATTTTAGTTTAGGAGGTAAAGACAGCACAAAATCCCGAGGGACCTGGACAAGCTGGAGAAGTGGGCCTGTGTGAACCTCATGAGGTTCAACAAGGCCAAGTGCAAGGTCCTGCACCTGGGTCGGGGCAACCCCCAGTATCAATACAGGCTGGGGGATGAAGGGATTGAGAGCAGCCCTGCCAAGAAGGACTTGGGGGTACTGGTGGATGAAAAGCTGGACATGAGCCAGCAACGTGCGCTCACAGCCCAGAAGGCCAATCGTATCCTGGGCTGCATCCAAAGCAGCGTGGCCAGCGGGTCGAGGGAGGTGATTCTGCCCCTCCACTCTGCTCTGCTGAGACCCCACCTGGAGTACTGCGTCCAGCTCTGGAGCCCTCAGCATAAAAAAGACACAGACCTGTTGGAGCGGGTCCAGAGGAGGGTCACAAAAATGATCAGGGGGATGGAACACCTCTCCTATGAAGAAAGGCTGAGAGAGTTGGGGTTGTTCAGCCTAGAGAAGAGAAGGCTTCGGGGAGACCTTATTGTGGCCTTTCAATACTTAAAGGGGGCTTATAAGAAAGATGGGCACATCTATTAAAACAGACGTTTTAATAGCGCCTGTAGCAATAGGACAAGGGGTAATGGTTTTAAACTAAAAGAGGCTAGATTTAGACTAGATATAAAGAAGAAATTTTTTACGCTGAGTGTGGTGAAGCACTGCAACAGGTTGCCCAGAGAGGTGGTGGATACCCCATCCCTGACACATTCCAGGTCAGATTGGACGGGGCTCTGGGCAACCCGATCTAGTTGAAGATGGCCCTGCTTATTGCTGGGGGGTTGGACCAGACGACCTTTAAAGGTCCCTCCCAACCCAAACCATTCTATGATTCTATGATTCTAAAATACCACACTAGACAAACTAAGTCTAAAATTACAGTACAGTTTATTTTAACTGTGAGTCAACTTTCTAAGTCTTAAAAACTTCAAATCAACTTTACTTTTCTACAAGGCATGTTCAAGATATCCCTCCCTTATGTATTAGGGGGAAAGCTCTTTTTTTTCCCAACAGAAGTTTTAATTTAGACAAGAGACATACCAAATACATATGAGAATCACTTTCTCTAACCCAAAGATTTTGCAGTGCCAAAAGGGAAGACACAGGAATAGAAATACTATTGCAGATTTATCATGGGCAACTACACTTTTCATTGAATAATAAAACAAGCATCAATTAACTTTGCATTTTTCTCAGCCATTATTAATTTTTTGATTTCCCGAGGGCACTATCATGGTAGAAACTGGTATTGAGTGGATCTGAAGAAGTGAGGGTATGGGGAAGATGTCATATGTGTAAGTGGCTTCCTGGATCGGGAGGCCTTCAGGCTGTCTTTTTCAACCAATCACCACAGCTTAGTTTAAAACAGGGTTGCTGACTGTTTGAAATGCTGTCAACTTTGAGATAATCAGAGGCATAGCCTCTGGAAATTAGCACATTGTGGGACTGTAAAAGGAAGCCCCTGCAGGGGAGAGTAGGAATAGTGTATGTAGCAGCATTAAATTGGCATCTATTTGTCAAAAACATCCTTTGCCACCTCTTTTCCCCAGCAAAAAATTCTACTGCAAAAAAGCCCACACTCTTCCTCCAGTTCCTCAATTAACATCTGAATTGTAATCAACAACTTTGCAGTCCAGGAATCTTTGAAGAAATGGGAAAACGAATGTTGTTTTTCAAGCTGAACATGAAAATACAGTGATGATAGTGGGATTATATTGGAAATACATGGCCAATAAGAACCTTGGAGGGGCTTGATTAATTCCAAATCCAAATCCCTTTTGGTCCCTTAATCCATAAAGCTTACTACAGTATGCTATTGCTAAATAGTTGCGTTTAGGATTTGCAGCTGGATTTTCATGTACAGTTGTCTATCATCATACATCTGTACATGCATGTTCAATAATTGCTTTGCACTTGCAAAGGGCTTTTCTCTTTGTGAAGTACTGGTACAAATGTTAATTTTGAATAGCAGTTCTGTAAGTGGGAGATATTTATTAGCTCTGTCTTACATATTGGAAAACTAAGGGACAGAGGGTTAACTGAGCCTAGTTAAAAAAAAGTATCATCTAAATTATTTGTATCAAAAGAACACACAGCACTCCAGATGTGAACCAAAACCCCTTTATAATCAGCACTGTAAAGAAAATAAAGAGAACTCCTGTCTCGAGTGGCTTTCACCCTAATTATAAGACAAGAGTATATGGACAGGTAGATTATCACAAAAAATAACAAGACTAATAGTTACTTTGTTCTTTCCCCTTATTTTGACTGTATGGTATCCATGTGGGTCTTAGTCTTTCCTGATTTAGTGATAAGGGCAGGAATTTCCTGGTAAACTGAGGAAATGGGCGTATGCCCTCAGTTTAGCCTTGATTTACTTCACTTGGTTTACTGTGGCTAATGCCACAGGCACCACTCACCCCAAATTGTCTTTCTTTAGAGTAGGCTATGAGGAATGCAGTCTGGGATACTCCTGCCCAGAAAAGCAGCAGGATCCTGGTAGCATCTGCCTTTTCATTAGCACATAGAATGTGCTTTAAACTAAGAAGCATGCCAAGTCACTCAGAAGGGCCAAATTTCACGCTGCTTTAGCTCCACTGACTTCAAAATCCAAGACCTAACTGGAGACCCCAAATATGCCACAGATCAGTCAAATTTCAGTGGTTCCACAGTTCCTGAGGAGGAGGAACAGATGGACAGGAACACAAAGAAGCTGATTGCATAAATCCTGTTTCTTAAGAAACTAGACTAAAATTAGGTGTTTTAAAATCCAGATCGAGGGTTAATTTTGTTTGGAAGTAGGTGCCTGAATACTAACGCATATGGCTAGGACAGTAGTTGTTTCTGTTACTGTTGTCAAAAACAGGTTCTGATATACCAAAATCAGTTCTGGTATATCATTACAGACTATTAAGTCATAAAATGAGCCCTGGATCCATGTATATCCAGGTAGGTAGGTAAGTAAGCCTTACGGTCATTTCCACTTCAGCCATGCAACCTCCTAACAATAACTTCTGGTTTCAGGCAATAACTTTATAATTATGTTTTAAAATGTCATGTCTGATTTGAGCCAAACCCTTGGCTTTTAGCTTTGCCAAGAGAAAGACAGACTGTGGCATGAAATTGCAATATTAAAAGGAAAAACTGTGCCATCTATAGAAGTACTCACAATTCAGGGCTATATTTCTATGCATAACTTGGGGCATGATTCTACAACAGAAATCCTTCCATCACAGAGCCCTCAGAAAAGGTTTCAACTTAACTGTTTGTGAAATGATCCATTAGCAAAACAATAAATATTTAAAAAAAAACAAAAACAAAAAAAACCACACCCCCAAAACCCCCAGTCCTATATAAGAATGTCACCAGCAATGGATTTGATTTAAAGTTCATCCAAACAAGCAATTTTGTTGGTACAGATGAGAAGGACAGTAATCCTTTGTACAACAGTGGTAGGGACAGGAGGCTCTAACACAGAAGACTAGTAATGTATAATGGTAATGTATATAACCTCTTTCTGAGAGGCCAGCAAATGATTGTCTATTCTGCCACACACCCCATCTCTCAAAATGCCAGAGAGACTCTTTCTTGATTTCCTTTCTCACCCACCCAGAGGAAAGGTTTTGTCCTGTGATGAATTTGCACAGAATTATGGAGAAGGTGAGCATCTCCAGTGCTATCCTGGAATATGCATGTCATCCAACAGGGTCAAAACCTGGTGCAAATCCTGATCCAGCTGCAGCCTGCCAGGGCTTCCACAAATCTTCCTCCCATCACTTCCCCCAGCACTCCCCACCACATGCCCTGATATGAATCATCCTTCATGATAGAAAAGGAGGATGATGAAATTATCTAGCAGTACTTAAATATACTAGTTTTAGGACTGGAGTTGTAGTTCTGAAACTACCCTTCCTTTGCACAAGGCCAAAGCACTCCATGCTGAGTAATACATTAGGCCTGCCACTAACTGTGTATTCATGGCACTCATATGCAGCTCAAATCTCCATTGTGGCTTTGAAAAATCTACCCCCAGTGTTATTCTAATGCAGCTGTTTGTCTCCTTGTGAACTTATAATGATAATAATGATAATAATGATAGTAATAATGACTGACATTTATATAGTACCTTTCATCCAGAAGGATCCCAAAGTGCTTTGCAAACTGATTTGCAAGCGACCGCATACCCATATTAAACACCCCGTCCCTATGTTAATGCAATGTTAATGTTGCAAATGTGAAGCGGCAAAAAGACAGGAAATGCAAAGGTTACAGCTTCAGGAACAACATGCCGTGCATCTTGCCTATGAAGGTCTACCATTCACATCATCACCTGGCAAATGCTGTGCAGCAAATAATACTTCCCGAACTGAAGGAAGGGTGCTCAAAACCTTGTGCATCTGGGCATGAAGGTAATTGGGTGAGTGAGGTGGAAATTTCATTCAGTCCCCTTCTTCAGGTGCTGATGTGGAAAGCCGAGTTCTCTAATTTTCTATTTTTATTTGCTGCAATTGAGAGGGCAATACTAGCTGTAGATGCCCAACAGAAGTAATGTGGCTAATGATGCTGCAATTAGACAAGGGAGGGAATGGAAAGAATCCTGCTGACTTCAGTGAATGCTGGATCAAACATTTGTTGAGTTATCTGAACACTAGCAAAATTTCATTCTTTTCCTTTCATGTACTTATTATTGATATTGTGAGTTGCTCTATGGTTTTGCAAAGGGGAAACCATTCTTTTCTAACTCCTTTATTCTTCAAACCATGGGGAGGACAATCTATTTTGGAACCAGATCTCACATGGCAAGTTTCAGCTGAAAGGCGTTTTACATCCATTTGAGCTATGTTCCTCTGTTGATAGAACAGATGAGCCCAATGTTAATGGTGCAAACGGTGCTGTTTTCAATGCACAATTAACCAGGTCAACACCGTGATGAATAAAAAATAAAGCTGGCATCAGGGACGACCCCATGGAAGTTGAAATCAGTTGTGTAGGTGCTTGTGACTCCCAAAACATCCTTACCTCTCAACGGACATTTTTTTTCTTTTTTTTAACTTAAGACCCAATCACCTGCATCAAAAGGCTGAAGCAGAAGAGTTTGAAGGAGGGGAATCTATGTTTGAAAGTGAATGGTTTAACAAAAACAACAGTGCCAACCCTTTTGACTCCAACCAGCTGTGAGTTACTTTTTGGACCATCTGGACAGAGAGGGATTTTTTATTTTTCCTTTTTTCTCTATTGCAAGATGGCCTTGTGAATAGGGTGAAAGTGCATATGCAAACACAATAGAAACTGACTGTATGCACAGGGCAAACACCCACCATCTCATCGCTATAGCTTCTTAAAAGCGAATATTAAAGCTAAGCTATCTGTTAGGGCAGTCATTTCTCACAAAATGGGAAGTAGATTCTGACTATGCAGATCACTTAGTTGTTCTGGCAGGAGTTTGGCGTTAGTTTGGACTTGTCTGTCTGAGCTCCTGCCATACCTTTTATTACAGAGTAAACCTCTCAGCAGAGTGGGGAAAAATAAGTACAATTTTATCTATCAAGTTCCTCAAGGCTTTTCTTGCTCCATTTTGAGAGGATATTTCCTGCCAACTCTGTGTATCTTCACACAGTGATGGCACCCAGAGGAAAAAAAAAAAAAAGCAGCAGCAATATATAGAAAATAAATGATTTACTTTGAGAAGGACTTCAACCTGTGTTTGCTTCAACATCCATATCAACTCACAAGGGTTAAAATTCACTCCCCTGTAACTGCTGCTGTCAAGGTAGGTGGTAGAGTGGCTTCCCAATTCTCTTGCAGTTACCCTGGGGGTGACTTTAGCTTATCATTTTTGCACCACACAGGCTTTCATCCCACCTCAGGTAAGACTCGGTACTGGCTGGCTTTGCTCAGCTCTGGGAGAAGAGTGGTTAATAGTGTCATTTTGGAATTTCTTATTAACAGGCCAGCAAAACTGCAAGGTTGACAGCACTATTAAATATGACAAAGTCTTCTTTAAAACACTGACTGTTTGACTGGTGGGAGAAAAAAAAAAATCACAGCATGATTTATACCCAGCTGTACCAGTCACAGACTCTCCTCTATATCTTGTGTCCAAGGAATGATCGCTCATCTACAGTCTGCAGTGTCCTCAAGCAGCTCATCACAGACGGCTCATCTTGACTCTATAACATTGAAACATGCCTGTGTGTCACCTTGCACCTTTCCTGGACAAACCACCCACTTTCAGCCCCCACCCTGTAGGAGGGTTTCCTCCCAAATTGAAGCATTTGGACAGCTGATTGTTCTGAATGGGAATGTCATGCCTGTAACATATGACATCACTGTTCGGGGTGAAGATTTCATAGCTGGATTGATAAGGTGGGGGGGTGTCTCAAACCAGAAGGCCACTTTCAAATGGGATTGAGGAGTTTATTAAAAAAGATTTTATGTATATACCTGGGAGTTTTTGAGACACACAAGAAAAATGCATTAGGATTAGATGAGATGAGATTAGATTAGATTAATAAAGCACAGACATAGTGTACCAGATCAACAGTCAGTCTTAGTTCAATAGCCTGTCTCAGACAGTGGTCAATACCATCTGTTCCTCAGCAACAGGCAGGGCACCCTTCAGTGGCCAGCTATGGGGATAACATACTCATAAGGACAATGTCTTCCTAAGCCCCATTAATTAGAAGTTGGTTTAGGCACTGAAGCAAGAAAGCTTTTATCCACTCTGAAGCTCTGGGATTTTTTTTTTTTTTTAAATCCTCACAGTTGTAAATCTGGATGCTCTTGCTACCTAATAGAAGTCTAATCCCATTCTCCCCCTTCCCCTCCTCCTTCTAAACTGACAAAATTTTGGTTTCATAGACTAGAAACAATATTTTTTTTTTTTAAATGAATTGCAGCTTTTGCTTGGGCAAGACTGAGAAACCTATTGTAACAGCTTGCAGCAGCTCTGCCCAGCCTTTAATAAACACGGGAGAAGAATGACTTCAGTCACTGAAATCAGAGATGACCGATTTTGTGTTATCTGGCTGTAATCGTTAAAGCAGCCTGAAAAATGCCCTTCCATGTATTTTCACTTTTCACATTTAACACCCATTTCCTTTATGAAACAAGTCTAGTAACTAAACCAGCTTGGAAGGGATCCAGGGGACATGGTTAGCATCCTGTATTTTAGACATCTTAAGTGCATGTTTCTTGGCTGGGCCACTGTCTTTACACCCCATTTGAATAATACAAGGTTTTACTGAGAGGGAGAGGAAGAAGTATTGTCCAAGAGAATAAGGAGAAATATCAACTCTGCCTCATTTTAAATGCCAGCCCAGTGTCTCATTTTACTGGATGAATTGTGTAAGGTCAAGAATACAACCACAGGGCTCAGGGAGAGAGGATACTGGTAGTATTTTTCTGCATGAAGCTTCAAAAAGGTTTAAAGACACAACAAAACATTTTTTAGGCAATAATTTATAACTGCCAGACAGTGGAGGTTTTGTTAGTTTGGACAATGTTGCCAATTTGCATTTCCCAAAATCTGTGAAGTGCGTGTGGAGGTTTGATTATTGGTGCAGGGATCTCTAAAGCAGTCATATGAGGTACTGTTCTTCGATATACTACATTTTTGGTTGGTTCACTGTACAAAATCATAGAATCATAGAATCATTTAGTTTGGAAAAGACCCTAAAGATCATCATATCCAACCGTTAACCTGGCACTGCGAAGTCCACCACTAAACCATGTCCCGCAGTACCACATCTACATGTCTTTTAAATACCTCCAGGGATGGGGACTCAACCACTTCCCTGGGCAGCCTGTTCCAATGTTTCACCACTCTTTCAGTAAAGAAATTTTTCCTCACATCCAATCTAAACCTCCCCTGGCACAACTTGAGGCCATTTCCTCTCGTCCTATCGCTAGTTACTTGGGAGAAGAGACCGACACCCACCTCGCTACAACCTCCTTTCAGGTAGTTGTAGAGAGCGATGAGGTCTCCCCTCAGCCTCCTTTTCTCCAGACTAAACAACCCCAGTTCCCTCAGCCGCTCCTCATCAGACTTCTTCTCCAGACCCCTCACCAGCCTCGTTGCCCTTCTCTGGACACGCTCCAGCACCTCGACGTCCTTCTTGTAGTGAGGGGCCCAAAACTGAACACAGTATTCGAGGTGCGGCCTCACCAGTGCCGAGTACAGGGGCACCATCACTTCCCTACTCCTGCTGGCCACACTATTGCTGATACAGGCCAGGATGCCATTGGCCTTCTTGGCCGCCTGGGCACACTGCCGGCTCATGTTCAGCCGGCTGTCGACCAGCACCCCCAGGTCCTTTTCTGCCGGGCAGCTTTCCAGCCACTCTTCCCCAAGCCTGTAGCGTTGCATGGGGTTGTTGTGACCCAAGTGCAGGACCTAATTATTATTGTGGTATTGTGGTATGTCCTTTAACTTGTCCAGCCATTAATTCGGCCATCTATAAAACCTTGTAAACAACAATTTGCTTCCTAAGGAAAATATTATTTTGTTTTTGCACCCCAGAGTTTTTACAGAAGGGTCCAAATATTGCAATAAAGGTCTGTTCCCCTGTGGGCCCATGAGTTAATGGGCAATTGCCGGAGGTCTCCTTTCTCCTCTGTGGGTAGTGATCCCCAGACAGACTTCATGTCTGGTGATGAACTGCTCCTTTTACAGTAGAGGAGACAAGAGACGCAACCTAAAGACAAAGTTGAGCCTACAGAGGTAAATGAGAGTATGAGTCATTCCAACTCCCACCAGGTGTTGCTCCGGCATTCTTTATTAAAAAATTGCAGCTTTCAGATGAAAAACCTTATTTTTAAAATGTACTTGTACATGAAATGTTAGTTTTTTCCAAGTGAAAGGGGAACATATTTTGAGCAGATCCATTTTTAATGTTTGCCTACTGAGTCCCAACTTTGAAAGGCAGGACTTCCCATCCTGCCATCCAATCATGAGGAGGTGGACAGGATTTAACAGTTCAAATCCAAAGTGGTATAGAGGCCCTGGGAGACAGCTGAAAAATCTATACCCAGAAAGTGTCTGAAGAATACATCTCTGCTTATCTATACTTGCATGTATATGTGGGTTTTTGTTTTATTTTATAACAAGATGTATTGACTAACTGGGAACATTTTATTAAAGAGAAAAGTCTGGGTAAAGCCAGCAAACTATTCACTGCCAAAATTTACCCAGAAGTACCTGTATAATTGAATTTGGCCAGCTCTAGCAAGATATTTGATTTTCTATAATTGGATTGGCTAATGGGGGGAAGAGGGTTGGGAGAAGGAGGAACTGGAAAGTTATCTATCTCCCTTGACAAAATGATCCAGTGACTTGGGAAATTTTTCTGCCCTCAGGGAAAGAAGGGCCAGATAAAACCATGAAAACAAAGCAAGCGATGGACTGAAGCAAGAGGTAGGGCTAGAAAGCAGGGGTTAGTCCATGGCTCTGCTACAGACTCCTGGGATGCTTGTGGGCAAGTCACTTAATCTTCCTGTGCTTAAATTCTCCACTCTGTGCCTGTCTTATTTCATATTCTGAGTGCTTTGGGGTGCAAATGTGTTGTGTTCTATAGTGTAATTGGATAAGAGCTGGACCTTGCTACATCACATAGCAAAAACACACTCACCCATTGAATAAGCAAAAGCCAATAAGTAAATGAGGATGTAGATAAGGGGTTTTGAAGGGCTATCACATCTCCAGCATACATCTGTTTCTATCACATCATTGTAGACACACTGAATTAGAAGACTTGGGCCATTTATTTTGGGGCATTCAGCAATCCTTGACATACCCACTGCACGCAACTCTACTGCGTGTGTGTGTGTTTGGCATGAAGCATCCTGAGGTTTCCCTTCAGCTCATTTCCTATGGTGATGGATGCCATTCTCCTATCACAGGATACTCATCATACTAAAGGTTATTAGATATTTTTAAGGAATAAGAGCTGCTCTACCGGATCAGAGAATAGGTCCATCCAGCTAAAGTTCCTCTCATCAGCCCTCCCCAGTAGTTGGTGCTCAGGGCAAATGTAGGTAACAAAGATTATATTTGCCCTGAATACTCTTCTAAACTCCAACCATTTTCAGTTCAGGGGATTCCTGAGATGTAGTATCTGTATAGTCAGTAACCTTCACTGCATTCCCATATCCATCATGCATGCTCGACCCATGAAAAACAAGGAAAGAAAGCCAACACCACCTTATGCTATAGCCATGTGATTGCCAAAAAAACCCATTTTTAGTAATATGGAGCCTACACTTGTCACCACAGCAAGATCAGATGGGATGGGAACAAGAATTTAAGAAGGGGAATAAAGATAGAGACCGACAGCTTACCTAATCCGTCCCCACCTCTGTATACAGGTAATACTTTTATACTGGTGGTATGAATATATCATGTTTGGTGGTACTGTGACACTTTTTGCTAACAGTATCAAGAAATACTCTAATGCTATCCTTATTCTTCATTAAAAATGCAACGTTTTCATTTTAAAGGTTTTTAAAATGTCTAATCAATCTTCTCTAAAACATGAGACAGATTTAAAGCCAAGATGGAATAAAATCTTTGGTTCTTGGACACAACTGTAGTTTGAAATGTCCTTTTTTAGTAAGTAGAGTTTGGTTTTCTAAAGAAATGAAGTTGATGTGATCAAGTTGTGTGTGTGTTCGTCTATGACTCTTTCCTGATTACATTATTGCATGGTTCAGCTGAACACACATCAGGATAGAAAAGAAAATAAAGCCTCAAACAACAAAACACGTTAACACTGTCACTGAGGGGAAGGGTTATGTTAGTAGCTCACTCTTATTAGACACCAGAGAATCCACAATAGTGAGTGTCATCATGAACATCTTGGCCACAAGCAAAGACTCAGCCACTGCACGCACCTTTTTAGACATCTGAAAATCTAATCTTCTGATGACAAAGTCAAAGGAATTCCAGGTTCACACATGCATGGCTTACAGAATAAATTCTATTTTATTTTGCAGATAGATGGGCTATTATACTGAGGATTGTAAAACTTTTTTGAATTAAAATAGATAGAGGAGGAAGAAAGAAAAAGAACACATACCTAAATCTTTCTTTAAGATTTAATGACAGTCTACTTCTAAGAACAACCTGTTGGGAGGGCTGGTTTTATAGCCTCACAAAACTGTAGTCTGGGTTACCCTTGGTATACCGTTCCTTGCTTGCCTGCTCTTTGTAGGAAAATATACTCTACACTATCAATATACATGAAGTCAACTTCCTTAATCAGTTTAAAAGCCTTTTGAAAATGTATTTTGTGGGTGTCTCACTAGCTGAATCTTTTATTTATGGGCTTGTACTGGGATGGTCATTTGAATTTTTGTTGTGAGTCCGTATTTTATTATGCATTTTATTTGTTTTTTATTGAAAGCTTTCTGAAGCACTAAGAAAGATGCTGGGCAAGTGATTGAATAAAAGCAAACTCATTTCAAAACCCCTCCCTGATCTTTCTGCCTCTTCCCACTGCAGATATGCATGCACCCAGACTTCTGCCCTCTATTTCATAACACACACCACTACTTTCTTTTATTTTCATCTTCGATGAAAACCTAAACAATTTGTGCTGTTTCTAAGAACAAGCAGCATCAGAATGCTAATAGATGTGACAGAAACTGCAGTAAGTTTGTTTATTTTGAAGTAAACCTTCTGAAACAGAGGAGCCTCCCTATTTTCCTAAAAGTTTAGGATTTTTTTTCCCCATTAGGTTTCTCTTTGTACAAGAAGTTTCATAAAAAATAAAGTTAAATACCACTTAAAGATCTTTTTTTTAAATTTTCAGTTTTAAAGAAGATAATTTTGAGATCATTCTTTTTCCCTTCTTTTGTAAAAAGGAATCCTTAATATCATTACCGATTTTTTGTGTGGGAAAAATACATTTTTCTTGAAAAGAGAATGAAAGAACAGTATGTGCTGTTTTCCGATTTGCTTTGTATTTTCCTGTGCTGTTCCCCATGTGCTGGCAATCCTTCAAAATGGGCTATTCCATAGACAGATGAAGTCACAGCATCCAAGTCCATAAAGATACTTCCCATTCAGACTTCTGGCCTACGCTCACTTTCCTTTGGAAACTGATGAAAGATAAAATCTTAAAGGAAGCCAGTGATCTGTTGAAGAGCTTTTTACTACTGGCTGACCGTGCTGCAGGAGAAAAATGCTGCCCCATGTTCCAGAATGCCATCACTTTTGAACAGAACATCTGCTGATAGAGTTACACACAAACAGAAAGAAAAATGAAAGACGTAGATGAATACCAAGAAGAATTTTCTTAAATAAAATGCATATTAGGTTGTAACCACCATGGGAAATAAAGAAAGCCCTTTTATTTGGGATCTTGAATACTCAGACAGATCAAGAGGAAACACATAAGAAGAAAACAATTGGCAAAATCACATCCTACATCATCTAATTCGTCCTCCCAGCTCTTTTTTCAGGAATGTTGAGATTGCCGATATCTCCTGGATATGGCTGTCCACAGCCATGTTATTGGACATTTACTCATAGTAAGCCTCTCCACACAACTCCCCCTTTATTCCAGATCATCCTGCTTAGAGACAAAGGAATCCCTTTATGTTTATATTTTACTTAAAAGGTTAAGTCAACATCTCTTAACATGATAAGCTATGTAATGTATATCCAGCTTATAAAAAGCCAACTTTATAGGAACACCTTTTTTAGGTTTCTGTTACCCACGTTTAGTGGGTCTTTAGCACCAACGGTATGCATGTTTGTCAATAGATTTACAGCAGTGATCTTATACATTACACAACCACATGATGAAGAGCAGAACAGGTGATTAACTGCATTAACCACGCACTCTTGACCAGGTCACCTGCACTCTGTCCACTGATTTTATCACCTCTGTGTGACAAAACCAAACCCAGGATTTCAAGAAAACAGTAGAAGTGCTGACAGTTCAACCCCCAAAGTGCTCAGATACTAATATTTTCTTCAGCACTTGCGAATAAGAGTCATATGCTGAAGTCAGGCAGATGAACTCTTATTACACTTTAACATCACATGGTCAAGACGGACACAGATCAACACATGTACAGTTCATGCTTTTTTTTTTTTTTAACATGGGTAAAAATCTGAGACAGCTTGAAAGACTGAACACCTGTAAAGTTGTGATGCTTACTTTGTACAAAAATAAATGTTTTGGTCTGACTGAGCTAGAAATCTTGTAAGAACACATTTCCCCTAAGTTTTTTGCATAACACTCAGGTCAGGAGGAGCTTTTCATCACAGTACTACCTCAAGGTATGAAGAAGATAGCTGGAGATTAAATATTCTTTGGAGCAAGCATCCTTTACCTGGAGGGGGTGGGAGTAGGAGATAATAGTTTGGGTTTGGTGCCTCTAGGACATTTCTCCTCCAGGAGGCCAGAGTGAGTTTAAGTTTATCCAGCCTGATGTGGTCACCAAACATAGATGAATCCATCTGAGCTAAACACTTTTGATTTTCTCTATAATCAACAAAGAGAAATGGGTGGTTTTGGGACACAATTCATTTGACTGATTTTAGATTTCAACATTAGGATGAGAGGAATCACATCATAAAAGAGTGTACTTCTCTCTACTGACCATAACAGGAGCCCATGCTGATTAGCTCAAATGTATATACCTAAAAATCTCTGCAGCTACAGACGACGTGTAGCATGTCTGTATAGACAGACTGTAATGGGAGTTCTAGTAAGGAAAGGTGGGACAAGGGAGTAATTAAGTAAAATCTCATCTTTTCTTATTCAAAATTTAAATATAGAATATGCTAAAGTGGCTGAACAACAATTAACTGACAGAGTTAATGAGATGGGGGAAAAACGCTCCAAACAGAATGGGCGCCAGGTTTAGTGTGTCAGGATTCCTGTGTGTACCTTGCAAATTTACAATGTCAAATTGACATAATTTGAAGGAGATGGTGGGCATTAACCTAGAAAAAAAAGAAAAAGCAGCCCATTTGTAATTTGCACATGCATATTTATTTATTCGATATAGCAGCAAATTCTGCTGTTCTCTGAGTGGCACCTTTGCATCTTACAAATTTATCCCCATTTGCACAATTAGTGCTGGCAGATAAATGTGCTGGCTGGTGAAGCATTCTCGTCTATCCTCTCCCCTGCCAAGTGCACAGGCCCTCAGATATCTTGTTGAAACACAAAGCAGGAGCATATCGCTGGTAGGCTAACCTGCAAACTTCAGATCATAATCCAGCGTGAAACAATTCACCGTGGGTCATGTAGAGTGGGGGGACCTTTAATGTGCGCTCACCAATATGGTGAGCATATAGGCTATAACCTGCATGAGCTACAAAGAGATGTGTGAGGTCCAGAAAACACTATTTAGGATGAGCTGAACATGTAGTATGGATAGTGGTTAGGGCTGTGAAGTGTTCCTCTCCTAAAACATCAACACCCCAGCTGCTCAATGGTACAAAAATCGTAACTTCTGAGTTCTGCTTCCAGCTTTGACCTGTTCTGTTAATTTGCATGAAAGACCTGGATTTCTCAACAGCTCTGTTTATTCATTGGTACAGTAGCTGTGTACTGTACTATAGGCTGTAAATCTTAATGGTCATAAATTGTTCCTTATTACTCCTTCCCAGAAGAATCAAACACAAAACACGTATGTTTCCTGATATAAGACAAGTTTTTCCCTGTGTTCCTCTTTCTCCCACTGCAGAGCATGCCCAGAAACACAAATAAAGGAAGAATAGGCTAATGGGGATATAATCTGTAGGGGCCAGGAGGTATCCCTTGGCTACTTTCCCTAGGCCCCATACACCTCCGGAATAGGGAAGGGATTTTCAATTAGACATCAAATTAATAATGCACTTCTGATGCTCCATTCCTGCAGGAAGACATTAGTAATTTGTTTGTTCCAAAGGCGCCACTCATATTCACACAAAATGGCATTTAAATGTTAATCGAGTCAGGGGATGGGGAGTGCTTGCCAATCACTACGCAACTTAAGGTCAAGGTTTTTGTCTTAAAGGAGGACTCAATGTTAATTTTAAATTTAAAATTCTTGACAGATAGCAAGTTTTCAAATGCCTGCTACAATCTGGCTTGTTTGATTCATTTTAATGAGTAAGTAACTCCTGGCAAAATGAAGGTTTCCCCATGTCTTCAAGGAAATGGAAGGGCAAAGAGGCACAGTGGACTAATCCTGCATCCACTACAGGGAACAGGAAGCAAAACCAATTTAGACTCCCATTCATCTCCTTGTTCCCCACATAGAGACCAAAAAGAGTAATTTACATTCCTACGAACACTAGGCAATTATTGGAAGTTTCAGTTTAAAAGGAAAAAAAAAGTTCTCAATATTAAATTCAGCTTTGACTCTCTGTGCTGGAGGAATATTTCCTGTGCATGCCTGTGCACGTTTGGTTTTGTTGTTTCTGTGCTTTACATTCTTTGATAGGTTTGGGGTTTTTTGGGGGGTTTTTTGTTTTTTTTTTTTAACCTTCAGAGTGTAATTTTTAAATAGTATAAGGAACCTGTGATCCCTTCCTGCCTTTTCTTCCAAATGTGTCAGCCCCCAAAAAGAGCCAGAGTGCTTTGCCGTATTTACCCCTGGCTGTTGCAAGCTGTGGCTGAGGCTAACATCCCTCTCATGCAGTTCTCGCCACCGCTGCACAGGTACATGACAGACTGTCATATTTCCCAGGCAGCCTTGCAGGGGGTGATAGATTCAGATTGCCACTAACCCAAACTTGTGACCTGAGCCAGGTAAGAAGATACAAGGACTACTACTTCTGCTGATTTCCTCGCTGAGAGAAGTGAGACTGGAAGGGAATGAGAAGGGCTGTGAGTGATCAGTGCAATCACTGAGATACCAAAAGTTTTGCAGATGCCCTATAGAAAGGGGGTGAAGTTAAACTCTGTTTGTGTTCAGGAGAGAAATAGTGTTTCTAGGGTACAGTGCATGCAGTGGTAGATGAAAGAGGACACATGGATCTCATAAATGAAGGAGGTCATATGAATGTCACTCAAAATGACTTATTTCTTTCTGTTGACGAGGTCTTCCATATCTAACTCAGACACATAGACTGCCAAGTTAGCTGAAATGAACTCCACACTAACTGTTGATAGGAATAGTGGGAAAGAATTTACTTTGATCTCTTCTTAGATCAATGAAACTAACTTCTACCCTTTCCTGTGGTTAGACTGAATAGTCATGTCTGCTCTGCTGGAAGGTACATTGTTGGTGTACGGATATGTATGCGCAGAACTCATGGACCTGGATACCTAGTGCTGTCTGAGCCTTTGTGGACCAGTCTCTCTCTATTTAATTTCCTTCCCCCACACACTATAAAATAGATGGATAGTATTTCCATGACTCACCAAAACATTTAATGATGTTGAGATGCTCAGATTAAGCAACAACACAATTGTTTTAGATAGACAGTATTTGAAGAATGAAAGGTTTTGACTGGTTTTGCTCCACCTAATTAAAAAGGACAAGTCTTCACCATTTGACTTTACAGAAAACGGAGAGAGATGGGTGAGAATTAGGCCTCTCCAGGGAGCTATTCAGTCCAGGGTCTGAATCGACCTCCAAGAGTGTCAAGACTCCTCAGTTAGGTGGAATGAATCTGGACATTAAAAAATATTATGGTGCTGGAACTATCTGTCAATTATATACATATATAGTCCTCAACAGAGAGGCCTCTCAACTGTAATCTTGACCTCTACATGTTTCAATAACATTTCACAACCCCATAAGACACATGGCTGGCTCATTCATATGCCATCACCATAGGCACATGCCCTTTTTGTGATTACACTGGAAAACGTACCTTCTCTCACTGAATTGGTGTGCAATTGTATTGAACAGAGTTGCTGACAATCTCTCAGGTCTCTTAAAATCTGCAGGGCAGGAGAATGCTAAAACCCCATAAAACTAAACAAAATCGAGCACATGGAGTCAAAAGTAATCTCAAGAAAAAGAAACAGATCCACTTTATGAAGTCACGTAGTTCAACCTTCAGCTAATGCAGTACTGTTCCCCAAAAATATACTGCTTAATTTGCTGTTATTTCAAAGCAACCAAAAAGCTTTGAGTCTCAGCTTTGATAGTTCCTGGCCTGTGTGATGGTGCTTAGGGAGAACTTTCTATGGATATATAGTCCCCAATTATTGGATTTTATTTATTTATTTATTACTATTTGTTTTATTTTTTCTTACTGTGTAATTCATTCTGAACTCCTTTTGCAATTTTTCCTTCTCATGCCATCACTTCTCTTTATGGAGTTACCTAAATTCTTATAGTTAATCAGCAAAGAGATTGATGAAATGAGTTATCTTTCCATTTATTCATGGAATGAGTAAGTTCAAACACACAGAAATAAATTCCTTACTGGTCCTGAATACTTTCATTTGTAAGTGACAGGTCACTTACTTTTTCTGCAGAGTAAATACCAGTGAGATGGTAGGATACAGAAATATGACACTAGTAAGTGTCACCATTGCTATCTTTTCTTCATTTCTCATTTAAGGAAACTAAAAGAATAACCCAGGAGGCCAAGCTGCCAAATAATAATATAAAATTCATTGTTTAAGGCAGTAGTAGAACAACTACTTTGAATAAAATGAGATCAGTCTATGATTTTCCATTCCAAGGAAAAGGAAATCTATAGGCTCCATCAGATTTGGTTAATTACAGAAGCGGTTAAGTCATGTCAAGCTATTAATGCAATCTGCAACCTAACCACTGTAAGTTACCTACAAGAATTTCCAATTGGCACCTTCCCCAGATAAGTGTCCACATCATTATCATGTCTTTGAACAAGTCTATGTCAAGACTAGAACTAGAGTCAGAACTAGACTGGAAATCGGGAGAACTAAGTTCCCGTCCAGTCTGTCAGTAATTAACTGTAATCTTGGGAAACGACTTTCATTTCTCCCAGCTTCTGCTTTTATTTCCTGTCTTAATCCTTGTTAGTTTTACTTGGAGTTAGACAGTCTTTCAGTAGGGACTATACTTGAATGAGTGCATGTGCAGCACTTGACACAGTGGGATCTTCATCTTGGTGGTGACCACTGGGTGCTACTGAAATACAGATCAACAGTAACAGTCAAAGCAACTATCCTCCCTTCTTCATTCTACCTTGTACTCCACCAGAAACAAACAAACAAGCAAACAAACAAAAACCAAACCAGGCTAAATAAATGCATAAGTAAAAAAAAAAAAACATTCCTTGTTCAGATTATTATACCAAGAAAACAATAAAAAAACCATTATGGGAGCTCTTCAGATACTAAGGTTGGAGAATTTAAAATTCAAAGAGAGACAGGAAACATCAAATTAGCCTGAAAGAAGAAATTCTGCATCCTGACTGTTTAAGCTTTTCTCTGGACTTTTGTTTCCTGGCTTCTTTCAGATGCCCATTTCATATATAGAGAGATGGCTTTGTGTGGCCAAAAACTGCCCTGGTTTTTTTGATCATCCTAATCTATGTAGTGTCTTGTAGCCTGAAATATTATCACTTCTTGGGAAAAGCAAAATCTAGGGCATTTCAGTAAGTGTGGAAAAAAAAAATTACATTTGCTTTGTCTGGGGAAGCAAGAGAAGGAGTTAAAGTTAAGATGAACCGAACACATGAATGCACTGTGCCCGCTGGGGTCTGGCTGTATATTCATTATACAAGGTCAGGGTCTCACTTCCATTCCTCCTACTGTAATTTAGGTAAAGCCACCACACAATGCCTGACCTTTCCATGGGACAAGCTCCCTGCCTCCCCCCTGACATGCTGCAGTAAATTTGTGTGTAATTAAACATAGTGTTCCGACACACCGGGTCTCTGCGGCCACCTGGCCTCCCCTCTCTGGCTGACCTTTCAGATTGAATCCAGCACAGACCACCAAGGCCGGGAAATGGCTAGTATCGGAGTGCAACACAATAAAGCAAGGCATGTCTGCTCAGATTAAAACACGCTCCCAGCTTCCCCCTCCACTCGGGCTGGCGGAGCCTGCATTGCACTGCATGCTCCGTGTTGAATCAGGAGCAGGAGTCATGGCAGGAGTGTAGGAAGGCAGCTTTGCTCCTCAGTGATGCTTCAGCTACCCCTTGGGCACAAGATACTTCCAGGTCCCAGCCACAACGAGGATCCAATGGTCAAAACACTAAGTATGAGGGAAGACCAGGTCCTTCTCTAAGGAGTTCCTGATCTGAACAACCATCTTTGGAAGGATGAAGGCTCTTCACAGTAGGGCCCTCACAACGTTACACGTGTTGTTGCTGGCATTGATCTAGTTGATCTAGTCATCTATCAGATGGCATAATAACTCTGGGTCATGAAGGTGGGAGGAGATGGGGAATGGCCAGATTAAGAGTCTAAGAATTAACTACAGGAACCTCCTCTAGTCCATAGGAGTTCACCTAAAAAGCAAAACTTCTGCTTGTAGGAAGCTGTAGAAAAATATGACGATATGGTGCCATAAGGGATATGTTTAGAAATACAGCTGCTTTGAAAGGAAAATACTATATGGCAACACTGGGCATCTAAAGACATTCTTTGGAGGTTGCAGATACCATTCTGGAAGGACTACAAGAGCAAGCAGCTGTTGCACAGGACTTGGTTACGAGACTGAGTCAACTCACCTATCTTCATTCATCTATATCTACGTTTGAACTAGTCTTCTGGTTTTACTTTATAGTTAAAGGAGAGAAATTGAAAATTCCACACATCTGACCAGCCTGGACAGCTAGGCTGGGTAGAGGTTTCAACCATTTAGATTTATAAAGATCAGTTAGAGAAATCCCACCCCAACTTCTTCATTTACACGCTGACCAGTGAGTATCATTGCAGTGATATAAGGAGATCTCGAAGGTCCTTTAGGGCCCTGAAAGTCAGACTGTCTGTTCCCAGCTATACAAACCTCAGTATTCAAGTGAAATGACCTCTTTGTGCTTCATTTTTTCTAAGAAAAAAAAAAAAAAAGAAGACAGTGTAACAATAATATGAAAAACTATGTTCCTTTAAATTACAGTAGTATATTACTACCAGCTATGACTAGCACTGTCTAGAATAATCGAAAGTGTGAGAAGCCTGAAAATGAACAATTTTGAAACAACATTCCTTCAAGCAAATGGTACTGCAAATCTGGGCACATCCCTTGGAAACATTTCTTTGCCATGACAGGCATTTAGGACTAAGATTAACTTCTTGTTAGTCAGAAACATCATTATCATGCTGGTTCTTTTCTGCATCAGGAATGAAGACACCACAAGGGAAAAGGCACTGCAATATACTTTCAGACCAGTCTCCATCATTAGAAACTCTGCTGTTTATCATCACCTTCCTTCACAGACAGTCCTAACAAGGAAGTGGCAGTATCTTAGGCATCTAAATGATCTTTTGAGTTCAAGATTTTCAGATGCACCATATCAAACTTATTATTAAAATCTTATCACACAACCTTCCCTCTGCTTTCCCTTTACACTCTGATGTTAATAATTCTCAACCCCATCTTGCTCACGGCTCACGATCCCATTGTCCTCTAGAAGTTTCATATTTTCTTCATCTTTACCTTCCATTATTTTAATGGGAGAGAAGTTAGATTTATAGGGTGGTAATTGCCAGGACCAGAAGTAAGAAACAGAAAAAGACCTATTTTTTTGTAGGTCATCCAGCCATTTCCCTTGCCAGTGTCTGAATGTTCCTTCCTGCACATGTTCCTCTGTTTTGCCCAATGTGCCTGTAAGTCTCCTTAGCAATGGATTTTCCACCCTTTCCTTAGGGAGACCATGGCTTGATATACTTCACTGCCAGTAAGCGTTTTATTCCTGATATTCATTGTGAGTTTTTCTTTGCTTAATTGTATTCCATTACTCTTAGTTATATCCCCATGGACCATCTTAAATAATTCCTTCCGTCATTGGCATCTTGCCCCTTCAAGTTTGTGTATTTATTTCTTGTCCTGTTAATCACCCTTTGAGAAAAACACAATCTTTCAACACCTTCATCCTTGAGATATAGAGGAGACGTCTCTACCTCCACCAGTTAAGGTCATTCTTCCTGTTCTGAAAATCACAGAGATATCTAGGTAATTTTGTCTGCCTATAAACACAAAGGATAGTTAAGAGAAAACAGATAAGCTTCACCATATAGTGGAAGGGTAAGAGTGTTAGAAGAAAAACCTGAAAGTAAGGGATTTACACTGAAGTGACCAAATCCATCTAGTAATCTTAAAACCATAACCGAGGGAGTTCTCTGGTACTGTTTCCTTGTGGGATCTTAGGAAAAGTGACTCACATTGAATTGGCCTCCTTAGTAACCTTTACTTTATCCTGCATGGTGAATGATATACTGCAACACTCCTCTAAAAGGTAAAATAAAACCAAAGACCTGAAAAGAAAATGCAGCATTTCAGGAGTATCAAAGCAAAATACCTGGACTGAATCAAGTAGTTTGGCTCTTTCTGTGCTGTCCCCCTCCTGCAAATTAGCAGTTAATAAACTTCTTTTATATAGACTGAGAAGGAAGCAAAGTTCTTTCTGGAGGAAAAATCTGTTTCCGGCCCACTTTGAATTTTAAGTATATTTTGCAATTTCTAAGTATCTAAAATACAGGATTTCAATTCAATTATAGGGTGCAGATTTGGTTGCAAAGTGCATGTTAGTGCTAGACTTCAGTATCAATACTACCATCATACTTCTCCCTGTATCACCAGGGTGCAATGAGGATTACTTAGTTAATGTCTGTAAAGTGCTAGGAAGTGCTGTTTAAATGTTATTCTTATGAGCTCTTCAGTTTTGGGGGCTGGTTTCATTTCTGTTGAAACTGTCACTAATACTTTCTTGACCTTTTGATTCAGCTGCAACACCTTTGGCAATAGAACTCCCTTTCAAGGCTGTTGGTATTTCATCCATTTGATTTACCCCTGAGCCTGAAGCACGCTTATTTACAATCAGAATTAAAGCATGGGATGAGGGCTGTTGAGTTAGTTCTTCAGCCCTGGCCAAAAATCTGCAACACAAAAATTATCAAAAGAGAAGGCAGAAAACAGAAAAAAAGTGGGTCTGTGTCAAGTCCCTGTTGTCAACATCCTCCTTTTGCAGCTTTTGAAGTAGGAGGAAGAGATGTAAATCACATCCAACAGAGTGTTAGATAGAGTAGAACTGACATTTGAAGCTGCAATACCTTAAAGTCAATATCATTATCCTTGATATTTACTGTAGCATACAATGCTTGGATGAAATGGTAAAGTTCACTTATTCTTCCCATACACACTACATTGTCATATGTGCTGTTACACACACACTCACATACACACACACAGAGAGAAATTAGAATTAGCTTCACCTAAACGTCCAGTGTGAACTTCCATCCAAGGACATCTGCTGCTCAGACTCCTCAGAAGTGCTGTGTTGGTGCGTAAGAGACATTTTAAATATGATTCAGCTTATATATAGGTTATCATCTCACTCAAATGCTTTTTCCAAGCATAAATGTTGGTACTATTTGGGATGGGTGGTTGGTGGAGAAGACTAAAATGACTTAAGAGATATAGTATCTGGAGGGGGCAAGTTTTGGGACTTCTCAGGTGGGTGGAAGATTACGAGAATCTCACCTGTACTTAGACATCTGCAGTTGGACAGTCAGGACTTTTTGTTTGTAGTCAATGGAAAGAAATAAGCAAGCCCTGGAAACATGCAGTTGAGTTATCTGAGATGTGTATCTCAGGATGTGATGAATCATTCTCGGGAGAGGGCTATTTCTCTTCACTGACTGTAAAAGGAGTCTAGTATAACTAGTCCGGACTTAGATTTCTCTCTTTTGGCCTTCAAGGTTAGGACAGATGGATCTCACCCCAGGTTATATTTTTTCTTTAGTAGGGAAAGATTATAGATCTTTAATACAGGGGGAAAAGGAGAGTATGGGACCAAGGAGTCCTGCAATTTCTTCCTAGCTCTCTAATGAAGCTCTGGAGTGGTCTTCTGTAAACTTATCAGAATGGTGTGGAACCTCGTTCACTCAGCTTAGGCACTGAAATGATTGAGTTATTTCTAAATATATCTATCTATTTCCTACTTTACCAATGGAGTCTGCTGAGTGCCACTGAAGACTTCCAGAGAAAAAGCTTCATTAATTTAACCACTGGACCACTGCTGCTCAGGTGACTATACTATTAATGGAGGAATTAAGTCTAAAGTATTTAGTCCTAATGCAAAAATATCCTTTAAACCATATATTGGATACCGTTTTATATTTGTTGAACTACCTATCATGATCTGACATACATTTCTTAAGCAAAGCAAGGTGAGAACAGTTGTCCAAGTTCCAAGCAAACTCTGTGTTTGAGTCCTCTTTTCAGTGAATGAATACATCTTCCTATTTATTTTTCATGTCTCTAAACAGCATACTATATACTGTCATCTCTCATACTATGTACTGTCATCTCTCTTAATGCAGATCTCATCTTGACACCACTCATGCCAAGCTGAGCTGTCCTACACTGAACTCAAACCCTCCTTCTGCAGCCATGCAGAACACAGACCGAGATCTCAGTAAGTGTCTGGTGTCTCAGACACTCACATCCTCCTATTGCCACAATATTGTCTCAGAAAGGACCCAATAGCATGGAATAGTCTACAACAGAGGTACCCAAACTTTCAGTGGTGTGTATGACTACTGCTGCTGGCAGAGGGTAAAGGCTATGTGGAAATTCCTGGACCATAGCAGAGACAGGGTTATAACCTCCTGCCTGATCACAACCAGCATTGTAAGCTGAGAGCAAATTATCTTGGTGATTAGAGCAAATGACTGAGACAAGAATTTCTTTGACTAGATAGGAATTCTAGGGCTGTGTCAAGTGATGCCAGTGTTTCTAGATGCCAGAATATGCCATACTCCAAGTGACATAGGTTGTTTCTCCTAAGAAATGAAAAAAAACCCACAAAAATACAAAAGTACCCTCCCTCCCAGTTCTCAGTTTCATTATTAATAAGACCAGAGTTGCCTCCCTGAGAAATGACCACCAAGATGACATCAACTGTCTTGACTTCAAAAGGAATCCTGCTCATTTTCATGCCTTTGTAATTTTACATGAATTAAATACTTTAACGTGATCAAGAGATGCATTCATCATGTATGGCATTATCTTGGGAGATGAAGGTATTTCCTTTTTCCCTGTTTTCTTGATGGAAATATTCTTTCCACTACTTTACCATTATTTGAAGGTTTGGCCTTCAAGAATAATCATTCCTATTACTACAGCACCAGCCAAAGTGGAAATAGCAAAACACACAGAGAAACAGAGAAGACAACACTGGAATGAACAAAAAAATCCTGCAAAACACCTTCAATTTTTTAGAGGGGATTTGAAAAGCTGTCAATTTTCTGCTGCTAGCTGACTAGTTCTCTGTACGTCTAGCCACAACAAGCAATAATAATGAAACTTTTCACTTCTTATTTCTTTACCTGAGCTTCTCAAAACTCTTGACTAAATCTGAACTTGGCAGCCTGGCACCTGGGAAAGTTAGGTAGGCTTTGCTATGAATTCTTTCTTGGCTGGTCTCAGGATTCATTATTCAAAGACATGCACTTGGATGGCAGGAGTTGACTTTTTATAGGACAGAGGGCCAGTGCTGGAGTAGATTTGTTTTTCATGCCAGGCAGCATAACAAACTCTAGTGGGAAATGGTGTTTCCTGCCTTAGACACATCAACTCCAGTGAAATGAAAATGGTTGCATCTCCTTTTCTTTTTTGGTGATACCAGTGCTTAACCAGATGCTCTTTCCCCACAGTTCCTGGATCTCAGCTTTCCATCTAAAGAGCTTTGCTTGCTTTAAGTATGTGCCAAGGTCTGGGCCCTGGTTTACTCCCTCCTTTTTTTCACTTGTCTATTTATCAAACACTAACTGGTTTCCACTACTGGCAAGGGAGCCTTTCTCACTTTGGCTCTTGTTCTCTGAACAGCAGAGTTTCTCTTACTTTCTGTCTCATGGATTCCCTTCAAATTGCACTTGAATTTCTGATTTTCCCTACAATAATGGGACTACACCTGGAGTTTCTGAGACTCAATTTATGCTTAATCTGTTAAGGATGCTCCACTTTCTCACTGCCCCCATCTTGAGGGAGCTGATATTTCATTCACCTAAAGTGTGGCAATTTTTAGCTATTCTGGGACACTCATTGCTAGGAAGCTGTTCTGCAAAGTGTTTTGTATTTTAAAGTGCAGATGAATGTTTCCCTTGTAAGAGCATCGGGCCCGTTAAATGAGATCATTCTACTCGTGAGGACTGCAGTCTTGTTTTACTGCAGTAAGTGTATCAGGTCCAACTCCTGCCAATCCTATCGATCCATTCTGGCAGCCTGAAATAACTTTACAATGGGTGGAAATCCCCTCAGCCCTCTGATAGGAGGAGGATTGTAGTGTGGCCAAGCAGCTCTTCTTCATGCAGCTCCTGATGGAGGTATGGGAAGAAGAACCCAAGTTACAAGCAATGGGAGGTTTCTCTAGACTTGTCCAGGCACGCTCCAGCCTGGTCCCAAGCAGCTGGACACACAAAGATAGGTAGCTTTTACCCTATACTCCTCCTTCTCTATGGTCTCTCTTCTTAACATGGGAATAGGGAAAAAATAAGAACCAGGGCCTTCAATTTGTGTGCTGAGACTAAAGCCCATGCATAATACCAAACCTTTTGGAATCACTTGTCCGAAAGCTTCAACTCTGTTTTCCTCAGGTCTCTCTCAAAGCCCTGTACTCCGAATCACAAAGGAGAATGAATGGGTGAACGCTCCAATATACTGTTAGGTCATCCTGTACACCTACTGTGTTAAATTAAAAGTTTTGGATAACTCTTCCCATCCCTTTTTATTGGACAGTATGTTTTACTTTGCCAAAGAAGGATGAGACACAACAATAGAAAGCCACAGGAGGGCTCATTGCTTTCTACTGCCAGTGAAGAGCTGAACAGAAGACACCGAGCAGGCCAGCTGGCTGTTGTCTGGAGACAGGAGAGGGCAAGCAGAGCTAAGAGACTGACCAGTGAACCAAGATCTAGTTCACTGGGAGATCTGGTTTAGTTAATTGTATTCTAGGCGACCTTTGCATTTTGTGACTCAGTTGCCCTTCCTAAAAAAAAAAAAAATCAAAGCAAAGATAAACTGATATGTTTTTGCTGCTTCAAGAAAAATAATATTGACTTCCTTTGGAGCCTGCAGTTTGGAACTTGCTTACTGGACAATATAAATGCCTCAAACCAGATCCTAGTCTTGAGGTGTATATCATCAGTTCAATAGCTTCCAATACTATGAGGCCTTGACCTCAATTAAACCCGTATCCTATGGAATTTAGTGGGAATAGCATGGGTCTGCCTTATATGGAACTCAATCAGGTTTATAGTTTAATAAACAAATCCGGGTGAAAAGGGGCTAATAAATAAGAGAATTACTGAAGGAACAAGCTGCCTTTCACAGCCAGAAAAGGGCCCTAAAACAATCCAGAATTTTAGTTATGATAGCTACAAAAAAGAAGTTTTTTAGGTAAAAGACAAAAATACACCTTTGGCAGCATTTTATTTACTCATTTAATTGATATTCACTCTCTGAGCTGACGTATTTTAGTATCAGAGTGGGATGATCTATTACTTAGCAAACAGAATGATCTAAAGTAGAGATGGAAGAGATCTACCGGGACAGATTTTCAAGCAATTTACATGCACTCTTATATATACAAAATATGAGCACCGTTGCACACATAACTATACATGCAAGTCTGCATCAATGCATATGCAAATCAGGCTATTGTGCAGGTTATTATGCCCAATCAGCAATTCAATTGGTGCAATTAACCAATTTCTACGCAGAACTCTTGTAACTGGGCATGCAAATTAATGCAACTGCATGCAAAGCTTACACCAGCATTTGTGTACCTAAATGTTCTGTGTATCTAGCCCATTAAATCAGGGTCTGTTTTAATTAGACTGTGTAATTCAAGCTAGACCAGATCACAATGTACTTGGAAGTCCAGTAAATACAAACAAAAACGTATTTTCTGATAGGCTATGTCGTTCAAAGACACCATGAACCCCCCACTGCTTCCCTTGGATTATGAAATTGCAATCACAGCCTGTCAAACCTTAACATGGGAAAAATTTTTCTCCTGATGTTCAGTCTAATTTTTTCCTCACTTAACTTAATCTTATTTCCTCTAGTCATCCTCCCACTCTAAACACCATCTCCCACAGAATCATGAAGTGGCTGCTGTGTTTGCTTAACTCAATTACAATATTTCTAGGAAATTAATTATGTCTGTATGAAGAAAACGGGATCAACAGGTATAGAAGGGGGATCCTCTTCTATGGGTCTTGTCGGTGACAAGAGCCCTATTTTGACAAGTCTTGACAGTGTCCTGTTCTAGTAAAAGTAAACTTTGAGTGGTACTCACTAGACCTTGTATAATAGTGACTTACACTTTTCCTCAGTTCATCTCAAAGCCAGGCTCAGGTAGGCCCTTTTCTATGGATGGAGAAAGTAAAGCAGAGAATAGGAAGCATCTTCCATGAGGTCTCACTGTAAATCATTAACTGAGCAAGGATGAAGTCTAGATCTCCTGAGACCAAGGCCAGCAACAAAATCCAATGAGTGGAAGGATTTTCCAAAAAATCATATCCAAAGCCTTGGTTCTTCAACTGGACCTACCCTGGTAGGTCACTGCAAGCTTAGGCTGTGTTCAGAAACAGTGGCATGATCTCTGAATTCAGTGCAGGAGTCCTTAAAATAGTACAATTCAGCCCTCAGGGTTGCAAAATCACAGAGGCATTTAGACTGGAAGGGGTCATCTGGTCCAGGCTCCACTTGAAGCAGTGCCAACTTACATCAGGGTCCCTTCCTTAACACATATATTTATATAATATAAAGATGATTTTTATATAGTTTCAATCCTTTGATAAATGTGTTTTCTGTAATGCTTATTTTCTTAATGCAACTATGCCATGACAAAAGGGGAAAAATTAAAGCCTTTAAAGGTAAAAATCTTGTCTAGCTACAAAGATGAGGTTTATCTATGGCTTTTCCTTATGTGGGTGACGGTGCTAAACCAGTATAGACTCATGGTACACCACTGAATTAAACCCCCATCATTACAAAACCTGCTTTGGCTAATGGCTTAAAAACATTCTGCTTTATCAGACTTACGTAATATTATGCTTTGTAGATCACATATCTTACGGCTATACTAGAAGCACTTATTCTGTGTTCAAGGTCCCCTTTCCTATATATCAAACAACACAATAATGAAGAATTATACTGAGTTGATAAAATATTAGAGAGAGAGAAGGAAGGAGAAACACATTTTTGCAATATTTTGAACCTAATGTCACTGGGATTTTTTAATGCATAAGAGGCAGAGTAATTTTGCTCTAGTTCCACATTAATTCCTGCACAATATGCATTGGGGATATTATTTTTTTACAAGACGTTTTAAAACAAGGCCTGAAAACAAGCAAAATCCATTACTGACTTACGGTAAATTCCTAAAGGATTCTCTGTACTTCTGTTCCTACTTCAAAATGGCTATACACACACACACACGAACAGATTCAGCAAACATGGCAGTATATTTTAAGATTCACTACCCTGAAGAAAATAAGACAAGAAACAGTAGACCCTATTCAGCAAATTTATTGTACTTCCTTAATTTCCAAACCTCAAAAGCACAATAGGCACTTACAGTACATGATCATTTTTAATTCCTAGAAAGTGATTTAAGATGGGAACATTCCTAACGATGACTTCCAACAAACCATTCAAACATGGCCCTGTTCCTAGATTTGAACACTCTGGTAAGGTTTGTAGTCTTACTGATGCTTCATATTTAATATGAAGCAGAATTAAACTTTTAAAACTGTTCTTTGCTGTGAAGTCAGGAAAAGTTAGTAGCTGAACTGTAAATCTGTGACCATATATATGCATATATATATATATATACACACACACATGCTGTATAATACCGCAGTAATGGAAAAGACGAATGATGAAAATGGTTTCCTTTAAATAAAAAAGAGAAGGGAAAAATGAAAGAAGAGATACAGTGTTATACTTCCTAATGTTATATAGAAAAGGAAGGAAAACTGGAGAGCTTACTTAGTTGTCTGGACAGAGTGTACAAACCATATCTATTGAAGCTATTCCTTGGGACTAAAGGGTTTTGGACCAGATCCTAAGGAAAGCTGTGGCTGCAGAACTGGGAAACAAGTTGGAAGACTGATGAATGAACCTCAGACCTTCAAAAGACTGAGAGTGAGGAGTTGACTTTGCATAGCTGAAGGCCTGGATGCTAAATAAAAATAAGAAAGCTAAAAATATCACAAAAGTTTTTATTATCTAGCAACAACAGCTCTGCCTATGATGTTTGGAAGAGCTGTAATATCTAGAAAGATACATGCAGGTGAGAATGAAATGGCACAAATATTTAACATCAGCACTGTCTAGCTCTTACCCCGTGTGATTTGGCTTAGATTGAGGATTAGCCAGGTAACTGAACTTGCCGTCAAACTGCCATGGCTCTTTGCTTGTTGTCAATCAGGATAGTGAGTAGCACATTTTACCAGCACTGCTCATGCTTACAGAATGAAAGGCATGGTAGATAAGTGCATTTCAGAAGTCTGCTTTTGAGATTGCAGATGGGAAGATGAGGCCAAGAGAGTTAGTTTTCCAGGTTTTGTTCTGCAAAGAGATTGCAGTTTTGGATGTCCAATTTGAGTCTTCTAGAGTAAAGCCACTGGTTGTCATGACTTCTCTCTGAGCTCAGATTCCTGTTGCTTCTCATAATCTCACATTGTCTTTACTCTGCAGTGGTTTATGTTCTGTTCCTTTCACCTCAAGCATCCCACTTTAAAGCACACAAAATCAGAGCCCACCCTGACAGATATTGCTCAAAGTCTCGAGTCTGCCATAAACACAGGGAAAAATCTCCAGGGCTGGGACCTGCAAACTTTTGTTGCCCTATTGTCCACAGCTGCCTAGACATGACAGATGTGACAAGATGAGACCTGATACGAGGATAGGCTCTCCTGAATCCTTTGTCACATCACTTCACCCATAGTGCATGCAAGGGACTGGGAGACACAACACATACCCTATATATATATGCACATACATAACCTCTCCCTTTGTTGCACATTCCACCCTAAGCCAAAGTTTTGGAGATTAGAAGAAGCAGCAGTGAACTCAAGTGGAAACAGGAGAACAGAAAGGTCTTTTGTTGTTACAGGAAAGATTTTGGTCTCTCTCCTACTACTTCCTTGTTATGTTTTACTAATGTATAAGCAAAATCTATCAGCCACTGAGATTTCCCCATCAAAAGCAGGGGAGGAGGAAGACTTCATCTCAGTTCTATTTTTAAAGCAAGAGAAGGGGGGCGAAAAATTGATTTTATATTTAGACTTTCAGACAAAGAAAGGGAAGATGGAGCTAGTAAAATGGTACGTTCAGAGTATGTTTTGGGTTAATGGGATGCTGATAACACAAGTCCTCAGCCTTACAAAAATAAAAGATCCCTGGCTTCTCCTATAAATTGCTGTGTCGTTTACGTATAAATGACTCTGCTCTATTTAACCCCCTCCTCTTTTTTTCCTTTGGACTTTGTATCATCTCCATCTATTCTGCCAGACAATAAAACAGCTGAACTCATCACCAGAATTTATAGGCTAAGGATTTGCTCTGGTCACCAGCCTAGGGCAATGCAACACAAAGAGGTTCAGTCAGGTTTAAAGAGAAGGAAGTAGCATGTGTACATGAGCGTATGACAGGGAAAAAATAAAGAGGATTATTTCCAATGATAATTCTTCTATAATCGCTACAAGATATATGGCTGTGTATGTGTATGGTCATGTATATACAGCTGAATTTGGGTTTGTTGAATAGGATATTCTTTGATGTCCTATATCCAACTTTCTTGTGAAATAACAAATGTGCCTGCCTGTAAAAGTCAGGTTTAAGTATATAAACGCATGCAGTTCCTGTGGGAGCTGTGTTCCCGTGCTGCTTTGTCCAGCAATGTGCAGGAGGTAGGAGGTTTTATTCTAGTGTCTGAAGAACGTATGAATGTGTATTACAACTACACATATGTTAGCATGTTCTGACTTGCTGAAAAGTCTTTGAGTGCTGCTTGTGAGTACGAAGGCTACGTGCTTCTCAGAAAGTCTGTATGATCATTAGCATGCGTATCTGTGTATTCAGGCACATATTGATACACACTGACTTGTATATGGTTATGTCACATTGTGTGAGTGCGTTTTGCCTTGTTTGAAAGTCTTGGTGAGAGTGTGTATATCTGCCTTTAAAAATTGCATTGCCGCAGCATATAAATATTTATATATGTAACTGTCATAAATCTGTCAGCTTGGCAAACGTATGAGTCGCCAAGGTAACTTTGGGAGATTTTTATTGAAGAACTCATAAGCTGGAGTTGAGGAATAGCTGAAAGAAATGAGAATTAATGGCTACTCAACATCACTATCATAAAGTTAGTTATCCCAAGTTTCAGAAAACGAAACAGACAGCATGTTGGTAACTACAGGCACAGTTTAAGTACACCGGATTTGCTAACAGCTTAATAGTTTGACTAAAACTAAATGACGGTACTAGGTCAGTTGCTATGTACTGCTGGGGAACGCTGGGCAGTCACACTTGGAAACCAAAGGCTGTTGTCCTCTTGTGCTACACTAGGATAGCTTTTGGAAGAGACGACAGGATTTTTAGTTGGTGTTTGAATGTGTGGCAACTTACAAAAAAATCCTTCAAACAAATGATTTTTTAATTGAAACCTCACTTGCATATAGGCAAGTAATCATTTGTCATTGTGCAGTTATTTAGATGTACTCGGTTATACAGTTAGCTTTGCTAAGTTTTAGTTAAAGGAAGAAGTGCAGTGGTTTGATATTGCAGGGATGTTACCAGAAACTGAAAACACCTTTTCCTTAGGGCTTGTCTGCACAGGAAAGTCTTTCCAGAGTAAGCTGGGCAGTGTTTTTCACCTGTGGCCCACTGGGCTCTGCTGGTTCACATAAAAAGCAGTTCAGAAAATAACTGAATTTTTGAATACACCAGCATTCCTTCTAATTCCCAGTCCAGCTTCCCCTGCCTTCCCAATTTCCCAGTGTAGACAAACCCTTCTGCCATGTCCGTGCACAAGGTGGTTTGTTATTGTAGGCTGAACTCATGTTACAAGTTTGGCATACCTGTTTGCCACTGGATTTGATCAAAGAAGCAGAGATCCAAGCTCTGGTTTGGTACCACCGGCTGCTGCTACCTCCAAGCTACATGGGTTATCTCTGGCAGTACTTTGAAAGCACAGTTACAAGATATGGCAATCATTACTTCGGGGGTACACAGTAGTTTCTTAAATGTAGGAATGCTCTTAAGTCTTAGTCTTCCACTGATTACTGGCTTAATAAATAATAATAATAAAAATCCTTGTGCGTTTTGTGGGGGGAAATAAGATAGGTGAATTTTTAAAATAAAAAAAAAAAATTAAAAGATGTGCTTACACTTCCAGTGCACTATCCCGTAAAGCACACCTTCAAAATCTGCCAACACAGCTGGTGTTGGGTTGTTTTATGGCACTCGGTTCAACAGCAAGCACACAGAGCCACAGGCCCTGTTTGGATAGGAGAGAGGTTGGTGAAAATTGGGAGCATATCCTCTAGGATTTGCAAATTAGCACAGGGGTGTGCAAGGCTAGGACCATTTGCACCCTGAGAGACAGGGCAGGGACTCACCTCTCCAGAGACACTTCTGCTTCTTGGGGAGACCTCTGCGATGCTGAGGATACAGCTGTCACAACATTTAAATATAACAGGCAAACTTTCATTTCCATGTAGTTAATTAATTTCCCTTCTATTATTATTATTACTTTTATTAGGCATTCACTAGGACTCCTGTTTCATGTCTCAGCTTAAGACTAAGCACTGCAGTGTCTCACAGACAGCTTCCAACTTTTCTTTCAGGCATTACATCAATTTATTTATTTTTAAGTACATATTCTTCTTAATGTCTTGTCTTTGGGTAGCAAAAGAAAATCACGAAACTAAGTTGTTATCTCTCAATATATTTATACATTTTGTATGTACAAATGTATGGAGCTGTGACTGTATATACATCCATATTCATCCACTCATATATGTGCACACCCACACACAGAAAGCAGCACATTTCTATGATATTAAATATGAGGAAAAGGTTTTTCTGGGCTGGAGAACTGTTTGTAGCTAGTGAGAGCCTTCCCTGTGGTAGGGAGCAGGATAAAAAACCGACAAGCTCAGGGACATGGGAAATCTCCACCTTTTTCTCCCAGCATCTTCCTGAGTTGTGGACAGGTTTACACCCCAGGCAGTAAGTTTGCCTACAGTATCTGCTAAACCAAAACACAGCCATCAGGGACGGATAGCAGGGGAATGACAGAAGCCTCTGGGATCATGGTGCTGCTCTCCACTTGTGCTTGCAGGGAACAAGCACCTTTCCTCCCCGCTTGGTCTGCCTGGCTGAGCAGAGCCTGCCTCCCATGGCACTGCTGTACGATGCCTTGCACAGGGACGGCTGGCCACACTTGGCAGCACTAGCAAATAACTTCTAAAGCTGAAAACAACTTTCGGCTTGATTTCCATGTAAGTCAGTCTTGCTTACTATTCATCAGACCCCTATGCCCTGCCCTCCTTCCTCAGGCATAATTGGCCTTTTCATTATTTGCACATTATGGAGATATCTTGCTTATTGGGGAGCATAGCAGAGTTGGGGAAGCAAGGAAAGGATGCTTCCTGACTGCACTCTTCCCATCTCACACACAAAATGTTCCTGTTTCTTTATGGTGGAAAACAAAACCAAACCCCAAGCCCCAAACAAACAAAAGCCGAGGTTGCAAGTTTTCAGAGAGCAACCGAGCAGTGCAGTACTATATCAAGATGGATTTACGACATCCCAGAGTGCAGGACAATTCCTTAAAACACACTCACAGTCAGGAAAGTGACTCTGTATAAAATGCCATCTGGGGTTTCCATATTTTATTTTCTCTCTCATAACGTTTCCAGGTTGAGTTTGTTAAGTCAAAAATAATTTTTTTTTCGCTTCCAAGTCTCAGCTCTCCCTAAGGATGGATCATGTATTATCTAGCTCTTACATTGTCTTAGAGGAGAAAGATTCTGCCAAAAAATACAGTTTGATTGTTTTCATCCTTACACCTTGTCTGTCACCTTGCAAACCTGTAGAATTTCTTTCAGAGAGCAATGGGAGGCTAAATACACCAATGCTCCTTTGAACCTACTTCACCTAGGGAAAATTATTTTAACTAAAAAGGTAGACAATGAAACAGAAGAATTGGAAATTTTTTTGCAGATGTTTTACAGTTGAGTCACATAAACCTGCCATTTTGAATTTTTTTTATTATGAACAGCTCTCTAACACAGTATCTAAAAATATTTAGATCTAAAACCTGTAAGGATATGTAACAGGTAAACTGAAATGTTTATTTTATTGTGCTGAGGGAACATACAGCTATTGTGGTAGCAGGGCTAAAAGATATCATTTGGGTCAATCCAAACATTTTTTAAAATATTTTTGTTTAGTCAGAAAAAATAAAGACAAGAAAAAATAACTGATTGTTCCTTGCTACTTGTACTGGTCCAGTTTGGAAACATGTGAGGAATGAAAAGGAATCAATGGTGCAGCCCAATGGAAAAAAAAAAAGTAATTTCTTAATTAAAAATTATGAATGTAACTTTTGTTGTGTAGAATTCCCTACAGAATAGCTCAGATCTTCCTCACTGTGACTTCCAATAGCTACTTCGAAAGCTGGCCTCGACATCAGTACAATTACAATCTTGCTGGCTAGCTAAAGTGAAGGGAGAGGCATCTCTTTGTGCATTGAGCCTTTAATTAAGCAATAATAAATGAGATCTACCCATAGTTCTGTGTGTCAGGCTTTGGCTTAGGAAATATAAAGACTGAGGAGCTGTGATTCATGTTCAAATATAATGCATGGTTAGGTAACATCCAAACTGATCAGAAAGGGGAGCCAAGGTCCTGATATAACCCAACCATTCATCACTTATCAGCTCTAACCTCTTGACAATCAGGGCACCCCTCCCTCCTTTGATAATAGGTTAATTAATTACCAATTAAGAAGTAATCTTACAAATCAGCTGTTGCCCTTGATAAGAATTAATTGCAAATACTTTTTGGGGAGGAACATATTAAATGGACCTTTCTTGAAAAGAAAATATAATCAGAAAGCAGATGAGGAGCAAGACTCCTCGAGCAGTTCCAGAGATAGGAGAATTGTCTGAATCCTCTTCAGTGGGGATGTGGATGACAACGGAACTCATTAACTTTATTTATTGAGGAATTATCAAGATAGTGATAAAACTGTTCTAAGCTCATTTACAAGCCTCCTTAGCCCACCCATGTACAAATCCCTCTGAAACAGAAACTTCACCCACTCCTCCTTCCAGTGGGGGATTTAAATGCAACCTAGCTCACTTTTCACTGAAATTAGGCAAGCTTGGGTAGGATTCCTGTCACTTAAGTTTAGGTATCTGGAAGGTAGATGTCTAAGCTCTGCCTGTAATCAGTGGAAATCTCTTCAGTCCATTCACATAATGAAATCCGAGCGTCCACTTGGGGGTGAGAGGAACTGTGGCCTAAACTTCAGTAACTCCTGTCTACCTACCCACTGACTCTAAAAGCAACCTCAGTCACTTGTTCAGATGGAGACACACATATTCTAGGCAGACCACTCTTTTTGGATAGCATTCAACTTGACCCTTTTACCATATCTAAACTTTTTCTGCTGTGCTGGTGGCATTAGACTTCTTTTAGAGGCAATAGAGGAAAACAGGCACCTTCCAGGATGGGAAGGATGCCGCTTTTTAGATGTCTGCTTTAGTATGAGAATCATCGTAAAAGTGCTAACTCTTCTCCATGGACCACAGAGGTTGTTTAGAGATACAGATGGTTATACCGTGTGATGTCTATGTTTGCTCAGATGAATCCCAGCCTAGATAGTCTGGCTGCTGTCTGCCCCAATGACACAGTTTCTTTAAAGGAATAGATTGGGCATCTGATGTGCTTGAAAACTACTTCTATTAGACTATTTCACTCAGCTGAGCCTGAGCTCTCATAATGAATGACCACAGGCTTAGGCTGATCTTAGCATAATATATGAAATATAAGGTAATCATGACAGTAGCTGATATCAGACTGCAATATTGAGTTCCAGAGCCAGATCTTAAAAATGCAGGCCTCTTCCAGCTTTCAGAAGCTTTGAAATCTGAGATCAAACCCATCAGAAAAACAGGTACCAGCTATAAAGAATTCAGTGAATCTAGATCTAAACTCCTCCAGAGTTGGAAGGGCTTTTCATGAGTAGTCTTGTCTAATAAGAATTCAAACTCTCTGGACCTCCTGATGTTTATCCATTACTAGAAAAATATATGCTTCATTTCCCATTCCCATTAGCATGGATAGCTGTGGCAAAGGTGCATGAGAACCAGCAGGTTTATAGATCTGTAGTCATATGAATTATCAGCAAGATGCTTTGAAGCCACTGGAGTCCGATATTTACATCTCCTGCACAGAGCCATCATGAAGTCTATGCATCACTTGAGTCCTACCTAAGCACTCAGCTGGGCTCTGCTCTCTCACATCCTGTGCCGCAGAGAGATCAGCCCAAACTATTGTAACCATCAGCGATATCTGGCTCAAATTTTCAGGAAGAATTTGAAGATTGGTTCTTATTCTATGGTTGAGAGTTTGCTTATTTCTTATGATAACTAAGTAGATAAAAGGAGTGGCATATAACAGGGTCTTATACTTCAACATTATATTCTCTCATGGGGTAATTATTAGACTGATGATCTGATTTTTCCTCCCATCACTTTTGGGGGTTTTGTTGGTCAGAAAGAACTGAAAATACTTGCAAGAAAATTCTGCTAATAAAGAAAATCTCCCAATCTGTGCAGAGAAGATTGGAAGGGAAAAAAAAACCCAACAACAAAATAATAAAACCCACACACTTCTATAATTTCAAAATAATAATGATTCAGTAATTTCAAGACAGGAAGTGTTGGGTAAATGTCACTAGAAAATTACTTTCTGTTTTGAAATTGCAGTTCATACCTAAAGGACTAATAAACATAGTAAGATAAAAAGCAAATTAAACAGTTTAAAAACATGATCTTCAAATATATTCACCTGATCTAATCTGATTTTCTAAAATGTTTATTTGCCACATTTTTCCCAATTTTACTTTCCATCACAACTGGTACAAAAAATATTATATAAAAAGCTATCTCAAAAACTCTTCTTCAATGGGAAGAAAGAATTCCTGTCCAGCCCTGATGTGCCACTGCCCAGTTTTGGATATATAATTAGAATAACATTATTTAGCCATTCCATTGCTAATGAAGAATCTCCTTGAACTCAGTGGTAGGGGGTAGCGTTTGTGCTGGAGGAAGACCTATTTTTTGAGCCTCCCTGTCACCATGAAATTCTAAGTGGCCGCAGAAAGAAGCGTAAGAAACACCACGAAGTCACAGACGCCAACGGGTCTGTTACAAAAACATTTGCTGCTAGGAATATGAACAGCATTGTTTCTATTTCTAACTGCAGCACAGTTCCTAAAATGTTTTCCCTAGAGCCATGCAAACCTGTTGTTGCAAGAAAATGAATAGAAACTAGGTTTCTTAGGTGTTGGGTTTTTTTTCCCCTGATCAACACATGGGGATTTCAACACATGAAATTTGGCTCCTGTATATTCAGAGCCTTCTGAGTTTGATAAAAAATGTTGGTCTCAGATCCAAGCAAAACGTTTATTAGTTCTTGGGTGAGATTCAGAGTTTCGTTTCAAATTGGGAAAACTCTGCTGGTGAAACCCAACATCTTTATGAGTCTCAGAATAAACAGGAATGTGAAATTCAGAGATATATATTTTTTTTTTAATCTACAAACCTGTCCGAAACTGGAACATAGCCTCCTCTGAACAGAATCCCTAGAGATTCACAGTCCCTGCTAACCCTTCAGCCCTGCATTCCTCACCAAATAGATGTCATACATCATTTCTGAAACTCAGACTGCAAATGGGAGCTGAGAATGTGCATTTCCTAGAGGCAGGAGTAAATGATTCCCCTGACATCTCTTTCTCATATATGGTGTTCCACCACCTATTGTCCACTCTGTACGCTTCCTTCTCCCTGGTAATACCCCCAAGAGATGGCTGATGTCCCACAAAATAACCAGAGAATGCATCTTTAATTGGGTCCAGAAGAAACTTTATTACCCTGTAGCTAGCTTCTTTGGTTTTTTTCTATAACAAATTATCCTAATGATCTGACCCAGGACCAGATGTTAATTGCAATGGAAAGTAATCAATTTCCTTTACTGAGCGTGAACTCATTTGCAAGGTTAGTCAGTGAGCAGATATGGAGTTCTTAATGAGGCAAGAACCTAGCAGACCTTCTGGGTTCTTTGTGTCGATTCCAGGTTTACTGCATTGCACCCATTTTCACTCTACCCATCTTCAGCCAGGCCACCCCGTTAAAAAAAGTAGCAATGAAAAAAATCGCAATCTGTCTCTAATCACTTGGTAAAGGATGGAAAAAAAATAATAACAAGGCAACAACCACAACCATCTGAGAGTGGTAGATTCTGAGAGACAAAATCACCCTCTGTATATATATAAAAATAAAAATAATAAATATGTAAATCACACAGGAAATTATGGCTAACGGCATGTTGTTTAATAGAGGGTATTATTATAAATATGGGAGATGCTCAAACAACAAATTAAGCCTGCAGTATTCCGAGAAAGAGCTCAGAGGACGCAACCTAAATTCTAACTTGGCTGCTGTCTTCAGTGCTTCTGTGCTTTCGTCTGGGTTTTATATTACCACTGAGCACAGCTTTAAGAGGGAAAGGTTGGGCCATCCAGAGCAATAAAAATATAAAGAGGGGAGGGTGGGAGCAGAAGGAGGTACTTAATCTTCCAGTGAACTTCTCAAAAGATAGTTTTGTAAGAAAAAGAGCTTTCACTATGGTTGGATGTGAAGGGTATTTTCTGTCCTGGGGAAGACAGGAGGAGGAAGGTTATCTGTTCAGCAGCCACCATGATAGCTGTAACAGTGCAACCTCTAGTGTATTTGCACCAGTGGAGCTGAAAATTGGAGTAAACACCATTGTTGTGAAGAGCAGTTTAGCCTGCCTACCTAGGGGCTGCAGTGGGGCAATTACACCCTACTGCTGCTTATGATAAGTCTCTCTGAAGAGAGACACTCTATGAAACAACTTCTTTTCTTTTTTATTAAGACAGGATAACCTTCCCCTCCAGCTCGCTCTCAATTCCTAAATCTAAAGCAAGCCCTGCTGCTTTTCAGCCTGATTTTTAGTGTACAAAATCCCATATCCACCATTTTACGTGTGAAAGGGGACCATAAATTTAAATCAAGGCCTCTTCCAAACAAACTTAGTTTTAAAATATTTAAGAATTGGTCCCACTCCATCAAGATTGAATGTCATATCTCTGTTAATTGGGAAACTTTAGATACAAAATGAAATATTTTTTTCTCACGGGGTGATCTTCCACAAAATCCTCCAAGGTATACCAGCTGTCAGAACAATCTATCCCATGGATACTGCTGGACAGGAGGAAGAAAAGCATGCTATCAGGCAAGTGATAATAATGCCTAGGACCATCACCCCCTTTCAGAAGAAGGTGTCTCCCATCTCCAGTCCCAGCAAATGATTCTGGGAATTCACATTTTTGGGGACTGGCAGTACCACTCCAGGGAGGTGCACAACTCAGGTCAGCCCAGACACGAGGACGATGTGCTATGGAAGAGGGGGAGGCAGGTGAGCAAGAGAAATCTAAGGGAACAAGAATTAATTAAAGAGGCGGAGGGAAAAAACATCCATCTCCATAATATATTTTTATTCATATATATTATAGCATCTAATTGCAAAACTGAAATCTCAGTGGCCCCCAATGGAGTTACATAAAGCACTAGTAATTTTCAGTGCATTCAGCTAGAAAGGGGTATTGGAAGGTGCATTCTGCATCTGTCTGCATTAATAAATAGAGGTTCAGTAAGAGACTTTCTCAGTGACGAGGTCACCCCCATGTTGTGCCTATATTAGAGACCCTTTCAAAGTGCACACGACAGGTTGTTCTGCTACGTCAAGGACAGGGTTCGACGAAGCCTGGCAGCTTCCCAATTTGTTTGAGGTGAATACGAATCCTGGGGTGTGCCCGTGGCTGAGGAGGAAAATGTGCTTTTCACTGTCATCTCTAGTGCACTTTCAGGGGAAAAATCTGAGTGGGGGATTTAGCATGGGGTGGCTTCCCCACCAAATTGAGTTAATTGGGAAGGATGTTTAAGGAAGAAAATGTATCATCATGGTTCTGGCTGAGGAGATCGAGTGTGCATCAGCTCTGCTCACAGCTCTGTGTATACCCTGGAGTTATCTCAACTCAGGCAACAGGGCAAACGTACTTTATAAAAGTCCTTTCCTAGCAGTCTTTCAAGCTCTTATCTGGCCTGTTTATACATTTAAAAAGGAAATCAGAGGAACAAGTGACTGTCACTGAATCTGTGAGAAGACAGGCCTGCTAACTACTTGTGATGTTGGGTGGCTGAAGACTTTGGACCGTCATGCTGCAGAGGCAGCCCTGGCCATAGCCAGCCCCAGCCCTCGAGTCCATCACACCCCTCTCTGCCTGAAACAGGGAAGGAAGGGCTGCCGCTGGGGCTATTAGGCACCGAGCTGCTTTGGCAAAATTGATAACAGCGCAGTGAAGACCTCAAACCTCTTCACCTGGAGTTTGATCTTATCTACTCACAGCTCTTGCAAGCCCAAAGTCCATTGATCTGCCTGTCAGCTACCAGCCCAGATATCTGCTTGAGTAATCACTGCAGATCCAAAACTCTGCATATGACTTAGATACCACTTTTTTCCTCATTTTCCCTTTCCCCATCTCGCCCAAAATAACAATGACACAACTGTTATTTTCACCTGTTCCCCGGAAGAGATCCAAACCACTTCCCTGTCTACTTATCACCTCTCCTTTCTCCTTCTCTCAGAGTCTCTCTACGCACCAAGATAGAAACATTGTTTGCTGGACATTTAGCGAATATGCCCTCGCTTTCATGAGGTTGCTTATGAAAAACTTCAGCAGAGGATGCTGAATGTTACTAGGGAGTGCACTAAGTCATTAAAATAAAGCTGCAAAGAAACTGCATGAAATATCACAGGTTCACAACCTGTGCCATGAACCCCAGACCCCACACAAACACATTTTCTTGCTCCATGAAGGGTCAGCTTTGGACAGACTCAGACAAATTCAGCCAGGCTTATTAGGCTGGGCTCCCAGCCAGCATGTTGGAGCTTGCAGCAGGGCTCAGAAGAGGGGCTTGGGTGCAAGGTGTGGGTGATGCAGGCGGTGGGAAAGTGCAGATAGCAGGAAAAGAGGGAGGTGGAGGCAGTGGCAGGAACCTGGGGCGCAGGGTGAGGACGCAGAGGATGCTCAGGGAAGGAGGGGGAGAGATAGGGTCAGCAGCCAAGGCAGCAAGAGCACACAGAGGAAGAGGAGATGGCAGAAAGGTGTGGATCGGGAGACTGCCATGACGCTGGGCTTAGTCACCCACTCCAGCGGTAGCCGATGTGCCAGTGTCCCAGCAAAGGCAATCCCCCCGCACACGGCACTTAGCCAATTGTGCAGTGCTGCATGTGGGGAAAAAGAAACTTCTTCCTGACCCCTGCAGGCAATCAGTTTACGCCCTGAAGCATGAGATTTGATTAGCCTCATTATCTCAGCTTACATAACTGTAAACGTTATTAATGGTAATAAAATTATCTAGCGTGTTTTAATAATACAGCCACAGTATTTGTCTCGATGACCTCCCGTGGCTGTAAATCCCACAGGGGACTGGCACACAACATAGTGGTTCTTTTTATTTATTCTAAATTTACCAGCCATTAATTTCACCAAGTCACTCCTTGTTCTTTTGTTATGGGATGGAGCAAGAAGAAGCCGATTAGGTCTCAGCGCACCTTTCCTAATATCGAACACAAGTAACTCCAAGTCTGATTAATAAGTTTGGGAGTAGACACCACCAGGCCTTCAAGCCTGGGATTAATCCTCTCTCCCTTGCTATCAACAAATGTATTCCCATGATATCATGGGACTTGGCCTGGACTCTTTAAAACCCACCATGCAGTTAAGGAGATTTAGTATGCTAGATGTGAACTCACCAGTTACTTGAAGCCTACGCTACAATTTTGGCTTCCAAGTATCCCAAAGTAACACGACTGCCCTGACCACTGCGGAGAGGTCTTGCCAAGAGAGATGCAACAGCATCACTTTGGATTTCAGACATAACATCCTACTCCATCTCTGATGTTCTGCTTTCTTCCTCTGCTGAAGTAACCAAGCAACAGTGCAAATCTCTCTCCTGCCAGAGGATGACGTTTCCCCCAGAGGTCTTCCCCAGCACATACTCAGGGAGTGTTCAAGAGAGGTAAAGCTGGAGATGGCCACAAACTTTTCCTTAGGCGATGCATGCTTGCTCCATACTATGAGAGGTGAAGGAAACTCCTGCCTTGCCTCGTCTTATGCAGAGAAGTAGCTGGGCAAATCAGATAAAGAATGAGAGAACAACCTATTCCTTGTCTTGCCTGCAGCAGATTGTACCTGCCTATACAATTTTTATGTAGGAAAAATGCTACATTTCTCAGGAAATGCTGAGAATCTGCTCCCATACCTATACTTTTAAATATAAAGGATGGTATTATGGGACAAAGTTAGGGATAATCTGGAGAGTAGAGGAGTAATAAAGAGTTACTACTTTACTGTGCTTCTGAATATGGTGCTGTACTGTGTTCTCACATAGGATGTGGGGGGAAATATAACTTCGGCTTTTTCTTTCAAAGGTAAAGATACAATGATATAATTGATATTCTTTGCTTTTTAAAAAAAACTAGTTTTTGCCTGCTTGTTAAAAATACCCTATGTAAACATTTGTTCATCATCACAAATGATGCTGTCCCTAAGTGACTAAATCAAAATGAGCCTAGCTGAAAATAAACAATAAGGTCAACATGGAGGTTGTGTTGTTGGTTGACCTAACATAATTTATAACTTTGATTAAACCCTTCCGTTTCCTGTTTCTCCATTTGGAGAAACCCTTTGTAGAGCTATTCTGATTCAAATGAGAAACTGGGGTAAAGAATTGCTCTGGTTTGTAAGAAAGAGGGCAATTCTTCAGAAACCACATCAGGGTCAGGGAAGCAGCAGTGGGATGAAGGACGAATTTGCTCTGCGCACCATGATTACGACATTTGTTCACCTGTAGCATATGCACACAAGGTCCCATTCCAGAAGCCGTTGTGTGCTATTCCCTCCTGAGGATACCACGGGTCTTCAGCGACAAACTGTGCAAGATCCAGATCTGTCTTAACAAAAAGACCCCTGAGATTTTAATCTACATACCCTCAGTAGTTTTGGGAAGAGGGAGTGTAGGCTCCTGCCTGAGGGTACAGCTGCTAATATTACCATTGGGCTGCGTCCCTTTCACCTGTTTGACCAAGAGCTCTTTAATGTTAGAGCTGAATCCAGCCAGTGTCTTCAGGCCAGGCAGAAGGAGAGTCCCTCGTTTCGGGCAAGAGCAGTTCCCCAGTAAAAGCAGCAAGAGGCAGAGCGGTTCCTGCAAACCCCGTCACCTTTCAGAGAGAGGGGCAGGTCTGGGTGAGCCTTATGGAGACCCAGTGTTCTCCGGGCCTTCTCCATGTGAATGCTGCTCCTTGTTACCACCACGACAGCACAAATCTGTGTAGATAAACTCTCCACACTGAAGGCAGAGCTGAATTCCCAGTCCACAGCATTGACCTACTAGTTAAGCACTGCAGTGCCGTTTGCTGGATTCCCAGTGCAAACATATGCTTTCAAACACAAATTGGGATTCTTCTAGCAGATTAAAGCTGTTTTCCTTCCCTGGAAAACAGCCTGTGAGGAAGAGAGCTAAAGGCTCGGCTGCCTCATCGTGCTCCCTGGCTCAAGAGGATTTAATATTCAAGTCGCTCGTCTTCCATCCTCCCCCACCCCCCTTCCCCTCTCCCCCCCCTTCCCCTCCCCCCCCGCAGACCAACTCCACGTCTGGTGCCTTCCTCCTACCGATTTCCCTCAGGTCAGAAGAACTCTGTCATCAATCCCCCACTGAGACTTATTTCCAAAGATCAGCACTGACCCAGAAGTCACTTGGCACTGCACCATCAGAACAGCGTGTGCCGGCGCTGCTGAGAGGAGAATCTCACAGAGACCGGATTCAGGATGTCGGGCCGTCTGCTAAGCACTTGTCAGGCTTCTATATTTCAGAAAGAAGTCTTTATGCAGCTGACCCGGTGACTGGAGGATGTATTTATAAAACAACACACAAGGGCCAGGCTGGTTGACCCCATCGTAACACTCTGCATTGCTGAGCAGAAGGGCCCATGCTGGATTCTTGGTTCTCACTGCTCTCACCCAAAGACGGGAGCGGGGCAGGAGGAGGCTGCTGCAGAGCCTGGAGTCAGGGGTGGGGAGGGGGCAAACACTCAGTGTTGGGGATGTGCTGTGGGATGAAGGTCTATAAGGAGAGTGGATAGAGATGCATGTGGGTTACTCTTTGAATTCAGCACCCGGTCATGGGCAGAGGGCATCCCTGGGGTCACACAAGAGGAAGGACCTCCTACTCAGGGCTGGTGTGAGGTATGGACCAGGTAAAAAGGATTCTTCAGCTCAAGAGCCCTCACTAGAAACCCCACACAACACCATGTAGTCTTTCCTGCTCTGGGACTTCAGTTGTTCCTCAGTGGATCACAGGTTCATCAGACACCTTCATCTGGCAGAGAAAGTCCAGGGACAAGGGAGAAGCAACAGCACTGTCCTGCGGATATACTTAGTCCAGGAAGCGGCAGGGCAGTATCTACATGAAGGACTGTTTGTAAGCATAAACCAAAAGGTAGCTTAGACCTTGTGAAAAAAAGAACAGAGCCTTATGCTACAGATTAAAGAGGTAAGGCACTTTCCCCAAAATAGACAATGCAAGGAGATGTCTTGGCACTGAGGAGCTAATCCTTCTACCTAGAGGTTTCCAACCCATTGGGATTTTGTCTGTGTCCTGCAGCAAGTGGTAGCCCCGCACAGCTCATCATGTCTCAAGACAACATATATCCCTGCAAAGGAGGGAGCCTTCTCCACATGAATACCGCGTACAATTTGCAAACATCCCTCACACAATCTCTGTGGTCAGAGCCTGAACAAACTGATACATTTTTCATTACAGCCTAAATATATCCTCTCGGTGCCTGCCAGATCAGAAGACACAGAGGTTTCCCAAATCTGGGGCCACTGGATTGCATCCTGCATGCAGACGTGGGACAGCTGATCCCACAGTCAGAGCAGGACAGATGGAGAAAAGTGCCTTGCTTTGGATACATAGATGCCAACCATAAAGGAACCTCATGATAAAAAACAATTGCACTGACTGTGTTCAGAAGCTAACTGGGACCGTACCTTTTTGCTGCATAAAGGGAACCCATGCCAGCGAGCATCAGTGCTGACTTCGCCAGGCTTAGCTGGTGTTTCTAAGCAGGCAAGCGCCAAACAACAGTGATGTTTATTCAAGCAGTTTTGAAGGTGCAGATCTGAAATTTGAACCACAGCTTTTCACTGTGGTTGGTCAGATTATGACATACCATTATGGTTCTGTCTTCCAGGGTGAACGAAATACATTTTTGTGGTGATATTTCAAGTTGTCATGCTCATAGCTTTGAATTTTGCATTCTCTGAATACTGATAAATCCTCAAGGATTTAAGCATTCGGAAGAAGGGAAAAGGCCACTAATGGGAGATGGAGAAAAAATTAAAAGGCGTTACAACATAATGCATAGCTAAACACAAGCATACACAAACACACACACTCACACAATCAACTCAGTCTTAGTTTTAATGGAATTACTCTGGGAAGAACAATTCCTTACACTCCAGGAATTACCGGGTGAATTTCTCCAGCCCATGTTATGTAGGTCAAAGCAGATTATCACAGTAGTCCTCAGGGCTTTAACATCTATGAATATACCCAGCTGATTGCCGAGCAGGCCTTTGGAGTGGCTCGATGTAATGTGTGCTGATACCCTTCAGACAGAGAGGATGGGTGCATACCTGAGCTAAGAGGACTGTATTTTTAAGTTATAACTCACGATTTTCAGTGCTGAAATGATGGATTCACATCCCAATTTGCTTACTTTCCCAGACTTCACTTTGATTTCTGTGCAGTCTGAGAAAGGGATATGGGACTTCAACTGTCACTGCACATCCACGGGACAGCTTCTGCTGGCAGCGGGAGTTAAAATGTCTTTTCCTACCCTTTTCTCAGGATGGCACTGGTGCTTATCTTACTCCACATGGGTCCTAAACCAGGCCTGGTCAGACCAGCTGCATGAGCTAGTTCACCTCAAGCCTGATGAGTGCTACGCCGGTGCAGCAGGGAGAGTACGAACGCACAGCTAAGGGCAGGAGAAGGCACTGCCCCTTTTTATGGCAGCTCGCCATCAGAGCTATTTACTTATATCGTCAAAACACGTCCTTTGCTGTCCTGACTTAGGAGCTCTGGTGATTTATGTGGGGCTGACTTCAGACATCACTCCCCTCTAACTCAGCTAAGTGCCTTAATAGCGACGGCAGAAGAACCGAAGCCGCCTCCTTCCCAGTGTCTCGGCAGAGGACGGCTCCAGCAGGAACCAGGGCTGGCATCTGTTGCACGTTGCGTTAGGACCCCGGGCTGTGAGCTGTAGCAGCATGGAGCAGACGTGCCTTCTGCTCCGCCGCCTTGTCTGTGGGGAGCAGCAGACGCTGGGGAGAGAGGGAGACAGGCACCACTACAGATTCCTTATCATAAAACACCAGGAACCCTGAGTCAGAGCAGGGGCCAGGTCTCGAGGCGTTTTTATCTGCACTCTTCCAAGCACAGGTCCAGCTAATTTTCAGGGTCCTCTTCTCCCTCCTCTCCCTCCACATAAGGACTGAGTTATCAGGACCTCAGTATTCATCCCACGGCACAGGTAAAACCAACATTAATTCTTTGCTCTCCCATCTCACCATTTCTATTTCAGGAGCTCTTGGTACCTTGGGATGCAGCCCTTATACTCTGAGTTTAGCCTACAGGTAAATCCTCAGAGGTGGCTGTAGCTACTCTTTCTATGCCCATTGCTTTAAAAAAATATAATAAAAAGATGCCCACATTAGTATGCAGAGAAAGCCAATTTATACAGGGCATTAGACATGCAGTATAAATGAGGCTACAGGAAGAGCAGAGTGGATGGTGAATGTTTATGGAATAAGTTAACAACTGGGAATGATATTGCATTTTCCATGCAAGCAGACAGACAGATATAACATGGTCCCAACAGGGAAGAATAAATCCCTGTAGTTTGTGGCCTACTTTCAGCTTCATTAATGGAATAAAGGCCACGAGGCATGATGTCATGAAATTAGCTTCCTAATTAAACATTGCCTTTGCCTCTCTTCCCCTCCCCTCTCTGGATGAAGTCAGTGGCTTTGCTGGCTCAGAGTGCTTGCTATTTGTCAAGGGTTGAAACTCCTTCTGAGCAGGGTGTTTAGAAGCCTTTTCCAGTATCTCACAACAGCATGATCTGCAGTTTGAAGCCCAAAGACTGGCACCCTGGCTTCTCTTTTCAGGACACCTTGAAAGCCAAAGGACTCTTTGATTCTTAGACATACCCATCTCCTTTCAAACACCTGCCTATGCAACTTTCTCCAAGAATCTCTGAAGAAATGTGCTATGTATAGCTCTTAAGGATCCTAAAGCAAATTTGCTGGCTGGGACATTTCAATGATACAGTGGTTGCTTTGAATTTGTTCTTTCACCCCAACTTTTCACATAAGAGTCAGAACACCAGCCATAACTTTGGACTGTACAACCCAAACTGAGTGATGAGCCTGCCTTGTTAAGCAGAAGGAGATTGGCTCTTTGTTGTCCTGTCCTCTCCTTGTTACTCCATGCCCATCACTGCTGAAGAACCAGCCTGATTGCCTGAGGTGGAAGCAGATTAAAAAGTATATTTTTTTTCCTTCCTTCCTTCCTTCCTTCATTCCTTCCTTCCTTCCTTCCTTCCTTCCTTCCTTCCTTCCTTCCTTCCTTCCTTCCTTCCTTCCTTCCTTCCTTCTCCAGGCATGCACAACAATGTTGAGGAGCTGAGTCTCTGCCTTGTGAAAGGAGACCAGAACCAGGTCATACCCCACCCTCTCCAACCCTGCCTAAGAGCAGTGAAGAAGTAAACCCAGAGGACATCCTACTAAAGAGGGGAAGATCTAGCCTTTTCCTCTTTTTCTACTTTTGCAATCTTTTAATTGGTAAATCCGCTGTTTTCCTCCATGGTTTGTTCTTACTGTGGGTGATTCATACACAGGAAAAAAAAAAAAAAAAATCAATATTTTCCCTATTATGTAATATTTTGGTTTACAATAGTAACTCCAGGAAGAGACCAAAATTCAGTACTTTTACAAAAAAATTGGTCACAGGCTTTCAAACTAATCCAAAGTTTGTGGCAGCCTGGTATGCTCTTGTAATGCAATATCCTTAGATCAAATCCTTAGCATAGTTATAATCATAAGCAAACTAGACCTCCCCCAAGTTTCTGCTCATCCATCACTGGCATGAACCTGTTTGTTACTCTTTTCTGAATCTGCAGTATGGGGAGTGCACTGACCTTTCTCCCAGACAATGTCCATGGCTTTACTTTGTCCATTCAGCTAAAAATGCTGCAAATACAGTATGGCCATGAATAATAGAGAGCCCCAAAGTTGATGTTGCCAAGAATGGGTGACTCAGGAAGTGGTTCAGACATATGCATGAGAACATTTAGCCCTGCAATTCATCAAATGTAGATGCGTTGCTCAGATTTATCATTTTTATTCCAATACTAAAGCAAAATCTACTCTATTTATTTAAAAAGTAACAGCCTCTGCAGCAAAGTAGTTCCCTGAAGATGAGCACACCCCAGTGTGAGGCCAAGATCCCACTCTCCTTGCCTTCCTCACTCAGGTTGTGTGATGGGGATGCACATGTCCTGATACATCTCTGTTTTAGGGCTCATAGTGTAGGGCAGCAACATCCTGTGGAGTTTTGGGTGGGACAAGGCTCTATTTTGCCCATATTAATCTCCATATATAGACCCCACAGCACTGGAACCACTCTTCTAATTTATCACCTATGGACACCCTACATCTCCTTAAATCCCATGTGTAACAATCTGGGGATTTAGAAATGAGCTGAACTGCTCTGTAAAGGTGAATGCACCATTGGAGTCTGACTGATATTCAGGGACTCAAATTCCCTTTGCCTCAGCTGTCTATCCCCACTTGATGAACCACACTGATGCTGGCAAACTGAGGCACAAAACAAGAAAGTGAGGTGCACAAGGTCATGAAAGGAAGGGATAATGGAGCTGTATGCCAATGCTCCAAAATATGATCTATAGCCTTAACCCCAAATCAAACATCCTATCTAATCTAGCCTGCACAGCTCCTCCCCTCTCCCCCTTCCTGCTCTGCCATACAAATCCCAGTGTGATACTACTACAGGGCATCCCTGTAATGTATGTTAAGTAAGTGTGTGTCTCCGGGTGCGCTTGTCTCCCATTGAGATGGAGCTATTTTCTCTCACTCGGCATCTTTTGTGCAGGTGCATGCTTTACAAACAGAAAAATCAGCACTCTGCAAAAGTGTTTCTGTTAACATTTATCACCTCTTCCCTTAGTCATCACCACAGCAGCCCTCCCCGGGGAATGGGAATGCTAATTCAAGGGAAGATGTAATGCTAGCCCGTTGGGAGCCCTGGATTAGAACAACACCACAAAAGAGAGAAGGAGGAAAAAAGAGAGAGAAAGACAGAAAGGGAGAAAGAGTCCTTCTAAGACAGAGACAGAGAAAGAGTTGAAGTCTCATTCCCTTTTATTGCAGCCCCATGCTTTTTAATTGTTCCGCCCGAGTAAATCCTTCCTCTGTGATCCTGTTGTTAATGAAAAAGTCCATTGCGGTCATTCTGCTTGCTTTAAGCTTATGCTTGTCCAATAGTTTCTTGAATCCCAGAGCTGTTAATATATCTGGAGTGGAGCAGCTGCAGGGCAACCTATTTCTATGATAATGTGTATACAGAGCTTTTATCTTTTTTCGGGGGGGAGGTTGAGGGGGGGCAGGTGGGAAGAGGAGAGTGATGTTTAACTGTTATCCCCTTTCCTCTCCTTCACCTCTGATCTTTCTCCTAAATATTTCCAAAGGGTCTACCAAGAGCCCCAGGTGTTACTATACAACTTCAATTTTGATAGGCCACTTTTAGTGGCTGAGACTTTATCTATGTCTGAGTTGTATAAGGTTCACTGTTGCCACTGCAAAATCATGAGTGTACAATGGTTAATCTTTATAAAGAACTAGGCTGGTAAAATGAAAATCCCAAGCTATCCCAAAGTGCTTTCAAACTACAGCAAAACCTCTGGTTCTGAATTCCAGAAGTAAAATGATTTCACCCTCCAAGAGTTCCCATAGATACACAGTGATTGAAAATGAAATCTGGAGTTTCACCCTATAAAATTGTAAAATGTTATAACATGAAGCCAAATCATTTTGCAGACTCTATCCAAAACTGCCAGCATCTGTGTTTGAGGCGTCTACGTGTCATAGTACCACATAGAAACCTATTATAATCGATGTCTACATAGTTGAATTTAGTGCTCATTTCCCTGCCACACAGGTTGGTCAAAAAGTATGTTCTTTTTTTCCCCCTCCATTCCTCTTTCTGATGAACGTTTTAAAAATTAACACGAAACAAGCTGAAATCTTCCAAAATGTCTCAGATGCCCCTCAAAAGACAACAAAACCCCAGCTCCATCCCTCAATTTTCCCCTTTAAAAGGCCAAACACATTTTTAATAAGAAAAAAAAAAATATATATACATTAGCTACAGTTTTCTAGTACACGATATTCCTATTTTTAGCAAGAAGTGTAGTAGAGTGAGGATTGCCCTACAAAGCTAAGCATGATGTGTAAAAATAATCAGCACATTGAGACACAGAACTTTGCTATGTTACCTGTAGAGATCCTTTGGATCTCATTTGTATAAGGAGAGACTTCCTTCAGTTATATGCATCAAAATCACATTCAATTTGAAGACTGTAGCACACAACATTTTCCTTAAAACTCTGTTAAAACCAGAGAGACCTCTGCAGGCAATGAAGAAGTAGGAAAGAACTCAACTCTTCCTCTTTTATTTTTTAATATCATCCAAAACCAAATCATCCAAACCACAAACTTTTTTTAAGTGTTGGCATCACAATCTCAACCTTGGTGAAAGGTGTGGCCAAAAGACAGTGAAAAATCAAGCTGTTTCCTTTTGTTCTCCACCATGCTATAAAACGGGTGATTGCTCTACCTTCCCCCCAACCCCCAGTAATTATTTAGATGATATTGTCACAGAAGGGCCAGATAACAGAAAACTTGACTCAGTCTCTCAAAGATACTTTGGGCCTAAAAAGGGCAACGACACTTCACTTATGTTCACTGAAGAAAAGTTTGGAGATCTTACTCAAAAGCTTTTGAGATACAAAAGAAGTTATATTCACTGTTAAAACACAACCATGTAGCAATGTAGAATTTTACTTTTTTTCCTGTAGTTCTATATTTTAAGGCAAATATTCTTCTGCTAAACCCAGGAAAAAGAAAAATTCAATGATTAGCATCCTGCAACTTTGCATTTTTCTCTATCTAAAGACAACACTGTGTCAGTGAAAGGTCTTGTTTGAGCAGCTGGAGACCTGAAGATTTACATTTTCAGACAGTGTAGAATAGTTTGCCAATGACAACAGCTCTAAAGGTGAAAGGAAAATTCAATCTGAAGCTTATTCAAATCCTCAGCCTCCATTTAACTGCAGCCCAGGTAATGATCCTTAAGAGCGCTGTACCTGTCCGGTTGTTGCAGGTTATACTCTACTAATCCTTCCCCATATTGAATCAAATTGATGCTATATCTGCAATGAAAAATAAATGGGAGAGAGCAGGGAAACAAGAGGAACCTATTCGACAAAAACAACCAAAGATTCATTTGTAATCTCATATATCAGGCACGCTACCTTTACAGTGAGAGGTGTTACTCAGTCAAGCTTCTGTTGACATGTTTTGACAAAATTCCTTTCTTCAGGTTGTTTGCTTGATCCTAGAGTGCACAAGATTAGAGCCCTGCTGTTTTATACATTGCACAAGCTCCTAATAAGGAACAGTGTCCGGTCCCTAGAGTACTTAAATTAAAACAGACACGACAGAGAATAGGAACAGTAATAAAAGCAAAGACAAAAGTTGAAGGGCATCGTTTTCAGAGAAGGCTCAGATACTAGAAGCTTTCAGAGCCCAGTTCTTTTGATTGTCAGGCAGGGTACAGTGGAGTCTGGTGCAAATACCAATTCTGGAGGAGAGGACAGGACAGCTGGGTTTGCTGCTGTGTGGACATATCTCCTGGCTCCAAATGAGCTCAGGCATTTGTACCTCAGAGCTCCCCTCTGGTGCAGACATTGCTTGGAAATCACTCTGAAGCTCTGAGATCACTTTGTTGCTTTTGAAAGCCTTATTAAAAAATTAATGCACAAGGTTGGTTATCAAAATCCTACCAGAACTGGGATCAGAATGGAGGTTTCCAACATGGTAGGCCGAGGTCCACATCAGAGGAGAGAGAAGGGGGAAAATCCCTCTAAAATCACTGTGTTTTTTAAAATGTGATTTTTGTCACTAAAACTATGGATGGTGAATAGTGTTAGGTAGGGCTGAACTGCAATCTGCGCTGTGGATTTGGAGCTATATTTGTAGCTCAGACAGCTTTCTCCAGGGGTTGAGTTTTTCTGTTCTCTAGCAAAGGTACAGAATTCACATCTAGAGTCACCACTGGAGACCAAAGACTTTTGATTTTAAACAACAAAACCAAAACAGAAATCCATCATGGATCTGGCTGAGACTAATATATTTGGCTAGTTTAAGGGCCAGGTCCTGGCACCTTAACTGGATCAGATGGCTTGGGAAAAATATTTGTGTTGTTTGCCTACTTCTGTGTGGGCCCTGAGTTGGAATGACGATGCTTCCAGAAAAGCTGCAGCTGTGTGCAAGGGGAGGAATCACTAACTCAAGCCCAGGATAGTGATATGCAACGAACTGAACTGGTCTATTTTCTCCTCCAGAAAAAGTGTGTTGTCTTGATGACTTGGGGAGAAAAGAAAAAAAAAAAAAAGAAATTAAAAAAAAAAGTAAAAGGGAGCTGGACCCACACCAGCTCATCCTTTGCAAAATCCAGGCTTGGCCTCAACCTCACCGCAAGAGAGAGATGAACAGAGCAGCTCCCTCTCCAGGGGGCTCTACCAGCGCATATCACAATGGTACCAGTTGAACTGCAGATGCTTTGTAGCAGGTAGAATTTAAGGTCCTGGGAAGCCAGCCCATTGCCTTATTGAGCTATTACCTCCTATACAAACATTACATTTACTATCCACATCCCTACCAGAGCCATTGTGGTCTCATCTTAGCTTGCTAGGCACAATGGCTGCTGCTCCCCTCTCAGTCCTTTTCCTTTTTCATGCTTCCCTGCTTCATTGTCCTTGCTATCCTCAGGAAGGAGGGATTACGGGACATTGCTGCTTCAAAGTCCGCTGCTGTCTACTGATCAGTGCAAAGCTGTAGACACATGTTTCCACTTGGTCCTTATTGTCTGCTCTGGATGAGCAAAACAATTAGTTTTTACTCTACCAGAAACTTTAAACCTTGAAAAAGCAAAAACATTCCTGCCTTTAGTCTAAAATTACAGTGAGTATATCTTTATATACTCATTGCAAAGCTACACTAAAGCATCATGTCTTTTTAGCTGCTGCAAGGAACACCAAATAATAATGCAGCTTGCAAATTATGATTTTCAATACAGTTGTTGCTGGCTCAGGCAAAGCAACTAAGGGGAGGGGGGGCAGAAAACCCAAAAGCATTCTGGGTATTTTTTTCCTTTTACCTCATTAAGCTTTGCTTCCAATTACATTTTAATGATGCTTGATGTCTTCTGTATGCTAGCATTTACTGCAGTCTCTTTAAATTTAATCGCCTTGATAATGGGTTACTCTGACACTGCAAATTAGGGGCTGAAAGAAACCTTTTGCCACATCCAGAAAAAGCTGTATGTCCATGCCACAGCCTGTTGCTACTCAGCAGGAAATAGCAGACTTGCATTGTAGGGTTCCTTCTGCCGCATGGCTTCCTGCTTCTTAAAGAGTGAATTAAGGATGAACAAATCACGTGCGGAAAAAACAAAATCAGGAGAGAAATTCTTCACCCCCGGTTCCTGGGTTTAAGGTAAGGATCACTAGGTTACACATGTCACCTCTACCCTACATGAGGTCCAAAGGCGGACCCTACAGGGCTCTGGTTCCACAACGACTTGCACAAAACATTGGGTGAACTGAAGAAATAATCACATTTATAACCTCTGCTCCCTCCTGCCATTCTTAATTTATTTTCATGCCTCCCCCTTTTCTCCAGTAAATTGGAGGGGCCACAGCAGCCATAGGAACTCTTGCCCTGATATTTTTAACCCAACAAATGTGCTCTTTTGAGGTTTTAGTGTCTTTGATAAGGTAAGAAACATAGATCAGATTCAGCAGTTGAACAACAGGATAACACGAGCCTTCAGAGCACAAGGTTTAGGTTAGACAGTTTTGGCCAAAAAGGATCTAAGGCTCCTAGAACTTCTGGGTTCTCTATCGACTGTCCTTAAGAGAACCTCCCTCCTGTTGCTGCAGAAAGCTGTGGGGTGGGAGGTGGGGGTAAGAGAGAGATTTTGGAAAGATGTTTTCTACCAGCGTGTTTGAAACTACTTTGGGTCATGGGACATCATTTCAAGAAGCTAATTTTCTCCAATTTTTGCCACCCTTATTAGGAGCTCTAATGGTTGGTTTCTTGTAACCAGTAGCTAAGGGGAATTTAAGGAATTATTTTTGAAGATAGTCTTACATTTTTCCAGCACCTCTCATCCTCATACAACAGGCATCTAGCTAGTATCCATGCAAGTTGTAAACTCACAGCCTCATGTGGAAAGATAAGGAGAATAAAATTAGAGGCTCATCACCCACATATTTTCACACCTACTTGTGCTGTATTTTGGATACTGCTTTCGCTATCAGTTTATTTGACTTCCCATCATCAAAACATCTAATCACCTAGCAACCACTAGGTCAAAACCCTTTCTAGGAGTTGAACATTTTCTTATCCCTTCTTATTCTAGGAGCACAGTAAATGGAAAAAAATCTTCAGGAAAAGAAAAGAAAAGAACACAAACAAGGAGAAAGAACAGTTGGAGAGAAGGAAAAACCCAGTGTCACAAGTCATAAGTCATTTGAATGGTGTACTGAGATTTAAGTCAGGTCCAGGTTCTGTTGAGATCTAGAGTTTCCCTTTCCTTAAAATTTAAAATATTTATTGAAAAAGCAATTCTGAGAAAAAAGTGCTTCAAAGGAGCTTTATGGATCTGGCTCTTGTTTCAGAAGCTGGTTACACTTCCCAGCTCCTTTCTGGTAATATTTTACTCTGCCAGATTATTATTTCACTAGAAAGTGACAGCATCTCTAAACAGCACAAGCTCTTTGGGCAGTTCAGTGGAATAGGTCCCTCTTCACCCACAGAGACAAGCAGAGAAACAGCATTTAGTTAGCACATCTGGTTTGCCATCATAAAAATGAACCTACAGGTTCAGCATGATCCCTCCCTTCCAAGTGTTCCCCAACACAGAACTCACAAATTGCACTGACAATAGTGCCAGTAGGCTCAAAAAGAGGGAAAAGTGGGGCAAGGACACCATTTTCTTTCCAACTGTTATCTCCCACTGATAGTGGAGCACAGTAATGGAATAGATAGTAGTGGTGGAATCAGTCCTGTCCTCCACCTCATAACAATATCTCTTCTGCAAAGAGAGGATGTCACTGAGATGGGTACGTGATTTTCGTTCAGAAGGTGGCAGGCTGGTGCAAACAATGCAGATCCTTCTCATCATGTTTACAGAAAGTAACTAGTTCGCTTAATGGCTGTCCCATTAAAGACAATAATTAAATAGATTATGGAAGCTGAACTAATCTAACAGCCTCTATGACAAAGACAAACATTTATTCTCTAAGTCTGATGGATCACTTTTTTTTTTTTTTTGTTACTCTCTCCTGTCCTTTTTTTCCCTGAAGGAACTGTTCTGGTATATCAAAGGCCATAATTTCAGTCAGCTCTGAAGGTCATGGTTGAGGCCTTGCACCTCTGGAGGAGTGGAAGGGATTACTCCAGATATCCCTGTAGAAATAGCTCTTGTGGCTACACCTTGGAAAGGACTAGCCTGTTCATATTTACATTATGGTTCTCAATTGATAACTGATTTTTTCTAATTGTGAGTTTCATAAACTCTAATTTCTATAAAATTTATTACCTTATTTTTCTCAAAGTGGAAGAAGATCTCTGATCCACCACCCTCCCACCCCCCTGCCCCGCTTCCTTGGAGGACCATGAAAGCACAATGGGATGACTGTGAATAAAAATATGTTTATGCAAGTGTTTGAAATTTCTAAACTGGGTATGAATTTGTCTCTGAAAGTTGGCAATTTTTCAAGTGGCTCCATCCCTAAACTTTTCCAACACGTAATTTTTACCTCCATTGTTTTCTTTCCAACACATCTCTCTTGTGCTAAAACAAATTTAGAAAGTAGAAAAAAACCCCATCCAAAACTCACAAACTTTCTGATTTTAACCTTATAAATGAACTTGAAAGAAAATAATATCCATTACTGCCAAGATGTCTCTTTAACAAACAAGCACTACTATTTTGGGGAATCAGAATGTGTGGAAGGAAAATCCTAGCTGTTATTCTCAGTCCTAAAATAACCCTTTATACATTTTTTTTTTGAGGGGTTGATTTTGTTTGTTTTTAAGGATCTGATTTAGGTTAAGTAAGGTATAAAACCCAATCAATATCTCAAGGAAAATGTCTCACTTCAAACAACGCTCAGCCTAACACATCTCCATTTGTTCAGCTTCCTTTCCATTTCAGTGCTATTTTAATGGAGTCTCCTCCCTTTTGCTCTAAAATAATACCCTTACATCTTTGGAATCAATTCCCCAAAGGCCCCAAATGCCATCCTGTTGCTTCTCCAAAACCCTTGGAAATGGACTGGAAACAAGAGAGGGTCAGGCTTTCTCTCCAGAGGTTTCAAACGCCCACTCATTCAAATAGGCATTGCTTTATTGAGGAAGGCTGTACTCCTCAGCACATTCGTATTTCTGCTTAAGTGCTACCCCAAGAAGCTGCACGAAGGCATAAAATGTAACACTTGTCTCTTGCCTCCAACCCTAAAAAATGGGTTACTTTTCTGGCTTTGGACGAACGTGACTCTAATGAATGCAACTTTCACCTGGGCCAGGATCAACACTGATATGTGTGACAAAAGTTTAACTGAATCCAAGGAAGTTTTGCTTTTACATCAGCTACAGAATTTGTGCTTACTTGTGCTATCCATCGCTATTTTGCAAAAAGCAGCTACATCCTCCTATTCACAAGTGGGGAAGTTAAGGGGTTTGCCAAAGTGCATTAAATAAATCTGTGGCAAAATTAGGACTAAACCTCCATCCTCTGTTACTGTCTTTTTCCTCTGAGCCTTGCTAGGTGATAAACTGATCTCCTACGACCAGTTGATCTAGGGCCCGCATTCTCTTAATTATCAGCTCAGCTCATACTCCAGTCTAAAATAAATAAATAACTAATGAGGAAAAAGGATACTTTCTTCAGATTCCCACTACCTTTAGTCTCCTTTCCCTCTCCACCCGCCCATTTATCATTCAGGGAACATAAATAATTGAAAAGAATAGTACATAAAATTAATTGTAGAAAACACAGGCTTTTAAATTCTCATCTGCATTAAAAAATAAAACAGGGATGCTTGAGCACTCCATTTTGTAAAGTCACTTCCAGCAGACTTTCTGCATCTGCATAGAATTAGCTGTGAGACTTAGCAGAACCATTCATCCTGTGAAGATGTTCTTATCTGACACCTATAGATCTTTATCATAGGAAAACATTAATTGAATATTTATTGATGAGCACCAGAGAGAAGCGAGAGAGGCTGACAGAGTGGGTATGGAAGGAGACAAAAAGAGGTGGAAGTGTATTTGGAAAAGTGGGAATGGAAAGATTATACAGCTTTTATAGGTGGCCCTGACTAGTCTCCCTCCTGCTATATTCATGCACTGTATGATAGCAAAGGAATAAAATGAGTGCAGTGCTGTTCCTCAGCAAGACCTTACTCTAGGCAGGACAGCTGAATGCTATGACTTTAAAAATGGACCTGAAGAGAAAAGCTACAATGCTTAGTGTTGTTGCCTTCAGCACATCCAGGTAGAATGAACCTGTCCACGACACACAACCACCACAATCACTTCCAAGGGCAACCTCTGCCATCTGCTCTCCACACAAGAGATCAGCAGAGACCGTGAACAAGCCCACCACAGGACCAGGTTGAATCCTGAACATCCTGTTCTACCCAGTTTTCCTAAGGAAACAGGGCTTATAGAGCCATGCTATGTTTATTACCTATCTCCTTGTCCCATTCTTTCTCTGTCAATATTTCTTATAACAACTGGGCAATTTTAAGCAAATTTGACAGAGTGAGAGAAAGAAAATTCTTCAAGACAAAAAAAAACATTACTTTCAATAGACGTTTATGAGACTAGACAGCTGAGTGAAGGAAAGCTTTGTAAAGCTCTTTTGAGAGAAAGCTGAAGTATGTTCACCTCTTTATATTAGACATTGGAGAATCCACAAAAAGGATGTAATGAGAGAAAGGAGGGAGATTGGATAACACTGGAAACTGGGCTCCATTCCTTCTGTTGCACAAAGAGAAGTTATTTTTGTCACCAGCACTTAAGTGCCTTCCAACCATAAATAAAGTGACATAACTGATGTCTGTCAAAAATGTTTTGTGCCTTTTCTCTTCTACCTCCCCCACCCAAGGGGGAAGTGTGTGTCGAGAGCAAAGACCTTGCTCTGAAGATTTTATGGTAAATGTTTTTTGTGGGTTGCTGTAGAAGATGGGCTGATGAAGGGCAGCTGGAACAAAACACTCCAGGATACTCTGGAAAAAGGAAAAGTAGAAAGGGAGGTAGAAACTGGGTGAAGCAAGAAACAGGGAATAAGGAAGGGATAAGGTGGCAAGGTTGGTAAGGGAATTCTGTTTAGGTCAAATAAATGGACTTCAGGATTAGTGAAATCAGGGCTGGCACTAGGACATCTGAACCTGCAGTTCTGTCACAGGCTTAGTATAGACGTGTAGTGTCCAATTTCCTCATCTGTCAGGAGCTGGGGATGTAGAAACAAAATGTAGCTATCTCTCCGATAGGCAGAGAGGGATTTTGGACTGGAGGAGAGGAGCACTGGGATGGCAGAGCTCAGCCACACAAATGTCACCCAGAAAGAGACCTAGAACCAGGATGTTCTGAAGCAATTTACACCAATAATGGATTATTGCAAGGAGTAATGGGGTAGCATTAAAAAAGGGAAAAATGCAGGCTGGATACCTGGGGAAAGACTCATGGCAATGAGATGATGCAGCAGGTTCCTGAGGAAAGCAGTGAAGGCTACTTTACTTGAGATGTTAAACACAAGCCAAATAAAACATTAGAAAATATACATCAAGAGATACTGTCATATTGTCCTCACTTCACTATGACTGTCCTAGCAACTTTCTAACTGTAGGTGTAGAAACCCAGCTTCCTTTTCCCCCTTTTTTTTCTGGAAGAGCTCCCAAACTTTCTTTCAGAAGACATTGAGATTCTCAGCTCACACTCTGCTATTGACAGAAGACCTCAAGTTTGTTTGTGCCTTGACTGGGAGTCAGATAATCCTGACACAAACATTGCATAGACACGGCGGCTTTGCTCTCGCCAGCAAACTCACTGATGTGTGGCCCAAGGGTGTGTGTGCCACTGTTATGCTTCTCTTAAATCTTTGTTTTTTTAGTGGAGGCATAGCAAAAAGACAGACAATGCCAGCTCTGGCACGGGGGGTAGCTGCCTTACCCTTTGCAACTCACTTGGGGTCCTCTCTGCTCATGGGCCTCTGATAAAAGGACATGTCCCTCTCCATATTGTCATCCATGGGTTCACTTTTGCTCAAAAACTCCTAAAGATTGCTAGGAGGAAAGACGGTCCAGTGGTTAAGGGGTAACCATAGTCTCAAGAGATGTGGTTTTAATTCCCTCTGTGGTTTTGGGTATGACATTTAGCCCGACACCCACCTAGGAAAATGTGAAAACACTGCATTTCAATGCAGTCAGAGACAAAGTGTTTCATGGTGGAAATGTCAAAGGAAAAACAAACCAAAACCAAACCCATTGTTTGGAAATTGGGCTTCTCTTTTCAAAATGCCTTCGTTACAAAAAAGAACCTTTTAAATGGGGAGTAAAAATTGGGGCATTTAGAAAAAAACCCCAGTAATTACATAACTTTCCATCATCTTACCCATATGAAGCAAGGCAAGAACAAAGGACTTCAGGCTTCCCCTGAAAGAGATTACATTTTTTTGTTTGTTTCACAAAAAAATTGTACATTTTGATTCAACTCAGACTGAAAGCATGTTTCTCCCCACTCCAAACTGCAATTCTGCTTTGACCATCCAACACAAAATTCAAGCTCTAACTGGGAAGGTAGAAAGGAAATTGAGAACAAAGGAAAGAGTTGACAATGAGATAATTTCAAGTTGCTTCTTGTTTTGCAGTTGTTTTTTCAATCATAGATAAACAAAAGTAAGCCAGGAAGACAAATCTAATAGGGGTGAGAGTCTCTTTGAACATATGTTCTTGACACAGAGATTTCTGAAATACAATAGTCTGGCTATCAGCCAGTTTATCTGCTTAAGACTGATGTGACAAGTAATTAACTGAGATGGCGAATATATCTTTAATGCACTGGTTACGTATAAGTTGCTCTGTTTATGTATCTGTTCCTTTTCTCCCCCCTCTTTTTCTGACCGTCAGACTACTTGCATGAGACACTTTGAAAGCCCATTGCCTGGGAAGATTTTGATCGCAACTTTCCTGCGGTGGCAGAAGAACTCTGGGAGGGCATTCAGCATTTCATCCTCAAAGCATTTAAACGAAGAGAGAGAGAAAGACAGAAAGGAGGACAGAAAGAGAGAACTAAGGAATTCAGAGGGATGCATTATTCAGCACTCTTGGAAATAACCCTTTTCACTGGCTCCACTAAGCCCAAATGCCCTGGAGGTTTTCACTATCTATCTTTTTCCAATGCAGCTCGGAAAAAAAGCTCACATCTGTCAAGATCACAGTTTCAAGAGTCCCAATTTATTCAGCTGAATGGGATAAAAGCGCCTGTTGGAAAAAGATTTGAAAGGGGGAGCGGGGGAGGGAGACTGTCCAGTTCCTACATCTATCTATCTTTCTAACTCTGTGTTCATGTGCATGTGTGTATAAAACACACTCATTTAAATAAACACACAAGCAAAGCTGTCTGCACTCCTACCAGCACAGAACTGTTTGTCTATCTTTACGCAGGGCAGTTCTGCAAATCTCACATCTGTCAAGAGCTGGGCAGATTTACATGCATTGACCTACAGATATGCAACCTAAGCACATATGGATATGGTATAAGGAGATATAGATATACATGGGAGGCTGGGAATGTGAGGAGAAGGAAATATAAGGGAAAAGCTTAAAAATCTTGTTGACTTTTTTTTAATCTCTGCCCTCTTGATCTGCTAAATGCTGTCACAAAAACATTTATTAATATGCAAATTCTAAGTAGCAATCTGGAGCCAGTCAGGTTGTGCTAATTTGCACATTAATATCCCTCTTCTGGTTTGCCTTTGCTCTCCAACGGAGGAGAGGAGACAGAGGAATCTCGTGCTGTATCCTATTAAAAGGCTGCCACTGTGGTGGTCCAAAGTTTCATTTGAAATGCTGATGCACATTTGAAGAGGAGAAATACAAACAGCATCTAACTGAGATGCAGAGAACAGGGCAGAGAGAGAGACTGGAGCGGGTATGAGAGAAACCACTGCCAGATGCTTTCCCCCCAAATCCCATAATTGCACCATAATTGCAGGCTGCAAAGAAGGCAGCACCATAATGAAATTGGTCTCAGAAACTGGCTTTGGAGTTCTGATTGTTTTCTCTTGTGGATTGAATTGTGTTTTCTATGGCCTGGTTGCCTCCTGGGTTGGATTTCCCTGTAGCTCACAGATGTCGGGGGGGAGAGCAGGGGAAAGAAAAAGGAAAGAAGGAAAGAAAAAGGAAAGAAAGAAGGAAAGAAAGAAGGAAAGAAGGAAAGAAGGAAAGGCCATCTCTCTAAGGAAAAAAAAAGAGAGGAGAGGAGAGGAGAGGAGAGGAGAGGAGAGGAGAGGAGAGGAGAGGAGAGGAGAGGAGAGGAGAGGAGAGGAGAGGAGAGGAGAGGAGAGGAGAGGAGAGGAGAGGAGAGGAGAGGAGAGGAGAGGAGAGGAGAGGAGAGGAGAGGAGAGGAGAGGAGAGGAGAGGAGAGGAGAGGAGGGGAGGGAAGGGAAGGGAAGGGAAGGGAAGGGAAGGGAAAAGAGAAGAGAAGAGAAGAGAAGAGAAGAGAAGAGAAGAGAAGAGAAGAGAAGAGAAGAGAAGAGAAGAGAAGAGAAGAGAAGAGAAGAGAAGAGAAGAGAAGAGAAGAGAAGAGAAGAGAAGAGAAGAGAAGAGAAGAGAAGAGAAGAGAAGAGAAGAGAAGAGAAGAGAAGAGAAGAGAAGAGAAGAGAAGAGAAGAGAAGAGAAGAGAAGAGAAGAGAAGAGAAGAGAAGAGAAGAGAAGAGAAGAGAAGAGAAGAGAAGAGAAGAGAAGAGAAGAGAAGAGAAGAGAGGAGAGGAGACCTTCCTTAAAAAAATAGCTTTCTCTTTAAAATTTAGTTATATCAGAATGATCCCCTCTTCAGCCTGGAAGAGACATAGCTGAGGCAGGAGGTAATAGAGGTCTATAAAACTCTCAGTAGCATGAAGAAACTGAATGATATGGAGCAGATGATCAGTGAATGACTGGTTGATGTCCTTCCAGCATAGGAATCAGGGACTATAATATGAAATTAGCATGTAGTGGGTTCAAAATACAGAGAATTGATTCTTCACACAGTACTTAACTTATGAAACACCTTGCTTCTAGATACAGGTACAAAAGATCTGCATAAGTCCAAAATGTTTCCATATTGGAGAATTCAAGAAAGAAAAGTCTACCCAACGCTCCTAACTGCAAAGAGCTCACCTTAGAAAATGCCTGAGCCTGAATTTGCTGAAAGTGCTGTCAAGACCTAGCAAAATGTTTTTGCATTCCTTTTACAGCTTTATTTGAGCATCTATTTACAGCCAGTGTTGGAGAAGAAGCTGCTGGACAAGATGGATTTTTGGTCTGAGTCAGTAAAGCTCTTCTTAGAAAAGCTGGGCTTTAACTCAGGTGAATAAATATGAGACAAAACCTGTAAGTAATCATGAGAGCTGAACACTAGTGTAATAAAGTGACTGACCCTGTAATTATGGGCACATTCCTGCAACTTGCTTAGATAAATCCTGCTTCTATGTATGGTGTATTTCCTCTTGGGGAAGGCAAGGCTGGGGAATAGAGTCTTCAATTAGGTACTATACTTTATTAAGGTAGCTGAATGCTTTAAACTGGCAGGGTTGGGTTTTTTTAGTAAAAAAAAAAAAACCACATTTGTTTTTACGGGAAAACTGAAACATTGAAGCAAGACATTGGCAGACTCTCTAATGGTCTTTCAGAATTTTCCCTTCTGATCTTATGTCAGACTGGGAGGCAAAATAATTGTATTCTTATATATTCAGTCCTAAAACCAAGAGAAGAGTGGTTTTGTGATGTGAACCTAGTCAGCTATCCCTAGTATAACTTAAATTGATTGAGATCTCCATACCCTGGACTTCTTTCTCTAGAGACTAAGTTGAGACCTTCAACTTGCTCTTATCATTTGATAGCAGCCACTTTTGCTCCTGGCTGCCCTAAGTCAAATGAAGTCCAGTGACCCTGAGGTGAAAGGATCATTTCCAGCCAGCTTGATCAATAGCTTAAGTCTGTTTTGCAAAATTGTCAGGCAGATTTACCAGCCAGGTCACCAAGTGTACTTACCCAGACTTTCACTCATGATGTTGATTGTAAAACTAATGATATTTTATTCACACACTGCAAAAAGAAAGAGTTCTGTTATGGGCTCAAGCCATGAAGTCCCCATTGGTACAGGTTCTTCAGTCCCTATTACCAACTGTAATTTTCTGGTAAACCGCTGCAACATTATCTTTCTTTACTTTACATATGTGCATAAAGATACAAATGAGAGGTGAAGAAATGGATCTACTCATCTCATTTATAAGTGCAAGGCAGAGATAATGAGGATGAGACACGTCTTACCTAATTTTAGCTACCTTGAACACGAAATATCTACTTTAACCTAGTTGTCCACAGTCCTCCTACCTTAAATAAGGAGAGACATCTCTCCTGGAAGAGATTTATACCATTCTGAGACAGTTACTTGCAGCGGGTGTGAGACTGGAGGCACCTTTCTCATCACTGTCTGCAGAACCAGAACAGATAGTTTGGATTGCATGCATAATTTTGAGCAGTCTGAAATCTGATGATATGATCATCCCTCCAGCCAGAAGATAAAATGGCTGTGATCTTAATTCTACCCTTTGGCCCATACTGGGCCCACATTTATGGGGACTGCACCTTGTGCCAACATTTATCCTAGTGCAAAGTCAGTGTAAAAATGCTAGCAAAAAAGGATGGTGCTTGCTTTTACTTCACACTATGAAAACAGGTATGTGGAGAAAAGTACAGGATCCACTATTGCTATCACAGGGGCTGATGCAGAGATGGTTAGAGAGGGAGATGTCTTTGGTGAAAGCTGGACCCACTGACAACAATCTCAGACAGGCAGGGGAAGGTGCAAGGTCAACCTGTAGATCACTGGAAACCAAGCACTTCCAATCCATTAATTAATTACACAGCTGGAAAGAGGGGACTGTAAAAAAAGGTGAACACAATGACATTGCTGACAACAGGAGCCCTCTATTTATCAGTCATAATGAGCTTCTTCCGCCCCCCTGCATCCTCCCTCCCCCAGTGTTGCAGCTGCACTGATGTGACTGAGCACTTGGGCTCCCCTCTCCACTCCCCAGCCAGTTCCCTCCTTGCCAATGTGAAGGTGACTCAGTTATTCATGTCAGTTAGGTCTGGGGTATCTCAGTCTGTACCAGGCTGCTTGGAGAGTAAACACCACCCCATCGATGCAACACATCTGCCGGCTCTTTCCCAACAGCTCCTTTGCCCAACAGCTCCTTTTCCTCCCCTCTTGACATCTTGTGCAATGAGCCCCTGGCTGGAATTGGAGGGCTGAAGACAAAAATGCCACCACCTGCTCTGAATACTTGAAGCTAATGAAGTGAGCAGACAAGCATGTTGAAAGTAAGGGCTTTTTTTTTTTTTCTTCTCAAGTGGTACAGAATTAAATCATTTGTTGCAGGAAACGCTGAGGCAACCAACAACAGAAACAAACTTCAGAAAGACAGACTAAACAAATTCACAGGTCTATCAGTATCTACTGAGCACAATGACTTCAGAGCAGGAAGTCCTTACAACATTACATTCCCCCTGTACTCAGCACTGGTGAGGCTGCACCTTGAATACTGTGTTCAGTTTTGGGCCCCTCACTACAAGAAGGACGTTGAGGTGCTGGAGCGTGTCCAGAGAAGGGCAACGAAGCTGGTTAAGGGTCTGGAGAACAAGTCTTATGAGGAGCGGCTGAGGGAGCTGGGGTTGTTTAACCTGGAGAAAAGGAGGCTGAGGGGAGACCTCATCGCTCTCTACAACTACCTGAAAGGAGGTTGTAGCGAGGTGGGTGTCGGTCTCTTCTCTCAAGTAGCAAATGATAGGACAAGAGGAAATGGCCTCAAGTTGCACCAGGGAAGGTTTAGATTGGATATTAGGAACAATTTTTTCACTGAAAGGGTTGTCAAGCACTGGGACAGGCTGCCCAGGGAAGTGGTTGAGTCCCCATCCCTGGAGGTATTTAAAAGACATGTTGATGTGGTGCTTAGGGACATGGTTTAGTGGTGGACTTGGCAGTGCTAGGTTAACAGTTCGACTTGATGATCTTAAAGGTCTTTTGCAACCTAAACAGTTCTATGATTCTATGATTTTATGATTAATTTCAGGGGAAAAATCATTGTCTATTCTTATGTTATGTCCCCAATCACCTACAACTAACTGTTTTTAAAAAGGGAATACTAGGATAGATGGACCTGTGATCTCACCCAAATCAGACCTACTCTTAAGCTAGCATGCTACAAAACAACAGCCATAGCATGACAGCCACAATTTAGACCTGAGATGACACCAGCATTTGTTCTGCCCCAAAAAGTTCCTTCTGGGCTTGCCTAGCAGTATCCTCCACTGTGCCCTATTGCTGGAGAACAGCCTTAGTATACATAGGGAAACTGAGGCAGAGCTAAATGATGCACAAAGATAGGAAAACCTACTTTTTTCAAGGCGGGAGTGAGAGCACATCACTTTCTGAAAAGTGTACACCTTTTAGTTAACACATTCTCTCTCTTCCAGTGCCAACTTCATTAAGTAGCTCAGAGTTCATGTTGGAGAGAAGTGTGCAATGGATCAAACAAAACTGCATATTTCTAGGAGGGGAGCCGTAAAGTCATGAGTGTTATCCCTTATGAACAGAAGAGTAGAAAGGTGTGAACTTGTCATTTGGGAGAATGGAGCTGGGGTGCAGATGGTACAACCTTAATAGTCTCCTCTCATTTGCAAAGGCTAAGAAAAGGAACAATGCCTATTACTGTCTCCTGCTTTACTCCACACTAATGGATGCCTCTGAACTAGCAGAAGTCGTTCCCATTAAATTCCTGCATTATCAGGCCATTACTTGACAGGGCAAAGATTAATCGCAAACTTTCCGGGGACCATTTATTCCATTTGCCAATCTATCTCTCCCCGTTACGCTGCTTTGGTTGTGTTGTCAATTTTTCAAGTGCCAAGGAGTTTGGACCGATCCAGTTTTCTGTCCATCCATCTGTCACACACCTGTCAATCTGGTTCGATCTGAATGCGCTGTTTGCTTTGGGAAAGTCAGAGGGGGAGGGGAGGTGGGCGGTATGCTGAATGGTGTAGGAGGCAGAAGGCCCGTGTTTGAAAAATAAACAGAAAACAGATTAGCAGGCTGTATTATATAGAGAATGGAGGATTCAGAGAAGCCATAGAGGTAAGACTGAAGATTTAACAACGTAAATTTAACATCTCCCCTGGTGCTGCAGGCTGACTCATATCATTAGTCTGAGAAACTATGAATAGGGTACCTTAAAACACCCATGGATTTATGGTTATAGTTCATTTTACTGTACTGCTTGGTGCAGGGCAGTGTGTGACATGGAATAGGAGAACAGATCTTTTAAGAAAATAAACTTTTAACTCAGTGATCTAAGTCATTATTCAACATCTTCAGAGCTTAGCACCAGGAGTGCTCAGGAAATGTAGCAGAGGGAAAGCGAATTGTACAAACGTTTGAGAGAGGAGTTAATTACGCATCCTGATTTCCTTTTAATCGGTATGCATTAAGGCAGCGAGTTTGTTCGCTGTTAGTTTGGTTTTGAAGAAGACGACCTTTCCTTTCTAAGCTGTTCTACTTCACCACCAGTGTATTTGTCCCGTGAGTAAAAGGTATTCTCATCTCACTGGTAGATAACACAGAAGACCCTGCTGTTCAGCTCAGCTCAGAAATAACACCCCGTGCTTTGCCATGCATTTTGTACAGATTTGTGGTTTGGAAATGGTCTTGGTTCTGAATTACAATCAGGGTAAAATCCATCTAGGTTCAAGAGTGATTTAATTGGACACAGTGGCCCAGATCCTTCCATGTAACTTCAGGTATTTAACCAAGATACTAAAGCTTGAAGTTCAGCCACCCTAAGCTCTCACTGTAGTCAGTGGAGAAAAAAATAAGCAATTCAAATATTAAGTGGTTGTATTCGCTCTGGAAATTACCCCCTCCCACCTTTAACAGACTATGGTTATTAGACAACCAGTATAAGTTTCTCAGGTAACTGTCTAAAGCTAGGCGGGTTGAGTCTAAGCCACAAGTCCATATGGGATCCACCTTTAGCTCAAATGATCCTGATCTCCAGGAAATAACAAATCCTAGAGTTCAAAGGCTGCAGCATTGGTTTTAATATTCAGGACTCTTTTGACACTCTTGTTCATTCACTCCTCTTTTACATAAAATTTGCTAGGAAGCACATGGCAATGATTACCTTGCTTCTCCTCCCCCATGATAATTAACCAGACTTTGCAAATAGCTTGACTCCAGTCTAAATTTGTCTTACTCATACCTTCCTTGGAACCCTTGTGCTAGAAAACTGGGGACAGTTCCCTCAACAGGGATGTCCTTGTGGATCAGCTACTGGTTTAGGATCTTTAGCATGACAAAAAGTAAGACCCAAACTTTGCACAAGCGTCAAGCAACTGACAACCTCAAAGAAAAGATGACAAAAAATTACAGCTGGCAAAAGCCATGTTCAAAACATTTCACAGCAAGCTCCCATGAATGATGTCTGAAATCAAAGATGCATGACAGATACACGGATCCCAAACCCGGATGAGCTGGTAAATACCCCTCCCCTTACAGAGCCATGGTGTGGTGTCTTTCAGAAGCACCAGGGATAGGGGACAATGATTTTTTTTTTTAAGATCTCCTCTTTCTTTATCTGCATGCAACAGTGTAGAAGACAAATTTTAATTTTTAAACTTGCCTAACAGTAAATGACCTCCACAGAGTTTGTGAAGATCACTGTTGCAGAATTAGCCCTTAAGCATCTTTACCCCTTCCTTTTTGCCTTTTCCCCATCTTTGAAACTGAAGGTTAAAAATGAGACAAAGTGGAACGATGTTCTCAGACAAGTTTGAAAAATCAGACCTGCCAGCTTTATCCCATCGCTGTGGAGTGCCAGCTCCACTTTCATCAGCCCACATTAGAGGTTTATCACCTTCAGTCCATTCAATCAAGGGAAAACAATGCAGGCAGGTGGAATAGGACAGTTGATCTAGCATCTACAGAGTCAGATTGGAACAATCCTTCCAGCAAAGCCTCAGTGGAGATGGAAAATAAAATTTAAAAAAAAAAAAAAAAAGAGGCCCTTCTTCATTCCCACTAATAACCCTCCCTCTCACCTTTCATCACCTCCTTTGCATGAAGTATCAGAGAATAGTGTCTCCAGTTCTGTCTTCTTGCATTAGAATACTTCTTTGTAAAATGGAGGAAAGTGCAGGGGATCTTGAAATATTTCACACTTGTTAGGAAGCTTACAATCATGCATTACTTGTTTGAATCCAGCTTAAAGTGACCAACAGAGCCTAGAAGAATGTTGAGGTGACCTATCTGGAGTAAAGTGGGCAAGGAGTTTCTAAAGGAGAGCTCTTGAGTCACCTCTACTCCTAACAATTTACATCACTTTGCACTCTTGTTACAGCTGCATGAGGACTGTGGGAGAGAAGACAACTAGAAGGACCTAAAGATAGGTCCTTCAGGATGGGGTTGAGATGTCCTGAATGAGGCTGGCTGGAGAAATCCAGCCTGATGAAAGCACCAGTGATGATCCCAAACCATTCATCAACAAGGACATGCTCAGGTAGGATCTCTGAGAAAGCAAATGGTGGAACAGTAAAAAAATCTTCTTTAGAAATCCCCTCAACAATACTCTTGGTGTCAAATGCAAGTGAAGTCTGTACAGCTGCCTGCCGTCAGGCCCTCCTTCCCTGCTTCCAGGCTAGCACCATGAAAGATCCTGAAAGGGACTCTCTGAACACACCCTCACATCAGGGCTACCTGTTACTCTCTGCTTCTTTTCAACTCTTTCCCCTTTACTCCAACTGCAGGTCCCCCCCTCTCTTCCACCTTCAGGTGTTGGTTTTGTTTTTTGGTTTTTTTGGTTGGTTGGTTGTTTGTTTCAAAAATGAAACACACTTCTGATCTCCTCTTAACACTCACTTCTCCCTTCCATTCAGAACTGACATATTGTGCCTCTTAGGTTTCTTTTTAAGTGTTCACTCCATTTCCAAGCTGGTTGCTACCTTTGTTTCTAAAGCAGACTCTTTTCTCCATTTATGAATCCAAGTTTGTTGTTGTTATTTTAAGTATTTTTTTCAGCAGAAATGTCAAAACTTTGCACTTTAAAACAATGCAATGGGGGAAGCTGCACATTTCTCCATGCTGAATAGGGGAAAAAACTATGTGAGAGCTGTAATATTCATCAGCGATTTAGAACAGGACAGGTTTTTGACTCCTCTATCCCAATTTTAACAAAAAAGATAGGATGGAAAAGCCCACCACGCAGCTGAAAGAGCAAATGGTGCATTACTACTGCGTACACGGGAACAGTTATGGGCAAAAAGTGTGTAGTCACCTACCCTCATACCCAGAGCTGCCTCATAGCATGTTTATATTGTTCTGGTCAATACAACGCCAAGAGTAAACTAGATTTCTGAGGCACTGGATATCCACACAGCAAACGTCCTACTGTGTAGCGACACCTTATTTGCTTAGATCAGCTAGAAAAAAGTGCTGTAAACTCAAGCCCTCTGTATAGCCAGTATTTAGGCTTTCTGTGTGCAGCATTTCAGGCAGTAAAAGACAGCATCTTAGACTGTCTCTCAGTTGTACCTCGCCATCTCTCCTGCTTTATTTCAGTGCCAAGCTAGCGTCATTGAAAACAGAGGTCAACAACTGATTGTGCAGGTGCCAAAGATGGCATGGAGTAAGCCAGAAGAGTGGGGAGACGTGGTTTTTTGAAAGACATTTGTGAGAGACAGGTGCCTCACACAGAAGCAAGATAGTGCTGATCAGCTGTGTGTGTCTTTCAGTGGCAGTCTCCTGGCTCCCGTTGGGTTTCTACCTGTACATGTAACCTCTAATTTTGGAAATAAAATGCCTTACACTGAAAAAAAAAAAAAAAAAAAAAAAAAAAAAAAAAATCAACATGTCGCTATTTAATGGTTGCTGATTCCATAGTTTAATTCATTATTGAAGTTTCACCTTGTTCTGAAACAATTAGGAGCACTCATATGATCAGTTACCAAGTCTCAGTTGGGAGGTAACAATTTATGGCTGAGAAGCTGGAGGTGACAACTTCTGAAAGTGCCTTTCAATTGCATCTCCCCTCAGTTGTGATAAATGTATGTAATGATGTAAACACACATTTAGGAAAAAAATAGTTAAGGAAGAGTGGTGTTACACAAGAATCACAACCAATGGTGCATGCTGATGTACAATGGTGTATGCTGTATTATGTGCAGCATAATAGAGTGAAATAATTGCATGTGTTCTCAGAGAAGAAAAGGACCGATGGAGAAATCTAAATTAAGTCCAATTCTCTATTTGAAGAAGCATGATGCGATGTAAAGCTTTTTGTAAACTGACCATCACTGCAGATTTGCATGAGGTACTGAAGAAAGATGCCCCATGAAGACCAAAAATCAGTGAGAAAGGGGTGAGCACCTAAACTAACAAGTGCCATAACATGAACACATGCTGCCCCCATCCTTTTAGCTCAGCGGAGAGTTAAATGTGCTTCAGGATGGCACCAATAACCTTGCCCAGCCATTCTTGTGTGCTGCGCTCCCACTGGGAACATTAGAATAGGTTCCAGCAGGGTGGGGATGAGCAAAGGGGGAGCAGGTTGCTAGTCTTCAGTGATACGCTGTTTATCCAGCTTAGCCATAAAGCAACGTAAATCAAGCATGTCATCCTACCTAATTGCATGTTCATATAGGACTTAATTGGTAATATTCCTGCAACCCAGCTCCTCAACCTTCATGTTGCACTGAGTTCCTCTCAGAGACTAATGAGCTTTATACAACAACAAACATTTAGGTCTGTTGTTCTAATTCATTAACATAATGGGCAATACAATGAGCAGTTACGATAATAAACACTAATAAGAGGTACTAGCGACACTTATTCCTAGCAATGCCAGGGCTGTACAGTTGCTTGTACGGTGGCAACGGAGGGACAAAAAGGGGGTACAGTCCTTCCAGGTCCTCTCTCAGTAGCTACCAAGAGTATCAGTTCCATGTCTGCCAGCTGAAAGTGACAACACTCTATAAATAATTGTTATCGCAGATGATGAAACAGGACCAAAAATCAATAAATGTACAATTTATTATTATTTTTTTTTACAGTGAAAGAATTTGGGAAAAGAACATGGAAGACAAGGGGAATAACGCTGTTGAGTAATTTTGTGAAATACAGTGGCCCATTCCAATAGCTATGAACTTGGCTGCTGCCTGAAGAAGTTGAAACCGTTCTCCTGTTTGTAAATCCACTTTAGTATGTACAAGAAAGGGAAACACTAACAGGACAAAAATGTTTTTTTTTCTTGCCACTCATGTGAGCCATCTTTGACTACAATAAATTTTCCATGATCAGCTGACACCCTAACTAAAAGGGTGTCACTCCCAGTGATTAGTGACTAGCAGTAACTAACCACTGGGAGTATCTGGTTCCAAATGCACATGTATGTACACATACACACATGCAAAAGTTTTTTAAGACTTCGCTGAACACAACTCTGGTTCACCGCAGCTTAGTCCACTTATATATCAATGTCTCTTGGACTTTAGATTGTGTGTAGAGCGCCACGTTGCCATCAGAAAAGCTCATTCCTCTTTTTATTTCTCAGACAGATAAAACCAGGTAATAATGGGGACCTTACTGAAAAGTGTACTACGTGATACTGATAACCTTCAACACAAAACCATACCCACTGCTTTGTTAAATTTTAAGCAATGATCTAAACAAATTCAGATCTTAGACTATCTGCTCCCTTCAAAATTTGTTAATCTCTGGCCTCCTTGTCCTCTCTGGATTATGGGAGAAAATGCTTTATCTAGTTAGGATGGCATGGATGCACTGCAGGTAGGGCAGACCTGTAGAATCATGCTTTCTTCTTTGTCATGGCAAATTAACCACCTTGACTGAACAGTCGCATGCCTGGGAAGTAAGGCATTATTTGCCTTTTAACTTGATCGCTAAAAATGGTATCCCATTTACAGGACAGTTTTTTTTCCTCCCTTTGCTCTTTTATGAGCAGAGACCTTCCATTTCTACAGTCATACTCAGGTTCTCAGTGACAGACATTCCATGAGCAAAGAAATATAAGGCTACAGAAATGTATGATTTCTGAAATTTATGGCCAGAACTTTATTACAATGGAAATATTTTTTTCTAATTGAAATTTACGCTGCTGTTACGACACTAATTCAGTTATTCCTTATATTTCATTCATCATAATTTTATCTTCTTGTAAAAGAAAAGTCACTTGTTTCCCTGACATAGGTAAAGTTGACTAAAGAAGGAAGGGGTGAATCCGCACTCTCACAACATCCTTTTGCAATTAAGCATAAGGGCAGTGTTAAAATAAAATCATAGAATCATAGAATCATTTAGGTTGGAAAAGACCCTTTAGTTCATTGAGTCCAACTGTTAAAAATAAAATAAAACAGAATAAAATCATGTGGAGCAAATATTAAATATCCCAAAGTCTTATAAGAAAAGATCATGCAAAAAGCCACCTGACAGTTTAACGTCATATTCCTGAAAAGCTGGATACCTCTTTGGAACAATTTAGAAATTTATAGGAGTTTAGAGAAGGGTGAAAAACTTTTTGCTGCAGGAAATAAGAAAGCCCTTTCAAACAAGTCACAAATCACCATCAAAGACTTCTGGATGGTGCTGAGCACCTGTGATATGCAATGCATGGTATAAAAAATGTCTTGTGCTGGAGGTGCATCATCTTTTATAACTCTGCCATCCCTAATGGACCCTGCATATGTTGGATGTCTGTACAATGACTCAGACTTTCCACATGCTTTCTGCCAAGAAACAGTGTTTCTATACAGGCAATGACTTTAACTATGGTGGGAGTTAATATCTGCAAGGACATGAAATGACCACTCTGTTGACAGTCTCAGATATTTTTCTTCTACGCATGTGACTCATGCATAGTGGCAATTTCACCCATATGTTTGGCTATGAAATGTTACTCATTGAGTAACAAAATGCCATAGGTAGTTATTTCTTGCATAAAATCACCAATGACTCTCTTGCTATGGACCTCCCTGGGAAGAAACAAACCGAGGAGGTTGTTTTTTCTCTTACAAGATCAAGTACTACATTCAGAGAAGACAGGGAAGAGTGTCTCATCTAAGCCATCCAGATTTTAAGCCTAGCCTCTAAGCTAGTCATTGAAGCCAACACTGTAATCAGAAGTGATCTGCACCTCCATGAAGACAACTCATTCCATCCTAAAATTGATGGTACCCTGGAAATATAGGTAATATTAGGTATATAACATTCAGATGGTTAGAGGGAATCTACTCTCTTCCATCAACTGCAGAGGCAGCATGAATCTGCCAGTCCAATGTTCAAAGGTTCAACTATTTAACACTCTTTTGAACTTAGATGTTGCATAAGCCATAGTGTTTGCGTTAAGCATCTATAGCAAGTAATTGGAACATGATCATCTTGGCATCTTTAGTAAAGAGAAAACCTAACTTAGTTCCCATAGGGAAATAGAAAGACACCTACAACAATGCTTTCCCTGAATCTCTCTCTTTCATTCCACTATGTGTCTTGTAGGACACAACCTCTTCAGGGCAGGAGATACATTTTCATGTGATTTACACAATATCAAGCACACAATTTGCATGAAAACCCTCTAACAGCTATTACCATCAAACCATGCCATCACAGACATGGAGATTCATCAGTTCATGTACCACCCATTCACAAAATCTGCTCGTCTTTCTCACTCGGACTGTGATCCACAGCAGCTGCAGAGAGGTGAGTGCATGCCACATCTCCCTTGGAAGTGTTTTTTTTTCCAGCCCTCTGTCAATGTTTTTTACTGACCTGCAGCAGAAGCAAGCCTGTGATTCAAGGAGAGAGCTTATTTCGATTAATGGGGTATGAGGATGGGTATGACACGTTCATTTGTAACCTGGGAATTCTGAGGGGTACCTTTTGCCTCAGGATCAATATTGCTGGTGCCACAAATGTCTCTGCCATCCTGCCATCCCCTCAACAAAAACATACACCATTTTTCTTCCTTTCAGGTCTCCTTCCTGCTCATCCCAGAAGTTTTTACAAACCTTACCCCTCCCCATCAAAGCAAACTCCTAATGGAGTTTGGTCTTGGAGAAGGGGGAGTAGGGAGAGAAGTCGATTGTTTTAGAGAGGAAAATTATTCTCTGCTTCCTCCCATCACAGCCCGTTGTTTTCCACCTGGAAAACATACATAGTACTTGAAGGAAAAAAAAATATTTTCCAAAAAATAAGAAGATGAGAATAGGACTCATTGGTAACTTTGAACCCCATCTTTGACAATGTCACCATCCATTTATCTACAGCTTGACTGTGAAAGATGTATTGGTGGCAGCTCACTTAATGATTTTAGAACTAGTACTGCCAGTGCCCCAAGCCAATTTACCATTAAACAGCAGAGACTTGGAGCCTTTCCACTGTACAGTCTAATTTCTGGAGGGAGAGGAGATGGGAATTGGTTTCTCTGTGTGTGATGAAAAGTTGATTCTCACCAGTAAAGATTAGAAATCTTAACAGATCTGCAGTTTTCTGATGTATATTTTAGAGGCATTTGACATTATTCAGAGTACGAATCCATGACACAGAAATGGAAAGCTAAGCCTAGCCAGGAAGTGTTAGCTGCCACAAAAGCTAGTGAGCATTCTTTCTTTATTTATTTATCTAGGAAAGGTGAACCCTAGAGTTACCCCACAATACTGGCTGTAGCTAGATATGAATCTTTCTAGACAGTCATGCAACAGACACATAAATATAACTTAAACCTTCAGATGGGGTGAATCTGCTATAATTGCAAATGAATTGGGTTTGGATATATGGTCTACAAGATTTTGGACTGTTGTTAACGTCTGTTGCTCTTCACACACCCTTCCAAAACAACCCTGATAAAACCACCATAGTTATGTTTCCAGAAAGAAAGTGCATTCATTCAGAAATTCTGAAGACCTCTAGATCTTTCAACTGCAACTGCAAATCTTTCAGGTGCCTCTTGCCAAATTTACCTAAAACATGGCGGCGCAGGCCAGTTGGTGTCAGCCCAGGTCTCCATCAGTGCCAGACATAGCACCAATGCCAACAATTCTCCATCACTGCTTTTGTCTGACCCTCTACATAGCACAGGGCACTGAATTTTGCCATTAGGTCTTTATTAAGTACTATGACTTGTTAAGCTTAAATTTATCTTCCAAAAGAGCCCTCTACTCTTTTTGAAGAAACTAATAGAAAATACACCACTTGTTTTTCAATAGCCAGTTATACTCACTGCTTAAAAAAAATCCATTTGTCTAATTTTAGCTTCTGATCTTTGTTTCTTGCAATGTTTGCTCCCTTAGATTGAAAAATCTTTTATTACCTGGTATTTTCTTCCTTCTGAGGGCTGGCCACATGGTCATGAGCTAACAAGTCAGTGCATTATGTATCGAGTCATCACTGGGTTGTGCACATGCCTTCAGCTCAGACCTTTTACTTGGTGACTGCTGTGCAGTAATAGCATGGCTGGCTGGCTGCTGTGTCTCACCAGGGTGGTGGTGACTTCTTCAGTGGCAAAAATATTGTTTGTGATCATGTAATTGTGCTCAACTCCTTCCCCTCTGTCTCTGCTTCCCCTCCCACTCCTCATCTGTTTGTGCATTTGGACATGTTGTTCCCCACTTTTTTCTTTCTAAGTTGGACCTCCCTGCCACTGTCTTCTCCTCCTCCTCTTCTCCCTTACTCCCTGACTTCTTGCTGCTCCCAAAACCTGCTTTGCAACACCACCTCCTCAGCTCCTGCTGGTGGGGCTGGCAGTTCTGTTTCCTTGAGGAGTCAATGTTAATAACGGCAGAAAATCTCATTAGCCTGGATTCTGTTACTTCATTTTAATGCCAGTGAGCTACATTTCAACATCAGGAGCCAGTGATTTAGACTGCAAGCTCTGTGAGACAGGGTCTTTACTCTGGTTATGCACAGTAATGACATCTTCTCACTGATGATGGTTCTTATGACTTCTGGGGGCCTAGTAATAATTATAATAAGTGATTTAAGTGATGATCTGTGTAAGTAATTAGGTAGCTGTCTCTCCCCCTCACCTTCCTGGGACCTCTCTGCACATGATCCCTGTAGCCTTTGATTATCAAAATTGTCAGGACCCTTCCTGACTGTCTGTGAACCTGGATTAATTCAGTCTGTGTCTGCCTCAGTTTCTCATGGGCTGAACAATTATAATAGTTCATGCTTTAAGGCTATGAGGACTAAAAGAGTAGTGTTTGCGTCATGCTTTAGGATCCTTCAGTATAAAGGCTCAGGATAAATGCAGTGTCGTGTTGTTACATAATCAGAATACTGTACAACCTCATTATTTTAATTTCACTTATGTTTCCAACATTAGTGGATTTTTTGCATCTAGGAGCATATTTTCAATGGCTCCAAGGAAAGACAAAGAGGGGGTTCCCACTGAGTTTCATTGGAAGATGGGAAGTCAATCACCTTTTGTCCTTTTGGAAAGTTATTAAGTATTACAAAAGGACTGGTAAACCAGATAAAACTTTCTGGTAATAAATGAGTGATTCTTCCTTCAGGTCAGAGAAGGGATAAAATCCTAACACCAAGTGTCATAACCCTCTGTGAAATGAAACAGCTGAATTTCACAAATTTCTGTCACTACCATTTAAACGTGACCACACTGAGAAATTCACTGTTTTATCCAATCCTAAGGACTGATTTAAGTGGCAGGATGCAAACACTGGCTCAGGCATCTTTAGAGCAGTGATACTCATTCCTGATTAATTTCTGGCATGTTGTGACTGAAACTCACTCAGGTGCCCAGGCTAATAATTCATTCTTAAGATCATGCAGAAATTGCCAAGGATCTATTCTAGTTAGGAGTTGGGGTTGGGAAAATCAGGAAGTTCTGTGTGATTCTGAAAGGAAAATCCCTGGACCTGTGTTACTCTAACTGATTCTGGCTCACAGGCTTTATTTGCTTTTCAAATCTCTCAAGATCTCCCCATTCCTTTCTTTCATATATTTTAGCTTTAGGAGAAAATTAACCCTTAAAAATAAATAAAGGATTTGTAACTAGATAGAGGCCTAAAGTCTGTACATAACTGATGTTTGCTTGAAGCCTTTGGCAGTCCTTGTCTAGTTTCTAGGATAATTAGATACAATTTTTATATTGCTATTGCAATAATAATAATATTCATAAATTTATATTCTGCTCATGGTGTCATCCCATCACCTTCATCTAAACTGTTTGGCACAGATCATTCTGCCTTTCTGGTGCTGGTCTAATTTGACATCTGGGAAATATCTGTTACAACTCACACCAAATTTTAGGATTGACAGATGACAAAAATCTGAAAATGGCTGCCATGGTCCAAAAACTTGATATGTGCTCCCAAAGAAAATTATGGCATATACCTGCAAGTGTAAATGGTACCTGAATGTTAGTATTAAAAAGCCAAACAGGGCAGAAATATTCTCTTTATGAGAGATCTGAACAGGTCTTGGAACTGCTAGAAGATGATTTGGTCATCTTCTACTACTAGCTCAATTCTAGTACCAGAGATAGAACAGTCCATCTGTTTTTAAATTTATGCAAGATACCCAAGAAATGTGTATGTTTCTTATCAGCATTGCTACCCAGTTTCCCTTTACTATCCATATTTGAAGTCAAATATTTTAGGTATTTTCCAGAGGAGGAAAAACATTTCTCCTCCATTTAGTCTTTCACCAAAACATGATTAAATCTTTTTTGCTTGAGTAAGTGGTGGTTTTTGTTTGAGGGGCAGATGTTGGAAGACAGAGGGGGCTGATGTATCATTGAACAATGACAATTAAATGAATTTCATTTAGTAGGTCATAAAGTTAATGTGCCTAATTGGAACATAAGGACAGAAGAAAGAAAGGAAAAAAGAAACTGTTGTATTATCCTTTCTATTTCTTCCCCCTTTCTTTTTAAGGATAGCCTATCATTAGTCATCATGAAAGCTCTCGGTGACCACTGAAACAGAGGAGGGACCTTTGACACAGCTTGATCAATCCTAATTGAATAGACCAGAGGGACAGCAGCCAAAAGGAGGGGACCCATTCTTTGCATTTGACAGCCTCGTCCTTTTTAGTTTGTCAGCTGTCAGAAAAAATTGGGGCACTCTCAGGGTGCATGCGAATGCTTTAAGTTGCCATACAATTTTTTGCTACATGAAGACAATTGTTTTAAGGCTTGCAAGGTGCCTGGTCTGCTCAGGAGATCTAAGATTTGAACATAGGGAGGTACCTGCTGGAGTCAGTGAAGTAAATGGGAACTTTGCTAGGTGAGGCCTTGCAATTTTTCCTCAAATTAACAGAAGGTTCGGTTCCACTCCCCATCCCATATATCCCAATCCAAGTTGATCATCATTACCCTTTTATCATTTACCCTCTGCTTTGCACAGGAGTAGGATAAGAGGCAGAGAAGTCTGAGACTCAGTATTTTCTGTGACACATCCTCTTGAAGATGCTTTCTGTATACTTTTGCATTTCTCTTGAAAAGTTAACAGCTTAAAAGAAAACCCAAACTCCTACAAAAACTGCATATATGGGAACAGACATTCATTGTGTTTCAACTGCTGTAAATGGGCAACATCCTTTTGACTTCTAAGAGGCTGTCCTACATAAGCCCTAGCATAACTACCACTAGACCTGAACAAATACTTACAGGAATATAGAGGTGAGGGAGGAAAGGGGATAGAAAATGACTGTCTTCATTCTTCCTGCCCTCCCATCCTTTCTCACCCAGCTATGCTGGTATGGCATCACTGCAACCAAGGAAGTGGTTTCCCATGAGAAGTTTCAAGCAGTAAATAGGGGAGCAGAGTAGGAAGATCTAGGGTTGGTTAAAAAAAGAAGAAAAAGCCTTAGACTAAAGCACATCAGCAAAAACCTTCGCTTCACACTCACAACCAGCACTTTCATACTCAGTTCTCAAGCCCCTTTACTAGCGCTGACTTCCCAACCTCTCCTCTTGCCTTCCATTACACGTAATTTTCTGGGATCAACTTTGCCTCTCCTGACTATTCTTTGCATCCAAGCACCAGATTACCAAGGGAATTCACTGTTTCCACATTGCTTTCAGCTTGATGAGGAGCATTTTAATTTTTCAGCATTTTAAAATGCTGAAAATCTCCTCAGAAATTTCATTCTAACTGGGTCTCCATCCCAGCTGTAAAAATCCAAACAAAAATGCTTGGAGGTGCTACCATCTTCTCCTCCTATGTTAGTCAAGGCTCAGCCACAATTGCATCTCATTTCTTCTCTCACATTTTGACAAGTCAGACAGGAACTTAAGAAAGGTCCACACTCTTTTCACTTCCCGATCATCTCCCTTACGGCATTGCTTATAAACCACACTGTCTTTTCTGCCATAAAGACTGTCTCCCTCCATGTATTTGGCAGAGAAAATGCACACAAAGATCACAGCCTCTCTAGCCATCAACTGCATCAAGAAGACACCTTCTTCATGAGTTGTAGGGGAAGTGAAAATTGTCACATTGACAGTTCCTCTGGGCAAAGTTTGGAATTTTGTATCTATTTCTACAATGAAGGATTTGCTGCAAACTCTTGTTCTTGTATTGTTCTCAGAAGGACCCATTTCTAGGCAATTGATGCACTGCACAACATTAATATAGTTAAAACAAAAGAGCAACCACTCCAGCAAAACTGGAAAAAAAGGAACTCTGAAAGGAAGAATGAATAACTTAAGACAGGTCAAAATGGTCATCAACACTGTCATGACTGCAAAGGTCTTAAATGGAGCCTGCAAGGCCATAGAGGGAGTCGATAGACATCCATGGGGAAGGTCTGAAGCTGGGCTGTGATGGTGAAAGTTCCTGTCATATTCTAGAAAGTGTCTCCACACTGAAAAGCCAGGTAATCTCAGCTGCACTGGAAATACCATCTGAGCTCTGACAGGTCACACCTAACTCTTAATATAAAGAATTCACAGGAATCTGCTCTCTCATTATTCAGTTTATGCTGAGAGATATGAATTTCACCTGGTTGTATTGGTTACTCCTGTGACAGCTGAGTGGGACTATGTATCCAGGAACAGCAAAATGCTGTATTCTTATACCGTATTTCCACTGACAAATGTCTCCCACTGTGGCAGCTTCACAGGATTTTAATTTCCGCCTAGAGCAAAACAGGTACTGATGTTAGCCACCAAGTCCCTTTTAGTCCCAGAAAGGGGAGAGGCCATGAGGGAGGTAGTGTAAACTATTTTCAAACATGTCTCGGGCTGTAATTTAGAGAACTTGGGTCTCTGCTGAATTTAGTCCTCCAATAAATAAACAAAAATGATGTGAAACTCAGGTTTCTTTGCCTTGGTGTTTCCAACAGAAACTTTTGATTCTCCAGCTGCCCATGATTCACAGAGATGTGTTGAAAACCAATTTAAGACCCAGCATAACTGAATACAGCACCACATTCAGCCAGCTGTGGAGATTCATGCCAGTGCTTCTGCCACAGGACAGATGATGAATGGCTGGTGTTGTTTGGGAAGATTCTGCAGCCCAGAGCCTATTGTCTTGATCTTGAATGTCAGAGAACTGGTCGTCATACTGCTAGCAATAATGGGAATGCCTGGTTCTTATACCTCTTCTTTTTATTATAGCAAAGAGAGGTTTAATATTAGGAAAAGCAGAAGGGAAGGAAAGTGTAAGGTTTGAAGGTGGGTGACTATGAAAAATTACAAGCATAAGGTGCCAGGGTTGCTGGCAATGTTCCCTTCCAGCTTAAACAGGAAATTCAAAGGTGCAAGACAACCCTGTCTATAAGTAACACATCTCACACTTTGGCTTCAAGAAGAAAATTCATTTTACTCAGGATAGAGATACCTTCTGGAGAGAGAAGAAAGTCATCTGGGACTGTTACCATTGATGGTCATCAGTACAATCACGAAACAGTTCCTAAATGTACAGACTGCTCTATGTGGATTGTCCACCTGCTGCAGGAACCAGGAGGTCAATCTCTATAGCCTCTCATGCACAGAAATCTTACTAGATTATATCAGTTGTCTCTACTGACCCTGACATGAATCAAGGACATGTTGAGATCTTTTCACATATGATGATATTTTCTTTCTGGTCTATGACCATATGGGATTTCCTCCAATCTTCCCTCACATACACATTTCTCAAGTATTTGAACACAAAAGTGTTGTCTCATATATAAACATCTCACAGTGCTTTAAAGTCTTCTTTGTCCCTCAGCAAGGAAAAAAGTTCCCAGTCCAGATTCTCAAAAAGAACAAGAAAGAGAGAAACCATAGGAATAAAGTTGTGTCCTTCATACATATGGAAATATCATGGCAGGGGGTTGAGGGCAGGACAGGGAGAGATTTTGAAACTGGAATGAGCTGGCCAAAAAAGACACATACTGAGTGATGGACAGACAGAGAGGGGCTAAGAAAAGGAGACACCCAAACCAGCTGCTTTAGAAAGGACACAGGTTACAGGAAAACCAAAAGAAAGAACAAATATATTTTTTTTCCTTTTTTTAAACATTTGGAAATAAAGTAGTTTCTATTTCAGCATTCCTCTCCTTGGACCTCCCATATCCTACAATTGATCTAGTTAAGTCCGAAGATACATGCACCACTTTCTAGTTGTACCACACTTTCCAAGGCATACATTAACAAAGATGCATCAGAAAGAGCAAACTTATAAAACAGAACTTACATGTGTGTAGGAATCAGCAGCTTACCTTGTGTGCAATTTGGGTTTCATCACCATGGGTCTATGATGTTCTAGAAACAACTCTTAAGAATTTGGTAGAAAATATTCCTTACTCAAGTATTCCTTGAGTAATGTCGTACTGAAAGTTTTATGAAACTGGTGAAGAATTATTGAAGATTTTATTGTGAGGAGAACCTTTGATAATATTGAAGTTGCCATGCCTTTAAACTTCAGCTGAGGAGCAGTAAAATTTGGTGTAATTGAGAAACAGTTGCTTAGCTCATTATAAAATCAGATGTGCTTTTTTGCGGAAATTAATGTGAAGACAAGAGGAAAAGAAAAGGAAAAAAAAAAAAGACAAGAGAATCACTATATGGCTCATTACAAGTAAATTTGATTCTGTTCAAACAACCCTGACTACAGAGACATTTGAATCAGCAAAATGAGATACTTAGCAAGGGACTGGTACATCTCAGTCTTGCTGGACTGTCCTAGCTCTTCATCCCTGTAGTAGTAATCAATTGAAAAGACTCATTCATATTTCACATCTACTTATTACAGAGATGGTTTTTGTGTTAAGAGTCTGAAAGTCCTAGATATGCTATTTCTAAAGCAGAAACAGAATAAGGAATGACACCGTTATTCTACAAAGCCAAAAAAAACCCCTGGGAGCAAATTATTGCATTATATTCTACTGTAGCAAGAGAGGGGACTTTCTGCATATTTTTTGTGTGTCCCCCCCCATGTCTTTTGCATGGCACAAAGCTACATTTGCTTCATTCTATTTTAATTATAAAATCAGTGCTAGTATATTATTTCACTAATTCAAAAAAATTGGGGAAGAGTGAAATGTCAGTTTTCGCCAAACGTAAGCACATTTCTCTCACTTTACTTCTGCTGCTAACTGTGCAAGAAAGTCCATGGGAGGACAGTCCTAACCCAGCCATCAAAACCAATACTGACAGGCTATAACTTGTAATCAAAGATTGACCTCACTCAGATTGTATAGGACTCTAGGGAGAATCTTGGGAACTACAGGCTGGCGAGTCTGACTTCCATCCCTGGTAAGATGACAGAGTCTATAATAAACAATAAAATCATACAGTACATGAATTATATTTTCTGTTGGGAAATAGCCAGCACAGCTTCTGCAAAGGGAAACCCTACCTGAGTAACCTGCTGGAGTTCTAGCAGGGTGTCAGTAAACACATGGATGAAAGGCAAGCAAGATTCAAGAGTAGAGGCTTTTAAAGAGAAAAGTCAATAGGAATTGGTCCTGGAAGCAATTCTATTCAATGTCTTTGTCCATGACCTGGAGAAGAAATAATCAGAGGAATATCCAACTTTGTAGATATGATAATCACTTCTAGAAAGTCAAAATGCTTTTCTGTTGGCAAGGAATTGCAGACAGATCTCATAAAACTGTACAAATGGTTGACAAACTCCGATGTGGATAAACCTAAGCTAATGCAACTAAGAAAAAAAAATACCTAAACCATCACTGATGGTTCACAATGCTGAGCATCAAACTGGCAGTTATAGTTCAGGTAAGAAATCTTGGCTTTGTGTTGACAGGTGTCTGAAATCTTTGGCTCAATATGCAGTGGCAGATGAAAAAGCCAATGAGATACTGCAGACCATCATGAAGTTGTTGATGAAGAGACAGGATACATCATTTTGCCTCTCCCCAAAAGGTGTGGTGCACCCACATCTTGAGCACTGTGTGCTTTTCTGGCTTCCACACCTCAAGAGGGACATACTGAAGTTAGTGAAGGTACAATGAAGGGCAAATATAACGATCACAGTGATGGGGCAGCTGCCTCCTGAAGGGAAATTGAAAGATTGGGACAATTCAGGAATCTGAGGCAAGCTATCACTGAGATTTACAAAAGGTGAAAGCACTGGATGAACTGAATGTGGAAATGTTGTTCAACACATCATGCAATAAAAGAAGTAAGGGAACAATGAGAGTATCAGTAGGTTGGTTTAAAACAGACGAAAGAAAAAGCTTCTTTATGCAGTAAGTGGTGAATCTCTGGAACTTGCTACCATGGGATATTGTGTGGAAGGACAATATCAGCTGGTTTATAAAGGGACTAGACATTTGTAGACAGTATGTCTGTAAAATGGAGACGAATGGGATGAGGCATGGGAGTACAAAAGGAATAGTCTGCAGAAAGTGTCTGGTTTTGCATGCTCTCCCTGAATAGCACCTCTTACTGCTTCTGCTGCAGACTGAACACTGGGATAGATGAACAATTGGTGTGATTCAATGGGCATTTCTTATTTTCTTACATCTATGTGCTACTTTGATGGAAGACATGATTTCCATGCCCATATTCTAAGGCAGGGTCTACATGCCAGTTCTGAATCAAAAGCCACGTAGCAATGGTGGCTTATAAAAAAGGGGGCTTATAAAAAAGATGGCGGCAAACTTTTTAGCAGGGCCTGTTGCAACAGGACAAGGGAGAATGGCTTTAAACTAAAGGGGGGTAGATTTAGAGTAGATATAAGGAAGAAATTTTTTATGCTGAGGGTGGTGAAGCGCTGGAACAGGTTGCGCAGAGAGGTGGTGGATGCCCCATCCCTGGAAACATTCCAGGTCAGGTTGGACGGGGCTCTGAGCAACCTGATCTAGTTGAAGATGTCTCTGCTTATTGCAGGGGTGTTGGACTAGATGACTTTTAGAGGTCCCTTCCAACCCAAACTGTTCTATGCTTCTATGATTCTATGATTATATGGTTGATCAGGAGTTTACTCAAAGCTAAATAGCTATCCTGAAAATTAGGGAATACAAGGCCAAACTCAGTACCGTGCTAATGCAACTGCATGACCCAGCCTAGAGATGACTTGCACTTGGCCAGCTCAAAGCTGTGTGAGAACTAACTAAGGTCTATCTGGAAAATATTTCACGTGTATATTTCATTACAATCTGATATCTCCAGGGTCAAAGGTCTACCAACTATCTCCTGGGTCACTGAATCAAATCCCCTGCTCCTGCAAACACCTTGTTATCCATGGCAGGAGGAAGTTTAAGGGAGTTATTTTTTTGAGACTTTGTAAGAAATCAGTATGATCCATACAGGCTTCTGACTGATGATATATTTTGTGAAACATTAGCTCATTATTTATCTTCTGGTTCTTTTATACCCCAGGTGGGCCAGTGGCATGAATATTTCAAAAGAGGCTTTGTTTATCACTCTGAACATAATATAAGGAAAAAATGGTCCTTCTCAGAGGCAGCTGCTTCTTCTGATCCAAGAGTTTGGGATGACCTGTAGCTGTCATTTTTATAAACCTAGTCAGCAAGGGCACTGGAGTCTAAATCATACTGATTGGAAATAGCTTGTCCTTTGTGAAGACATTTTATCATAGCACTCATAATTGGAAGAGTGAGTGTATAGATCCAAAGCAGGGATTCACCAGGGAAGTCCTGGTTATGCTGTTAGAAAAATCTTCTTTCTAAAAATAGGGTAGTAGTTTTGACCTATTTTTGGTAACCAGCACATGACTGGGAACGAGGAATGGGTAAAATCCTGACCTCATCTACTCCTTCATGAGTCCTGGAAATAATGAGCCCCATCCTTGTTCCATTGCAGGTGTGGGGAAAGGCCTGGCTTGGGTCTGCAGAGCAATGGACACAGTAAGTTAGGATCTATTCAAACTTTGCACTTGGGTGAAAGTCATCCTTGGCATGATCCCAGTGAAGGACGTTCAGCAGACAACAGAATTACACATTCAGCCCATTTGGCTGTATGTAGTAACTCTACCCCCCTCCTAAATCCAGAAAGGGGACAGACTCTGCCATCTGTTACTACTAATGAAAGGTTGAGTGGCCCAAGACATCTGTCCCTCAGGTGGAAGCCTGTCCACAGCTGCAGTCTTATAATCCACTGAAAACAAGAACTGCTCTGAGCTTGTGCTAGCCAAACTATAGGTGGGTTCCCCACTACCCTCTTTGTATGAGACAACTTCATCATGAGCTCCCCTCAAGGATTTAGACTGGTCACTGTGCTCCCTCTGTGCCTTGCATTTGTCTCTTCAGAAGTACAAGCTTTTAATCTGGTCCATGCACCATTACTACACCTAAGGAGTGAGAATACCTCAAAGCCCCTTGTGGTCCACATTCACAGCACTGGCAGTTCTGTATGGAAAGATGTAGGTAAACTTCTGAATTCTATCATCTCTTCCCAAGCAGACAGTCAAAAAAACCTCCACTTTAAACAAAGGCATTAAAAGGCATGAATGAAACCACATTCGTTTCCCTGTAGACTTTTTTGCTCACTCCTAAGAATAAAACACAAATAGGATGGTGAAATTAGCAATAAATAGCACAAGGGTACCTGACTGTCCACATGATAGTTCCATATGCAGTTTTTGAATAGTTTCTCAAAAGGGCCTGAAATGCAGAGAGTTTGAAAGGAACTTAGGTGACTAGCTTGCTACATGCTTCTACTCTACATATTTAACATTAGGATACAGACCAGAATGTTATGTATGCTAACTGAATATACCACAGTTGCACCAAGAAACTTATTTCAACTCCAGCATAGCATGTTGCTAAATCTATAGTGAGGATAAAGCTTGCTATACACTCTACAATGCTCATCAATAGGCAGTACTAATACTTATAGTAGAAGATATTTTTAAACTGGCCACATTCTGATGCATCCTCTCTCATATTCATTCCTCAGAACCTCAATAATGATCTGTGAGAACTCCTTTAAAACCCACTAGGCATAAAATCATTTGTAACAGAGTTCATCAGCAAAAAGTATTCTGTAATAAATAGATAACTTCTGGGTCCCATTTTTTATGTACAATCTGTGAGATTGCCTCTGCCTGCAATGATGATAGCATCAGAGCAAAAGATGTCAGGTTGTGGGAAGAATTTGGGTTAATACTTTAACCCTTTAGGGGTATGGGTTATTTTAGGCATGTCTTATGCACATTCTATTTTTTGTTATGATAGTGTGACTCCAGAGTCATTCATTTATCTGAAGACTTTTAGATTTATTCCAGTGAGATCAAAAGGAAGACAAATTAAACTGACATCCAACAAACAGCCTTCCAAATATGTAAATAAAGAGATATGAATCTGCAGTTATTGATAGGTACAAATTACCAGTAATTGGCCAGATGAGGTGAGAGTTTTGTCCTGTTCCACTTACTCTTTCTCAAAGTTCAGAGGAAAGAAATGCAATGAATTAAAAAACCTGAAAACACCTAAGTACTCATCAGCCTCTTTCATTTACCCTAAGCATTATTTCAGACAAGTCTTATCAGTGTTATCACTCACTTTGATTTAAAAAAAAAATAAAGAAAAAAATTAGATGTTACAACCATTAAATTTGGCTGAAAATGGGTAAGAACAGAAATCATAAACAAGTCTGGTTTTGACCAGTTTCTAACTCAGCTGTACAGACTGGTAAGTTTTGAACAATTCAGAGAAGTGTTCAACTTCCTGAGTGATTTAGACTTGTGAGTGAACCAGTTGAGGTTTGGTTATGTGATCAAAAAAAGAGATTCCTTTTTCCTGATTTCAAATATTGCTTTTCTTCCCAAAGGGTGAAATATAGGATGCATTCAGGTGGACCATAATAAGAGCCAGAGAGATATGCTATCTTAAAGCCCTGGAGAAGTCCTCATTTGAATTCTATTCTGAACTTCTTGGCTTAGGCCTCTGTCTACATCCTCCTGCTTTTATTCTCTTTAGTTGTGCACTAACAACTTTAAGGCTCGTGCAGCATGTAAGCTGATTGCTTTGAATATAAATGGGTAGACTATTAAAAGCAGAATTTAGGCTTCTAGACTCATAAATCATAAAAGGAAGCATAAATTCTGTGTTTTAGTGGAGATTTAAATTCCTAAATGGGTTTTATAGGAGCCACATAAGACCTATTGACAATACCCCTTTATGATAAAAAGTAAATAGAAGTGACAAAGTCAGAATTCAAAATGCCACTGCTTAGCTCCCACTAGCCTGAAGAAGACCAAAAAATGGCTGGAGGAAATCTCAGAGGGAAACAAATGATAACATGAAATTAAATGTGTAATATTCCTTTTTATGCTGTGTGGGGGAAAAAAGCACTCAGAGAATGAGCTGGTACATTTGCATAACAAAGGAAATCAACAACAACAACAAATTGCCATCGTGTTCAAAGCTGATAATTGCACAGATGACAACAAGAAAGCGCCTTTCTTCTCAGCTCTCTAGGGGACGAGCCTTGTCGAGATGAGGAAAAAAGGTGGAAAGTGACCCCACTTGCTTTCATGAAAATTAGCAAGCTCAGAAAATGTCTTTGGTACAAGGGGGTGGCCAGTGAATGGTGTGAATGCTAATGAACACAATGAGGGCAGAGGCTCAGCCAATGTTCCCATCAGCTCCATCAGATGATCAACAACTGGCAGCAGACTCTTCTTCAAACTACCCTCATCCAGCCCACCGATGTCCAACTCACCTTGTCAACAAAATCTTTTTGGAGAAGTGATTTTTGAGGGGGTTCTGTTTTTTGGGTTTGTTTTGTTTGAAATTATTATTTGTTTCTCTGTTGATGTTTTCTTTTAGAGTCACATTGTATTTGGATTCTTCAGGCCCTGTGAAATGTGGGAATCTCTCCTGCTTCTGTTCAGCACAGCCCCAAATAATGATCCTCAATTTTCCCAAGCCAGTTATCTGGACATCTCACCTTACTCAGATCAAGGGCAAGGTACTTGTAATCACTACCTCCTCTGAGGTTCCCAAGCCCTAGAAGAGTTCTCACTCTGGAGAAAGAGGTACTTCTCTGGGCACCAGCACATCACCAATTGTAACTGGTTTTATCAGCATGAAAATATGTACTTGCTTCGTCTGCAAGATGAAACATAATTCAATTTATCCAATGACTTCCTAGAAGTACTGTGACTCCAGAAGTCTACTAAAAGTGCTGAATAGTGGTACTATATATTTTTTTTTAATTATCCAGTGGTAGGGTGTCCTTGAAAAGAGCTCTGAAACCCTTTGAAAGTATGTGACTAATGCTGAAAGTCCTAGACAGAAAGACAGACTGTAAGAGACCAGGACCAATTGATACATCCCTACTTAACTCCCCACTTCTTCCTTACTATTTCCCAGCCCCGCATCAATAATGCAGCAGGCAACAAAAATGAACGAAGTCAGAGAGTCTTATTCTAGTCCTTCTTATTCTAGGACAAGCTCTAGCAACACAAAAATAGCTCCCACTGGCAAATCTCCATAGGCTTGAGCAGTTTAAACCCCTGAAATCTGTCCTTTAACCTTATGGAAAATATCTATAAAATTTAACAGAGTTTCAACCACTTGATTTAAGAAAAAGTCCTTTCGGCTTTTGTAGAGTTTAACACAAATAAAAAACAATTCTAGAGATATAAATTATGAAAGTCTGTATATTCTATAAGGCAAGATGTGTGTGCGTATTTTAAAGTCTTTGTTACAGAATTCAGCAGCAGTTTTAATTTTCTGTCATAATCAATAAGATTGATTAAAAAGCAAACAGCTCCTCCTTCCACACCCCTCAATAACATAGAGAAGAAAACCACAAATGTCTAAAATCAGTCAGGTATTGTTTTGTTTTTAAATCCCCTGGGATTTTTGTATTTGGTGTCTGATGTCTAGTTTGCTTTTATTCATTCCAGAATAAATGGATAGCAGTCAGAGAGACCTTGAATAGACAGACGGTTAAGGTACTCACATGAGATCCCTGGGTTCAAGCCTCGATAGCAGACAAAACAGAAACTTTTGCCTGGGGCTTTAACATCCTATGTACCTTAACCTGTCAGTCCTTACAGTTGGAAGTGTTTCATCTTGTATAAATAATGAAACACTTGTAGGGAAAGGGGGTGCAGGCATGAAAGCTCTGTCATTGGGGGACTCATTTAGGAAGACTGAAGGCACAGATTCAAATCCTTCTTCACCAAACGAAGAAAAGAGGAGGTAAAAGGCTTTACTATCACTTAGACAAATGCAGTAAGCCACTGGGCTACATTCAATCTCTCTCATGTGGGTGGATTTATCTCCCTCCCTCCCCCCCTTCCCGGTGGCCAGTAAATATGCGAGATCTTAGCATTATTCTAAACGATAGTTAAAACATGTTGAATCCTCAAAAATCTGTTATTGGGTAGAACTCTTTCTCTGCAGTCAAAATTAGGCTCTAAGAAACAACCCTGAACTGCTGTAGGAATAGAGGATTAGCTGACCCGGAGAGGAACAAACACCTATATGGGACCGCTAATGGATCCTCTAGCTATTTGCAGACTCCTGTTTAAAAGGAGTCTCATTTTACTTTCTAAACACACTTTGAAAGCAACTGTAGGAGGTCACTATAAGACAGAAGAAAATTTTATTTCTAACTGCTCCGCTAACAGGCTCAGATGTTTGCAACCCAGGACTATCATACTCATGCCTCTGCTTCATCTCCAACAATCAAATGAAATCAAATGAAAATGAAGTAGAGACCAGTTTCTCATGGGACCTGGGGAGCAGTCTGAGATAATCACTGGTTCTGCATCTGTGACAAAATGAAAATATGAATCTGAATTATCTCAGCGGAACCCAGGATGCAAAAGTCTGTGTATGTGGAGTTGAAAACTTTGTTGTTTGTTTGCTTTGTTTTGGACGGGTTACAAGAGCAAGGCTTTCTTGTCTGAAGTTTGTAGAGCAGCTCATGAAGACTTAATCAGATAGGTGGGTCCTTTCTTTGCTGGTTTCCCTGCCTGGCTGACGGAGTTCAAGACCTGTAGGCAATGGATGAAGCACCAATTGGCACCTCTCTGGGTGCAGGTTCCACTGGATGCATCTTTAATGGGTTACTCCTGCCAGATTTCAGTTGAAGCAACAAGTCTAGGGTCTGCAGATAGATGAGTTTTTCCAACTGAGGACAACAGATGTTGTACATCTGATGCACAGACTTGACTGTGAAAACAAGAGGGAAATAGGACTGGCTTGCATTGATCCTGGCTGAGTGCAGCAATCTGAACCAGGGACGACTCTCTCTAATGGGCTGTGGGAGTTTTACCAAGAGTGATGAAGATGGGGGCAGGCAGAGGAAAGGTTGGAAATGCTTTGAAGTGAGAGTCTTCAGCCTAAATCCATCACAATGTGTAATCAAGTACCTATGTACAGCCAGTCTTGAGGTGCTGCCTAGAGGCCCATAAAATTGGTTGTCTACAGTGCTGGTCATTAGCAAAAGATTGACTGTTAATGCTGTTAATTTTCTATAGTGTACTTCAGTTTACTGATATGACAGACAGAGCTGGAAGCTCCTTCCTCAATATTTTAACCTAGTTCCTAAACAGGGACAAGTAATTTCAGACTTTGTGAAATTAATGAGGCCTGTTTGCCAATGGCTTGTTCGTGACTGGATTCTCTGATGTCTAATAAAGGACAAGATCAATTAGCTGTTCCTTCAATGAAAGCACTGATAGTGCCTTTTCCCCACCATTCTACCTGTTTCCAAAATTCATGTTAGACCAGAATATATTTGAGCCTTTTTAGCCCCACTGCTTGATTTATCTGAAATCAGCTCAGAGTTCAAAATTTGAAGGACAGACACAGACTGTGATCACATAGTCTTCCTTCCCCTTGAAGCCAGATTTATAATTTTAGATTAAGTCAGAGCTGCTTAGGGATCTGCATGGCAGTACAATACCATTTGTCCAGTGAGTAGATTCAGATAACAAAATTATCACAACTACTCCTCAGCTGAGCTGATTAGCCTGTGCCTCACCAAAAACTGCCCCTCCCTGTGGGTCTGATCTCACCACACAGTCAGATCCTGCCTATGTGTATAAGGGAGTAGTCCCCTATAATGTTTGGAAGTGTTTGGCAAACGTTAAGAAATTTCATAGTCTCACCAGGGAAGGAACTGGGTTTTAACCCCAATTGGCAGATAGTGAAATGAGGGAAAAGGTTAAAATGGGTTACGTGAGTTGTTCAAGGAATGAAGAAAAGCTGTGGTATAAAACTACCTTTATCTCCCACATATCAGCTTAGTACTTTCAATGGTATCCCATCTTTTAAACATTGGTGATTTGGTATTTGGTACAATCCTGCAGTACTTGGAGGGCTGTGTCTAGGGTTTGGTATAGTTTTGTTTCCCTTGAACCAAATTAAGATCTTTCAAGTGATGGTTTGCAGCAGGAGCAGGGCTATTACTTTTCTCTCATTAATTCACCCACCTAACAGCACCACTTCCACCATGCGAGGCAAATTTCAACTCCTGCTCTGTGCCCACCAGACACAAACCCAACCCCATGCCATCACTAGGTCAATCTCCAGCAGGAGAGAGAAGGAAATCCTCCCAAATCCCATGTCCCTGTTCCTACTTGACATTGGATCTCTCTCCCCTTTATTTATTTCATTTCCTGTGCTCAGTGTGCAATGAACCTCTCCAGGTTCATCCATTCATTTCACTTTGGCAGCATGTCACTATGCGGACAACCTATTGAGGATGAGATGGAAATAATATTACACTACTGAGCTGATAATACCTGACTTTAATATCTCTTAGCAGCATCTGCATTGTGCTATGTCAGTGAAACAGATCAGACAGTGTAGGTCTCTAGTGTAAACCAAAAAGCCGGGGGGGGGGGGGGGGGGGGAGAATACTTCTGCTATCAAAATTAAACTTCTAATACATCAGCAACAGAAGGTGAAGGGGCAGCAGAACTGTAAGGGAACAGATCAGCTATCTTTCAAGTAGCGCCTCTGAGCAGGTAGCTAATAAGCATCTGTATTTAACTCCAAGTACTTTTCTTCCCTCTCTTTTCTCCCATCTCCTTGTCTTGTCTGCTCCCACTAATACACTAGGTTGGTTATATATAGCTCATTTTAGTGACATCATAACCATTCTGTTGGTCATTATCATGTTACTTAAACAGATTTACGGTCTGTGCGTTTGAATAAAAAAAGGACGAAGGGGGGATGTTCAAGGAGCCGTGAGAAAAGATATTCAAGAAGTGTGGTTAAGACAACCCTAAGAAGCTCTGCGAGTGGCTTTGCTCTCTAAATCAAGTCGGTAAGTCTGTCTTGTAGATAAGACACAGGGCAGGGAGTTGGGACAACCTGAATATTGTTCTTGCTCCTTCCATTTTTTGGCTATCTATCTGACCTTCAGGGATTGTTTATCTTTTCAGTATCACCGTTTCTTCATCTCCAGCTTGTGTGTGAGAGAGCATCTTCTGTGCTTTAATGGCTAGATGGACATGTACATGCTAAACATATTCATTCCTTTGATTCAGTTGGTATGGTAGCAGTGGAGAACTTGGTTCAACAGTTGGCTCTAATAGACCCTGATCATGGGTCAGATTTGATCCTGAATGCCAACAATTTCATACGAGGATGAGGATGGCGTTGAATAGAGGGATATTTCTAAATCATTAAATATCCTCTGTTGCCTCAGCAAGCAGCTTATCAAGGGAATCATTAACAGTGTGAAATTTTTAAATGTGTGTTTACAAATAATTTTATAAAGAAGATGCCTGGAAGAGCCTTTCAGCTCTTCCAGGTGAATTTCAATGGCCACATCAGCTATGGATAAAATACAGAAGGTTGAAGAGGTCAAATCTGAAATCAATGGACCTCTGTTTAACACTTCAAGTCCTGGTGATGCTGGCTGACTTCCTTCTGCCTCTCCACCACTCCTCAACATGCCTGTCTGGTATTCCTCTTTATGTGCCGATAACCACATCTTATCCCTCCCACACCTATTGCTGGCTGCTGTACCACTACAGTCTATACCTCAGATTGTAAGCTATGAGTGTGAAATCAGAGTTCAAAGAAGAATTTAAATCCTGCATCCCCATTCCTACAATTGCCTCATACCTATTTCTAGAGGAGCAGTCAGAATGAGGTGGTCCTGTGTGCTGGTTTGGCTGGGATAGAGTTAATTTTCTTCATCGTAGCTAGTATGGGGCTATGTTTTGGATTTGTGCTGGAAACAGTGTTGATAACACAGGGATGTTTTCGTTATTGCTGAGCAGTGCTGACACAGAGTCAAGACCTTTTCTGCTCCTCACCCCACCCCACCAGCGAGTAGGCTGGGGGTGCACAAGAAGTTGGGAGGGGACACAGCCGGGACAGCTGACCCCAACTGACCAAAGGGATATTCCACACCATATGACGACATGCTCAGCATATAAAGCTGGGAGAAGAAGAAGGAAGGGGGCATGTTCGGAGTGATAGCATTTGTCTTCCCAAGTAACCATTATGAGTGATGGAGCCCTACTTTCCTGGAGATGGCTGAACACCTGCCTGCCCGTGGGAAGCAGTGAATGAATTCCTTGTTTTGCTTTGTTTGTGTAAAGGCTTTTGCTTTACCTATTAAACCGTCTTTATCTCAACCCACGAGTTTTCTCACTTTTACTCTTCCTATTCTCTCCCCCATCCCACCGCAGGGGGGGGGGAGTGAACAAGTGGCTGTGTGGGGCGGAGTTGCCGGCTGGGGTTAAACCATGACATCCTGTTTGCTATATTACAAGCCTGGTTAAAAGTGTGAATGAGAGCTGTCTTAAAGCAGAATAATTTACCAGAGACAAAAAGCCAAAGGAAAGAAAATAAAGAATAATATTTTTAATGGGTTTCTGAACTTTCTGAGAGGCTGCAGACACAGCATCCTAGTTTTTGAGATCTATGCACTGATGAGTTTTCCCCTTTTTCTTTTCCTGTTAAACTTCCTCATGCAGCCAAAATACAAGTGGTCCCTCAGCACTGATTTATATTTATTTAGCGATGTGCAGGCAGCAACAGTTTTAGGCCCTCAAAGCCTAATAATATTTCTCCTTTAAAGAAGAAGGAGAGAGAGAGAGAAGTCATCCTCCACAGCCGATCAGAGCAGGAGGAGGTGACTGGTAAAAGTTGGGACTGGCAGATTCAGCACCATATCGTAATTAGATGGGAACTTGGCATTTGCAGTGTGACTTCTGCCCTGGTAAAGCTGTCCTGTGACTAGAGGAGGGAATAAATTCAGCACCTCTTGAAGCCATCATGGTCTAAAATCTGTCCAGCTCTGTGAGCAACCTCAAATTTAAATGATCCTGACTTCAAACTCCTAAAACAACATGTTATGAACTATAAAAAACCAGCTTATTTTAAGGGTAAGGTACTGGAATAAGATTCAGGACACTTCAGTCTTATTACCAATTCTGTACCAAAATTTCAAAGTCACACTGGGCAAGGCGCATAACTTAAGCCACATTTGTTGAACAGGCACGTTCTTTTGCTTGCCTTCTTTCTTCAGACAAAAACAAATTTGGGAAGGGGGCTTCTCCTGACACGTGAGTCCGTGATCTCAGGCTCTTCTAAACCATAAATAGCCAGAAGCAATTCAGTACTGGCATATCTTCATCAGAACACTGGGAGTAGATTCATCAGTACGGATTTAGTCATCTACAGTATTGGCATTTACATCTGAGATAGTCATCTAGGTCACCTTCACAACCCACGAGAAATAGTCAATTCTAGAACATGATCCATTTAATTCAAATGTAGATGTCAGGAGAATCACTCTGGAATTGCCTATTTCTCTCCACTGACTGTGTATAGAGTCTAGGCAATTAGGTCAGATGCGTGTTCATTATAAACATTTATCAATGAATCCCAAGTTGTGACCCCCTGCAGAAGACACCCTCCCCAAAGCATCTAGACTTTCCACAATTGGGCTTGTGGTTAGTTCTCAGTTGTGGGATCCTTACTGACCTATGGAGACTCCCCTGAAAGCCCAGTTTTTGCCATGATCTGCTAGAGCTCAGAGGATTAGAATAGGAATAAGATGAGCACTGATGAAACAAGGAGTAGATTTACGGACCCTTTTAGGCAACAACTTTTAATTTCTTCCGTAGGATAAAGAAAAGCAACACCCACCCACCTCCAAATGTGAGTAATTCTGTCTGCAAGAGAAGCAATGCACTTTGACTTATTGTGAAATCTTGTTTCAAGTGTGAGTGATGGTGGGCATTCTCCATGGTCTAGTAAGGCATCCCTTTCACAAAGTAGGATGGTAAGAGAAACACCATTTCTTTTACTCAGTAGCCTGGTTTCAAAAAGCTGGTCAGAACTTCACATTTTATTAAAACTGTCCAACAAGTTCAAAGGTTACAGCTGGGGACAAGGCAGAAAGGAAGACTAACAGACACCGAGAGAAAGATTTCTTAAGAAGATGAACCGGAGAGGAAAAGAAAAAATAAAAGGAACAGAACATAAAGAAAATCAACAACCCAGCCTGAAAACCACCCCACTGCCACAAAGGAAACCATTCATTTACATTCGCAAGGAACCCGACAGCAGCTGGAGGTGTCTGGGCACTGCCATTCCACAGATGATGTCAGGCCTGCGGAAGATTTTTCAATTAATCTCTCTTGACCCTATGCCTTGAACCCTCATTCCTATTTTTAACAACCCCATTCTGTTGGATGACCTTGGGACCCAGTGACCAATAACGCCCGTTTAAGTAACTGCGGGGGTGTCGGTAAGTATGCAAGGAGAATTTGCAAGGGGCTCATTATATAGAGAGTTAGTTACCACAGAGAAGGACTCTCTCTCTCATTCTTGCCTGTAGGCTAGTAGTTGGGGACCTTAAGCAGAGACTCAGTCATGCTAAACACACGAAAAATGCTCTAAAAAAGCCATTCTGCATGTTCTAGAACTTGGAGTAAAGAAGAAAGGGCATATGAACGTATACTAATCAAACTCACCAACATCATGAAGAAAACCATCGAAAACTTCATATTCCTTCTTTCTACTAAAATATTAGATAGAAAAGAATTGCAACTAAAACAAACAAAAGAAGCCCAGATCTTGTTTTACAGCACAGTGTGGAACCTAGGCTATTCCTGTTAATCATTTTGAAAGACTAACACAGGAAGGATTTGGCTTCAAGTTCATGCATGTACATCAAATGTAGAGAACAATTTTGTTTGAGTCACAAGAGACAAAAATGCACTAAACCACTTTGCCTCACCAATTTTACAGAACACAGTTTTATGCCCACAAGACATGTGCTTCAAAACATCCTGACAGAAATTCAGCAATAAGCCTTGGATGCAAATTAACTTTTATTCCAGTATGAAAATACGTGTTGTACCCTCGTAAGCATTGTAAGGTTATGAATGTGTTCTCTTTCCTGTCTTCAGTACATGTGTTTGGCAGGCTGAAAAATAATATAATTCTCTGTTTTCTTAAAAAAAAAAAAAAGAAATTATCCTCTGTTGACTGGTGCTATGACGACAACATGGGAATGAAAACTCTGTGTGCTGTGATGCTATGCAAGACTCTGTACTCCTCTGTTGATGGAATGACAACCATCTTGGTCCTCACTCTAGGTTTCAACCAGCTATCCTTTCAGCAAAACTCTCTGGATCAGAGAAGGGGAATGACAACAGATAGGGCTATGCTTAAAGGAGAATGAACGATAGACCTGGTAGACTGCGTTGGATTTGAAGATACCCACTGCAAGTGAAAGGAGAATTTTCTTTGTAGCGTGCCCACTCTTGGGATTCTGGTAGGTAAGATCTGAAGAACAAGTAAGAGGGTTTATAGGAGTTGTGTGGGTGATGTTGGATTAATGCTATTAATCAGAACGTAAAAACTGTCATCCTGGGTCAGACTAAAAGTCTGTAACAAAATAACCTGTTTCTGACAGTGACCTGTAACAGATGTTTGGGGAGAGTGTATAAAACCCACGGCAATTACAGAGTGATCTTTCCCCTGCCTGTACTCTCGTGTCTGCAATCAGCAGTTTAGAAACTTCCCAGGTTTTTGTTTCTTAAGATTTCAGAAAGTCTGCATGTAAAAAGTTACAAAATCCATCAGTAAAGTCAGGCATTGCTGATGTGTACTGGTGAAAACCATTCTCTGTCATAAGAATGAATGAAGAGTGGACAGCTTGATAATATTACTCCAAACAGGCTTAGGTCCTTGACTAAAACCACCTTTGGCATATAGGGAGAGCATGCTGTTTTTCTCTGGGATGTCATTCAAGCTCCATGCCCATCAGATCATACCAAAATGCATTAACCTGGTGGATTACATGCTGAAAGGCTGGGTACAGTACTGGAGCAGGAAGAATTCAAGGCTCTCTGAAAGTTCATAAATTATGATAAACCTGTTCATCCAGCATCTCTTGAAAAACTCTCGTCCATGTAATTGTCCTTGTACCACTCTCGCTGGGTCATCGACTAGCAAGGCGGCCAATGCACTCTGCCCCAGTAGTGTTACACAAAACTGATCCTAAGCAGTGATTCAAAGGAAAGCAGAAGGGCAAAGCGCCAGCAGAACAAAGAAGATAAGGCCCACAGAAATCCATCAAATTTTAAAATGCATCGGATGCACTAACATCTCAGAGGAGACTCAGATAAGGACACAAGTAACTCTTCTTACATATTCCTTTGAGGCTGAACTTTGATGCACAGCCTCACCAATTCTCCAACAGGTCTGCTCACCTCTTTGTTCTTTCAAGAGCCTTTCTCTTCTAATGGAGAGATTTCATTTTGCTGAGCTCCACTGATTATTAAAAAGTAAGAACTAAAAATCAAAATGCTGCTGTGTGCATTTCTCCACCACTCATACAAATCTCACTTGCCTCTGTTTGCTCTTATCACTCTAGTTCCATCCAGGACAGATCTTTTGTGTGTGTTTCTAAAACAATCTTGCCACTGCTATGTTCAGACCTTGTTTCTATATTTCCTGGCATCAGGCAAAACCTCCCTTTTTTCTTGTCTACTTTTAATTCCCCTTTCTCTTTAATTCACTGGCTCTGTACCGGTGTCGCTTAACTCTCAGGAAGTATTTTGGGACATGCTTGATTAAAAAAGATAGAGGAGATTAAATTCAAGCAGTTCTGTATTTTTTATCTTGGTACTTCTGCTTTCCCCCATCAGTATAATATCTGTAATAACTGAAGCATTTATATATTTAGTATTTTAACAATATTTTTTTTTGAGTCCAAATATTCTAACTTCACTGTTTTAAAACTAAGAGATAGAAATTTATATGATGGATCTAAAAAGGATTAGAAATTTCTTCTTTTAAAACAAATTTTAGTGTTTTAATTGGATTATTATTTATAATCCAGTCCTCATGTTTTCTGGAAATTTAAAATAAATTTATGTCAAAGTTACAAGATTTCTTTGATGTTATGTAGAATGCCCAAAGTATTTTTGGGTTTGTATCTCTCTTTTCAAGCAGAGTTTCAGATACTAATGGAATTGGCTGATTTACAGAGATGGAAGTTTCAGGGGGAAAAAATTAGATATGTTATGAGGCTTTGGTTGTTACAAGTTTAACCCTCCCATAATCCTTGTTCTCTTTAACTGAAAAACCAAATTTGATGGATTTTATTTGCATTTCATTCTGTATATGGGAAGGTGTTTTTTTTTTTCCTCCTTAAAAAGCTGTGCAGTTCTTTAAACACAACCCTGAGGAAAAAAAAAATCAGCCTTCCACCTGCAGTTTTGACTCACATTCTCTTTCCTTCAAGTCATATGCCTGACTTATTTGTAAAAACTTCCAATAAACATGAATCTGACAGTCAGCCTAATATGCTGGAATCAAAAGCTATTATTGACTTTGCCATATTGATCAATGGTGGCCCAAGCCCTGTAATAGATTATGGTGTTTCTCTCTGAACGCGGCTGCTCAGCTGTTCCCTCTCTGCATTAAATGAATGTTCCTCTGTCAGGAAGTGTTAAAATGACCTGGTTCAGAGCCTCCTGCTCCAGGCCTTGCCCTCCCATGGATTGGGCGCATGATGCACTTCCAGAGCCACGTAAACGCCAAAGCAGCAGGTCGCTACTTCTGTTTGGAGGTGGCTTTTGCGTGGTTCTTTGCCACTCACCCCTGTTTTACCCACTCTTAGGAAAGCATCCATCCCCTTTCCTACAGCACGTCTTACCAGCATTTGGGCACTTTTGCTTCACTGCTCCACTGTGTGTGCTATATCATCATCGTATAGACTGGGAACAGAGCCACGGGGAAGCTAATTGACTTGTCACACAGGAAGCTCATGAATAAGAGGGAGTTTGAAGCCACTTCTTTCATGTCAACAGCGGGCGTATGAAATGTTGACTAGCTCCTCTCTCCTTATGTTCCTCAAACCAACCTTCTCCCAGCTCTAAATTCCAAGACAGTCACTAAGTGAAAAAGATCTCTTCATCTGCTTGAAAAGCATGGCCGGATGGCTTTTCCATGACATCAGTCTGAGCTCATAGCAACCCCGTCTTATGCCTAGAGGTGACTTACGCTTCAGCAGACTGCATAGTCACGGTCTTTTCTGAGCTACCTGGAGGTGTTAACCGCAATAGCTCTGGGAACCACACCAACCCCCTCCAGTAAGCAATAGCAGCATCCATCTGGAAGGCAGCCCCTAAGCTTTGCACTGCTCTGGGCTGGGATTTAGGCCAATGATCAGTTCAGCTAAGTTCCTAGTGGAAGCAACCTTTCATGAGGAGTACAAGGATTCAAAAACCACAGGAAATTCTCCTATTTCTACAGCTGCCCCTTCTCTTGAAGCCAAAAAAAAAAAAAGCAACAACAACTCGTGTCTTGTGGAAATATGCAATTCAGAGAAGTTTAAATGCAGAAATGTCTAAGGAAAATTTCTGTTTCTCTTCTGAACAAAAAGATGTAATCTGTACTGAACAGCCAGTTGCAAAAAGTGTTTCAATATTATCTTTTCACAGGAAAAATTATACATAATGTTCAAGAAAAGTGAAATGAACACATAAATGCTGTTTTCAGTGAAATCTTATATTTTTCACAGATTGTTTTTCTAAGTGTCGTGGTTTATTTCCACTGGATTTAATCAGAAGAGAACCAGAAGATTAAAGAAAGGCAGAGAGGTTCAGTGATCCACTCAAGACAGGTCACAATTTGTAAGTGAGACCCAAGGAGGTCAGGAGCAAGGTGTGTTCAGGAGCTACACAGAGGAAAGCTAGCATTGCTCTTCCCTGAGAGTAAGCCCACAGCCAACATTTCCAGATCTATTAATCAACAGCCTCTCATTCAAACTGGGAGAAAACAAAACCATGCTGTGAAGCAAACAATGGACACAGGTATTCAAATGAAAAGGATATGGAGAACATGAGAGTTTTAGAGCAGGTGGCATCAAACCCTTCCCAAGCAAGTCAAGGGCTCAGCGTCCCCAAAGCCACTCAGCAGAGAGCTCCCCAAAGCAATCTCTTACACAGTCTTCTGTAGTATGTAAATTTATTGAAATACAGTCCCCTTTGCCTACTGGGAGATGAGCGCGCTGTGATCCGTCCTCTCAACCCACACTGACACAGGCAGCTGACATTGTGGTTTTGAAGATTTCCCTTTTGTTTTTGCTGCCAGCTCGTGGGAGGGGGAGAGAAGGAGGAACGGGAAGGAGGAGGGCGTAACGCACCCGCGAGTGTGTGTAGGCAGGCCAAGAGAATCTGTGCCACCGAACACCCAGATGGCAGGAAAAAGTCACCTTTTACTAACTGGATCCGAGGCAGATTTTTATAGTGTGTGGGTGTGAGAGAGGGCAGGGGCTGTGAGGAGGATGCAGGAAAGCAGAGCATGTAAATGCACATATGTTTGCCCCAGAAAGAGGGAGAGAAGGGCGCACAGTGGATAAACAAGCTTCTATCTGTATGTATAGAGTGACACAGTGAGTTGCACAGGGGAGAGGAGCAGAGTTGTGGAGACACCCTTCAGGAGCAGAAATCCAAGCACCTGTGGACAGCATCTCTAATGTCCACAAGCTACAGGTCCTGGGTGTTGTGTTTCAAGCCGGAATGGACCATTTTGATCATTATTTTGACTCCCTGATAGCAGAATTTAAGTCAGTAATTCCCAGACCGAATAAGTGTCCTCTGTATTCCTCACTCAGCAGAACAGCCCAAGCATCACCCAATGCCGCTATAAATCGAGGTATTTTGCCCACCGTCTTTTTTCTGATAACTACGCAGGAAAAGACTGGGCTCCTTATTCTTGATTTAGCCCCAGCCACCAAAGAGATGCCCTGCACTGTGCTGGTATGTAAAGTCACCTCACACGCTGGCACGTGCTATGGGGGAAAATCCACTGGGAGTGCCTTGACAGTGAGTATCAAGGCAAACTTTTTTCAGTGCCTTCAAGAGACACCAAAAAGCAAATGAAAATGGGGAAAAATAATCCCCTCACGTCTCCCTTTCCAAAGGCAGCAGATGCTTTAAAATTCACCAGGCAAGGTCTGCTGTGTAGCAGACAGTGGGGCGGAGAGGGTGGCTGCTCTGTACAGCTTCCTCTGCTCCCCAGGCCTCCTCCCAGGGATCGCATCTGCATGTGCATTTTTGGCATTTCCAAATGGACAATTGTTATGCAGATCTTTGGTACAGGGAGCTGGGTTTGTTCCCTGGCCCTCCTCGGCCCTCCCTCTGTGAGGGAGGGAGCCTTGTGCGTGGTAAACAGCACGCCGTGCCGACTATTAGTAATCCACCAACTGGCCAGCGACCAGGAACCGCTACAAGCAGCATTTCCTGCTGACTCCAACCCTTTCTCTGTCTAGAGATTACGAACGCGAGGCTTGCCTCTCCACCCTCCCTCCAACATTTTTTCCTTGACCTGGGGGAGGTTATTCCCTCTGGGAGGAGACACCCTGTTGTAGAGTTTGCTGTGATAGCAGAAAGGGACACCAGATTATCAGTGTTAGTAATCGAGGGCATGAACCTCAGCCCTCGTCCCAGCCTCCCATCTTGCACATGCTTCTGCTCACGTTAAGTGAGAGCTGTTCCTGGCTGGGTATTTCTAGCTTTGCTTATCATGAGCTGCACCTTAACAAGGGCCTGATTCAAAGCCCACTGAAGTCAATGGAGAAACTCCCTCTGTCTTCAGGAGCTTCGGATCAGGCCCGTAAGGAGTCATCTTCAGCACAGCCAGTAGACCGCATCATTAGATGGTATGAATCAGCGCAACGGCGCCGGCTTCCATGAAGCAAGGCCAAAGTACATTAATGGAGACCTATTTCAAGAGCTCCGCTAATGGAGGAAAACAGTATTCCCTGTAACAACACAACAGTACTGCAGCACCTGGACCGCAAGTTCTGTTGAGCCATTGCTGTATCTCCCAATACCTTCCAGGAAGTTCTTTGTGGAGTTTTGATCTCAAAAGGGATCACTTAAATTATATGTGAACTTCACTTGCAGAGTGCTTATTTCTTTGCTTTTGGAAAAGAAAAAAAAAAAGAAAGCAAAAAAAAGAAAGCAATTTTTGCACTAATGTAACAAAACATGTTACAGATTGCTCGTCAGATGGACTTGTATACAGATGTCAATATGCAAAAGACACACCTCTAAACATTTCTTTTAAGGAAATATACATACAATTAACTGCCTAGTCTGATCTCTTTTATAGCACTGATTCAAGGTGCTGCAAATGTCAGATACTGGGAGAGTTACTCCGGGGCCTAGACTCAAGTCCCCTGTAGGGTCCCCTGCGGGGTATGACAGTCCCTTATATGAGGTTGCTATCCTTCCTCGGCACTTAAGATATTCAGACTTGCTAAATGGACCATCAAGGAAGCTGCATTCTGAGTAGGTCCCTTCCTCCACACTGTCGTGCAGGAACACATGCTATTTTACCAGCTCATACTGTCAAGCAAGGATGGATCACATGATGCCAAATTCTGTCAATATAGAGCAAATTTCATGAAAAATGCATTTTACACTTTCCACTTGATCCTGAACCAAAAAGTAAAAGTCACTTTTTTCCTAAATACTAGCATTGGACCCCTCTGAGATACTCTGCTGAGCACATCTAAACCTTTGCCATCTGAATTTGAGATAGTCATCCCATTACAGACAACTCATTTTGAATGAACTGTTATTGGACCCAAGCATTTAAGATGATTATTTTAAAGACAAACAGGCCATTCACTCCCCCCATTGACCACAGAAGGGGTGGACATAATCAGCTCAGATTTAAACATCTCTCTTTTAGACATTTAAATAAATTCCATCGTGAAACTCAGCTTGAGTGGGGGACCCATATACTGCAAGTGGAAAAGGCTTGATTTGTGCTACAGACTTCTGTGGACAATGCTACCACTAGAAGATCCGTGATCCTCACCGTGATGCAGATGAAGCTACTCCAGCCAGCTTGAGAGCTCGCTGTGCTCACGGAGGGAGTCTTTGGCTGTCCCTGTACCGCGAACAGATTTACTGTTGCATCTGTGTCTGTGCCAGGAAAACTTATCCTAGTTTCTGAGATGTGTAAAGGCTCCTATCACGGAGTAGACTGAACTGGCATTCATAGATCTGAAGAAAAGAAGTTATCACCAGAATATTTTAATCTTTCCCTGAATACACTGGCTCTGAGTCCAGGTTCAAGCCAGGTTCTCCAGCATCCGAGCTCAGACACAATGCAGGATGGGTTTGACAGAAAACTGCATCCAGTTTCATCTGAAACCAGCCAGAATAAAAAAAAAAAAAATCACAAAAACAATGAATCAAGCAAACAAATGAAAAAAAAGCTGACTTAAAAACTAGCAAGGAAAAATATCAAACAAAGCAAAACAGCTGTGCTGCAAATAACATAGTGTTTTTCGTTTTCACGAAGAAAGTTTCCTTCAGCAAAATAAAATAAAAACAAGAAAACAAGGAAAAAAAAAAAGTATTTGTCTATACCCTTATTCAGGTTGAATCCCAGCTTCTCTGAGTACCTGGTTAACACTCTCCATTTGGGGTTTAAACTTTAAAGCCACAAGAGTATCTTGCTGTGGACAATGGCAGTGAGTGCGAGATTGTGTAGTGCAAGACTAACCTGGAGTCCCACCTTACAGCTTTACTTTCCCCAGGCACGGATGCAAACATCTAGGTATTTGTGTGCATGTTGACCTTTATTTCTTTATTTTTTAATGCCATGGGGAATTGAGGATTAAGTTTGTTATTTCCACTAACCAGGCATTAAAATACCTTGAGCCGATCACGCCCTTACCGGGTTTCAACTGAAAAGCACTAGGCAGAGAGAGGATGACACAGCCCTAGGAAATAGTAAGAGAGATTAACGCAAACCACAGCGGCAGCACAAACAGCACCCAGATGTAATGCAGAGTAAACTTTTTTTTTCCCTTTCTTTCACATTGTGGTAGATTAGCCACCAGAGGGAGTCCAAGAGATCCCCTAGAACTGCAGGATAAACAGATCAGCTTTTGGCAAAATAAAGGTAATTAAACATTTTCCACCGGGAGCTGCAGAGTTCAAACCAATGTGAGCTGCTTTAGGTCACTGCAAGATCTGCATCGCGGCAAGATTTCTCAGAAAAGCTAAATCAGACTTAATTTACACTTTAACTTCTCCAAGAAAACAAAGGGAATAAAGAAGCAAGTTGATATTGTTAGTATTATTGTTGATGCTGAAAATGTTCTTCTCCCTGTGTATTTCTAATTAAATAATATTATGTGTTTATAGGTCAATGGAATGGAAAAGAAGGTCAGGAGACCAGGATCCAAAGGGCAAACGGTGCCTCATCTGTATCACTATATACTTGGTCATGTGTATGGAAATACACACAGAAATTTAAACACAAGTACATTATATACTGTTCAGTCTTACTGTTTGGTAGCAGAGGATGAGACATGAGATTTCACACTGCCTGGCATCTCCCAGTCTGACCTCAATGATGGAGGAAGAAACCAGCTCTCCCAGGGGACTTGGAAGGGGCGAAGGATGTCACAGGCTGCTGTTTATGGCCATGTCAGGTTAGACAGACACTACCACACACAAATTTAAATCATCTCCCTCCTTATAAGGCAGGGCAAGAAGTAACACTGGTGGGCTAGAAGTATTGACAAGCCAAAAAAATGGGTTGGGCTCTGTTATAGAGTTTTTGTGACAAAAAGTAACCACATAAATGTCAGGAAAGACATCTTCCCCAGAAGATCCTACTGCTCTCCTCTGGTCTAAGTTGGGACTATCACCTTAATGGCCAAAAGCTGAGCATTTGTCTTCAACACTGAGCTACAAAATCCCCATCCCTAGCTTTCTTCTAGAGCTTGTTGGCTGGGGAGTAAAAAGGTTCCTTTCCCCCCCCTATCTTTTGTCCTACAGTAAAGAAATCCTACAAGGTTGGTCTGAAAACAGATGGGTTTCTGCAGAATATTGACATTTTAAGCAGGAAATGCATACATATGTGGAGGAGGAAGGGACTCATACTATTTCTGGGTAATATGGGGCAGATTGTGTTTTCAATATCATGCTGGTAGTGGTAGCTGAGCTGTGCTGTCCAAGAATATATAGCTGAAACAGATGAGGCAAGAGAAAGGTGAAACAGGAGCTAAGAGATGTGACTATGGCCATAGAGTATGGTGGCAGCGTACACCCTCATCCACTACACTAAACAGACTGTTCCTTCACCATATTTGAATTTTCCACCTCTTAATACCTCACCCATGGTTGCATTGGGTTGAGTATGACGTATCTACAGGGCTCTATACAAGAGTTAAGAGTTGAGATATAAAAAAAGATGCACAATACTCAGGACAGTAATTTGGGAGCAGTTTGTCAAGGAGTCTGTGGTTGGAGACAAATGGAGGTTCAGGCAACACCTCCTGGACCAAAATCCGTCCAAAGTCTGTGAGGTGAGGCTGGAAAAAGAAGCCTGACCTCTTCCTCCTACACATGAGGAGTGTGAGATAACATTCCCTGGCAAGCTGGCTGTTCTCTGGATCAGCAGATTAGTTGGAGAGATTACAAGAAAAGAAAGGATATTTTCCACTCAGTTATTTACAAATTGTACCTAATGAATTATTGATCAGGTGAGTAGCACTCTGCACAGCCCTCTAGGAATCCATCCTTTCCAAGTCACGTTCACAGCCCCCCAGCCCAGTAGGGCCAGTGGAGATGTTTCAGCCCCTACACTAATGGTGTACCTGGCTGCTGAGGCCACTGTTGTTTTTCTATTGCTTTCTCAGTGCCTGCCTGCAAATTAAACCTCATTAATTCAGGTGGAAAGCAACAAAAAGGGGGAAAAAAGCCAAAGCTATGCATCTGTATAGGATAAATGTTATATCCACTGCTCCAAACCAGAAAAATATTGTTCCCATAGACAAGACACCACAAAATCCAGAGGGACCTGAACAAGCTCAAGAAGTGGGCCCGTGTGAACACCATGAAGTTCAACAAGGCCAAGTGCAGGGTCCTGTACCTGGGTTGGGGCAACCCCCGGTATCAATACAGGCTGGGGGATGAAGGGATTAAGAACAGCCCTGCCAAGAAGGACTTGGGGGTACTGCTGGATGAAAAGCTGGACATGAGCCAGCAACGTGCGCTCGCAACCCAGAAGGCCAATCGTATCCTGGGCTGCATCCAAAGCAGCGTGGCCAGCAGGTCAAGGGAGGTGATTCTGCCCCTCCACTCTGCTCTGGTGAGACCCCACCTGCAGCACTGCGTCCAGCTCTGGAGCCCTCAGCATAAGAAAGACACAGACCTGTTGGAGTGGGTCCAGAAGAGGGCCACGAAAATGATCAGGGCGATGGAACAGCTCTCCTATGAAGAAAGGCTGAGAGAGTTGGGGTTGTTCAGCCTAGAGAAGAGAAGGCTTTGGGGAGACCTTCTTGCAGCCTGTCAGTACTTAAAGGGGGCTTCTAAAAAAGATGGCGGCAAACTCTTTAGCAGGACCTGTTGCGACAGGACAAGGGGGAATGGCTTTAAACTAAAGGGGGGTAGATTTAGAGTAGATAGAAGGAAGAAATTTTTTATGCTGAGGGTGGTGAAGCGCTGGAACAGGTTGTGCAGAGAGGTGGTGGATGCCCCATCCCTGGACACATTCAAGGTCAGGTTGGACGGGGCTCTGAGCAACCTGATCTAGTGGAAGATGTCCCTGCCCACGTCAGGGGGGTTGGACTAGATGACCTTCAGAGGTCCCTTCCAACCCAAACTGTTCTATGATTCTACGATTCTATAAATTACATGGTTGAATACCTCTTTATAATCTACACAGCAAACATTTATTCTTAATTTAACTTCAGCTTTATTTTTTCCAAGGGAAAAGAATAATTTTTTTGTTTTGGTTTGGGTTTTTTTGCATAGTTGGCAAGAAGGTTAGAATCAGTCTCTTTCTCCTCCTCTCCGAGTACCAGCTGTTCTTCATGGGGGGATATATGAGTAGTTTTATACAGTTTTAATATCCACTAGAAATTACATCTCACTGCCTTTAGGGACTGAACCTTTAAAATTCAATTTCAAATAAATATAATTATAAAATAAGGCAGGAAAAAAAAGGGCAAGAGAGGGAAAGAGAGTATCAGAATTCAGTTCCTCGCTATAAGAGCTGCAGGGCACAGCCAGTGGGGTTGTGTTCTTTAGCAACAGTAAGAAAAATGGCCCGAGGCTCCGAGATTAGCATGTTGATGTTTTGGTCACCGCTCTCTATATGAAGCCAGAGATGGCAGAATCCCATGCTGCAAAGGAGGAAGGGGAGCAGGAGGTTTTCAGAGGAAGTTTTTATATCTTCCCAAAATCTGTCATAATTGGAGAAACACTGGAAAAGGAGGGAATGAAAATACAACATGAAACAGAGCTGAAAGAAAGGACTGCTGAAGTATCATCTCAGGGTTCTTCCCACAGAAAAGACACCTAGCTCCAAACAAAGTAGGGTCTCAGAGAGCACAGCAGGGGAAAAAAAAACCCACAAGCACTAAAAAACAACCATCCCAAGGCCAAAAGCTTTGCAGCTTGTTAATTTCCCTCAAAAATGACACAGAGGGGATGACCTTGTTGCTAAAATGTAACACTGGTGTAACTGTGCAGACATGCTAGACCCCAGAGAGGCATTGAATCTACTTGCATGTGCAGTGTTTCTAACAAACAAGCTAGCATTTTTAACTGGAGAAGACTTCACCTTAACATAAAATTAAGAAAGTCCTTGCTTACAGATCTGAACAGTCCTGAGCTGATAGGTGTTCCTTCTGCTCAGTGAAGCTAAGGGAAACAAAGCATACTTAGCATTTTGCAGCAGTGATCTGCTATTTATTGCTAGTAATACATAACACTGCACTGTAACACCTGTTGGGACCCCAGTGTATGCACATCCTGAGCATAACAGCTGAGCAGGCATTGCTAGAAGGAGAAATAGATGCACAGAAAATGCAGATAGTGAAGGCTGAGGTTGTAGAGTAGGTCACTGTCCTGGTTTCGGCAGGGATAGAGTTAATTTCCTTCCTAGTAGCTGGTACAGTGCTGTGGTTTCGATTTAGGATGAGAACAATGTTGATAACGCACCTATGTTTTAGTTGTTGCTGAGCAGTGCTTACACTAGTCAAGGACTTTTCAGCTTCCCATGCTCTACCAGCTGAGAAGGCTGGAGGTGCACAAGAAGCTGGGAGGGGGCACAGCCAAACTGGCCAGAGGGACATTCCATACCATGTGACGTCATGCTCAGTACATAAACTGGGGAAAGCTGGCCGGGGGGGGCCGCTGCTCGGGGACTGGCTGGGCATCGGTTGGCGGGTGGTGAGCAATTGCATCGTGCGTCACTTGCTTTGTATATTCTTTTATTATTTATTATTATTATTATTTTATTTCAATTATTAAACTGTTCTTATCTCAGCCCATGAGTTTTCTCACTTTTACTCTTCCGATTCTCTCCCCCATCCCACCGGGGCAGGGTGAGCGAGCGGCTGCGTGGTGCTCAGTTGCCGGCTGAGGTTAGACCACAACAGTCAATCGCAGGGTTTTGTGCCCTGTCCCTCAGATTGCACTGCATCCAGGGAGCACAAACATACTGGGATGAATGCTGACGATGGATTTGTTACAATTATGGCTTGTCAGTCTGGTTGGAAATAGCACTGGTGCTATTGAATCTGAGGAAATTCATGTTCATTGGGAAAATCCTGTATCAAATAAATATAAAGGAGTGACTTTGAGAAATGAGGAGCTACCTGCATGCTCCACACTGGCAACAGATGCTCAAGGTGCTCAGCAACTTGTAAGGCAACTTTTGCATGTAGGTGCCCCATTCCATGCCCAGCACTCCGCCTGTGTACTCTCTCTGCCTCGCTTCCCAGGAGGAACCTGCTCTATCCAAAAGGCAACATTAACGCTTTAGAAAAGACACACATAGGGGAAGGCATATGGCCACGGACTGTTTGGACCATGTGTAGGCTGGGCTCCAACAGCTTACTTCTGAATTTCTGAGCTAAATCTAAGAGCGTATGTTCTCTTGAAATCAAGGTAAAGAACACTTTATGGGAAGAAATTATCTTTTCCTTTCATTGGCAATTCTCAAATTTTAGGCCAACCAAATGACCTAGCTGTGAAAGACTGAGCATCCCTGAGGATTTCTGAGAACTCAAATATCACATAAAAGGAGAGAAACAGGATTCATGGGCACAAGTGGAATTACTATGTCAGGAAATAAATTAAAAAGACCAAACACCTCATTGGGTCAGACATCTCGCAAAGTTGCTCAGAGGCCCAGGTCTTGTCTGGAGGAAGTTTTGTTATAAGATCTTGTTCTGGAACCCAGTGGTCCCAGGAAACCTTTTTCCTTTTCTCTAGCAATTTTGCCAGTCACTGCTGGAACTTTGGTAGAAATCCATGGAAGTAGATTTCCTCTACAGCCTTTCCACATCACGCTTCAGTGACCAACTTTGCTCAGTCCAACCTGCCCAACTGCAGCAGGACACAGTAAAAAGTCAGTCAGCACTTAGGGAGCCCCTTCTCTTTTATCTCACCTTGGTTTTCAGCTGCTCCCTTCCCAGGCCTTGTCCTTTCTTACACAACTTGTGTATCATCAGATAACCAAGTAAATATAATTTCAGAGAGCGGCCCCCTTTTGCCACGCATCTGAATAAGCACTGGGTTTGCAGTTATTTGTTTAGCCACTGAGCTGACCAAATTAGATTAACACAACACATGCAGTGAGAGGAGGAGGACACGAGGAGGGGGGGGCCTTCTAACAGAGAAAGGAAAGATGCTGGGAAAGTGCTGTCGTCATGGCAATTAACCCTGCCTTGGCAACGGTGTCCTTCGTTCCCCCAGAAAATCTGCTAGGTAATTCCTCTTTCCTCTCCTTCATGTGCATTGCAGAACTGGGGCAGATCTGCACAGGATCAAAGCTGTGTTTCAGAGCTCAGGAGGTTGTGACAGTGGCATTTGTGCGAGGGGAGATGTGTGGGAGAAGCTTCCTTCTGCTAAATTCAGTGACACACTGTTAACAAGACAATACAACAGCCAGGGTTGGTTGCTGTTTTCTCTCTCTCTCTCTTTCTTTTTTTTTTTACAGCCCAATGAGACCTTTCATTACATTTCAAACATGTTTCCTTTAAAGCTGTTGTGAAGATTCCCTCCTACTGCCTCCACTGCTCTTCTTCTTTTACTGCAGCTGAAAAGCATCTCACTCTATCAGGTCGTGTTATGCACACGAGGCACACAGCATGGGGTTGTGGCAAAACACCTTGCTCTTCTCCTTTCGAGATGGACATCTCACAAGAATTCCACTCTTACCAAGCCAACCACTGACCCTTGTTTCTAATTTCAGGGAAACTTAACATGTTCTTCACCCACAGAGTTGGAGAACAGGTCAATAACATTTCCAAGGCAGGCTTTCTGTTGGTGTAAATTAGTACAGCTCCTCTGAAGTCAAAGAACTTACTGTCAAGAGAGACCAGATTAAAGCACGCAAACATTGGAAAAGTTGTTATCCATATTTTAGAGAAGACACAGCAGAGTCAGAAAAGGGAGATTCACATGGAATCACTGTCCTTGGAGCAGCCAGAAATCTCCTGCATCACAAACCAGTGAGTCAAACACAGAACCTCTCTGGTATGAAGCAGCAGTGACCATCTTACAAACCATGCTCTGGAAAGCCCAGAGCCTAGACCATTTTCCAAGAGGAAATTACCAAAAAGACCATAGGAAAATTTCCCTGCAAAAACTGTCTTCAGACTACATACTACCAGTAACAAACCCACCCAAGATAAGAAAAGAACCAGCTGTACCAAGGTAACTTAATCAGATTTGTCAAAGGATAACTTTGACTGTGTTCTACAACTTTGACTGGCAGCTGGTACTTTTTTCAGCTCTCTGCCCCTCTAATTGAAAGGTCTGGAAGTGGTGACCTCTCACTGTTGGAGACACAGCACTGAACTGTGATTTTCTATTTCTGAAATAAACTCCTCTGCAAAGGGGGAAAAGTTCCCCCCAGCACATGAGAACATCTCAGTGATTCATCTTCCACCACAGAAAAGAGTGGGCAAGTGCTTAGGTAATTGGAAAGGGGATGAATCTAATTGCATGAAAGGCTTTACTAGATTAATCAATTTAATGTCACCTCTGATAATTTTTGAAGCAATTCCATATAGATAATCAGGATGTATTGATAATCCAAACTAATCAAGAGGTGTGGAGAGATAGAAAAGCTTTTTTCCTCAGTGTACTATCATTACAAAAGACACTTTTGAAAGAATCAAACAAGAATTTTCCTCCTTTTTTTGTTTTATTGAATGAAATCTGTCTGTAGAAAATTTTAGCATGACGGAAAATGATTCAAAGATCTTTTTTTATCTAATCAAACTGGAACAGTCCTGTTCTTTTCCAGGACTTTCCCAAATTCTATAGTATTTTCCAGTGGTCTTCAAACTGAAATAGGGACCTGCAGCCAGAAGGTAATTAACCGGCCTATTGGCCTCAACAGTAAAAAACATTAACAGCAAGAATTCTCTGTTTCTCAGTGGAAACTTGCAGGAGGAACTAGTGGAGACGGTGGCAGAAGGGTGCCCTCGGAGGTAGATAAAAACTGTAAGGTGTAGTCAGGTGGGAAGCATCGAATCTGCACCCTTATGAAGCAACAATGACAGAATGAATTTGCTCTAGCGTCAGTGAAATGACCAGTCTTGGAGAACAGTATGAGCTTTTGGACACTTGAGTAAGTTATAGGTCAGGCCATATTTAGGAGGGATGACGTGTGTCTGAGCAATGGCAGAAAAAGCAGGGTGAAGGTAACCATTTCTCAGTGCTTTCCCTGCTGCAGGTGCAAAGGAGGATATTAAATGGGATGCCTGTGAATACAAAGCAAAGAGTTAAGTAGTTTGTCTGCTGCCTGCAGACTCAATGGTCCTCAGAGGCACTGGTATTTAAAGGGGCTTCCAGCTCCTAAGTGCCACTGCAGAGGGAGGTTCCTGAACCACTGTGTTTATGTATAGAAAACTATACTCCCTCCTCCCCAGATAGATGCTTCATGGCTTTCTGCTTTTACAAGAGAAGAGAGTTGACAATGAGAGGGGAGATGCATCTCCCTGCTTTTAACATTACCCAGCTGAGCTCACTTCACAGATTCCCCAGAGCAGTGAGAAACAGAGCTGACGTGGACCCTTTGGTGATGGATCTTCTTTTTTAAAAATATTTCTGGGGCAAAGTCTTCAGACTTCCAGGTTTTTTTCCAATTTTTTTTTTTTCACTCATTTTCCAACATCCCATCTCAACATTCAAAGAAACCAGTTTCCCTGGTAAAAAATAGTGATTAGATTTCTTTGATGTTAGCAGATATCATGATCTTTAAAATGGGAAAAAAAAGACCTGCTTAATCTACTGGATTTCCCGAGACGTAATTCCCCCTTAGCCAAATTCAGCAGACATCCCTGCACTTTTCCACAACCCTGTAGGCTGTCATACTCTGCTGTACTATAGGACAAGAGGGAATGTAACTGATGTTTAAGGGAGGCACGTGGAGAGCCAGACTCCTAGGTTTTGTGTGTTTCCATCACCAACATGGCAACACCACTTTTGTCAAATCTCTTAGGACAAAACTTTCAAAACCAGAGTGCTTAAACTCAGACAACTCCATAGGTCTTCTGAGGTCTGAAATCACCAAACATAAGGCCTTTAGGTGCCCTGTGAGTATCAAACCATGAATAAAGGCATTTATGCCATGTCTCTGATATCACCTCTAGGCAGCTCTGTCTTCCCCAGTTCTAAAAGGAGGCTAAAAGTACATACCCCCAAAGGGCTACTGCATGGAGCTGAGATGCTTGCAAGAGGCTTTGGAGGAAGTTCCAAGAAGGCTGAGAAGTCAACCTCCCTCCCTTCCTTTGCACTCTCTGGGAGTAAAATTCACTCCTGCAAAGAGAGTGGCCAAAGCAAAGTTTTTACAGGCCTTAATTTGTGCTGGATACTCCTCAGCAAATGGTATTCCAGATGCCAAAGCCCAGCTGCAAACTCCACAGCAAGAGCTGAAATCAATTTGCAACCAAAGTAAAAAGGCCTCGATATCTGTCCCTGGCTCCTTCGCTTTCCAGCAAAACCATGAAATGAGCTGCTGCCTTTGGTTACATGGTTAATTTCAGAAATGAAAAGACCAGTAGCAGTAGCGGCACTGCCGGCTACATGGTGTGGACCTCAGGAAAGAAGATGCCAGTAGCCTTTGCAATCCAAGCTGCCATATACCCTCTCAGAAAAAATTTCCTTCCAGTTTTTGGAGAAAATAGAATAGGGCTACTTCTAGGGAAGAAATTCAATCTTTAAAACATATATTCAGGTGAGTAAGGAAGGACTTAGATAAACAATAGTGAATATCGCTGGGGGCCAAAGAAGGGGGCCAGAGATTATAAAAACAATATCAAAATTTGAGGCACTCAGAGAAGGGGAAACAGAAATAATTTTAAGTGTCTGGGGAAGAGGAGAAGACTTTTTTTAATTTTTTATTTCTGCAAGATGAAAAATATTTCCTATTATAACATAAATAAAACTGCCCTTCAGTGTATCTGGAAGATGGGTATTTTATTTTCCTCTCTCTCTCAGATTCAGGAAAAAAAAAAAAAAAAGAAACTTTGTTTTCACAGTTGACTAGAACAGTCAAAATCCTCTAACTGTCCTAAATCCAGCAAAAGCAAAGCCTGATCACCAGTGCCACATCTGCCATTTAACACAGGCTTCTCAGAGACCTCAAACACCAGGAGTCTGCTCTCCTGCTAAGTGAACTGTTACATTTAATGTTTCCTGTTCGTGCCATTCCTCTGTCATTTTAGGGCTGGACTCTCATACTTTAAGGAGGAAGGTTAAAGTTTGGGGGATGTTTTGTTGTGTGGGGTTTTTTTTTTTCATTTTTGTTGAACCAGAACTTTCTGGATGATAGGGTGAAAACAAGTAAAGAAGCCGTATGCCTGGCATCCAGGAAGATACTACACTTAGGCATCTAATATTCCTCCAAGGTGAGTTCATCCCTGTGCTGAGCACCAGAAGCAGGCCTGTACGTTGAGGACATTTCCCGACAATTAGGTTGTGAGCTGGGCATGGCAGGTGGATTGCACCAGCAATGGGGTTTCTGCACCGAGGCTGTATGTACCCACACTGCTGCGCTGGCAGGAACAATAACACCCACCGTGCCTCCCTGGCATGTTTTATACCCTGAAAAGTGACTGCTGTCCAATGCCATTATATTTCTTTAAAAATAAAGAAATGTTTTTCCCCATGTGGTTTTTCAGAGGCTATAGTTTGTCTCAGTATCGCTTAACCACATTTTCCCTTTCATGACTGTTCCTTGATGTCCCTGCAGGCAATTACACTTCAGTTGGTACTCTGTACTTTCAACAGCTTTGGAGACCTGAAATACTACCTGCCCAGCATGGAGACAAGACAAAACACAAAATAGGGAAGTTGCCTGAGTTGACTGTATGGACTTACTGTGTCCAAGCAAATCTTGCTCTTTAGTGTATTAACATCAAAATATGTCTGTGGTGAACCATCTCCTCATTTTATAAATACAAACCAAGCACAAAGGTGAAGTGGGACCAGATCTCCCAAATCTCAGGTGCCTTAACCTCAAAACAATCTAACCCTCATGGGAGTTTTGGCATTTCTATAGAGGAAAGCTCTTGGAACTTGATTTAGAATAGCAAAACCCTAAATTAAGTCATCTGTGATTCAAACACATGGCACAACAGAGACAGGAGCTCGCCCAACTATGTCCTCCATTACTAGCAGAAATACAGATTCAGGAGAAGACCAAAAAAAAAAAAAAATCTATATCTCACCACTGCCTCAGCCATCCATGGTAAATCTGAATATATAGAGCTAGAGACTGCATGGATCCTCTGTTATGAATGCTTCTTGGACTGGCAGATGAAATACTGTAACTCTTTAAAGACCAGCCCAGCGAGGAGACAGGCCCGACACTCCACTATGTTTAAAATGTCCATGTTTAACTCAAGCTCTGGTATGAATTACACTGTGTATTTTTGGCTGAGGTTAAATTGATTTATAATGATTTGTGCCTCTCTCCTCCCTAGTAACTTTTCATTAGATACACAGATGTCTTAATAACACTTTGGTTTCACTTTAGCTTACCTTCTAACCAACCTCACTCCCAGTATTTGTGCTGGTGGATGGGGGTGGTCAAGAGATTTATTTCTTTCTGTTGCATGTGGAAAGCTTTAGCTAACAAAGACTTGTTTACTGTCACACCAAGCTCCCTTGCATTCTTAGTTTCCTCTGTATAATTCATTAACTACAGCTTCTTCTTACAGGGAGACAATAACTGGGTGGCTCATACTGGGTTATCTCTCCTTTTCCCCATTGAAATAGCAAGCAATTGCCCCCAGCCCCAAGTAGGCTACATTGGCAGCATCACAGCAAGAAAACTTACACATGACTAGAAGAGCTTAAAATCCTACATGCAAAAGATATTACTCCAATTCCTACCCCATTTGTCCTTAGGATCATCAACTGCCTGTTTACAAACATGATCATAAATGAAACTGAGTGAGATGGTTTTCCAAAAGTCCAGAGACTCGAGGGTCCCAAAGAATTGACAGAGCTGGGCTGTGGTTTACACTGACACCTAAAGAGCTTCAGATAGTTGCAACCATGCTGTGCATTGACCAGCTTTAGGATGGTCAGTGCCATCCATGCTGAAAGCATCAACACTTAATGAGATGTCTCACCCATTGTGCCTCAACTTTCCACCTGGAAACGAAGCTTTTCCAGCCTTCCCCGTTGAATTTGAAAGCTCTTTAGAGCAGTTCTCAGCTCATCCTAGATGTCTGAATAGCGCTTACTGTATTGGGGCTCTGATTATTGGCATGTTCTCTGCAAATCACCACATTACAATTGTGAATCAAGAGATTGTCAAAAACATACACATATACTTGAAAAAAACCAGAAATAAATACTCCTTTTTGGGATGATTTTTATCATACTATGAAATTGTGAACAAAGAAAATAAAATCTCGTGATGACAGTTCTGAAGTGTTTTGAAGGAAAACACAAGGGGCGGGGGAAGAAAAACCTTCCCCTGCTCTCTTGCATTATTATTTTCTAGAGCTACTTCTCCTTTCCTTTTTTTTTTTTTCCCCTACTGGAGAAGTGGGAGGGGGGAGAGAGAGAGGGGAAAAAAGTATTATAAAGTGAGAGTTTAACCCCATCAGGACCTCTTTATAATGCTTGCACAGCAAACTGTGGCAGCAGCAATAAAAATAATGAAAGGCTTTGTCTCTCTGTTGAAATGACACACCATGTTTTATAAGCATTTTGCACATTTTCATTGAAAAGTTGTATTTCAACAAAAGAAAAGCAAAAGACACCTCAACAAGGTACACAGCACTTCCATCCCAAACACTTTCCTTTTTTTCCAAAAAAACCCTGTTAAAAAGTTGCCTTGCGGCACTTTTTCAATCCCTTCTAGCAGTGATAGTGATGATATTTTTTAAATTTTTCTTCACTCTGTCACTTCCTGGATAAGCCCTCTCATTCTGTCCCTCAGCTGAGAGTAAAGGCATTTCCTTTGACAGAATGACTCTGGACTGGGACCAGCATTTGTGAGGCTTGAATGTGATTCAATAAATTTTCAAGTGCTTTAAATTTGAGGACAACATCTCACCTTGGCTAACATTTCTGAGTTTTTTCACTCTTCCCTCCCCCCTCTTCCTTTTCCTTTTAATACAGTTAATCTGTTCCTGGGTTTTGCTACAATAAACTCTCTAGATTAGTATTATTAATAAAACCCTACCATCCACCCCCTCATTCAATTAATCTATGCATCCTTTTTTTGTGTGAAGGTGTCTGATGTCAACTTCGATGATTTAGTGGCCATAAAAAATAAAAATAAAATAATAAAATCACCCAATAAGCTCTTAAAAAATAAGAGGGGGGTGAGGAGAAGGAGGCCCTGTGGTACAAAACTATAAAAGGTTAGATTAGACTTTAGCAGAAAAGTCTCTGTGATAATTACTGTTATCTGCTGATCCATAAACTCTTCACACAAACTGCAACAGTAAACCAAAAAACTGACACTTTAATAGCAATGTGCTCTGTAGCACGGGGACATCTCTCCTCCTCCTTCCCACATCTCTGTGCCTCCGAATGCTTCATTTCCTCGCAGCCCTCTGACAGGCGGAGCTGACAACCTGGATTCCTAGCAAGCAGTGAGCAGCTAGAGGTCGGCACTAATTATTGCTAAACTTTTGCAGACTCACAGCATGATCTAGTTGGGAAAGGAGGAGGAGGACAGGGTGAGACGGACCATCACTCTGGTAGTTTGGGATATTTTTTTGGAAAGGAGAAGGAAATAAGAGGATGCCAAGAAAGTCTGGGATAAAAGAGCTGAGCCTGTCCAAAGTGCAAGTCCCATCAAGGGTTCACCATTCCCTGCTGACCCTCAGCTGGCATAAAGTTGGCTCCACCAACTTGAGCTAGTTTACATTGCCAGCTGTGCACCAGTCCCCAGCACCTGTGGCGCAGCCCTTTCTTGGTTCACAGCAAGAAGGGATCTGGCCACCATGCAGATGGAAAGGGAGAGATCCAGAAGCATCGGGAAATCTTTCTGGACCTGGCTTTTGTGACACCAAATAAAGAGCAGATTTATCAATGCCAACTTAAGGATGCAGCTATGGACAGGGAAATTGAATGCTCTGTTTCTCATGTTTGAAAATCATTTTATGAGTGGCAAATTTGTGCTGTTCCTGTGTAGATTCACACATTGTTAGCCTCTTGCAGATACCAAGGGGTAAACTGGATAAAGTAGGGGAAAAATATAGCTAAGGAAGAGCAAACTTTAAAAAGAGGATTTGAGTCAGAGAACTGCCCTATATGTAGCTGTGTGAAAGGTACTCTGTAGTTAATGATTCTATAAAACGATTAAGAGGAAATTGCAAATTTGAATTATAATTAAAGACTCTAGGCCAAAACATCAGCTATCATAAATCACTAAGGGCAATAGACCTCCACTTCCTTCCACTGGCCCCATCTTTGTCTCATTTCTCAACCTGTTAGAATTTAACAGGAATCTATCAGCCATCCCTAAATATTTTGAACCACGTAGTAAAATTCAAGAGAGATTCACACCCAGTTTCTCATGTCCTATAAGAATAGTGAAAACTCCCCCTGAAAAGATCTTACTTTCTATTTTATGGCATCAGGTTTATTGACTCATTTGCTATAGAACACTTAAAATTTGATAACATCCTACTCAGTTCAAAGGGAATTTATTCTGAACAACAACTTCTGCAACACTTTTATTTAAAATACCGTTATATGACCCAAACAAACCAACCAATAAATTTCTAAGCCAATAACAACTGGGACAAAACCAACCCAAAAACTTGGAACAAGAGATAAACATAAAATTGGTCTAACAAAATTAATTAACAACAGTAACAAAAAATATTTCACCATTTCTTCTAGATTCAGAGACTCTAGGAATGCAAGGAGACAACGATTTTTAGTCTGACCTCATATACAAAACATTCTCATAGAATCTCACACAGTGGTTTCTGCATTAGGTCCCTCTATCTTGTCTAGGATAAAGCACATCTTAAAAAACAATCCAATTTTCATGTGAAGATCCCCTACTGACGAAAGATCCATCATGTTGCCAGATACACTGCCCAGCAGCATCCCTTTTTGCATATTCTTTCAGACCCTTTTTTTTTTGTTTAATCACAAACTGCAACTCCAGAATCACGTTACATAAACTGAATGTATACCTAAATCTTTTTTCTTTCATGTGGTAGCAATATTCAGGCAAACACATATGCTCAAAATTCGAAGAAACAGGTGCCCAGAAAGAAATTCCTGAGATCAGAAAGCACAGTCCTCGTTCTTCCAGGAAACCATTATCCTGATCAGCAGGCTTTCTGTGAAATTCCTGCATAAAATATGTATGCATATATTACCAGTTTGAGGGAGAGTCTCAGTAAACTGAAAGGGAGAATACATTTGAAACAGACAAAAGATTTTTATTTATTTTTTAACTACACTGCATAATTACCCTGTGCACCAAATTGCCACAAGGTTCCATGAAAGCTAAGACCTTACCGTAATTCCAAATAGGATTAGATATTTATGTGCATAATGAGAACATCCACAGTTGCATTGTCTCGGATAAGAAATGCTAGGGAAATAACCCTTATGCTTCTAGGCATAAGTCAACTGCATAGGAACAAAATTGAGAAGAAACTCAGTTTATTCTGTACTTACTTATCCCTTATGTGGATTTTAGCACTTGTGCTGTAACACCCAAAGCTGAGCATTATCTGGAGGTAGAAACAGACCATTGGTTCAGTCAAGCAGTTCTAGCAAGATTCAATTATACAAGTATAATTTCCAAGTCACTGGTGAACACACAAGGTCCCCACCTCACTTGGATTAATCTTTTTCACTTACGTAGCTATCCTGTGTATAACAGATAGCCATACTATCTACAGATATCTGAAAGAGGAAACTTGGCTGTGTATACAGCTGTAGGATTGAACTGAGTGTGATCTTAGAAAAATCTTTAGGATGTATTGAAACATTTGTAGCCATCTATCCATGAGATCAAGACATTACCAAATAGACTATATGCCCTCTCAGAGTTGTTTCTATAAAACCCTGATGATTTCATTCCTATTGAGTTTTGTAGGACTTTTTGCCATAAGAAACTGGTATGTCAATGGTACTGCTGAATTTCTCATTGTGCCTGTGGTAGGCAAAGAGTATATTTTCATCAGTGGCTGGTATTTCAATTAAAGGGCTTTTCTAAACAATGCATAGATTTGAAGGCTGCAATATGCTGACAACCATCTAAGACTGCACTGGGCTTCCTTGCTGATTCAATCACCTTCTCTTTGAGGACCAGCCACTAGGCTTATGAGTCAACTTCTGGTTCTGTTAACAAGATAAATCCTCCACTGCAATCAAGCAAGATTTGTGCTTTTAGACAGGGAGATCCTAGGTTACATACCAGTAGAGTACAAGACTACCGACAAATAGGTGTCCTTTGTATCAGACAATAGACCACATCTATCCCATTGTCCTGCTAAGTGTTGCTCTCTGCTATGTTGCTTTAAAGAGCTCAGGCAGAAGACTCCTCAGCAATGTCTTTTCTATCCATATTGAATGTCATGCTAGTCTTTGGCATATATTCCTGCCTGTTCTGCTTGGGTCTTCTAAGACTGACTTGCTTTTCTTTATGGATTTAGATAGGACCCAGCATTGTGGGTACGTGGCTTCCCTGAGCACAGTGCACATCATAAATAAGTGAATCATAGCAGACAAAGTGAGAGAAAGCAACACAGACCAGTTTGCCATTTGACCAGCTCAGTTTTGTGCAGCCCCCAAGACTGTATTTAAAAACTCTCATTATCAGTATGCTACTTGATTATTTCTAAATTGTGAGGCTGTAACAAAACTGGCCTTTAGAATCGCTCTCCCTTGCCTGGCTGGTACCCTATGATGCACACAAGCCCTGAATGCAACAGCCAAATCCATCTTTGCCCTCGCCGTGAGCTTTCCATCACAGTAAAGTCTCATTAGTCCAGACCGAGATGCACACAACAGCACCCAGCAACCAGCAGATCCCGCTCAGAGATGAAGAAAAACAAAATCAGGGGAGGGAGGAGTGGGGGGTTAAAAATATCTCAGAACCTCAGCCTCTCTCACGGGCAACTTTCAATCCCATTTATTTATTTATTAATTAGAATCATTTAAGCCACGGAAACAATCTCTGGAGACGTGGAGTCTCATTTAGACTTTTTTTTTTTTTTTTTTCCCTGCCTGCTTGGAACATCCTGGAATGATCTCTGCATGCCTCCTGAGGGGAGACGTGGCACTAGCAAAGCCAGAGGCAATTTTCAGGCTCTTGTTAGGCCATGAAAGACCCACAAGAAAGAGCCTGTTCTTTTCAACTTTTCTGTCTGACTACAGCCTATGAAATAAGCTGAAGTTTTGGTTCCGCTGAAATCAATGCAAAATAGCTACAGCTTCCCTGAAAACAAAATTATAGTCAGGGCTCCTCAGCTTCGAAGATGGCCTCAGAAGCAAGAGATAAACTCTGTCCACCTTCTGCTGCCCCTCGAAAAACAATCTTGAGGCATAACAGCATTAGGGTAGTGGAACTAGATCTTGGCTGAGAAATAAAATAGGAAATATAACACCCAGGTTCAAAATACAGCTTGACTTCTTGAGATAGAGTTGGCCCAGAAGCCACTGACAGCAGAAACAAAGGAGCCAATAAAAAGCCAAAGACCCAAGAAGTAGTGCAGTAAATGGCTTCATACATTTAGTTTGCAGCTTCCTAATTCAAAGCTATGACCCTTCTCCATGCCAGCAAACGAGGCAGGAAAACCCTGAAAGAATAGCTCTTGATTTGGATGTTACACTCAGTTGCCCCAAAACTGCATCTAGCTCTACCTCAAGTTACCGGCAAGTCTCCAAGTCCCTTATCTCAGAGAAAACATGAGGTCTGGAAGGGCTGGGGGAAAAGACTGTTTCAGTGCAAAGGCCCTGAACTGGGGGGGCAGAAGAGGAGGAGTAGTGGGTGCCGAATCCACTCCTGATGTATTCTTATGGGGAAACTGAGGCATGGAAATATGTGCAGCTATTGGCCTGAAATCACCAAGAACCAAGAAACATCAGGAACCTAACCCCTCTCTCCAACTCTTTGTTCAGTGCCTGGACTCCATCACCTTCCTTCAACGAGGACACATCTTTATCCCTTCCTGAAAGCTATTTTTTTCCAGTTTAGCTCCATTCAGCTACGTTGACTCCTTTCCCAGCCACAGAGATCATTGCACTCCTCCGGCAAAAAGCTCTGCAACGTCAAAGCGCTCTATAAAGTCCTCCCTCTGTCTCCGTCTCTTTCTTGTTTTTTCCTTTCTCTTTTTTTTTTTTTTCCCCTCCACAGCCCCTCACATTATTCATCATAATCATAAAACATTCATTTGCGCTTCTGACCAATTGGAAGGCCCTCGCGGGAGGCCATAAAGGGGGGGTGTCAGGGTTATAATGAATGTAAATGCCAGGTGTTTAAGCTGGATAATGTGCAATTTGCAACTCAAGCAATCTGCACAATAAGCAAACCTAACGTTATGGTACCTGATAGGGGCACGATGGCCATTCAGAGAGAATGAAACATTTTACGACCTCTATGTTGCCCTGATCTCATGATCTAATAATAGTCCAGACAAAATTAGTTCCTGCTATAATGTCTTCAAATGTTTGAGGGGAGGCGGATGGGGAAGAGGGATTGCAAGGAGTTGGAGAGGGGGATGAAAATTATATCAGGTGGCTGAGCTGAAGTTTCAGAGGATCAAAGGGAATTGTGAGCTGGATGTGCTATTTAAGACAATAACCTTCTGCTGAAAGTGAGGAGGTCAAAGACAGGTCTTTCATAACTATCTCTCACACACGTATATACGCACACACAGAGCTGTTCTCCAGGATTTGGCTGCTGATGAAAAAAAAATAGGTTGATCCTTGCGAAAGGGTTGATTTTCTGGCAGTGTGGGGCTGGACAGCCTGATTCCCCAACGCCTAATGGAGCGTCATCGCTCAGAAATTAGCTAATCTCGGGCTGGAAATAACTGCGAAGAGGAGTTATTCCTACCTCGCTCCCTTGATCCCAAAAGCGAGTTTCATTTTCTTTCTTTCTTCCCTGCGAGACCGGGTCTGGCTTGGCAAGGGAAGGGGAAAGGCACGTCTCCATCGATGGCTGCTCTGCTCTGGTGGAAGGGGCACCCAGAGGAAAGCCTCTCCTCTTTTCTCTGCAGTCTGTGCAATGCTCTTTAAAATGCTGTTCAGATTGTGAGGAACATTGGAAGGAAAGAAAGAAAAAAAAGAAACAACCTTCCAAACAGAGCGCTGAAAGCCTCATAAAGCGTGCTTCCTTTTGGGGAATTTGGTCAGGTTTGTTGCTCTAACCCACATGATATAAACACTTTCCTCTCACGGTACAACAGCTCCAGACAGCGCTCACTGTACCTCCATGGAGCAGGAGGGGAGTGCAGAGGCTAACCTGCTGGCTAGGGAGAACTGTCAAAACTGCAGGCCTGGCTGAACTCCACCAAAAAATCCTGCTCATCTTTCCCTATCTCCACTTCTTGGCTTCGCTTTATCCACCTCAGCCCTGACGTTGCTCCTCTGGGTGAGCCTCACAACATGCACACACTTTCCAGCACCCACTTTACTCCATCTAGCCACAGCAGCCTCGGAAACACTGCCTGGCCTTTGGACATCGCAGCTTGTGTCCACCCTATACTGGAAAGGCCACTTCATAACGGCCTCAAAAGCATATCAGAAATGATAACATGGATTTTTATTTCTCCAAAGTAATGTCACATCTCGGCACAGCCTTGTGAGCAGCGTCCAGCAAGCTGGATATACTCCAAGAGTCCACATCTATTTCATTTTATATTGTGATGATTTTTTGGAGTTGAATCCAGAAGAGAAACATTAAGGCCTGTTGTTTTGGGGCTTTTTTTTTCCCTAAACACTTTATCATGAATTCTTCCTCTACATCTTTTGTGTTTACTATTAAGTAGAAATGTGTGTATGTGTGACAGTCAGATAGATATCCCACCTGTCTGAAAGGGCTAGATAGCTGGATTTGATTCAGATGTTGCAAAGCTGAGTTCACCACTGTAACGGCTGAAGGAAAACTGCCATTCTGCTCTCATGAGCTTTTTGGTCCTTCTGAAAAAGAAGGACCTCACTTTCAGAAAATTTCTATTGGACTAAACTAATCTTAATATTACATTAAAACAAGTTTTTGCACCAACCCTCATTAACATTTTTAGAGTTTTAGGAGAGAAATGATGGTAATTTAGCCACAAACTCTCCCTGAGAAGTTCCCATCAGAAATTTCACGCATACATGAATACAATAATTGCCAAACAAGCTGTGATCAAATTTGGCTTGTTTTTTTTTTCCTGAACCTCTGTGAAATCAAAGGAACAAGCCAAACACAAAGAAGCATCTGCCATGGGTCTGATGTGCTTACCAGCATCACACAACATTTTCTACCCAAGGCCTCTCAGAGTTCCCTCAACCATTTTTTCTTGCTGCAATTTGCTAAGTTGTGGGTCAAGGCTCCCTTCCTTGCAACTTCCGTGTCCTTAAAGTCTATAAATTTAGGTCTGAACACTATTTCCTAGACTATACACCAAGGTCTGCAGCCTGGCACACCAGGCTGCATTCCCTCCATTCCCTGCACACCATCCATTCCCACCTCAGCTTCCCACAAGCCTTTCTGCTGGCATTTAACCACCCTTAAGCATATAACTCTCTTAAAACCTTGAGAAGTCAGCTGCATGCCATTGCCCTCCTGCTTCTACTTCAGACATAGAAGACAGAAGATGAGACTAGCCATTTCACGGTCATAAACTGACCCATGGTGAGGTCCCATTTCAGCTGAACCACAGGCTGTTCTAATTCTCAGCCCTTTACCACCTGAAACCTCTGTCCCAGAAACTACTCAGGGGCTGCAGCTAGTGTCTATGAATTCATTAATTTCAGGTGACCTGCGAATAATAACATCTACTTGCACCCAGGCATCTCTCTACAGTTCTGAAGACAAAATCCCCAGGGAGGGGCAGAATTGCCAAAACTATTAATCATAAGGATTTTAAATTTGAAAGAGATGTCCATTCTGTGCAACACAGGATACAGACCAAAGTGGAGTTACTTCTCGTCCTTCTTCAAGCTCCATCACAACCCTTGATGATGAAGCCTCCTTCCCGGGTCAGTATCAGGTATCTAACATTTGCTGCCAAAGGGATTTAGGCACTGAATAGCAGAACCTGGCAAAGCTCAACTACTCCTTTCTTGTTGACCTGTGTTTCAACAACACAGCCCTAATAGGCTGACATTTTACCAGAAACAGGCATGAAAGGTAGCTTGCCTGATTTTCTGCTATAATTTCCTGGTTTGGCTTTTTACTTGCGTGTGTGTCGGGAAAAATATATCAGATCCTGGCAGGGGAAAAAATGCCCCTTCAGAACCTGAATTCTGCAAATTTTAGTTTCTGGAGCAGATGATGGTCTTTGTTTATAAGGAAAATTAGGCCATATCCAACATTTTCACAGATGGAGGAGGCTGAATTATTTATCATAGGTTCATGATTTTTCTCTTTTTTTTTTTTTTTTTTCCCTAACTGGTAAATAATCAAGTACAAAAAGGCTGATATTTATTTCAAGACTGGGATCAACTCCACACCAGCAAAGCTAAAACAATTTCTCTGCATTTTACTCCCTCTTTCTCTTGGAGATACTCCACTTGTATAAATAATTAAACATTCATTGGGCCAAGAAAGAAGGAGGAGGAGAGAAAGAGAGACTGACTTTTTGGTGTTGTAGCTGAAACATACACAGAAAAAAGTTTCATATAATGAAAAACAAATGAAATGGCATAATTTAGCTAGTTCCAGCTGTTTCAATTGAGGACACAAGGAACACTGAAGTAGAGACTGATGAGATAATATGTTCCCATGGAAACTTTCCTCCTAACGCCTAATCATTAAAAGGTTGGTTTAAGTCATGCATTTGGAAGCTTTGCATTACTCTGTCTTAAAATGTTTTCTTCTTTTATTTACTAGGTTCTCCATGCATTTTTCTCTTCTTTTCTGTGTTTAAAGCCTATAAAAATTATTATCATTGTCTGTACTCATATGGCAATGAGTTCCACTGAATCAGAGTCTGGATAGACACAAATATCCCTGGAACAAGAATGGGGAACGTTTATGCTAGGTCCCAAATTAATTATAACATTTTTTTTTTTTTTTTAACCTGTATCTTGTCCCAAAGCCACAGAAGTTGCAGAGTACATCTGGATGTTTGAAGGAGACGCAACAGGAGAAGGAACAAAGGAGGAAAAAAAAAAAAAACAACAAGGAGCTCTTATGAATTGAGACTAATGTGAATTAGCAAGTACTTCTCACTGAAACCTTACACTGGCATGGAGATCTTGGTTAGGGTATATTCAGATTACTCATGAGGACTGCTGATAAAAACCCCACAGGAAAATGCAATCCTTATCAGCTTTATCTATCCATATTACACTAGTCTGGAGGTTCCCAAACCACCTTCTTGGATCCACGTCTAAGTATTTAACTCTGCTCTGCTAAAAAAGAAACTAACTGACCAACCCCCCTAACATACTACTACAGTTCTCGCATATGGTCAAGACTGGATCCCATTAGCAAAGATCAATTTCAGAAAGAAGCAGAAGCACATGGAGCTAGCTGAAAAAAATTTACTGCACGTGAAATATCTTATTTAACCCTAGAACTCACTCTGTGATGGAAATGACATATATCCAGAAGAAAATATTTTGAGAAAATTGTGGTATTTCAGCTTGGTGATGCCTTTTTGACCCTTGAAAAGAAATGCCAGGCTTTCAGCAGGTTGAAGAAAGGATAGATCCCTTATCTGTACCACAAAAGGGTGACATGATAGTCCTCATGCATACACATAAGTCCAGGCTTTGACAGCACCTCCCGTGAAACACCCAATAACTTATTTTTAGCACAAAGAACCAGTAGTAAAGGGACAGTTGTGAGAGATCATTACTTGAAGTTTAGCAAAGTCTTGGCACAACAACCAGAAAAAAAAACCATCTGATCGGTCTGCTCAAAGTCTTGCAGATGCACTCCTGTCAAAGCAGCTGAAACTAAATTGGTTTTCTCTTTGACGGCCATTAAACCTGGGTTATGCTCCACTGATCAGTGGATCTAATGGAGAGGTCAATTTTCATGAGATGTGGTGGATAGGAGAGCTAAGGAGATGGGTCATTTTTCATTCAAGTATCTGGCTTTGGCTTTAAAAGAAATTGTCTTGCAAGAAGAGTGAGATAAATACAGAAAAGTTTAATGAATGTTCTAACCTCTTTCCCTATAAACTTCAACTCCATCACGCTATTATGATTTGCTTAATCTCAAGGAAATAACCTCAGAAAAAAACAGGGTGATGTCTGGACCAATCACAATCACAGTACAACAAATAATATGCTTGCCAGTAATTTATCAAACATCCCATTTGCACTCCAGCAACTTTTTCCCATGCCCTTCTCCTCACCAAGATCTATTCGCTTCCCTGCAGAACATGGAAGGGATGGCTCGCTTGGAGATGGGGGAAGCAGGCATCCCTGCAGCAGCAGTCTTTGCTTCCCAATTCAGAAAAGTTTCAATCAAAGGAAGAGATACAAATCTGAAAAGGGTAAAAGTACCAGCAAGTCAAAGCACCTGTTAAGTGAGAATCGTGTGCACTGGGAGTATAAGCCAATTTTCTTACAAAATGCCGAACAATCACAACTGTCCTTACAGCGAAGGGGAGAGGAGTCCTTCCCAGGGATACATGGCAAGGGATCTTTTCCCTCTAGATAATTGTGAGTTCTGTCACCCAGGGATTAGGTACAGGCTTTGCACATTGTCACAGAACAAGGAATTTGGCTATCCAAATGGATTTGAGAACACACTTAGCAAATAATAATTCCGTGTCAATTTCATCAGTTTCTTTTTTACAGATACAAATTCAAACTAGGATATTTCATTTAACAAAAAAGCTAGATTGATATTCTGAGATCCAAATAAGTAACAATTCCAAGTTACATTCACTTATCTTAAATGAATTAGAGCAGTTAAAAAAAAAAGTTCATAGGTCTTTCAACTACCCAAATACATTAAAAGAACATATTATGATTAAACACGTATTTTGCCAAGGATACCATGTCAGAAACAACTGAGTAGCACTCCTCTGCAAACATTTCTGGTCTAGCTGACTATATCTACAAAGCTAAAACTTTGTGAGATTTATTCTTTGAATGAAATGTCAGTGATAAACTAGGATAAAACTCAGTATGTAGCTAAAAGGCTCTTATTACATACCATTTAACTGTCACCACTCAGTAATTGCAATTACAAATTACCGTAGCTTTACAGTCACCAATCTGAAATTAAATACTTGGGAAAAGTACTGAATAGACACCCCAAAGTAAATGATCTCTGCCCTAGTTTGCTAATAATTTAGGCATTGAAATGCTGGGATAAAACAGACTGATGGGGTGGGTTGGGAAAACTGGTACAATGAAAGAAAAGGAATTTGCTAGGCAATCCCAAATCACAGATTGTCGCTTAATCATCAAAGGACACATGGGAAACACCTCAAAGGCATGGACTATGCATGTGGAAGGGACCTAATGCTGTAAGTTATGGACTCTATTTGACAAGCTCTGAAAGCCTGACAGACTTTTTCTCCATATGGATAAGTGTCCTGGTTTGGGCAGGGATAGAGTTAATTTCCTTCCTAGTAGCTGGTACAGTGCTGTGGTTTGGATTTAGGATGAGAATAATGTTGATAACACACCGATGTTTTAGTTGTTGCTGAGCAGTGCTTACACTAGTCAAGGACTTTTCAGCTTCCCATGCTCTACCGACTGAGAAGGCTGGAGGTGCACAAGAAGCTGGGAGGGGGCACAGCCAGGACAGCTGACCCAAACTGGCCAAAGGGACATTCCATACCATGTGACGTCATGCTCAGGACATAAACTGGGGGGAGCTAGCTGCGGGGTGGTGACCACTGCTCGGGAACTGGCTGGGCATTGGTCAGCAGGTGGTGGGCAATTGCTTTGTGCATCACTTGCTTTGTATATTCTTTTATCATTATTATTATTATTATTATTATTATTATTATTATTATTATTTTCCCTTCCTTTGCTGTCCTATTAAACTGTCTGTATCTCAATCTGCGAATTTTACTTTTTTTTCTGATTCCCTCCCCCATCCCACTGGGGAGGGGGGGAGTGAGCGGACGGCTGTGTGGTGTTTAGCTGCCTGCCAGGTTAAACCACAACAATAAGTTAACCGGGAACCATAATTTTCAAGACAAATATAGTATTTTGGAACAAACACAGGAACAAAGGAGTATTCTGGACACACAGATTTCTTGTTGCCAATTTAAGATCCTGCCTCAAACGCTCATACGGAGCAGCACATGGATTGCAAAGGCAGAAACAAAAGGAAACCCTATCAAAACACTACCTCGCTCACTCTGCTGGGGAGATGATGATAAGGAAAATTAGCTACAGGTGATATAATAGCCCAGCTGGTTAGGACACTATTGGAAAGTGTTCAGATACAGCAATGAGGAGATAAGAAAACTAGAATTGACAAGAACAGTGTGGAGGGTAAAAGTATGCGTAAGGAGGAATTTATGAGATGAATAAGATAGCAGCTTTGGAACAGGTGACGCCAAAATCATCCTGCTTGTAGAGCTCAGACTCCAATCTGGCTCAGCATCCTCGGCGTTCAAGGGACACTCCTGCTCCTGCCTACAGCTCAGCCAGCACACAGAAAGAGCAGCCGTCACCGTCAGTCCCGTGAAGCTCTGCTATCCAACCAAGTGTGAAATCAGCATTTGGATTTGAAAGCCCTGTTTCAAAGCACCTGAAATTGTATCTGCAATTTTAATTGACTGAGAGACCCTTAAAAGGAGGGAGCTAAGCACAGCCTGCAGGTACACAATGCCTGACAGCCAGTGTTAACAAGGGCATACTTGGCTTGCCTGAAGAAACAAACAAGCACAGAATTGATAACTATTTCATGAATGAGCTGTAACATGTTGTTTTAAAAAGATGCTGTCAGAAGAAAGATACAAACAAAACAACACATGTTATTGAAGGGCAGTTGCTATTATCTGGGCTATTAGCAAATGGAAAAAACTATTAAAGCAGAAACAGTGTTAGAAATCTAATTCACTTTTCAGCATTAACGCTATTTACTGCTTCACTCTTCTCTTAAGTTGGAACAGAGAAAACGGACTAATAAATTTTCTGTCTCAGTCCTAGCACAATTTCTTAGCAGTGCCTGAAACAGCGTGGTTTTGGACTGTATACTCAGAGCTTACAAACTAGACAGACATGACCTCAACAGAGAAAAGGAGTGGAAACAGATGGGGGAAGTTTAGAAGGGTGTCGAAAAGAACATCAGGCTCAGTTAATTCCATAATTTCTGGGGATAATTTAAACTTTCCTATAATTTATAGTTATTTTTTATTTTCCAGTTCCATTTAGAGTGTCCAAAAATGATCAGGATTCTGGTGTGTTCAACACTGTTCCCAGAAGAAAACACATTCCCTCCGATTCACTAACATATAGCTAGACAAGATAGCCAATGGATTTGTGAAAACAAATACCAACCCTCTCCCTAACTCCTCCTTTTCATAAAGTTCTCATGTTCCACTCAGGGCTCCTAAAGCAACTCTTTGGCTCAGATAAAACCCAGCTCCTGAATCCTATTATTTTAACTAAAATCTCATTGCTTATGCTCCCAGTCGACTTCAACTTCTGTGGACCCTTTCAATGTAGTGAACTATATAAGGGAAATGAAAGAGGAAGAGGTAACATGGCATTTGGGGCACAAAGAGGACAAGACCATAAATTAAAATAGGGATTTGGAATTTTACTGACTTTTTATTTTTAAAGTTTGGAAATGCTTCTGCTGAACTGAAGTTTGTGTAAAATCATGAGCGTTTGAAGCACAGGATAAGCACTTTAAATGCAAGCCAAAGGAAAGCAATATACCCTTAGTACTATTTCCATTTAAACTGCTTAGCAACACACTTGCAGACATGAAACAATTCCACCGAGGTCCTCCTGCACTCAGGAAATTCTTCCTGGGTCACTGACCATCATTTAAAGGGCACATCTCAGCCCAGTGTCCAGCGTGAATTTTTCAAATTAGCCTTCAGTTGCTGCCTCTGCAGTACACATGATTGTGCTCAAAAACCCTGAGCTTTTCAGAAAGGCCCTTATACACATTTAACAATCAAAAACCAATACAAGAATATATACTTACTATATTTCACATGCTGTGCAACCACGTACGCAGGCCCTATAAAAGTGAGACACCAGCTCCTTTGAAGGCTCTTTATTAGGCTTGCATGCCTTTCCGAGAGAGCTGCTGTGATTCAGACCAAGTGATGGGGGCCTGGTGCAGGAATCACTGTAATCCTGTGGCCTCTATTATATCCAGAAGGTCAGGAGAAATGATGCCTTCTGTCCTCAAAAGCCTCTGAGTCCTTAAGATTGAGGTAGGCATGGGAGAGCCTTTTGCGACGGTTGGTTCAGATAAACATCCTAACAGCATGATAGTGTTGGCTTAACCCCAAAGCTATGTCAGCTGTTTCTACTGTCCAGAGACCTTTGTGTACCAGGGATGTGAAAGTCCTGCCAACATCAGAGGCGTCTACTACAGAGTCCGCCTCGCCATCCCTCCTTGAAACTCACCTTTGCAGTGACACTTCCAAACCACTCAACACCCACGAGGCAGCTGGTGTGCTTTCACTGCAACTTCCCAACAAAATCATAATCCGCTCTATATTACCTTGCTCTCCCTCCATCTGTTTGCTGTGGCCTCTCTCAGGCGTTCACATCTCTAAGCAGTTCGGGTCAAGGACCATCTTTCCATTTTGCATGTGGTAAGCACTAAGTATTCCAGGTCTTTTACCATCAAATAGGACCTCCCCCTCTCGTGGCAATGCATGCTATAATAAATCAACAACAACAACAGTCCTGAGGACTGGCCCAACTATGGGGTAGGACTGGAGTAGCCCATGTCAGCCTCAAACCCCTTTAGGTTATCCGCTCCTCACTTGTTGCTCCCAGCACAGCAGAGATGCTGCAGTGACACCAGAGCAGTTTCACGGGCAGCCCCCAACCAGAAGCACGACACATGCCTTGCAGACAGACAGAAAACCATCCCTCTTCCTGTGCCATGCCCTCGTCCTTGGTCCTTTTGGACACTGCTTCTATCAGCTCAGTGCGGTCAGGACTGGAATCCTTGGGTCTGCGCCAGGAGTGAGTGGAAAAATCCATCAAGTTACTAATGTGGATTTAAAAATAACTTTACGCGTATTTCCCCCCCTAAAAACAACAGCAGCAATAAAACCCACTACTTTCTTATTTCACTGCCAGATATCTGATAACCTGCAGCACTAGCTTAAGTTCCCATTTTTCTTCTTCATTTAATTAAAACAAAACAAAACAAAACAACCCCCCCAAAAAAAAAGTTGGGAAATTATATTGTGGAGGTTATTTTATCCTGTTCCAGTACACTTAAATCTCCATTTTCTCCAGAGAAATAAATTAAATAAGATATAATTCTTTTGTTTGCTTTAGAAAGATCAAGTAATGGCTTGAATCAGACCTTAAGAGGGCACCATCTTCCCCCAAAGTGCTTTAACTGATATCCTCTCCCCTGCTCTACATCAGGCCAGCTCTGTTTGCCCACTGCAGAACAGATAAAACCTTTCTCCACTCCTTCACTTGCCTACTTTGACCCTAACCTCTCCAGAGCAGGATGCCTCTCCTACATATTTGTACTGTATCTACCTCAGCAGATCTACCTCCAGGAAAAAAGTTTGGTGTTCCTAGATTTTTGCTGGTGTTCCATGCAGGGATTTACCACTGTTAAACTCAAGGCATATTCATGTTTTTTTTATAGCGTTGTAAGATACTGAAGCAATGGGTTGCAACAGGACCTAATCTGACTCTCTGGGAAGCCCTGTCCATTTACTCCTTTATGCACCCCAAGAACCTGGCCTTCAATATTGTGCACACAGAGGCCCAGATTTAGGAAAAGGTGGTAAGTACATGAGCAAATCCTTCCCTCTTCAGGACAGCATTAAAGCACATCCTTAGCTAGACATACAGCACATGTTTCAGGGTTGTCTGAAATAGGGTTGATTTCCCAAACTAGTGCTGCAATTTTTAGGCAGAACCTATGCTGCCAGTGTAATTTGGATTTTCTTTTTTCTCCTAAATCCTTTGTTTTACTGTCACTGTGTGTGACGATATATAGTCATATATAGTCATATATAGTCTCTCTCCTGTACTTTCCAGTTTCAATGTCACGATTTTTAAACCAGCCTGGTGATTTTGAGTTCCCTGACACTATTCTTGCTTTCCAAGCCGGGGGTTCAAACATCCTGCCTGGCAAACAAAGCACCAGCCCAGGTTTTGTGGCAGAGCTGCCAGCGAGTCGTTCAGTAGCACACTTAAATCAACCACAAACCAGCTGTCCCAGACTGTAAGGGAGCACGCTGGGCTGCTGAAACTCTTCTCCTGAGCGGGCATAAAATTGCGTCGTGTCCACTTGAGGGTAGGAATACTGCAGGGTCTTTTTCACAAGCATGCCCCAGTGATCGGGAACAAATTCATTCCTTTCAGTCTATCCCCCTGGTTTCTATGCACAGGGTTATGTCTGTATAAATATTCTAGGGACCTGGGACTTGGGGGCTGAGGTAAGGAGGAGGAAGCCAAAGAAAATACATTTTAACTAGCAAGGACAGTTGTTTCTCCTCTTTCTGTCACCTTGTGGGCTTTTGCAATAGAAGAGATATTTTATTTGTATTTAATAAAGCCCAGCGGTAGAGCTGCTTATGAATCAAGCCGCATCATGCATGGAGCTAGAAAAAATATATATTGGGATTTTCTAGCTCGCTAGAGTTATTAATCTGGCTCAAAGCCTGCAGTAGGATTTAATATATTAAGTGAAATTACAGGCCTTTGCCCCTGTCTTTTCGCTAAGACAACAACATACATACGCCATATTAGATTCCATTTTTTTGTACATTTCAGATAAGGAGTGGATTAAATAATGAATGAGATTCCCATTAGCTTGAAATTTTGCTTATTTCAGGCAACCTCCTCCTCCTCCCCTTTTTTTTTTTAATCAAAATGACTCCATGGTGGAATATTTTTGCATTGATTTGAAGGGATTTTTTTAAGTGCTCATTAAATTTGCATTTACACATCTGACAATACTTTTTTTTTTTTGTCCCAGACACTGAACACTGCATTAAAAAAAAAAAAAAAAAAGATAAAGAGAAACCCACCCTGCTTTTTTCTTGAGTCGTGTGAAATATTTCTTTGGCAGAGCGCGTAAAGATCAGAAGACCTTTGGGATTCCCCATTACTTGACAAAGTCAAGTGAAAGACTCCAGTGTGGCTTTGGTGGGCATCAGATGAGGGTCACTGTAATTGATATGAAAGACAGAAGACACCAGTGCTTCCCATCCCACATACTCCTACTAGACTTGTATGGGATTGTCCCTTGCAACGCATATTCTGGTATTCTCACCAGAACAGTGGCATTCTAACCTCAGGCCCCCAGGTCCTCAACTACTGGCTTTCTACCACCCTACTAAGAAGATGTCTTTCCTTGGGCTGGTGTTGGAAAATACCTGTTAAGTTCAGCGAGCGCTAATATAGAGCTGTGTAGTGAATTGATCCCAGGCTGGAAAGCAGAGATGTTGGCTTCAGTTTATTTACCAACTAAATGGCAAGTTTTCCAATGTTATTCTGCATATAAACCCCTGCCACAAGAAGACAGACACATCTTGTGCTTGAGCTGCCTAGAAAGAAGTTCTACCAATCTGTTTGTCTTTAGAAGTGTCAGCAATAGACGACCAACAACTGGCTTACACAACACTTGACCAGGCAACGTGGTCAAGGTCTAGCCAAGCTACTGCTACAGTTATGCTTAGACAAGGATTTTTACCCATCTCTACTTCACATATTGGAGAGATAACTTTCCCCTCTCTGCACTAAGCCTTTTCTCAAATAGCAAGATAGGGTAGAAAGCAATCCTTCCCTATTGCCTAGAAACATTGGATGCAGGAATTAGCTTGCCACCATTTGCCCCTTCTCACTACCAAAACGCTATATAAATATTTATCATCGTTATCTTGCCCTTAACAAAATTCTCCTGACATTCAACTGAAAATTTCCTTTGCTTAATTTCCTACTACAACTTCTAGTAAATCTCCCTTTGTACCATCATAAGCAGTTCATCTCCTGCCTTGGAATTTACATCCTTGCAAATATATGGAGATAAATATCACCTTCCCTCTCTCCCCCTCCCCTCAGTCATCCCTTAGCCAAGCTACACTTATTTGGTTCTTTTAATCTCTCCTCATAAGTCAACTCTTCACAGGCCCTTCATCATTTTTGTGGCTCTTGTCTGAACTCCCTCCAATTTGCCTACATCTTACTGGTGAGAAGATGCCAAAATGGAAAAAATGGGATGAGCCACTTTCTGCTACACATATCGCAAACTTGCTATTGACACTGTGCAATGATCCCTCTGTTGCCCACGGGGCAGGTATCCTGGAGGCTGGTTCCTCCATCATGATATTCAGCTGACAGGAAATGGCACTCTGAAACTTCATGTGAAAATAAAGATATCCTAGCCTTATACCAGTCATGGATATATTTTTTTTTCCCTCCCATTAGTTTTTTTTTCCGTTTTCAGCCACAAAAAAAGTGGCTGGAAAAAAGTGTTTTCTATGTTTATAATCAAAATCTGAAAACATTGATGTAACAGAGAACATAGTATTTTCATCAATATCTGACTCAATCAAAAAAAGGTGATCTAGTGTTAGGAATAGGAACTAATGAGCATGCTAATCTTAAGGAACAACCGGACCTAGGCTCTGTTCCTCCCTTCTCCCCTTAAATTCCCTTTTGGTCCAGGGCCGTGCAACTCAGTGACAAAGGAAAAGGTCCTGAGTGACTGCATTTCTCTGCATTTTAGGGAGTTGGAGGCTTGGTTCACTAGAGCAGATAAGGCACTGAGATCCCCAGCCAGGCGTGCAAATCCTTTCTTAGCTATTGGGATATAATGGCTTCTCTCCGGCTGCTTAAAGCATAAATGCAGTCAGCACAGTAATGACCTACCACCCAACACATAATTGTATATTTTTACCATTGCAACGTCCTCAAAATCTTTCTTTTGAATCAGAAAATCTCTGTGCTGGGTGCTGTACAGGCAAGGCACAGAGCAAACAGCCAGCTGCCACCCCACACACACTCAAACTCTGTTTCGGCTCAGTGCCAATAAACAGCGGAGGTGTGCAAAAGGACAGTTTTGGTCAGCCTGAAAATCAGTGATTTCTGCATGGTGGCAGCTGACTATGGTTACTGGAATTTTATTTACAGCAGTATGAGAGCTTTTTAATTGTGCAGGAAATAAAACACCAAAGGACTCCTCTCCTCTATCCCTTTTTTGCAGAAGAAAGATTTAGTTTACAAATCTATCCTGTAACAGATCCTTTGCACTTTTATTTTTCCACCAGAAGATATACTGGTTATTTACAAACACAATTAAATGTGGAGAGGAGGGACTGTAAATTGCAGGGACTCAAGAGGAAGGTCTACCAGCCAGGCCCAAATTTAAAAGCTGGATTCAGTGAGTATAAAGCATGGCAGTTTCCATGCACTTTAGTGCACAACCACTTTGCAGAAATGGAGAGAACAGGGTGAGAAGCATGAAAAGTTGGGGAAAGTCAGGACACATGGGTTCTTTTCATGTCTCAGTCACTGTGTGATAATATTAAATCATTTATTATCTTTGGGACTCAGCTCTTCTGCACCTAAAAAGTCAGATATTCCCTCCATAGAAATTTTGGGAGATAAATCACATGTATTAGAGAGGGTTGGGTGAAAGGAAAATGAAAGACCTGTGTTTCCCTGCCTCTCTCTCTTCCTCCTTGGCCCAAATGGGGGCCTTATACGGGTTCAGATGCATTCAGAAATGCACGCCACAACACAAAGAGAGGGTTTATTTCTGCAGCTGGGTTAAATTTCCCACTGATAGGGATGGCCAGGTCCCTCAATGGGGTCTGCATGTTTCTGCCCTCTCCCAGGGGCCTCCATACTACAACAGCTGACGGAGAAGCCCAATGTGCACTGTGCTCTCCTGAGTCCCAGGGCTCGCTCCACTAATGGGCACTGCCTGGTCCTCTCGGGGCACACCAACTGTCAAAAACAAACGTGGCATGATTTGGAAATAAAACCCAGAGCAATTGGGTTAACATCTATTAGCCTGAGCCAGAGACTGAGTCTGGGCAAGGCATTCCTGAGGTGGCAGCTGGGGTAGCTGAAACCACTCCTTCTCAAGGATAGTTCAGCGTCATCAGCAGCAGTTTGGAAATCCAGATCTTCTGATGGATCCATTCATAGACTGCTGGATTCTAATTATCCATCAATTAGATACGTCTGGTCCTGCCTTGCAGCTGAACAGACACTCTTTCAAAATCCCTTCCAACCAGTGCACTGTACTAGGATTTTCTCAATAATGATTATCTGTGATGTGAAGCTGATATCTGGAGCAAGAAGGGATGGACAGACAAAAAAATGATTTTAATTTGAATGAGAGCTGGGAAAAACGTCAGTGAGAGCAACAAGGCGAGGGGAAGCTCTTTCCTCTTCCAGATTTTGAGCAAAGAGCTTCCCTGTGTTTCTTCTTCCTTTTCTTGCAGAAAAGAGAGACCCCTCTGTAAAACTCAAAGGCAGCAGAACTCTTTTGTAAGAAATCAGGAAACGAGTGATAAATATGGCTCAAAAGCAAAGGAGCTGAGCTGGCAACTACTAACAGATTGTTCAAAAACTGCTATTCACCCAAAAGAAAGGGATGGGAGGAGGGTGGGAGTGGGTGAAGGGGGAATCCACTGAAATGAAGACAAATAGATAAAGTAACCGTCATCCACTTTCATGATAAGCTCCTGTTTCACACTCCAGTGTCCCCCACTACTGGCTTGTTTTTCACTTTAACCCCAGAAAAAGTACTGTTGTCAAAATCTCCTCTGCCCCAGCACTGCAGCCTTGCTGGAACATCCCGTTTTCCATGGACAAGTTGCGTTTGAATCTAAGACTGGGACAAGAAAAGACATGGCTCCTTTGACATGCTCTGGTGGAGCTCTGGGCAGCCCCCTCTGTGCCTGGGCCCCTCACATGTCCCAGCAGCTACATCGAGGTGCCTGGGGTGGTATCTGGGGAAAGCAAGGAAAGGACAGAGAGCTGGAAGAGGCTTACTCTCTACTGTTCTCTCCTCTTCCCCTATCACCTCCGTGGGCAGCTGTGAAAGAAAAGATATCTTACTGACTGATCGGCTATCCCAGGGTAAAGCAGTTACCCAGACTCCAGGACCTTAATGGGGGAAATCATCTCTCGTACTCCTGCCTGCAAGGGCAGAGTGCACTTTTTGTGCCCTGGATGCTGAAACCAGAGAGAACTCTAGGTCCATTGCAGTCAAGCAGAAGTTGTTGCTCAGAAGGAGAGCAATGGAGATGAGCCAGCCTCTATTCTTCCTATCAGACATCTGACCAACATAGACCCTCATAGCAGGTATATCTATCTGTCCCAGAAAGAAGGAAAAAATATTTATATTAGGTCATACAATCCATGGTGTCTGGTACAGGGTTTACCACCCTTCCTTCATCTTGTCCAGGCAATATCTGCACTTTCACAATAGCACTGTGTTCTGAAGGGTAGGATGAAGTATGCTGCGCCACAGGAACAAAATTCATCCTGACTAAAAACGGTACCTGGAAAAGCTGCGGGCTGGGACCATTGGATTTCAAGGGAGACATCAGTTCAAAGCTTATAGGGAGCTGTGACTACCGCCCTGCACAAAGGCAACACAATGGGTGGAACCTTTCCTTTGAGTGATGCAAAGCCTCTCAGGATACCACTGATCAGTTACTTGGTAGTTCCTCATCACTGTGTGCAGCAAGTCATAAGTCACTCCCACTGAGTTCTTATCAAAATAATTTCTTCTTGAATTTGGAAAGAAAAATATATTTAGCCACAACACTGATAGAGGAGACTCTAAACACAGTAAAAGCTTTTTTTTTTAAAAAAAAAAAAAAAGGCAAGCTCAGAAGTTCACCATAGACTTCTTCCAGGAGGTCCTTTCAACCTTCCTTGCCTCAGTTTCCCCACTCACACACTAGGGAAGTAACAATTTCCACTCTCTCCCCAAAATCTTAGCAGCCTCATTACATTGAGCACTACAGTTTCCATCAAATCCTAAGGAAATCTGCTACTGTTCTCATCAAGTTGCATATTTTTGCTTTTCTTAAGCAAAATACTTCATCTTTTTCAAATACTTTGAGATACTTTCAGATAGCTTTGTAGTACTGAAATATTTTATGATGTGAGAATACCTTATTACTAAGTTTTTCATGTTTTCACGAAGAAAAGACTGGGTGGATCCACAGACAGAATAAGTCAGCGAAACTCTGCTGATGTCACTGTTGTAATAATCAGATTATTATACACAGGGAACACTTGGCCCCTTGGATCTAATCACTGCAGTTTCCTCTTAACCTGCGTCTCTTTTGTTTTAAACACACTTTTGCAGGTCCTGCAAGGACCCTGCTTGCTGGCTCCCTGGTGGAAAGTTGCCCTGCTTTTATGAAGTGTGAAAGCAGCTTCTTTCTCTGCATGCTTCTCTATTATTTGAAGCTTAGGCCCTGGGAGAATGCACAGCTTTTCAGATCAGACCCAAAGGAAAGTATGTCACCAGGAGGAAAATTTTTGCATACTTCAAAATACTCTATGACATTATTTTTAATGTCTGCAAAAGAGTTAATGGCTTCCCACTTGAATTCAAGGTTCCAATGCCCATTTATAAAGGTCATCATAAATCTGCTACAATTATCAGTTTCTCATCCCACAGCAGCTTTGTCAATCTGTCCATGGCTCCTTCCCAATGAATCCTGGTTCAAGCTTCACTCCTTGCCTTAGTAGCACTCAGAATATCCAACAAATGAGGACAAAATAATGAAAACAGCAGTGCTAGACCCAACTAATGATTCCTCAAGGCCAGCACCTATTTCAGAGAGTAAACAGGAGATGTTTATGGATGAAGGATAAGAAAGAACACAAGTCAATCCCTCCTAGCCAGAGCCTCTTATCCTCTGGATATCAGCAATTATGGAAATATCTCAGAAATAAGTTATGTGGATAATCATACCTGAGAGTCACCACAGATTCCTTCTCTGGAAATTTGCCTAGTATGAATTTGCCTAGTACTCTTATTTATTTATTTATTTATTTAAACTTCCCCCTCCAGGAATACTTTTTGATCTTCACAATGTCCTGCAACAACTAGTTCCACATTTTGATTATTGCTTGGGGAAGATTTCTTCTTTTCAATAGAGCAACTTCCACCTTATATTTAGATCTTAATGTCTCTACTCCAAACTATCCCAAAGCTGCTGCTTTGCTGGAGCCTAGCTAATTTTTCCTCTGTTTGCCTCAATGCACTCAGGACTGACTGTACATATCCTGGGTCTTTCAATGATACTGGTATTTTTCAGGGACACAGCATTTTTCTAAGCTAAGTGGCACGTCCTCCATATACTGTGAAAGCTTTGGAAATAATAATTGCTTTCTCAAAGTATGAAGCCAAACTAATGAAGCTTGGCTTGCTACAGATTTGTAACTTAGGCCTCCCATGCTCTGCCATCTCAATAATCCAGCCTCTTCCATAAGTTCCACTATGTCCAAAAGACTGTGAGCTCTGTAGCTAACGCAGGGTACTGTGCATGCCAGTTGCATTGGCCAGTACGCAGGTGCAGATTGGACAGCTGCTGCTCTGGCTGAACTCTGCCCACCATCTCCTCAGCAGGGAAATGCATTTGTATCCCTTTTCTCTGCCAATTTTTGCACAACTAGTGGAATTGCAATTATCGTCAAAACTTTCAGGGTTTTTAAAATGTGGTTGAAACCAATCGATAGGTTCAAAAATACCATGGGGGAGTGTAGATGGAAACAGGGGTAGCACGGAAGCAGGTGAACAAACATGTGGGTGGACTGTGTGACTGAATAAGCTGTGTTTTCTTTGGAAACAAGACCAAAAACATTGCTCAAATCCAAGCAAAATGAAGGTTTGCCTCACTCCATTCTTCCCACCAGACCACGCCAAATGGAGGTAGTCTGAGTGTTCACTGAAGGCACTCACATGTGTTACAGGGTACCGCAGTTGGGCAAGTGAGAGCAAGAGGGAGCAGAGCTCTAGCCTTTTCTGCGGTCTGGGGTGAGCCCCTCACACATGGCCTCTCTGAGGAGCAAATCCTTCCTCCACCTTATGCATCTGGTGTGTCAGATGTCTCCTCTCTCAACACCCACTGACGTTTCCTACTGAAGAGGAAGAGCAGAGATGAAACTCCAATGATAGCACATTTCCTTATTACGAAGGTCCGTGGAGAGTGGGCAGGGAAAGGACACATCCCCTTCCAATGTTCCCAGCTACGGAGGATTCCCTCAATGTGTTTCCATTTTTAATTCTTTGAGTGGGTCGATATTTGGGTGGGTCAGTAGGGAAAAGAAGGGGTGTGAAGAATTTAATCCTGTCTGTTTGCCAAAAAGCAGCACAAAATCTGCTCCAAACAGAAACAGACATATTTGAAAGAAAAATGAAAGAGAAGGAAAGTAAAGAAGGCTTGGGGGGAGGGGGGGATCTTTTTCATAGCTACTACTAATGTTCAAGGTGAAAGGACTGCAAGAAAAAAAAATCACTATCAAGAATGAAGATTTCAAGCTAAGATATTGAGTGGTCTCAGCTCTCACCATGCCCAATGGTAGGATCACATGACTTGTCCCTCTCTGAGGTTCTGCTATTTGATACATTTCTTCAGGGTCTAAATATGAAAGCAATAAAAGCAGTTGATTATGGTGGCAATGATGAATCAGGAGGATCCTTTTCCACTAACACTGAGCTTTACTGTAGTAAGGAAAGCAGTATTATCCCAACAGTGGTTCTGTCTGTACCCCAAATCTTCTTGCCTCATTTCCTGCTACAGGTTTAAAGCAGCAGCTTGCACCCTTTACAGGTCTGTCCCTCCCTCTCCCGCTTGCAAAATTACCACCAGAATCAGCAGGTCCCATTTCAGATAATCTCTGTTTCTGCCCTCCTTCCTCTCAGACTTTCTTATCCCCTCTATCAGAAAGTGTAAAACAATGGCCCTTTAGGTCAAAATCTTTTGTTTAAATCTCTGAAAGATGAGGCTCAAAATGGATTTTAAAAAGGTCAGAGATCTAAGCTTCCAATTCTCTGTGAACATGAAACGCCTGAATCCACTCCAAGACTCCACTGAGCAGAAAGACACGGGGATGGGAAAAAATTTACATAGAACTGCTGTTCCTGAATCTGCTTTATCATTTTCCCCCTCTTCCCCACCTACAGCCTCCATATAGAGGCCACAGCAGCTTCCCTCTGCAACTCACAAAAATCAATAGTGAACAGGGGAATTTGTATTCTTCCTCTCCATGCTGCACTCCCTATTCTCTATTTCTGTAGTGGCAACGCAAAATACCCCACTGAGGTACCTGTCCTTAAAGACAGCTAAAGCTAGAGGGAAGGGGAGGGGGAAAGAAAAAAAAACCCTGAAAATAAAAGATAGCGGGGGAAAAAAAAAGCTGGAATCATCCAACAGGGAACATATTTCACAGGCTTTAAAGGGTTCACATCACAACTGTACCTGATTACCACGAAGTACATCACTCACTTTAGAACCAAATTTACCCACACAAACTTGGTGTTCTTTCCCTGTTTATTACTGTAAGTTATTGCCCTCCAAAATGCTGACTCATGAAACCCAGCTTATGGAAAACGTTCTATATGTTAAGGCAGCAAATCCTCACACCATCCCTGCAGCTGCGGTTCATGTCTCTCCCACTACAAGTGTCGGTCAGGACATAAAGCAAGGGATTTGGTACTCCTGGTTTCTTATTCTTGCTTCTAACACTGATGATTTATGTGATATTGGGCACAATACTCTAAATTAGACTTCCCCTTTATCTACCCACTTGTCTATAAAATGAGAATAGAGCACCCAGTACTCTCAAAACCAAACATTAGGACATACTGAACTGCTTCCCTCAAAAAACATAAGATTTTTATAAATTATATTTTTTTTTCCTTAAGGCTGTACAGGTTAGAAATTTATTTCTAGAAAAGATGTGAAATGGGAACTCAGCTTCTTATATAATCACATTTCTAGCAGGTGAAGCTTTATGGAAGGTCCAAATATCATCATGCAGGTGAAAAATATATACAGAATCAGAGAAGGGGAGAAGGAGAAATGGCAAATCTGAAAGCCTGTCCTCAACAGAGGAGTTGTCAGGTCTCAACATTAATGTTGTCAAAAGTGCTTTGGAAGAATCTCAGGAGAAATGTCTAAAAAAGTGTACAATGGTTGTTATTTGCTTTCTGAAAGCTAAATATCACATTTTAAAGGCCAGAAATGCACGAGTTCAGAAGGGTTTAGGCACCAAGAGGGTATCTCTTCCAGCCAAGCCCAGACAGACTAGAACTGGGAAGACTTACTATTTACATCTACTTTATAATTAAGCAACAGTACAAACATAATACTACAGCTTCCCTTAACTCAGTGCTAAAGCTCCCGGTCCCAATCCTGCATGGGCCTCCTGCACATACTTATCTTGGGTTTCATTGAGTTCAAAGGGATTACTCATGCATGTAATGTTATTCATACGAGTGAGTGCTCGTTGGATCCAGGGGGGAAAAAAACAACCCTTTTCAAAGATTCAGAATATTCAGCAGCCTTTATTATTAATTATCACTCTGATTTACTTTTCATTTAATATCATGCTGCATTTCTTCTTCATATTTTATAAACACGCACACAGAGATCAGCATCTGCCATTGTGGATTTCAGCAGGAGCAAACCCAATAAACTATCATGAGAAAGACTCTTCTCAATTTTAATTCTGGATCAACAAAACCCAGGAAGCCCTACAAATCACACCTGAGAGAGACCTTCTGAGTGACCTTTAGTCACCAAGGGTCTGGATTAGGGTGGCTGGGAAATGGATTTTCCTATATACTCAGATAAAGAAAAAAGAAAGATTGAAAAAATTGCATTTTAGTTGGATTCAGTCTATGGGAAACATCAATTTTTCATTAAAAATCAAAATAATTTTTTGGCAAAAACTTGATTTTCTTCTCCACCTTTCCCGTTTATTTCATCAATACTAAATCACTATTTCCAGGGAAAAAAAGTCTTCTCATAAAAACCTAGCTAGGTCAAATACCTAGTTACTCCCAAACACAGCTCTGATGATAGAACATTTTTACTAATCCTTATTTGGACACAACTTACAAATAATTCTCTGCTTCCTTTTTGAGGTCCTTTTCTCACTCTTTCCAATTGATGCCTTTTCTGATAGGAAGCTGGAAAAATCAGACCTACCTCATTTACGTTGCATGGGTGCTCACCGTTTTCTCAAGCATGCCTTGTTGCTCTGCCACAGCTGATCTATGGTCTTATACAGTTCAGGAATAGTAGAACACAATTTTTTGGGGGGGTAAGGGGCACTGTCTGTAATGGATATTCTCAAATGAGCCTTCTTTCAGAAATATGGGAAAATGTCATTTGCAGTGACAAACTTGTCTGGTGCCACAGCCAGGCTGAGGATCCTACGGCCCTTTGTCAGCACTCAGAACACGCTGGTGAGATGGGCCATCTTATAGTCAACAAGGAGTAGGTCTTCCTTGTGGACAAGCAGTTGGGGTTACTGCCTCTTCCCAGTGTGCAATCCGGGCAGATACTCCCACACACACTTTATACAAACTCGTTTGGACAAATCATGTTCTCCACAGGAAACATCACCAAGTTTGTGCGCTGAAAGCTTTCCCCTAGGAGAACTTCGCACTCTCCACTGACCATACAGGGAAAGGAGGGACCTCTAACGCCAGGCTATGCAAACACCCCTTCCTGATCCTCCTTGAAAGGTGAAGCGATCTGCCCAGGTCACACAGCAAGTCAGTGGAAGCGTATGTCTTCTGAGTCCCACCCCAGTGCCTTCTCCACAGCTTTATGCTCTTCCCTTTGTTTTAGCTGATGCCCTCTAAACTGACAAGCCCAACTTCCAGAGCCCTCCTGGCCCCGTCTGTCATCCCAGCTGAAAGAAACTCCATTCAGGCTGTCCAGCTTGGGCCAGCCCGAGCAAGCAGAGCTCACAGATGGTTAAATGCATTTGACATTTCACTGCAGGGCCTGCAGCAGAAATCCTTGCCTGCTGTAGCCGGAGCCCTGGATAGTAGCGAATCAAGGCTCGTGGCTCCAACGCTGTGTGTGCACACTCTGCTGTGAGTTAATATTATTGGCTCGCCCCTCAATCATGCCTTTTCCAGCTAGCTGCTCCTGTCAAAGCACATCTCATTAGGCCTGAAGGCTCAATGAAATGGAAATTCATGTTTAAATTTAAAAACAACATATTGACCCTGGGAGCCAGTGATGTCTACATTTTTAATAACTTACTGAGAATAAAAGGAATGTATGTGTATGGAGGAAGGGGGAGGGCTGGGCGGCAGGAGAAAGAGGGAACGTAGAAGTGGAGGGAGGATGAGTGGATAGGGTGAATAGCCAGCCAAGGACTCTGGTCCTCTCCACTTCCCTCCAGCTCCATTCTCACTTCATTTGTCTCTCTTGCTGCATGGAAAAGAGCTGAGGCTTCCCTTAAAGGGACCTCATAGCCTCAGCAGCAGAGCATGTCCATAATCCGATACTAAAACAATGAGGGAGGGAGAAAAGTATTGTCTAATGCAGCCTGTATGTATACATACATTCCTACCCATCCACAGGCACGTGCACAGACACGTGTGAACCCTGGTCCCCAAGCCCCGAGCATCCCAGCGAGATGTGTTTTATTTATACAGAGAAGTAGCGTGCTGCAGTGTGCGAGTAAACACAGAGCCTTTTGGAGGAGGACGTGAAGACAGCCATGCTGCATGTGACTTGCCATGTGGCACCAACCCCAGCCCCCTACGCCTTGCTCTGACGTCATTCCCACTCAGAGAGGCACATACAGCTCCCTTGCTCCTTCCACCACGCTGGTTAGGTAACCCAGGGGGGAGGCAGAGACAGCATGTCTTCTCTTCTGTGATTACAAGAGGAGTGATGCTTGTTCTGCTGGGCTTTAGTGTTCTCTGCTAGCACCCAGGGAGCTGGGGAAGGGGAGGCGAAGGTGGGAGGTCCCCTTATTGTGTGATCACTGTGGACCCCATGGCAGTGTTTTTTGAAAGCAAGCAATCTGACAACGTCATCTTGGCTGGCATCCAGCTTGGGAAATCACACGCTGCACGGATAAACCCGCTCTGGCTTCTGTGTCTCCAGACGGAGACGGGTCGCTGTGTTGCTGCATGGTAGCAAGAGCATCCTGGTGCAAACAACATCTCAGCAGGAGGTGAAAGTCAAGACTACTCATTTTGGGGGGAGCATGGAAAGACAAATTTGCAATAAGCTTTGAGGTCTTTGGATGGAATTGCTATAGGTGAGCAAAGTATGCCTGTCTAACAAGGGAGAGCTGAAATCAGTTTCAAAAGAGCTCAGTTGTTTCTCCTGTGCCCCCTTCACTTTCTCAGCACAGTATTCCTAGAGTACTGAGCAGTCCTCTGGTGACGTCTCTGGTCTGTAGCTCAGCCCTAGTCATCTGTCTGGCTCAGAGGGACATGCTTGTCTGTGTACCAAGAACCTGAACAGAACAGGACTGAAGACTTACTGACCTACATTCCAGTTCAAAGATGTCCACTGCAGTTCAAACTAAGCTCTAAACATTGTAGGCATGTGAATTCCTCAGGTTTTCCTCATTTCAACATGAGATCTATGCTCTACAGCTTATCCCTCTGTTGTCCTGCAAATTATCCTCCTATCCTTTCTTCTAGACTGCTTACCGTTAGCCCTCAGTTCTGCACTGCCTTTCCTATCTTCCTTCTTTGCAGTCTTTGACTACTTCAATAATTTCCCCAGCATTTTTCATTCTGACACTGATGATTTTTGTTTCATACTGTTGTCAGTTTCCAGAGGTATTCAAAGGCTGTGTTCAAAGAGGTTGAGGCCAGATTTCTCTATCTTGCCTCCTTGACACCACACACCACAATTTCCACTCACTTACTGAACACTTTGCTCTTGGCTAAAGCATCTTTTCTAGGAAGGCATCCAAATGTTGATTTGAAAACTTCAAGCAATGAAAGATTCACCAATCTGAAGTTATGACAAAGTTCAATTATACTCACTGATTACAAAAAAAGCATACCCAACTTATCATTTTTGTCTGGCTTCCTTTCACAGGTGTTAGTTCTTGGCGTCACTTTCCCTGATAAGCTAGAGAAATTTTGTTGTTCACATCATCTAAGTTATGACACTCTTAAGCACTTTTCATCTTTTGCAAGCCTGCTCCATCCGCCTCACCTTCTCCTTTATGGCTCACTGAGTTATTCTCCATCCCTAACACCTTTTTCCTGATGTCCCAGAGACGACCACAAGTCCTCACTTGCTGTCCCCCATCACCCAGGTGCCCTGGTGAAGTGTGGTTTCCATACATAAGGACCTATGGTGGCCTTTCAGACTGGTGTGTAGGGGCTGTGAATCTGCTCTGCAGGCCAGATACCAGATACCTCGGAGCCCCTTCAGACAGGAGCCTGCACATCTTACTAAAAGACTACAGAAGACCATGGAGCTCCTTCCGTATCCCACCCAACTCTGAGGCCTCATGTGCAAGCAGAAAGAGAGGGAGGGGGCAGAAAATCTTCAGGGGTCACATGTGAATGCTATTAAATAGCCTTTGGGCTTCTATTGTATTTATTTATTAAGCTAGATGAGGAGTGCAAAAAGGGATGGAAGTACTTTGTTTCTCAATTTGTGTCTATTATCTATTGAAATTTGACATAATGTCTCCACAGTTCCCCTTACTATTCCACTGTATATAGAATGTGACTAGCTCCACCATCTAATGTGACAGCTTAGGAAGATTAAAAAGAAAAGCTAAACTAGCAGTAGTTGGAGATGAGGAAAAGTAGCACATTTATGAATAATTTCAGCTGAATTCTAACAACATTGCATTCCCTGGACAGGACACATTTATTATCTTATTCACCATGACTACTGCAACATTAGTGATTTGTTACTGAATCAATTATTAATTCATATGAGTGAATAAGGCTCTATCACTTAACTCTTCAGCTGGCCGTGCCCGTTATATACTGATTGTGATTTTTAACTCTGTTTTCTCTCCCCTTCAGTCATCCTCCTTATATTTACCCTCCCTGCACATCCATAGTGAAACAAAATTATCCTTTCCATTTCAGAAATCCATTTGGCAAAAACCACTTGTTTTCCTTCTAATTGTGAGTCTCTCCCCTGCAAAGCTCCTCTTTTGACACACCAACTTTGTACCCAAATGGCCAAGGAGGCAGTCTCAGAAACTGGTCGGGTAAGACTTGAACTGTGAAAGAAACTGATTAAAAAGATCAGTCAAATGAAGACATCTTCCCCCAAAAGCTTCTTAGGTTCCCACCACTGAAGTTGCAGGAGTGAGACTTTTAAATGGTTTGAGGTGTTTGGTCACTAGGATATAAAGCATGCTACAACAAAACATGCAGATGGCAGGTTTTATTCTCCAGCAGTGAGATACAGGAACAGACAAGCTCATGGACTCAATCAAGGCCATCAACCAAAGCAGAAGCAAAGATACAAGTAATACCCACACCATCCGATCTCACGCTTGCAGCTAATACACCTCTGTCTGTCAGCTAGTTAGAGAACCAAGCAATAAATTTGAAGAGCTGGATTGTAACCGAGGCTCCATCACTGATTTACTGCCATGGGCAGTGACGGTCACATCTGAATTTTGTCACCCCACTGCTTTTGAAAAAAAAACACTAGAAAGAAAAAGGAATATACTAAAATCTTCACAATATCCATTACAAGCAATTGAAATGACAGGCATTACTTACTCCTTGTCACGTACAAAGCACGGCCTACCTATCAATGGTCATTAGGCAGAAGGTAAAAACAATCATTTTAACAGTAACAGTAACTACTGTCAATGAAATATATTGCGATCAAGCTCTAAGCTGGGTTTAAACCTTATGTGTATGGTGACAGAAGAACGCAAGCTACGTAGCTCCAGGCCAGGACTAGTTGTTATCTGAATTTCTCCTATAGTCCGCTGAAGCAAGCTGTAAGTAGCTCGTCTCTGCCTGATGCAGGCGAGGTGCACCCCTAGCTGCATTCCTGGTCTTCCAGATCAGACTGTGTCAGCTCAGGGTGGCAATCAGCCAGTCCTTAGTATTGACCAAAGCAATGGCTATCATACATGTGTGTGAGGCAAATGTAGCCACCTGTCCATTATAACAAGCAACAATGTCCAGCCCTAAGGAAAGGAAAAGGTTGCAGAATCCCAAGAGTGTTCTTCTTGAATCTGCTAGAAGGCTTGAGTCTGTCCATGCTCATCATTCAACAGCAGAATCTGCAGATAGTGCTATAAATGTGCATAGTCACCAAACACCCTGGGCCCCGTACCAACATGCCTGCTGAAACTTGCTGGTTTTGTTTGACAGGAAAGTGGCTTTCACCTCCCAAACCTTTGGAAAGGATGAAGGGTTTTATTTTTTTCTTTACTCTGCCCTTCTCAGTCTCTCCCCAAAAAGTTTCAGCAGGAGCGAGTAAGTTTCAAGACAAGGAAAAATGATTTGGTGTACAACCTAAGCCAAGATCTCTCAAAGGGACTTGGGTATGTTTACTAGAACTTGGTTTTCAGAAGGTAGAAAAATGGTAGTTTCCATATCACACCTTTGAACCACATCAACATAAGGCCATCCTCCAGCAGTGATGACTGAAAATGGAGGGCCTTCCAATATCTATCACAGAGGGACTCAGTCTCTGATTAGTAACATCCTGGCATCCTTCGGATTAGCAGAATTACCCAGTAATATAGATCAGTATAAAGCTAGAAAGATAACACTGAAATCAACAGAGATCTTCCAATTGACTTTACTGCTACCACAAATGAAGCTTTCAGGGCACATGACTCACATCCTTACTACTGAAGTGTTTCTCTCACAGTACGGTGTACATCAAGGGTCAAGACAAGACCTTACCAGCCAGGTTTGCAAGGATAGTACTAAATGAAAAATTTCCTCCAATTATGCTTTGTAGTTCTTTAATGAGAGACCAGAGAAACAAGATAACATTTTTAGGGAGGTGATTCTACATCGTGCTTACTCACAGCTGGTACCTGATGGTGTCAGGTTGTTCCTTTCAGTGCTATCACCTGATATAAAGGTTTCTACTGCCATGAAAGGACTAAAGGCATCTAACTTATGAACAAAATCTCTCTTCCCCCATCCTCCTTCCAACTTCACTGCCCAAGCTGGGAGCACCACAAGAACTAAAGTAAATAGCCTAAATGATGACAGGTCAATTAGAGGATTGAAATCATGTCCGATTTCATAATCTGAAGCGTTATAAGTAACACAGAAAGGATTTGTCTACACGCGCAAGAGTAAATATTTGATTTTTATCTTGACATTGTCCTTTCAGGGAAAGTCAGAGAGAGGAACAGACAGAGATTATAAAGAGGATACTAATGTATTGAAAAGCGAATGGTTTATGGTTAACGGTTAGGTAGCATAGGGAGGATGCCACCAAGCCACTATAGTTGTTGGAGAAAGGGACCAGTCATGACAATATGACCCATTCTGTCTACTAAGAGGGGTTAAAAAGGGCCTTGATTAATTATTCTGCGTGGCATCAAACTTATGCAGTCACAGCTAATGACTTCTGCCCCACACATCTTGCAGTCACACAAGGTAGTACACAGTTTAACATTCACATGCAAACACAAATACACATTGCACTGCCTGCTTCGCTCAGAGAAAGAGCATATTTGCTACAGTCACATGAGGAAGTCAGCGGTAAAACAAATAATGCTCAACCCTCTACAGTCCTATTCCAGCCAAAACTGATCAAGATCTGGCTGCTTATTTTGTCAATTTTTTGCCAAAGTTTTGTCTCACACTTGGTCTCCCCACACCTGCCTCAACATTCTCCAATATTCCAGTTCTCTCTCATTTTGACAAGGAAAAGGAGATATAAGTCTTGAAAGTCGTTTGCAAGAGTTTTACTCCATGCTTCAGAAACTGAAATTCACCTCTCAGTTTTCCACAATTCTCATTATAATTAAAGTGGCTGTGAAAGACAGGCAAGGTCTCTGCCTCAGCTCAGCTGGCTTGACATGGACCTCAGGAAAACAAAGCTACTCATGGAAAACGTTTGTTTATAAAAGCCTAAAAGGACAAAAACAAAAAAAATCCTCTATCATTTAAGCCTGCCCATAAATCTAGCAAGACTGCAAAGTTGCAGCTTGCTTGGTATATTTTATAGACAGAGATCTTGCTGACTTGGCTGACACTAGCTAGGAGGCGGGGAAGGCAGGAAAGTTGAGATTTGGGGTGGGTAAACATTCCCATCCATCAAGCGATTGGATTTGCAACTAAAGCTGTGAAAGCCATATCAGATTAACGTTGCCAGGGCAGGAATGATGTGAAAATCATCCGTCTTTAATGCAAGTGACAGTAGGGACAGGGAATACACACGTGGGGCCAGGGCAGTTCTGGCCCCTCTGTACATTCAGGCCAAGGTGCAGGAAAAAAGACTCCCATGCAGATCCACTCCATTTCTACTACTGGAGCATCTCCTCAGCTCTTTGCACTTGGTGGGGAGCAGGGAGGGGAGGGGGAGGACAGGGTCTAACAGCCAACCCTGCAATTTCCCTTCAGCCTCACATCTCTTTTGTTCAGAGCAAGATGCCCCAGTTGTGCTGAACCTACAAAGGTTTTTTGTGAAAAAAACCTACGGAGTTTTTTGTCCTCCAGGATCTCTCGTTGAAGGAAAGAGCTGAGACCGAGCAATTTAATTCACTTAGGACCTTTGTGTCTTAATCCATGGAGCAAAGTTTTCAATCAGCTGTGGGGGGACAGGGAAAGGCGGCTCTGCGTGGGCTCCCCGGGGTGCAGGTGTGTGGGTGGAGGGCAGAGAGGGAGGTGAGGAACTGAGCTGTGATCAGTCACAGAGCTCCCACCCAGCCCGAGAGGAGCCGACCAAGCATTACTGCATGCCAGCCTTCAGGAATGCAAAGCAGCTATTGCGTGTAGGTCATTTCAGGACAACAACGATAGTTAAAAAGAACCCTAAAACACACTCACACACCAAATGACAAGGGGAAGTGGAGTCTGTGGGTGAAAAGGGAATAGGTCCAACTCCTTCCTAGGGGGGGCAGATGGAGGATATTCAGGAAACAAATTAGCTTTAAAAATACACATACAAGGAAAATCTATGGAAAGGAGGAGGCTAGGGAAAAAACCAACAACAACAAAAAAAACAAACAGAAGAGGGACAGCACATTTGGACTGAGAGAGCAAAGAGACAAAGAAAACTGGCTGAATAACAGCCCAGGTTGCATGACTTGGGCAGTACCTCAGCGTATCTAGGAGCCACCTGCTTTCCATCCTCAGTCCCTTCACACCTGTGTAGCCTTGCCAGGGCAGGGACCAGGCTGGACCCTGGCATTGAAACAGGCAGAAGTCCACTGGGGCGTGGGAATATGAAATGACCTCCAGTCTCATGCAGAATAGGATGTGCTTCACCCCCCTCCTCACCCACACCCCGACTCTCAATGTCTCCAGCTACCAAAGTGTCACTGCTTCCCCTCGTTGCTTACATCTTGGTTCTGCAGAAAAAGGACCAGAGACCAAGATTTGTACAGTGGAAAATCAGAAATTTTTGGAAATTTTTGAAATTTTTGGAAATCAGAAGCCGGCTGAGGAAACAGAGCAAAAGCTTTGTTCATATGTGTGACACCTATACATACACATAAACCCATCCACATACATACAAACCCGTTCCCCTCCACCCCTGGCTTTATAAAAGGTGTGCTTCTACTTTAAGGACACAGTTCGGGAAGGGCAGCTGTTGAATCACATTTCTCCATAGAGCATGCAGCTCTGAAACAAAATGTTATCATGAAAATCCCTGTGGGCTGAAGCTGGGAAGGAAAAACAGACTCCTGACCTGCAGTTGTTAAAAATGGCTTTTTGCAGATGAATGGTAATGTGAAGCTCTATCTTACAGGGGGTGAAAAGAATAACACTGAGAACTCAAATTGCGTGTACTTTTAGCACCTTGAAAAGCAAAACAAAACAAAAAACTCAGCACAGCCTGTAATCACTACCAGAAAGTAGTATTGGCACAGGTCTGTGTGTGCTGAGAGCCATGCGTCTGCTCCTCAGATAACCTGACAGCGATACCATGGTTAGAAGTTGTATATCGCTGCTCATACCCAGATCGATCTCTACCACACCGTGCACATACAATGCGGTGGTCAGGCCCACGGCAAGGTGGTGAAAGAGAGAAGTTTGACTAAGACAGTGAAGGAACTAGACCCAGTTCCTCCTGAGCTCTGAGTGCTGTAACTCAGCCAGCAGAGACACAAGAGCCACAAGCCTTGACAGGTCCAGATGGGTCTCTGAGATGGTTTTGAAGCAGCCAAGCTCATGGGTCAAACAAGTGACATCAAGATTTGGCAGCAGCTGAGCAGTATGTTTGAAGATCACAGGTCTAGATGCTGACACCAACACCCTGTAGCAGTGCTTTCTCTGCCTCCTACCCCTAGATGTAAAACACCAGTATCTTTCCTCCTTCTCATTGGTCTTCTCTACCAGAAGCTAGGATTTGTGTAATATCTACAGACAGATCCTGTTCACTCAAGAACCTGACAGGAAACTCTGTAAATGATGAAATATAAGCAGCATTTTCCATAAAAAGAGAAAGCCAGCTTAGTGTTACTGTAATCATTAGAAATGAGTTGAATTCAAACGTTAGCAACTATGTCTACAATTGTGAGGTGCAAACAGAACCGCTGCCTACATCAGGTGCACTGTGCCTCTGAAAGTCATATCAGCTCTTTCTTGACAACTTGGGGAAGAGAAGTGACTGTCACCCATGGTTTTCAAAAAGAAATCAAGACCCCTGTGAGCCCAGACAGATACTGAGAGTCTGATCTGAATTTACTGCTGCAGATGGAGGGGGAAGTAAATGGCGCTTTATGAACTCCATCATTTATTGACTCACCAACATTGTTTGCTTTTGGGGAGGCTGGTGATGCTTTTAAAACCTATTTTTCTTCACACTGTAAAGGGAGTTGCATTTGTTTAGCTGGCTGCACTGGCCTGATGTAGCCAGCATCACCACCTCATGTGGCTAAGCACGCTCCTTCTCCCTTGCCCGGGTACTGAAAATGCTCCCTTTCACAGCTGTTTTACTTGAAGCCTTCTGACATCCTCTATAAAGACATCTGGAAACCCCATGCTTCTGCTGCTCCAGGAACAGGCTGGTTTACATTAAGCAATAGTAACTGGGAACACCCAGAACTCTTGGGAGCCTCCAGAGAGTAGACAGTGTCCCTCTGCAGCCTGTCCTGCTGAGCATGGCCACAGAGAGCTGCAGCAGGCATCCACTTAAGCTCTTCCTACCTCAAACACTGGTCTAGCAGAGTGACTCCAGGTTTAAGATCCTTGTATGACCTCAGGCAAACTGACTCACATGGGAATCACCTTCCCTAACTGCAGCCAGCTAGAGGTTAGGCTCTGCTCGAAGGCAGTCATCTAGCTGTTTGCAGAAGTTAATAGAGACAGACAGCCACCTCAAGAGATGTTTTGCCCCACTTGTGGATAGGATGGACTGCACTCCAAGCGTTTCTCCCCATAGACAACAGAGCATTCTGGATGACTAACAGACTAGATAACATCCCAGCTTTTATGGGGTTAGAGCTCAAGAAGGTGAATCCTGCACCCCTAGTCTCTGTGCCTCACTTCCCCACTCAGAGAGCTCTTATTCCCACACTCTTGCTTCAGTTCAGTTAACATAGTGAAAATATAGCACTGAAGCTGAGATCCTTAGAGATTAGGAAATAAAGGTGGATAGATGTCTATGGCAGACACAAGAAATTACTGCTAGAGCTAAAGGAAAGAATATGATGAAAACACCCCCAAACACCTTGTAAAGCTGCCTGTGGACAAATAGGAGTAATGTGAAGGATGACTTTATACAGAGCCTCTGGCCACCACATCCAGTTCTCTCCTCCAACTCCTCAATGTCTACATGATGCCAAAGGACAATGGGGCAAAGACCTTGGGCTTGTCTTCATTGCTGTCATAACTTCATCTGAACAACGGTCACTGACTATCCACACTCAAACTTCTAGACCCAAAACCTGGCCTCATTTCCATTGGGCCGCTAACCGCTCTCTGACCAGTGCATCATGCATGGTTCTGACCATGCAGCACAGCTTGGACTCTCCATGGCCCAAATGCAAGGCCAAAAGAGTTGGCCTTTGCATGATGGCCCCAAGGTACAAACAAATATCTCCATAAGTTTTGAACTAACAAATCCTGATTTCTGGTACTCGAGTATTTAATAATTGGATTTCTTGATGTCTATCAAAGATAAAGCAGCAACCAAAGCTCCAGGAGTTGGACAATGTAAAAAGTTGCTTCCTACATGTCTAAAACGATGAGGTCAAGCTGGGGCTTGTTTTTTTCTGCAGGAAGCTAACTGATGGTCCTTTTCTCATACCAAGATGAAATGTGTAGGAACAAAACATCTTTTAAACCAATAAAGCAAGTGCCAGCAAATTAATTTCAAACCCAGCAACAAGTTCAAAAGTTATTGCACGGGAAGGGGAGGAGGGAAGAGATGGAAGGAGAGGAGAGGCAAAGAGAGAGATAAAGGGTGCTGGAAAAGGAGGTGCTTATTAAGGAGCATTTCTGCACAACTGCTAATTTACCCCAGAAAGAGCCAGGGCTGGAAGAATCACCGGGAGCTGAAAACCTCAGTAAGAAGAGGAAATGCGGTCTCAAAGCCCCCAGGTTAGCCCTGTTCCCCCCATGTATGCCGTGACTCTGAGGAAGGTGTGGGAGCAATCTTGCCAGCTCAGTGCTGAGGGACACATCTCCTGCTCAGCTTTTCACGTCCACTCCCACTTAAGCTGCCACAGAATAACCTTGTGCTCCCCGCTGTGCCACTGCGCAAGGGCTGGCAGGGGAAGGGGCTCGGGGATAATGAATGAAGCTCTATATTAGCCACAGAAGCACAGGACAGTCAAATGAAAGGGTAAAAGTATGGTCATGAAAGACAAGCAGTCACTCCGACTGTGTGCTGGAGGTAATTACTGCTATATAAATAAACCAGAGGAAAAAAAAAATCTTTTAAAAATCTAATTACCATGCAGCACTGTGGGTTTCAACCTTGGTCAAGTACAGGCAGACCTGATTTACGCTCCATCATAAAATCCTAAGCACGAGGCTGGTCTCTCTCTCTCTTTACAATATGAGTCAGGGAATCAGCACAGGACGCTTCTCAGAGAGGAACTGCCTGATAGATAGATGTGCCCATGTCTGTGTGGGTCAGCATCTCCAACAAGCCCAGGACTACACGAGTACACCACCTGCATGTATATTTATCACAGTTTTCCCTCTGCAAGAAGTGGCAACATCTGTTTTGCAAAAAAAAAAAGATGCTCCCAAACCTCTGTTTCACTGGACTTTTAGTATTTCTCATGATTAGTATTTCTGATGACCCTTAGTAAGGATATTTCCCTTTTGTACAGAGCTGTCTTCTTTCTTTCAAGCATGTCATGAAGGCATTTCTATGAAGCTTTTATAATTGTGTAGGAAAGGGAAACTGAGGTAGAGGCGTAATTTATCACTGAGACTTTTGGCTCCTCCTACTCAAGCAAGAGTTTTGTGCTCTGCTTTTCTGAAAACCTAAATGTGAATGCCTTACCCATCATCCCAAGACAAATAATGACCCAAACTCAGATCTTTATTTTCTGTGCTTTTGCTTGTTGCAAGACAGTTTTCATCCAAGAAGAACAGCAGGTGAGCAAAATGCAGCAGCTAACTTTAAATGTATCATCACTTTGAACTTGCAGAATTGAGGCGCGTTCAACAGCAGAGCAAAGTAAATCGTAAAGCACATCTGATTCTCCTCATGTGGAACCGAGTGCTACACTGCAGCTTCTTAACTGCAGAAACACTTCTGACAGCGATCAAGTTCAGAGTGGATTTGCAGCTCCCTGTTCAGACCTGTTGATATAAGTGGACAGGAAGCAGATTTCCCATCATGAGAGAACAGGACACATTTTTTCCCCATCCTAAATTGAGAAAGAGAAATCAGAAGCTGTTAAGTCAATAATTTGTATGTCAGTAGACATGCACACACACACATACCTATAATGACAAATATGTTAGGTCAGTGAAATCTCTCGTATAAATTTCAAAACGTAAAATTGTGTTAAAAAACCTGCAATTTTACTCACTTAACAGATTTCAAATCTCAACATTGTTTAAAATCTGAACGCCAAGCATTTTGCTTAAAGCCATATCAAAACAATATGCTTCAATAATTTCTAAACATAAACACAGATCTGAAAGTGGTGGGACACCCTAGGGGAAAAAAATAGCTCATTGTGTCATCTAATTGATTCCAGCACTTTTGGAAAACAAACTGTGAAACCAAAACAAGTATTAAACAGTAACAAAAGTTAGGAAAAAACCACTGTCAGAGTTCAAAAATAAGATAATTTCCCTATCATCATTAATGAGATTTATTACCCAGCATCTGTTATCCTACTTTTAAAAAGTCAAAGCCCACTTTTAATAATTGCCTCTTGCTTTTATACAGTATCTGGCACTCGCACAGCTTCCTTGATTAAACCTCAAAGCAGGTAAGCACTGTGATTCAGAGGAAGGAGGATTCAGAGGTAAAACAAATTGCTCATAGTTTCAGAGAAATCATTGCCAGAGCAAAGAATCAGAGGTCCAAGCTTGCATCCTGTATAATAAACCACCCTGCAACTGAAGTCTTGGCTACTATTCCCCACCATTAGAGCATTATTCCCCACCACTAGTGTGCATTTTGCAACCTTGATGGCAGCAAAACTTCTGTAGCTGGAGTAGTTACACACAAATATAAATAGCCTTATCAGAAGAGACCTTGGCTGTTTAAAGGGACACGGTAAAGCATGCGGGTGCTGCTGTTCACGGGGCTGGTCGTGCGTAATACCATCAGAAAAAACCCAACTATATAAGTGCAAACGGGTTGCAAACATCTTTAGACCTGAAGGTTTGCAGCCTGCAGAGGACTAAAATTCTTGAAGAGCCCGAGTGAATTAATACACAGCTTTACCAAGGGCTGTGATGTGGTAGCAGCACTAGGAAGGGAGAGGAGTGGGTAACTGAGATGCCCCACCTGTTCTCATGTTAAAGACGTTACGGGAGAGTGTGGGGCAGGGAAAAAACTCACCCCATCTTGTACCCACTTCTGACAATCATCTTTTTTTGCTTGTTTTTAAATTAAGATCTCAACCCATTTTGATGAATTTCATATTGGTCAAAGCAAGTGAAAACATTTGAGCTGAAATTTTACTAGCTGTGAAAATCTCAGCTGTAACACATAGCATTCCTGTAGCAGCAATTCTTGAAGCGTGTTTATCAAAACCATGACCCATGCCTCTAAATTTTATCCTATCTTCCTGCAACCCTTTCAACCAGGGAAAATGTAAGCAGAGAGTTCAAACTGTCTACAGATCCACTTACATTATATTTAAAAGTAAAGAGAAGGGGACAAATATTAAAATGTTTCCACACAAATAAAAAGAGAGAGAGAACTCTAAAAGCAACTGGAATAGCTCTTGGGAACAGCTTTTGTGTCTTGAATAAATACTTTGCAGTTTACAGCTTTCTATAAAAAAGGTATTTTCTTTTCTCCATCTTTCTTCGAGCTACACACAAGCTTTATGTTGTAAAACAACAAGGAGTTTGATAAGCCCAAGAATGGGCTGCCTGTATGTGCGTCTGAATATGTGCATTTTTAGACTGGGTTTAAGAAAAATGCATGTACAGCATGTGCCACACACCAGGACTGTCCCTGCTCTAAACACTTTGGTACATGCCCGCAATTCAAGGAGTGCATGAGAGGCACAACTTGGAGCTTCATGAGTGAAAGACACCAGTGGAAGGCAGAACTGCAGGGACATGAAGAGAAACTCAGACCTTTCTCACCAAACTGAAGTACCTACTTTTTCTTCCTCTGTTCTCCACTCTCACCTTCCTCTTTCTTCCTCATTTGGCTGTGGCCTCCATACTCATAGGTGTCTGTAATATTTGTAGCGTTCACAGTTTACTGAACTTTTCCCAGACAATCCTTCTTGCTTGCCAATAAGGATTTCATTAAAAAAAAAAAAAAAAATTATTCATGCTAGCACTGCAGGAAGGTTTATTATTGCTTTTGAAAAAAAATAAATCTACAGAAGCTGATTTTGAGGAAGACAGGCAGTTGTCAACTCAGAACAGAATAGCCCAGCGGTCACACACGACTAACACACTCTCTTGCCGGGGTGATCTCTCTCTCTAGACTAGTCAATGAATAGTTTTGCTTACTCCTGTCTGATTCAGCTGACCTCAGGCAACCTTCCCCCAACTTGCCACAGTGTAAGAATCATCAAGTAAAGAAAGTGCAGTGTGAAATTCGGAAAAGTTCAAAAGCACATCACAGATTTTGATTTGTTCTTTTGAAGAAAAAGGGTGTGCCACACTTATAAATGGTCCTTTAGGTTTCCAAAGTGCCCAACCAACACAGTAAAAGAGCAAATGTTTTAAGTGTTTAGCTCCTATTTTACTATCTAGAGTAAGTGGCAAGATGTTGAAGTCTTGCAGGCCGAATATCCATGTGTGAACAATAGGAATTGCTCATCTAAAAAGAGATGTACAGGGACCTTACCTAGGGCAAACAAGACTATGTATTTAATATCCAGGCTATTACTGTTATTCTGTTATGTCATGTAACTTATCCTGTGATGCAGTTTTCCCATCTTGGAAACAGGGCTCATATATTTATTTTTGTTTTAGTCTCACAGTAAAGTTATGTGGACACAATACGCTAGAATTTGCTGAGAATTGTGGTTGAATTTCTGAAAAAAACAGTCTTTATTCTGATTCTTAAATATCTTTAAACACATTGAACTCTATAAAGACTAGCATTCTCCTTTCTTTTATCACCACCATAATGTATATTTTTAAAGGAAAACTAAATTTGATATAGCACTTCCTGCAAATGTCTCCAATATCGCACAGAATTAATAATAGAAGTTCTGAATTGCAAAACAGAGAAATAAATTCTAAATAAAGGCATAATTAAAAATGTAAAAGGACAGAATTAGGCAATAAGAATTCTACTCCAAGAGCAGAAAAAAAAAAGTGAGTCCAAATCTCAGATGGAAACCTGACCACTGAGCCACAAAGCAAAACTCAAATTTATCAAACCATGAAATGAATATATTTATTCCAGCCTTTATAACCTACAACAAGGGTCAGGACAAAATGTGCTGCCATATTAAGTCTGCCGTCTTTCCCTAACAAAGGGTATGAGGAACGGTTAGGAACTGGTTTACTTGTACAGTAGCAGAAGGCGGCACCGAGCTACATAGCTAACTTCATGAGATAACTATACTTACATGGTTACTGGGATGCAGCAGAATCAGGTAATTTAACAGCAGTGTCTTGGGGGGCTAAAGCCTTCATCACTCCATAACACAGTTTAAAAGAGCCTTGCTCTGAAAACCAGTAGAGCTTAGCTAGGTAACACAGGCTTTAACTCTGCCCCTAAGTTTCTGTCCCGTCTTTCTGGCAAGGGACCTCCAACCCCTGTGGAGGCATCCCAGTGTTGCATCAGCAACACACCCAGCTCATCACGAGAGATTTACAGCTGTGTCAGACTAAAGGAGGCTGGGTGAGGGCAGCATTTTATCCTGCATCACTTAGGAGATGCAGAATATTGCTTGGACACTTTAATAGATGCATCAGTGTTAACTGATTTGCTCTGAGGCACCATATGCTAATCAAATGGGGTGCGATGCATAATGTCACATTAATGTCGTAATAAAGGAAATCTCGATGTGTTCCGTAATGTCTTTATGATTACCTTTAATTTTAGATAGCTAGTGAAGGAATGTGTGTTCAATACCTGGATCTGCTGTCTAATTACCTAGGATATAACAAGAACCAAATGTACGATAAAAGGCCAGGGTTTTTATTGGAGATCACTGGTGACAACATAGACCATAAATAAATCTTACAACCTGTACAAGCCTGAAACACCACAGTCTGATCGGCATGTGAGATTGTTTTAGGCATATTTTGATTCCTTTTCATCTTTAGTCACCAACCTGGAAAAAGGAAATATGTAGACACAGAGGGATATAGCTTCAAAGCCGCTCCCAGGAGGATTAAATACATGGGTCCAACAGATGTTTTACATTTACTTCTACAAATAAACATCCTCACAGTTCTGTCATTCAATTCAAGCCACCCCTTATGCTTACGACAGCCTTTCAGGTAAAGTCACCTTAAGCCTGCTCATCTTTTTCATAAATGCTCTTACTACTTCCCTTCTTAACACACACACACACAGATACACCTATTATTTTGAATTAGCTTCTGAGAGTTTGAAGCAATACACAGAATGATCTCTTATTAACAGCATTTGGGATTCAGTTTTTTTGTTTTATGTAATTTGCCTAATCCTCAAGGTATTTTGCATAGGAAAATGGTAACTATTCCCCTTTTATAACTGGGGAAACTGAGGCATGGAGTTCCAATAACCTGATTCGTGTGACAGCACTTTGGGGGTGGGATTAGGTGCTAGGTCTCACAACTTCTAAATCAGCATCTGAGTAAATAAGTGCTTGGGAAGAAGTTCTTCACATCAAATAGCATGTGCTAGAAGAAAATTTTGGTTGTGTTGTGTCAGGCAAGAGAGGGATTAGGTGTCCTGTACAAAAGAAGAATTGATTTAAAGTGATGTCCGGGTTATCGAGATTCTCACCCAAAATCTGGTGGGTTTACACGTATGCAAAAATCACCCTTTTACCCTTCTTTTGTAGTAGAAACTTTTAAACCAGGACCCCAGAGGAAAGGTTTTGCAGCTGAGGTGGTGAAATTGAAAACACAACACAACTGAAAATTTATGCAGGAGCCTTCCCAACCAGACCTACTCGATGGTGACGTTTGAGCCCCTTCAGACAGACAGGCTCCAAGGTGGCTTCTCCCCAGATATATTCAACAGGTGTGCATGAACAGAGTTATTTCAGGCTGGTGTTGATGAAACTAAGATCAGGATCTGGCCATTATGACTGAAACAGAGAGGAAGGATAGGAAAGAGTGAATTCTGGATCTCTGAGTTAACTACATCTGCTACACTAGTATGAATCAGAGAAAAGACTCTGCAGGTCAGTGAAGTCACACCAGGGTAGAAGTAGTATAAAACTAGATGAAAACCAGGCCCAGGAATTAGAGCAGCAATGCTGCCTGGGTCCTAAGAGACAGCCAGAAACCCTTTGATAGAGTAAAATCCTGACACGCTGCAAGAAACAACCTGCAAGTGAGTTCCCTATCGGCATCATTAATGCATTCCCCAAAGCAGAAATCAGAAGGCTCTTTCCAGAGGAGCAAAGCTGTAGAAAGAGGCTCCCTGTTTAATGACACCAGTGAATGTTTTGCCTGATGTGGAGACAAAGAAATTGGCTCCTGCTGACTTGGTATCAACACAGGCTGGGACTGGCCTGAAATTCATGGTCAGAAGGAGTTTAAGGCAGAGTGAGAAGGGGAAAGGAGGAGCCACTTAAATAGTGGGGCAACTAGAGAGCGGTTTTACAGTTTATGATCCCTTCTAGCCCTTTAGCTTCCTGGAACATGGGACTCACTTTCATTATAATCTGTTCTTCTGCCTTCTGGATTTATGGAAAATGTGGAAGAGGTGCTCAGGATCAAGCAGAACAAAATCAAACAGCACTGGGGACAGTCTCGGCCTCAGACAAGAAAGAGATTTGAACTCTGCACCTGGGCTGAGTCAAGTTTTCAACTGTTGCAGGATTTTAAGTCTGGGCTTTGGTTCCAGCCCAGCTCAAAAAGTACAATGTTGTTACTAGATACAGAAGATTTCCTTCTCCCTCTTCTTTTCTTCAAAGTTCAGGTCTCAAATCAGTGTTGCTGTTTCTAAAGATAGTAAACAGAGCTGTGAGGAATCCCAAAAGATCAGCTGATCCAAAAGGAAAGATTAACATCTAAGTGTTCATGGATACTTGTCTAATATCCTCTTCACAACCTCTATGGACTGAGACAGCACAACAACCCTAAACAACACCCTCGTGCTTAACACCTTTGCTGGCCAGTTCCACATCATGATAGCTTTCTGCAGCTCTTTTTCTATATATTGAAACTTACTGTTCCCCGTCGTAGCTGTAAACTGTCCAAACACAGAAGTTAACCAACTCCATAGAAGCACATCTGCCTGACTTCTATGCTACAGAGGTCAACAGTCTGTTTCTCTGTCATCCTTATTTTTTTCTAGTCCTTAACTCTACCCTTATATTTAATGATTCCATTTTCCTTCATCTGACTAACGTAACTCATACAATTTCTACTGTCACTTTCTGTGTTTATATAAAGTCTAATTTGCATGGGGATGCCCTGATTCTTGACCTCTGTGCACGGCCTCAGTGCTGGATACCAAGACACCGGTTTTATCGTCTAGGTCAGATGGATGTTCGAGAAGGAATTTGTCACTCTGGTACACCTGGACTTCTCAACATTAACACTGGCCAGTGGGTGATCATGAAATAACCTAGAGATGATCAACACCAAAGGGAGACAGTAGAAAGGAAAGATCCTGGAAGAAACTAGAAACAAAAACAGAGAAGGCAAAAGGATTATAAAAATATTCAGAGTCTTATGACTAGTTTAAGTTTCTCCCTCAGTACAGCATTGAAAAACACTGGCTGATATACATACCACAGTTTCTGTTTATCCTACAAATATTGCTGAACCAGAGTCAAAAATTAAACATATCACTTCAGACCAACTCCAGCTGAAACTTAAGCTGAACCTGAATATTTCTGGGTTTGCCCAACCTGTGTTTCTAATGCTGTTTGTTCTAAGTCAGCAAGCCCTAGTTTCCACAGGGAATGTTTGAACTTAAGTCCTAATCCATATGAACGATGGCAAGAACACATAAGAGCGTGAATCGTAAATCTAAAGCCTTTTATTTTATTTTATTTTTCATTGCCTGATAGTTCCATAGCTCTAAGCATTGTGGTTTCCACAGAGGGTAGCAGCGCATTGCCAGTAGCATACCTAATTAATTCCTCCTCGCCTGTTCCATGTGGCTTCCTCACCCCCCATCCAACTGACCTATCGCTCCTCTTCAAGATAGGCTAAATTAATGATGATGAAACTAAGGAAGAAGTGAATTATTTAATTCCAGAAAGTATCAAAGCTTACATGAGCCCAGCATCGACTGGGCCAGAAGGATCAGTCCTTGGGATTGTTTTTCTGGGCTCCTTCCTGTCTTCTCATCAAAATCAATGGGAATTTAGCCTAGTCTTCAGTGGGTGACCTTTTAATTCTCAAGAGGTGTATAACGATTGGCATTTACTCTGTCTAGTGTCTTTCATGAGAAGGACTCAAAATATCTCTCTACACAAAGTCTCACAATATCCTCAAGGGGAAAGTAAGCATTATACTCATTTAATTAATGCACTGCCAAAGGCTAAAGTATGAACTAAAGGAGACTGATCCTTCAAGGCACACAGCTCACTCATATTCTGGTGAAGTTGTTGGGGAGATGAACACACTGAGAACCAAACAGGATTAGCCTCCAAGCCCAAAGTCAGTTTTCAGATCAGAAATTCCGGTCCAGCATGCTTCATCCAATGTTTTTAATCAATGCCTTCACCCACTGCTGCATCAAGACCCAAGTGATAAAAAATAACAAGATATATTTTAAATTAATTTGTTTGTAGGGGTGAGTATATGTACGTAAGCTAGCCAATCCTGAAGTGTGTTTCAGAAGCACATATGGCCCCTTTCTCCTGCCAATCAGCATAGCACAGCAAGCAGAAAGGCTCACTAGGAAGTCACCAACCTTCACAGGACTTGGATTCCATTCCTGCACTGGCCAGGGCTTGGCATATGGCCCTGGGGTAAGTCACCAATCTCAGATCCTCTGTTCAACTCCCATCTATTACCATCACCTTGACACTAATGATGAGTATCTTACTATTAACAATGTGCTGCCTAAAAGCAAGTAAAAAGGAAGGGGACTGAGGCATAGAGAAGCTAAGTAACTTCTGAAGTCATGTAGGATGTCTACTGTAGCCAGGGAATTCAACAGAATTGACACAAGTCTTTGTGGAATTAAAGTTCTGTCCATTGGACAGCAAGGAAAGTACAAAGATGTCAACTTCCCTCTGCTTATTCTCTTCTGCCATCCACCCTTTCCTTCCTCCTTTTTGTTCACAAAGCTGCTTATTTTCATTACATCCTAAGTGCTTCCAGGCTTTCTCTACATTTGAAGCAGACTTGATGGCTTGATTGAGACTCATAACAAACACGTAAGCAGGCAGATCCCTAAATTAGCTAAAGAATCCTGTTAGATGCATCGTTATAAGAAAAGAAGGCAGCAATGGGGGAAAAGAAAACTTTACCATGGTGCAGACCAAAACCCAAATGCCCAGAGTTCCACTGAAATCCAGCATCATTTTTTTCTGCATAGCAGCTGTAAAACAGAATTAAGTTAGCACGCCACTGAAAATAGGATCTCTCCTATGGGGGATAATGCCTACCAACATCTCAGAGCAATTTGCTGCTCTATATACAAAGAACTCCTGAGTTTCTACAATAGGCAGTCTAATTGCAAACATTTGGTGTTAAGGTTTGATGACTAGAAGCACAGCAAAGCCAAGGTGTATTTCAGAACAGTATGTGTGTTTTCTTTGCTTCAGGGGCAGGATAAGACATCCATTAGAAGGTGATGAGCTAACTGCAATCTTCTTGGAAGGTTTTATGACTGTACCAGGATTTAAGGAGGTGTTACTAAATGCACCTCAAACAGGTCCAGGTGTGAGACCAAGTCACATATAAGTACTCTGACAGAGTCACTTTGAACTGGGGAACAAGGATTTCACGATCTGAAGCCAAATAAACAAGGCAATGAAGAGGAGGGACAACCCAGTTAGTCAACCACCAGCCATAAAACTACCGAGCATGGTGCAGTGTGTGCTGTAGGTGATTGCTATCGACTAGTTTTACTGAACTAGCCTGAACTGTCTCCAGCACAGCCTTGAGAGTGTTAGTGGTGGAGAAAGTGTAAGGAAAAAAATCCTAAAGATGTTTGCTTGATTAATGCCAAAAAGTTTCTTCAAAACCTGATTCTCTAGTTGTGTATTTGTGTTCTGTTTAGCCACAACTTCTGTTGCCAGTAAAATGCAGGTTCTGTTACAACAAAGTTCGGCTGTGAGAACTTGCATGTTCTGCAGAATGTTCATGAAAATTTAAAATACAAAGCTTCTGGAATGTTGGGGTTTTTTTTGTATTGAAGCAATTCTCTCAAATCTTTGTATAACTTGGCAATGAAAGGTTTTAAAACAAACACAAATAAAATATATCTATATATTGACAAAACTTTTGTTTCTTTTTTTTTTTTTAACCTGAAATTCCATGAGCAGGCTACCATATTAGTACAATGCTTAATACTTAATACAATGTTAATAGAGTTTATAAAAGAAAAGGGCTCATGCAAATCTTCTGACAGAGTACGTTCCTTGATTGTTAGTTAGGTATTCCTTAGTGCATGCTCCAACCAAGTGCCACTGTTATAATCCTATAAACAACCTGACCCATAAAAAGTCAATGCTAGCTTCTAGTTATATATTGTTACTTACTATTTACTTTATTATGTTAGACATCTCCCATGCTCCAGGTATTTTACAGCTCTTAGGACAGTTAATGCAATATAAATATATATAGTGACTGTACTGAGTTCTCATTTGGGAAAGGAACCGTAATCTATCAGAAAAAAGCTAATTACAGTTTATCCCATTGATTTATTTCTCCCCAAGTCTCCCCTCCCAATTTTTTCTAAGTATTACAAACCTTAGGTTGTAATTTTGATATATGCTGCTAGATAGATTAAATACCAACTAATCCTCATACAAAACTGGTAGTTTGATCAATACAGTTAAAAGCTTCATTCCTCACATATGTACTTCTCAGCTTTAGAACTATCAATTTTAATTTCATGTGTTGGGATTAGATAATAATCAGGCCAGGAATTCAGCTCCACAGAATTCCACAAAACCTCCCATTCAAATTCTTTAGTCAGAAAATAATAGTTGATCCCTCTTTGGCATAAGAAGGATGGACTGGATAACCTCACCAGGTTCTGTCCTAGACTACATCCCACTCTTCTTTCATCTCTGCGTTGCCTTCCTCCCTCTCCCTCTGCTCCCTCTCTAGGAAGTAACCTCCTAGAAACAGATGTGAGAGAAAACACCCAAACCGAGTTAGAAAAGGCAATTTCTGAGATTATTTGTTTCCCAGGCTAGAAACACAAGAGAAGACGGTGGAAAACCACCAAGAAGGTTTGCCCTCACGTTCTGCAAGGAACTGAGCAAATCTCTTTTGCCCTCCCTGTACGATACAAATGGATTTCTTGCCGAGTGAGTCATTTCATTTCCCAGATAGCCCCTATGTCCTTCTTATGAAGGAGGGCATAAGAGAGAAGGGAAAAAACAATAAACAAAAATCACTTGGATTCAGCGGCGATGGGTGTGATGTGGGAACCTGATTAGAATGTCATAATGTAGCCCTGATATAGGAAGCTAAATAGGATAGAGTAAGCAGCCTACAAAGCTTTTGCTTTCAAATCACATTTATTGCCACCCTAAAAAAAAAGACAGGGGAAAAAAAAAGAAAATAAAAAAGCAGCCAAGCAACAGAGCTGGTGCTGGATCTCCAAAAGGTTTTCTACAATAACTTTGAAGAAGGTCATGTGAAGAAGAGAGGAAACTGGAGCCCTTTCCCTCCACAGAGGAAAATAAATGGGTGACACTATGCTAATGAAGACAATTCACTCCCAGGATGAGTCATTCAGCAGCAGCAGCAAGGTCTCTGTCCTGCCTGTTGATTCATATTCTTTTCCCCCTAGCATCAAGAAGTCATCTTAAAAGGGTTGGCTGGGTGACCTACCCACTAACAAGTTTGGGTTTGATTTTGTTATTTATTTGGTATTAGCATAGTGTCACCCCCAGGAGATTTTCCCTTCAGTGATGGAATATCCTCTGGGTTATCTTCTGTGGGGTGGGACGGAGCAAAGCTTGAAGCAAGACATGATGCCAGAAGAACTACAGCAGAAACAAGACATGAGCAGGCAGCATGTCTGTTGGTGGGAAGGTCAGCTTGGCCTCCACCTTGCAGTGCAAAAATTAAGATAGGATTTTTTTTCGCATTGAAATCTCTTTGTCACTGTATGAATAATTCCTAACGGTTCTATTTCTCTCCTCTGCTTTGACACACAGGAGCATTTAAACAGGTCAGCCCCTTGAATGTGAGAGTCCAGATCTGAACTAGCACAGTGATGGGATATAGGTCCAATTATGCAAAGCTTCCTTGAGCAAAATTGTTTAAAAATCAAAATAAAATGAAGATGTCCACAACGCTTGTTGTAACAAGAGTATCAGCTGCACAAGGACTCTACATCTGACCTGACCAAATGCAGTGGAAAAAATTGTAAACATTGTCCTTCAGAACTAGAGCATTTTATTTTCATTTAATGACAACTATGATGGTCTTTTTAAGCAGCAAGCAAAAATTAAAGTACTATTTTTAAGTGTGTATTTTTTAAATGTATCATTTTATGGAGATATTACTAACCAGATAGCTGGTATAAACTGTCATATTTCTAGTGACTGAAGGTAGCTGAATCAATACTTCAAACTAGGTTCAATATTTGAATGCAGCAGTAAGGAAGGTGGTATAATCCACTGTTATAGATTAGATGGCATGTCAATCCTAAATTGCACATTACAGAAGAACCTATAGTTAGAGAAACTTTTCCTCTAAAGATAGCTGTTTTTTTCTGAATGGTAAATACTCTTGTACTAAGTCATTTAGTCCAAGTTTTCCCTGGTGCCATACAATGCAGAATTTGTCTCCTGCATCTATCACATTGCCAATAACACTCAATAAAACATTAAATTAATTATCAAAAAGTATTTAAGATCAAAATCTTTGATTGCCCGTAATGAGATGTCCAATGATGCTAATCGCAGAAAAAGTGTCTGTTTAGAACTAATCATCAGAAACACATTTCAATGTGAAATAAGCAATGATCAGTATGACAAGAATAATAAAAAAAGAATCAATTGCACATATATTAAGCAAGGGCTCTCGTACATTAAATATTCATTTTATGCTTCACATTAACACTTATAACTTAGTAAATAAATTTTAATGTTTATTGGGGATTTCTTAACTTTCAGCAATGATCTTTTGAAAGGAAAACACAAATCTATTTAAAGAACTCTTTGAAAAGGTAACTTTCAGTTCCATAATTCAGACGGATACTTTTCCTCCAAGTTGTAAGAACATTGATAAAAAGAATTCCCTCATGTTTTACTCCTTTTTGTTTCAAAGGTTGATTTTCTATCAGCCAGAGCCCCAATTCTGCTCTCCATGAAATTCAAGGCAAAACTCCCATCTGCTTCAACAGGAGCGCAAGAGGGACTCAAATTCGCAATGTACCCTGTCTCTCAACCAGCCACAAAATCCTGCACCGTCTTTTCCCTGGCTGGACAGGCTGGTGCTACATTTCTTGGACAGAGAGCTGAGGGACAAAGAGGCACCCAGACTAATGTGAGACAGTTTCCCACCTTTTGCTGTACCAGTGGGAGTCCCAAGTAACTAAATGAAAGCTGAGCTGTGCTACACCACGTTTACCAAGTCTCAGTGGCAGCAGTACCTGGCTCTGATATTACATATGAAGCCACTGGAGGAGACAGATCACTTGCGATGGGCAAAGACTAGGTGAGCTTTGGAAACTTCCCTCCTCCCTCTTGTTTGAACAGCAGAGGCTGCGCTTGCCTGGAGCTGCTACAGTGGCAACCCATGGATCGTACTCCCTTATATCATCATTAGCCTGAAAAAACGTGTGATCTAGGCTCCAATTTACCAGTAAGGATTGGATAGACAGCTCTGTTGAAGGCAGCTATATCCTGGCAGCCCTGCTGCAGCAGCAGTGAAGGTTATCTTGTACTCAGGTTGGATCAGCAGATCTGCTGTCTGTGAAGGTTTGGGATGCAAGAGGGCCAAGCAACTCCTACAGAACAGCTAATATTTTGTTTGGATGGGGATTGCTTGAGAAGGGCACATTAGGTGAATGGGACTTCACTGAACTGTGTTCATGTTATATATACAAGTTTGTCCCCTTTATGGGTAGGTGCATCGTGTCTCCACAAGTTCCCTCACCCAGTTTTGAGTGGGCTTCTAGGCCCCCGTCCTACACCTCTGTGCAGAATTACTGGGTGCTGGTCTCACAGCTGCCACACTCCACTGCAGAGTCAGCTCCTGTGGGAAACACTCTTTCAACCTCTTTCAGGTCAGCGACAGAGCCTCCTGTTTAAAAAGGAGGAAAGCATTTCATATCAAGATCTACTAGTATTTTTCTGTACCGGTAAATTGCTTGTCCCTGCTCTCCAACTCATGGAGCCACAGAGAGTTTTGAGGAAAAGTGCAGTGACCTGCCCTGGTAGAAATACTTGCATAAAGTCCTGGTTTAAAACTGCTTTGTGGTGTTTGCTAGGCCAAACTGGGCATCCAGGTGAAAAGTGTGAGATTCCGTCTATAATCAGTATACAGTTCTTTTACTCATCTCTCTCCTTGGCATTCTTTTTGAAATTTATTATTTATTTAAATAATATTACCTCTTTGAAGGAGCAGATTGCTAGGAATTCTGCAAGTAGGTGCACAAATGGTGGAACTAATGAACATTAATTTTCCTAGTCTTCCTTCCAGTTTGGATTCTCTGGTGTCAAAATAATGTCAACTGAGGTTTTTCACTCAGTGGGAATTAGACTTTCCCTCCTCTATCCACAGTCTTATTTTCATTAAATTTGTAGGAACTGAATACCTTTGAGAGGGCTTATTCCAGGCAAAAAAAAAAAAAAAAAAAGAAAAGAAAAGAAAAAAAGAGAGCGCAACTTTACCACTTAGTTCAAAAGTTTGAAAAAAGGCAAGAATGGAAAATAGAGCTACAATACAAAAAATTAAAACTTGTGTTCTGAGAAATCCAGGCTTAAGAAAGAATCAAAAAGTATTCTGGTGATTTCAAAGATGTAGCTTCTTGACCTACTTACTACTAATAATATTAGCTCTCATTTTATTCACTTGATTAAAAAAATAAACAATAGAGAAAGCAAATAGATTAAAACCATGGGCAAGAAAAACAGATAAGTTCAAACAAAAAATCTGGTTATACTGGTTGACTGGATAAACTGCATGCATTGCCAGCTCCTGAATCCTGACACTGAAGCCTTCTGTCTCCTACACCCTCTCTTGTGTATTTGTCCACCTGTTTCATTGTGGTACACACTGATCTTCTAGGTCTGGCATACTTTCTAAACACCTTTGAAGCTCTTGAGCCTTGGTTGCAACCACTGGCAGTATTATGGGTAACCATGGCTATTCCTGCCCTTGATTGTGAAACACTAGGAAACAGCATCATGAGTGCAGACACAGAGCAACAGGAAAAGTCAAGGCATCACTAAAGCAAGGAGGTCTGAGTCCTGCCTAGGATGAAAAAGACTGACTGCCTAAGATGGAAATCCAGATCCTTTCAAGGCAGAAGAGCCTCTGGCTGTACACAGTGAGTTCAAAGTGCTATGTACAGACCTGCCATGCCAAATGGGTTTTAACTTGTGGAGGGCAACTTAATTCCCAGTTTCAGTGGGGACGTGTTGGGGAAGGACTGAGTCTATAGGTGCTTCACAACAAATTGGAAGGAAAAAACACTGTTTCTAACACAGCACATGGAGAAATAAAACTTATCTGTACTTGTCTTCTCTTGGTAAAACTCTTCAAGTAAAACACTGTTTTCCTGTGCAGTGTAACAAAAATGACAGCTGCCTCAAAAGTTGTGTTTTGTCACTTTTTGTGACATCTCCTGTCTGCTCAATTATTCAGTGGCCCAAGGGACCAAGCTCAGTCTGATCTTGTTCAAAAGCTCATGGTCTGAGCTGCTGATCTAGAGAAGACTCTTTTATTCACAAGTAGTTGAACAGCAAAGTTTCTGTTGAGACAGAGGCCACCTAGTGCCAAAAAAGTATGATATTCTGCAAGATGGACACCCTAGTACCAGGCTGAGGTCGCCCAGGTAGTGTGGGAAGAAGAGCAGCTGACAATAAAAAAAAGTAAAGATTATTTTAGACCCTTCTGTTGAAAAAAAAAATTACTCATTTTGATTCAGCCAGAAATCTAAAGTATTGACTTATTTTCAGGTTATCTTGTAATTTTAACCCTTTTTAAAAAAATGAAGAAGAACCTTTCTGAAAAGAAAATTATAAACCTAACTTTTTAAAAAGGGAGAAAGCAATCATTTTGTCACCTTCAAAGTGCAGCCTTTTATCACATTTCACATCTTGTTATTATCCAAAATAACCATCAAATTTGACCCAAATTAGTTAAGCCCCCCCACACTTCTTGTTGAGCGAAAGATTTGACAAAAAATGTCCAACTCTGTCCTTAAATCACTGGGACATGGGAAAATAAGGTTCAAAATCTTGGCTTTATCACAAGTTTTCTGTAAACAACGTGAGGAAATTTGTTGTTCATCATATGTTAGCTTGTCCAACCCTCTGGCTCATTCTGGAACCCCACTATGCAAACACACTCGCAATCCCTGAACAGTTCACAATTTGAGTCCAAGATATAAAACCCGGAGAACATAAACAGGAAAGAAAAACAATGAGGCAATGCCAGAAGAGCACATTATGTATAAAACATTTCCCTTCCCATGCTGCTGTAGATTTTGTCTATATAAAAAAAATAAAAAAAAAGGCTTCAGAGAAGACATGATCTCTTACTGAATGCTTACAGAGCCACAAGCACAACAGATCACAACACCTAAGCAATACAAATAGTTTCAACTCTTGCCAATGAGCCGTTTGAAAATATGTATTTGTTTCTAGATTTTGCAAATTCTGGAAAACACGCAAAGAATTGTGCATCGTAAGAGCAAAGGTACAAGCTTTAAACACACCAGCCAGTCTTCTTACTCCACCATCCCTTATATGCTGCAAAGAGAGTAGCCCTTCTGTGTTGGGCATCTAATTCTTGTGTTTTGCAGATGCTGCAGGGACCTTTATTTCTTAATCTCAGTTCTCTGTCACACCTAAGCCATGAAATCCTAAATATGCACTTTAGTGTAAAAAAAGACACTCCTCTTTAAGGGAAAACTAAGCTACTTTACACTTTGCCAGAATGACCATATTGCTAGGTGGGGCAGAACGGATGAAGGTCAAAAATTTGCTCAGGGCTAGGATGGCTGATGTACCTAAGCATCTGTAGCCAGCAGCACGGTAGGCAGTGGCTACCATAATGTCCAGGCACAGGACAGACACAGAACATGTAAATTCATACACCTGTTTTTTATACGTTAAATAACTTCTCTAGACAACTTATTAACTCATTGCTTTACTTGTTAGTTATGCTATATTCTTGTAAGCAATTGGCAGAAATGTACTTACCGTTCTTCTTAAAAGGTAGCTTTTTTCACCTACGCCTTTCTTTTTTTTGGTCCATGCAACTGCTATCAGAGGTGAGCAGCAAATTTCTAATCAACACATTTAATCACGCTGTCTCTTCAGAGAGGCTACTGTAGTGCTCACATAATCTCATTTGTCTGGGTTCCTGGAAATTACTTGGAAAAACAATGGTGTGCAGCTGCAGAAGTGCTGCAGGGTGAATAGGGGAAAGAGGTGCTCCAGCCTCTTCCTCAGCTCCCGCATTTCACCCTCAGTTTAGAAAATGCAGAGGATCCAACTAGCAACATTGAGTAGGGTTTCCAGAGCTATTGATGGGGCTCTGCATGGAGCACTTCACCCAGCTAGAGAAATAGCGTATCTAACCCAAAATACAACCCATATTACTAACATGTTTATATTATATTGGCTAACTGGTATTGGAGAGACTAAAGTCATCATCACCATTGCTTAGGATTTGTCATGTGGGCACATCAAATACGTGTTGGAGATTTCAATGGGCAAAACTGACAGCAACTTAAAGGGGCATCAACTGTTCAATTTATCTCATTAACTTCAGGCTTTTAAGTAACCTGTCCTTCAGAAACGCTTCAAGAGATTTCATTGACTGCAGAGTGAACTGAAGGAGATTAGCTCCTAACTTGACACCTCAGCTGGAGTGAATCAGAGACCAGCAGTCAAAGCCACAAGACTGAATCACTCGTTCTCTTCACAGCTGTACTGCTGGCTACTTGTGAACAAGCCTTCCTTTACCCCACTTCTCTGCCATCCCTCTCTGCTCCTTCCCTAGACTGGAAAGCTCCCAAAGGCAAAGGACATCTCTGCACATTTGTGAGACACTAAACCCTGTAGGGTCCTGACTTTCACTGGGGCCTGCAATAATTACTGACTCATAACTTTACAATCTGAATTACTACATCACCAGCAGAACTCATTTTGACAAGGCACCGGTACACGTTAAAAAAAAAAAAAAACAAACCTTTGAATTAGATGATTCTAATGGAAGTACAATCTTCTACATCTGAGTAGAATATTAATGTAGAATTGGAAACAGCACCTTAGTATTAGGAGCCAAGTCCCTAAATTCACTATATATTGAATGAACAGAGATTGGCATAGCCAGATGGCAATTCAGATCCTAGGTAGGCTGAATTGACCCCTGGAAGTGTCTGTGAATATTAACAGTTCCCCTTAATGATTTGGAAAGCACGTCTTAATTTACACTGAAGCCTCTAATGTATTTTTTTCCTTTCCCACCCGCCTCACAAAACGTTGACATAGAAGACACCAAAGCAGAAAATCCCCCCAAAAAAACTCTTATTAAAGATTTGCTTTCATCTTCTTCTTTTTGGAGCTGTCTATGCAACAGATTGTTCTAACCCATTTAGTTGCACTTTCTGGACTAAAACACCATTGCAAACTAAAATTTTTTAATTCTAGATATCAAGTAATAGATCAAAAAGCATTTAGGTGCCATATAGTACAACAAAAGGGCAAATTCTGCATCCATTGACACAAATGTTAAAGGTCTCATTCCTTTGCAGGTTTCGTCTTTAAATGGTAAGGCCAGCACAGCAGTATCATCGGAACTGGGACTACTGTAAATGATGGGGAAGAGAAAAAAGAACATGAAATGAAGTTGCCCTTGAACCGATATATCATTTTTCCCTGTTTCCACAGAGCATAACAGTTGAAGAGGGGAAACCTGGACATAGGCCTAGTCATATGAATAGCTGCTCCTGCTAATTACCTGTCAGTTTCTAAAATCCTCCTTGGAAGGCAAGGGAACAGCATTCCCATCACTGGAAATATTAAAAGATCATCTGTTCCTACCATCAGACCAGAAATGGAGACTCATCTCACCAGGATGCTTTGTAAGGAAATTTAGGAGGGAACTATAGCGGACAAGGATTCATTTATCTCAAATTCTGCCACTGTATTTCTGCCCAAGACCTTTTCTATTCCCACCTGCTATGGTGGGAGATTCTGCTCTGAGAGTACCATGACCGAGGTCTTACTAGGGGCTGCACATTCATGGGTAGCATAGGAAGGCAACAGGGCAGGAGTATACATGGATGACCAGAGACACAAAAAATGAGATGAAAGTAACATTCTTTCAGAGATGAACACTGTCCTCAGTTGGAAACTCACTCTGGGATCTTTTTCACTAGCCCCTTCGTGTGGGTTTCAGGCTGGGAAGGAAAATCCCAGGCTACTTGCTTTCATGGGCCATTCACAGTTGTTTGAAGCCTCTGCTCTAACTTTTTGTAGGCACCAGGTATCCAGGGAGATAAAAGTGGAAGCGGAAGGCAAAATAGAACTCATGAGACCAGGAACATTTCAAAAACTTTAAGAAAAGAAACCTTTTGGGGACAAACAGATTTTTCCCTGGGAGAGTGTCATCAAACCATGAAGAGAGCTGTTCAGATCTTCCAAAAACACCTTGGGGAGGAACAAAAGTGGGGTCTGGATCCAAACCCACTGAAGGTAATACAAAGATTCCTGCTAACATCAGTGAGGTTTGGATCAGGCTGGCGGCTGCTCACCAGGCATTTGCACCAACGACTTATTAATACCCTATGTTAGGAAACAATTTAATGCATCCACAAAAGTCAGAGGGTTTAAAGGAGATACTTCAGTCATCTTCTGGCTCAGACTTTAGAATATATCCAGTCTCATCCAGTTTATGTAAAGAGCAGACATCATGAAAAATGTAATCAGCTCAGTAAAAGCTTAGTATTAGCCACTGTTAAAAGCCCACAACGCTTTTGTTCATTATCAATATGTGATATCAAATCCAACAGAGCACAGGGTTGGTGGATACTGTGTACAGTATGGATTTTTCATGCTGCCAACAATTAATTTCTCCCACAAATGAAACACCTTTCATATTATTTTGTCAGGGAAATGCCAACTTGCCATCAGTAGGGTCTTTTGGCAGTGTAATTTATATATACTTTTTACCCATCTGTTAGCATTAAGGCTTTCTTTTTTTTTGGTGGTGTTTTTTTTTTTTTATATCCTCTTCCAATTCTCCTTGAAAATTGAAAGGGATTAGGTTAGGATTAGGTTAGTGTTTTAAGCTAAAAGTCACAAAGATGGATGAAGATACTTTCAAAGAGATAATACACTGGAGATTCCTCGCTACCAATTGTCCCTAGGTGGGAGGATTTTCCATATTTATTTTTTTTTTAAACCTCTATATAGTTTATAATCATTTTTTGCTTCTTCTGTCAAAGTAAACTGGCCGAGGTATCACTTAGCTTCATTTCCTGAGACTTGACCAAGGGTCAGCAATTACCTTGAACTGATGTCTGACATTAGCAAATAGACAATCTCCTCTTGTTTCCCACTTGGTGAATCAGCAGTCCCCATGCTAATCGCGTCGACAGATTTTGCTAAAGCAGAGGAAGGGGAATTCCGGGTTGACAAATAGGTCCCTGGAGAAATGCACCTGTCAGTTACAGGAGAGCCTACATGGCACCTCAGAGGCAAAAGCAACAGGATGGATCTGTGCCACTGAAAGTGATATTCACAAGGTCATGGCGAGAGCAAGCTACGCTGATGTGCACAGGTTAATGGGGCAGCACGCAACCAATAGGTATTGTCCACCACAGAGCCCAGAAAGAAAAACCAAAGCAATGCATCATTTAAAAGCACAGCAGGGCAGAAACCGGAGATGCACTGGTCAACTGACCTTTCACTCCTTTTGTTGTTTCTTGCTGTTTTGCTATCCAACACCTACACAGCATCAACATCCCAATAGTCTCTAACTCCGTTACCCAAAAACGTTCCTCCACCCATTTGTGCCAGAGAAAAATACTAAACCTTCTAAAACTTGGTACCCTTCTACAAGGTTTCTTTTAGAAATATTTCAGAAAAAGGCCCTCTATTTTTTCCCCCCACACTTTCTCTCCAAATAGGGTCATTACTTCCCCTCCCATAGTGAACACAAACCAACTCTTGGGCCAGATCCTGAACCAGAACCAACTACAGAATTTGAGGTTTTAGTCTTGTAAGTAGGAAATGCAGAACTGCTACACCATTCAACACGGGAAGAAAAATATAGACACAAAGACCACCTTTGTGACCTGTTGCGGGAAAGGTTATTTTAAAAGGAGTAGGATAGATGGAAACAAAGTCAGGAGATTGCGGATGGGAAGGAAGTGGCTGGGTCGTGGGTTGGGGTCTCTCTTTTCTCTTTCTCCCTGCTCTCAGTAACCTCCTTTCTTTGTCACACCAAGGCAAGCTGGGGACCCGGCTGCACTCCGGGACAATTTCATCCCACATTGGGAGCTGCAGCACTGAAGGTAGGAAATGTCTCTCTCTGCTCGGAAATCTCCATTAACTGCCCACTTCTGTTGCAACTCCAGTCACTGCAACACTTTGCTAGGGAAAATGACTACCACCATGAGCTGGGGAGAGCATCTCATTGACATCTCCTTCTCCCCACAGAGCAGGAGCCAAGTCTGTACAGTCCTACAACCAGGACATGGCAGGACAAAGCAGAGTGAAACACAAAATTAATAGCACCAATATTGCTATTATCACATTAGCACAGGCTCCAAATCCTTTTGAATTACAAAACCAGCCTGGGATCAGCCTTCTCAAACAAGTCATGGAAAAGCAGGGAATATACTTCTCCCTAGCTGTCAAATTGTGCTCTTCTCTCAAGCAAAATGTAATCTTTGCTTTCAAAGAAGTGAAAAAGAAATTTCATGGGAAGCTGGCATTTCTGTTTTAATAATGAAATATACATCAATCCAATTTTACTCATCAAGAAGAAGCTTTAAGAGTGCCCTGAATTTCCGGTATTCAGGTGGCCGCTGATGCCCAAATTAGCTCTGTTTCACAGCTGTTATTAGTAGTGCTTTGTGCCTGCTTCACAACTAACAAAACAGTTTTATATTAACACAGGGACCTAAATAGATTTGTCCATTAAACGCTAGTACATTAGACCCAAGGTGTCCCTTACAAGTATCCCAGTGGAGTTTTCTAAACAATCTTGGCTAGAGCAACCTTGGGAGGCAAGTTTACTGAGAAACACCGCTATTAATAATAACCCTTCCAGGGCTGAATCCAGGGTCTAACACAGAGCTGTCCTGGAATTGTGACTAAAGCTACACCATCCTAGTGGGAAGAGGGAAAAATAAACTGCTAGAAATAACATTAAAAAAAAAAAAAAAAAATCCCAGCAGAGAATGATGTGATCAAAGATTTAGATTTAAATTCCATTACATTAAGTAGGGTCTTTTTTCCCCCCCTGCATTGGAAATGATATTGCAAGAGCAACAAAAGTATATTCCTGACAGATCAAAATAAGATTTTTATCTCTAGAGGGGAAAAGACTTGTTAATTTCTTGGTGGGCTGGGCAAAGCAATGAGATTCATATTGTTGTAATTATTAATTTCTTCAGTAAAGTGTTAAATCTCCAGGTACTTTACCTATTGGCTACATTTTTTTTGTATTTCCAGCAAAACTATTTAATGTCTCATCTTCTCAGAGGAAAGAAATCTGAATGGAATTAAGGATGCATGATCGCAGTTAGCAAAATGAGCAGAGACAGGAAGAAGGACAGAGAAAAAATTAAAGCTCTGATAGTTTAGACAGGAACACGAGTGGAAAAATGTTCTCTCCAATGTTAATTTGTCCTTATTTAGGTAGATTCTCTACACTGAACAAAGCCATTTTTCACCACTTTTGTTGTGCCAATGAGTAGACATTGGCTGTATCAGACTGAAAATATTCTCTAGAAAGGACTACTCTTTCAAGATGGTATTGATCTACAAGCAGCACACACGCACAAACGTACCCAGTCTGAATACAAACACACACGTATATAATTTCTGCCCACAATTCTTTTCTGAAAAGTGACCACCAGTAGCTTTGATTCCTGCTGAGTTGCTGTAGGATCAAAGACTTTGTGCCTGCAGATCTGCCCCCAGTTCTTCCTCTTCCTGGGAAAGCTGTATTGATACAGCCAGGGAGTGTAGGCTGGACAGAGAAAGGAAAGCTGGACAGAGGATCATTTGCTGGAAGTCACCATCACTGTCTTTCCCTACTCTTCACGCCAGGGAACAAGGCTGATCCAAGCCCTCTTTCCCCTGGCTGTGACCTGCTGTGGCTCATTACGGCAGGATAGTCAGGCACCAGTAGAACCAGTGGTTTGGGCAGCCTGCTGGGCAAGCGTATCACAGGATCAAGCTGCAACAATGCCTGTGCCTCACCATTTCCTGGACATGTTCAAGAGAGGCACCATCAGGGAGGTGAATCCAGACTCCCTTCATCCAAAGCCAGTGCTAGGCTAGAGAGGATAAAGGTATCACATTATGTGATGCACTAAACAGCGGTCTGATGTTTTTAGCAAATGTCTTTAAAAAATCTTTAAGTCCCAATTAAGGAATTTGTTCAGCCCCAAATTATTTTTTAGTTTATTGAAAATACCAAGATGATTGTGCTGGGGGACAAGCCAAAAGGTTTTGCTTTTAATCTTCTCTTTTTTTTTTTTTTTCCCCTTTCTTCTTTTTGCTTGCTCAGTGCTATTCATAAAGCATTACCACCTAGGGACAGGTTGCAAGGGGTCCAAATGTGATGATAGTTTCCATATCACTACCTGAGACTAGGAGAGGCCAAGGGGGAACGTACTTCCTACCAAGCTTAATATTTTCAAGGAACAATGCCCGTTACAAACCCACAGTGCCGCTGGGCCCCAAATTTTCCTTTTATTAAGAATCAGTCAATGCAGCTCCACCTTGGGAAAAATCAGTCTCCAAGCCTCAGCCACAAGTCTTTCTCAGAAAAGGGGGTTCTTGCCACGCCTTTCTGGTTCCCTCCTTTGGCCTCACTGCAGCAGACCAGGATGCTAATTGGAAAAGCAAGGCTAATTAAAACCAGAGAGGCAAAAGAAACTGTGGGGGGAGTGGAGGGAGAGGGGAAAAAAGCCCTGGTAAATTGAAGCACATAATAAAGAACATTTCTGCCTTGCTGTTCCTAGGAGGGATCTCATAACAGTGGTGCAACAGCCCAGAGGCTACAAGGAAAAAAATTAAGCTACTGTGTATAACAATGAAAATATCAAACCCTTTGTGTACCATCAAAATGGAAACCAAGAAATAAAGTTAAGATGCTAAACATGTGTTTGAGGAGCACTGAAGCATGCGGCATGTATTTGACTTCCACCTTCTGGGGAGTGCAGGGAGGCATGACTGAGATCTGTTAAAACCAGTGATGGCCAAATGCTACACAGGTGCATGCAGCTCCAGTTCAGACACACAGATTTTGAAGGGTCATCCCACCAGGCAAACACACTGCCTTCCTTTCCTCTGGAGAGAAGTATCCATCATCTCTTGGGTGAAGGTGTCATAACCTTTCTCAGTGAGGATGCTTAGAGATACTACATGTGCTCATCCTTTGACTGGACGCTTTTGTCTCTCTCACTCTGGGACCAGCCTAGGTCCCATCCACCACAGCAGGGAAGTGCCTTTGCATGCGAGGAAGTCGCATAAGACCTGAAGATTGTGGGAAACCTCTCCTCACAAATGTGACACCCCAACTCCTCATAGCCTCTAATGCACTGGTGTATACAATGGCTTGCTGATGGAGAAGTGCAATCAGCAAGGCCCAGAAAAAGAAAATATCAGGATTTAAAAGGTAAGAATAGAGATGCTTTTTCTCCTCTCTAATTAAAGACCTTTTTTGTGCTTAATTTCTCTAAGAATGATAAGGCCAGACTAAATCTCAGGTGATGTAGAAACTTTTCTTTTTTGTCCAGCAAGTCAAAGGGGCAGAAAGAGGCAATGAGAGGGACAAGACTGACCCTCTTATTTTCCTCCTTACACATCTCCTCCTCCCTTTCCTGTGGGGGAGTTTCACATCTTTCACATCCAACCACCCTTCCCCAAACTGCTTCATCAGCTTAGAAAGAGTTCCTATTTCTAAGGGATTTTGACCTCACTCCCTTTGCTTCCTCACCAGGATCACAGCAAGTGTGACAGGACCTTAAGGACAAAGAGAGGAAAATAAATAAATAAAAGCAGGCAAGGACAATCGCAGAGCGGCCAGTGTTAATGTCACCATATAAAGGGTCTGTCAGCATTTCCATTAGAAACTCCTATTTTCAAAGGTTTATAACTTGGCCATAAAAATTCACTCTGAGCAGCAGCTGGAAACTTGGCAAACAAAATCTCACTCAGCTTCAATTGATTTTTCTTTTTCTTTCTTTCCCCCTGTTCCCCATCCGCCTCCATCCTCTATTCTCCCCCCCCCCCCCCCCCCGGCTTCTTTTCTCCTTCTAGACAGTAAGTTTGGGTAGGTTTAACCAAAGGAGTGCAAGAACAGGCATCCTGCCACACATTGTCAGATGCACTAACACTGCTCACATTTTGCCTTTTCTGGTTCCTAGTGTGTTGTTTATAGGGCCTGCAATCTTCTGGAGCTTTTGCTTTGCTTCCAGATATTTTGAATAACACATTCTCCAAAATTTTCAGGACAGAGCTCTGCTTTGGGCTGACTGCAAGTACCATGTGTCAATATATCAAACCCCCACAACTTCTTTGAAGAGAAATAATTTGTTAAACAGAGAGAGACACTCATCATGAAAGTGCATGTTGCAGTCAGTCTTTTGCGGCATGTGAAGCCTGGTCAGAAATGTCAGGATAGCTCCGTTAGAAATAGGAAATGCTGTGTCTCCTGGTCTGTGCTGGTTTTGACCCACCAAATCCCTTCTCCTGTCATACGAAGGGCTCATCTACATGAGATGTTTAAGTGAATATGACAGCAGCCATCTTGGCTGACACTTGAGACTAAATTGGAGACTCTAAACATGACGCCGTGCAACTTGAATTAAATTACCAAGGTGGACGGACCAGGCACGGAGAGGGGATGCATAACATATGCTGAACAGCGGGAAGGCAGCTCTGTAGGTGTAAGGAGTGACTTGAATTAAATGCAGTTTGCCCTGGTACAAGTCACTCCGTCAACAGCAGCTCCAAGTATTCGCAAATAAAGACGGGGGCGGAAGGAGGAAAGGAAAATAGGTGCATCAGTATCATTGGACAGGGAGATTTAAAAAGAAATCCCACTGAACATAGGTTTTAAGGTGATGCCAAGCAAACAAACATGGTGAAAGCGGAGCAAGGAGACTGAAAAGTGAGACACAAAAGGTTGAGAGTTCAGGTTCAGAAACATCCCAGTGTTTGAGATGCTTCTCTGAACTGCCTGAGTCAGGAAAAGGGAGATGATGATGGGGAGGCAGTGGCCTCTATCGTGAGATTTTCCATTCCAGTTTGCAGTGGCAAGAGCATAAACTCATACAGAAAATAAAAACAAGAGAGAGATTAAATGAGGAGGAAAAAAAAGACAAAATATTGACAGTCTGAATTTTGGGTCATCACATATCCGGGTGTGTGAGGGATTATATTCATGCCTGCACACCGGAAGTTGAATCCCACTGAGGTGGGTTTTTTTTTCCACCATGTGTCACAATATAACTCAAGTTGGACAAAATGAGGTGACAAGACCAAAACAGCCATGGTGTGTATTATGGATCATCTGAAATATTCAGTACGCTCTTTCTATTTTTGCATTAACCTAAGCAAAATAAACAATTATATTAGAAGGGCATAAGGAAATTACATCATTACAGAAGTAGCCTCTTTATATCATGATCTCATTTTTCAGACTCTGCACACAAAATTATCTTTAGAGTGAGACGTCTCCCTCTGCTTTCTGTTTTGCACATACTAAACTGCCTAAGAAGAAATTTAGGGCAGCGTCTCTGTCTTCCTCCAAGTATTTTATATTTCTGCATCAGTTAAACATAAGAAGTGAGTTTAGATGCACACAATTCAAAACTGAATCCAAGCTCTGTCAAAATTCATATTCAGGGTTTTTTATCCAAATTCCATACAGTCGTGTTTTGTCAATGACCCAAGATGTAAGCCTACTTGCTCAGTGACTTAGGGTTTATCCAATAGAACCTACGACCTCGTCTAACTCAAACTCATATGTCTCGATTACCCCACATGCAACTAAGATAACAATACTTATCTATCCTTTTGAAGAAATGCTGCAAAAAATGGTACTTTAAAGAAAATAAAAAAAATCAGCATCAAATTAAACAAGATGACAAATTTAGTTAAAAATCATATGCTTACATTTCTGTCAGAGTATGTAAGCTCAGCAAATGCTTATTTTCCCCTATTAGAGTAGCAGTGTCCCCTAGCAGTGAAAGAAAGGGCAAGCAAATAAAATGTCAGGAGAGAACTGGGGCTGCAAGGAAGCTCACAGAGAAAACAAGGAACACAGTAATTAGGGGAAGGAATTACGGAAACAGTTACACCATCCCATGGAGTAAGAGATCAAGTGGAAAGGAGAGGAACCAGGAGAGACTTTGTTTTTGATGTTTTTAATTGATGCAATGCATGGCTGATGCCTGAAGATTTGCTACCAGTTTTGTTATTCTAATTAGCGAAGTGTACAGACAGGCAAACCAACATCAAAACCCTGATCCATCACGGCAGACCTCAGGCAGCTTCAGCAGCAACTGAGGAGATGCGTAAAGCACCGTGACACCAAACACCTACACACTGAAAAAAGAGATTTATGGGCTAGCTTGCAAGACTGGCAGGGAGATTGTCCCTTATTGTGGGACGCAGGTACCTTTGGTGAGCTATAGCTGCAGCAGCAGAAGTAAGGCTGAGCATTAAAAGCACAGACACAGGGCTACTAGCTTAAGCCTGCACTTGAGGGGGGTGGCGGTGTTTGCCTTTTTTTTTTTTTGGACAGAGGCTCATGAATATGTTTGATATGTAGATGTAGATTTATATCAGATAAGATAGGCTAAGTAAAGTTACCGGGTAAGAGAGGCTAAGGAGGTGTATGGTTAGGGATTAGAGTACGATGATAAATGATAATATGCTTTCGTAATTAAAGCAAATCCTGTGTTAAAAAGGACTGGAGTCTGTTTGACTGATAGATAGGTTTTTGGGTCTATTTACAGTCCAAAGGCAGATTTAAACTGCTGAATCTCCCATTCCCAAGTAGATCCTTTGACTGTGTGATGAGCATGTTTTTCATTTTCTTACCAACTCCTCCTTATTCATGGCACATCCCAGTTTCTGAAGGAATGAGTTTTTTCTTTGTGATTGCTATCCAGAAGTTGAGCTTGGAAAATGTGACCTAGTTCTGTAAATATTTGACCTCCCTATCCCTTGCACATCCCATCCTCACCTTCCTCTGTCTCCCCACACAAACTGCCAGTGAAACACCTTCCCGATGGCGTCATCTCTCGCGGGGTAGAAGGGCAGCACAAAACCAAAAATTGCACACAAAAAGTAGCGGTGCTGATGTTTTCCTCTGAGGGTATTCACTTTACAGTTCACAAAATGGCTACCCAGCTATAAAAACAGTGAGGGATTTAAGTGCATCATATATATATATATCAAGACAAAATAAACTTGGATATAACTGGGTATATCAAAGTCCCAAGTAAATGACTGGAGGCATCACAGCTAGGTAGGAAGCTAATCTTGATATCCTATCATCCCAATTACCAGTTTATTATTTCTTCCGCTTCCGTTCAGAGATGGATTTTCCAGTCTGATAAAGCATATGCCAATTTGAAATTAGGAATTGGGGCTATTCACATGTAAGAGCTGGACCTGAAAATTATTCTTTGACATCTTGAGTTTGGAATTATTTCAACAAAAATGAAGACTGTTTTCATAATCAGCTTTTTGGGTTTGTTTGGTTTTTTTTTTTTGGTGGGGGGGAGTATGTTTTGATCATTCACAGAGCTCCTTAAAATGCAAACAGAATAAATCCCCCTAACAGTGAGCTCCACCCTCCGCAAAGATTTCCTACTCCCTGTCACCCCAGTCTTCCTACCGTTCTTTTTTTTTTTTTTCAAAAATGTCTCCATGAAATTCCATTTATTTTTTTCAAAACCTTCATCTCACCCCTCTCCCTGAACAGTACTTCCCTCACATAAACACCACAAAGTGCTGAACATATTTTTCTCTGAGGAATCCTTCAGACCAAGTACAGCATGGCATTCGGGTGGTTTTTGTTTTTCTGGATTCAGGCTGACTCGAGGCACACCATTCCCAAATTTACCTTGTAGCTTTAGCTAGACTCCTATCAGTGCTCAGTAGGATACCTGCAGCCAGGATGCATGCACTATCGTGTACAAGCCTGAACACGTACCAAGTTACATATGCCTGTGGGTGTGTGCACATGTATACGCACACACACACCACATTCTCAGTGGTTTATTAAGCATCTTTTAATCTAAGTCCCTAACTTATTCTGTGCAGTCTTATGATCACCTCAAAATACCTTCCTATAGAAAGAATGGGGTTGCCTGACATGATCACTTACAGTGGAAAAAGGAACACTACGACCAAGGAGACCAGTAGAGAGCGCAGGATTGAAATAATGAATTTCAGGCAAAGTGATGCCTTTCAGCAGCCAGGCAGTCAGAAACAGAGCTGCAGAGAGTTATCTGACCTCTGAGAACCATGCCTTAGACATGGGACCTTATGGACGTAATCACATACTGCTGGTTCCTCCGCCTGCAGCCTCCATCTACCCTGTCCCCCAGGCAAAAAGCATTCAGAGACGTAACCCCATTCACTTACTCAGGGGCAATATTGCATTCCCAAAAATGCAGATCACAATGAGATTCCTTCCCAAAACAAAAAGTTCACAGGGTCCCCTGGCACCTATAATTTTACACACACAAAAGGAAAGAGCAGGAGAACACAGCTGTATTCACCAGCACAGATTATTATCATTTCAAATAAAAACACCCAAAGGCCAGCCAAACACTCTCTGGACACCCACATTTGTATGGTTTATAGCAGGTGCAAACCTAGGGGCCATTAAAAAAAAACAAGTCTAGCTTTTAGAAGACATGTCCACAGCTTAGTGCCTTTTTAATAACATCGTCACCTTCATTACAGTGCATTTACTTTGTGAATCATCTTTCCCAAAACCAGTTCTTCATTTTTTCCTCCTCATCTTTCTTCTTTTTCCACGAATGGGAGGTGTAAGCCCTTCAGCATGGGTTCCCACCAAAACTAGTGTCATCTGTGGCACTCTATGCAGATATCAGATAAGAACGATATTAATTACGATGTTTTCCATGATACACTGCATTACTACAGGCTCCATGAAGAGTTAAACTCCTTTGCTAGAAATTATGTGTAGCTAAACTTGTGTGGGAGTCTAGTATATTCACAGCCTCAGACAAGTTATGTGTGGTATCTCAAAAAAACCCACATTCTTTAAGAGTCAACCTTGCAGCAAACATGTTTACTTTCAGCACAACCAATTAAACCAAAGCATTATTTATTAAGTGATAATTCTGTAACCCACATGGACACAACGAAAGGTCTTCACACCACCCAAGTAAACCCAGTGCAACTTCTTGCGTAGGCAGAGAAAACCAGTTAGCTCAAAAGAGTGATTTCAAAGCTGACAGTGAACATATCTGCTGTGAATAGCGCTCGAAAGGGTCCTGTCCCTGTTGACTACCAAGGGACATCAACCACAGATGGGCACCTATATTTCAGTGGTCTGAGTATCCATTCACCCAGCTTCCATTCTCTTTCCAGTGAGCTGACTATCTGCAGCAGTTTATGAGTGCTCCTGTCCACTGCACCAAGGAACCTGGTTCTCTACCAGGCAGAGCAGCACTGACTTTGCTCCAAGATGCAGAAGGTCCACATCCAGCCTGAAGAGGTGACATTCCAGGGAGCTGTCAAGACCCACCACAGTACACACTTACTATTCTGAATCCAGGAGTAATGTGTGTGTGAGGATGGCTGTGTGCAGGATAACAGGAAGAGTTACCTAAAGGTTAAGTAAGTGACTTATTTCAGAACTTGACACATTTGAAAGAAACATTTAATGCTAGGAAACAGCTCCTATTTCCTCCTTAATAGGAAGGAAAATTACAGTCTCTAACAGTAACCCGAAAAGATGTCGGAAACTCTAACCCTGGAGCAGGAGTTCCTTTTCTGGCTATGGATGGTTTTTTCCACACTTCATTAGGACGGGTGGTTGTGAAAGGAAAGGCAGTAGAGACCCTCCGGTGCCTCAGCATCCTTCAGAACAGCAAGGGCTTTGCAAATTGCCGTATCCAACTCAATTAATATGGACATACATAGGGGCAGCAATTTAGGTGTGGGTTTACGTATGGCTAGATAGATGCAGATATCCTCACAGTATGCTTGCATATAGATAAATATATATCTATGTATGTATATATAAAATCTTCAAGACAGATAGAATGCACACAGCTGTTAGCAGCTGAAGCGGGCCTTAATTACACTCAGGTTGTCATGGTAACGTCTGACAAGCTTTGCCTTCCTGGATGAGAACGTTTGCCCTCTTGGAGTTTCAGCGTACCAAGAGAGAGGTTCTAAGGAAAATTAGAATAAATCACACAACTTTCCCTGGCCTTTGTGCCTTCCTGCCAAGGCAAAAGGGCTGGGAAACGGTATTGCTCCACAGGTCTGACACATCAGAACAAGGCAAGAGTAAAATGGTACAGGAATTTAAAGGATGTTGGCACTTAAAATACTTTGGTTTGCTCAGAACTAGCATCCAGCCTAAGATCTCAAAGCATTATCATCATTATTTTTTAACATATATAAGGCATTATTAATATCAGTAAGTCTGGTACATTAAATTATCAGTGGTAATATCTGAGCTTTTATTGCTATTATTCAAGTAAGTAGACCGATTTGAGAAGGATGTTACCTGTTTCACCTGTCATCTTGTATCAAACCAGTGACACAACCAGGAAGGGAACTTAGGTCTGTTCTAACTGCAAGTCCATACTCTCTGCTTAAGGGCAGCTGGTTTAATATGCGTTCATTGATGTCTCACAGCATTTCTGAATAAATGCTGCCTTTCGGTGGAATAGCATTAGAAAACATTCAAAACCAGAAAAAAGAAACAGTAATGGATCTGATTCAGGAAAAAACAAGAATTCGCTTGGATTGTTTATTTGAGTTGTAGTTTGCTGAGAAAATACTAAATAGTAAGGACAAAACCCTTTGGAGCAGAGACCTGGAAAGGAAGTAGCAAAGCAAAACTCTTGCCTTTCCCTCTGTCAGAATCAAATAATTCTTTGTTTTCCCTTCAAATGCTTTGCAAAAGTAATTATTCCTATGAATAAGATGTTCAAAAAGCTTCCCCCCTCCTTCCTTCCCATGTCTTAAAAATGAAAAAAGCAAACCAAACAGGAGAAAATATCATGTATCTAAAGCACCACACATCAAGACTGCTTTAACTCATCTGGCTCACATGCACATTTTCCTGAATTGTTGGCAAAAAATCGGCACCATGATGCGCTATTTCAGCAGTAAGTGTCCAGTTGGTGAGAGTGGTTTCAACATGTTCAAGAAGCACAGAGTGGGAGTCATTGACCTGAACTTTGACTTCTAAAGATAAGGTGACTTCAGGTTTGAGTTAGTCAACATAGACTTCTTTTATAGGCAATGCAGACCAACAGGCACAAGGGAATGTGTCTCTGAAGGTGCCTGTCCCTTTCCTGGCTGTAAAATGGACCCAAGACAGCCCACTCAGGCATGGACAGCTGACTTCCAGACATTGGAGATTGGGTAAGATGAATCTCCTCCAACAGCTCTATGAAAGCCAACAAACATACAACAAGTGAGTGTGTCAGTGGCAGCTCTGCTTAAATCACACAGATGTGGCTCAACAGCCTTACTGCGCTCTTGCACAAAAGGATGTTAGCCAGGCAGAATTCATGTGTTTGTACAGCAGGCCTCCAAACACTACTGTAATACATCTTAGAAAGAAGAACTGAAAATCCTAATGAAAGCAAATTTGCATACAAATGAAAGTTATTTTTGTATGTGCTATTCCCCCACCTCCAGTTTCATTCTCTTCTCAGAACCTCAAGGATGCATAAGACACGAGGAATTACTGCTGGACAGAAACCTTGTTTCTATTTCCCACAAAGAGAAGAAACAGCAAAATTTCTCCCAAAACATACTTGGCTATTTCTATGCATTGATGCATTTAAGTAAAAGGGGGACAAAAAGACTTTTTCTTTCTTTGTATCTTAAGAAAAGGGAAGAATAGTATTTCCAAGTGGAAAGTTGAAATGCTTCATTTTAGAAAACTGAAGCAGAAATGAGAAAAGGGATAATCCCTCTGGGCCTCCCCTAAAATTTCAGAGGGCACAATGCTCTAAAAGGTTTTATTGCAAGATGACATTTTTATATTAAAACCTCTCTTTAAAACTAAAAAAATATTTTGAGAAAAAAATTATTATTCTTTTTTACTGAGCACTGAATGTGTGTTATTTTGTCTCTGAAGGCTTCTCACATATTAACTAAGAGCTTTTACATCATCCTTTCCTAGGAACCTATGTTTCTAACTTCCACTCTTCTCTCTCCTCCTCCCCACCCCCTTAATTTTATTATTATTTTTTTCTTTCATTTCATAAGCTCTCAGCTTTTTAATATGAGAGCCTTTTATTTCTATAAAACTGCAGCTGCTTTCATTTAGTTTTATGGATTTAATGTATTTAGAGGTTCCAAGAGAAGCTTGGAGCTGGCGGTATTATCCAGACGTTTGCTGCTTAGTGCCTTTTCTAATGACAAGACTTATCTGATTCAGAACATTTCATATCTGTAGAAAAATTAATTCTCTCTCCCTTTGTCTTTAGGCCTCAAGATTTAATTTGTTCAGGGGATTCTTTCAAGCACCTTTTTTTTTTCCCTTTGCAGATACCCTGATGACTTACTTCCAGTGCTGAAGTTGTTCTTCCTGCTGGCATGTGAATCTGAACCATTTGCAACTTGGTACTTATGTGCCTTCCCATTGCCATGGCGTTTGAGCTCCTTTCACTATTTAATGTATTTTGTCCTTCTGCTCTGTGATGTAGAGGTTGCTATTCTCACCATTTTACATATACGGAAATGAAGCAAAGAGGGAACTAGAGCTCATATCTACAATTGATCCATATTGATTTCAATATGAGCTACGCATCTAAAATACTCTCCTGAATGTAACCTTAAGTGATTTACTCAAGGTCGAACAGGAAGTTTGCTGAAGGAGTGGAAGTGAACTTGGGCAGGGTATTTAAGGTCACCATCCTTTCTAGCAAAATACATCCCAATCTATGGTATGGTGTCCCTGGAAGCATTATGGCAAGACACATGTCCATCAGAGAAAACTGGTCAATGAACGGTTGAAATCTTTCTGGACATCAACCTCAATATTGAGAAGAACAGTAAAACAAGTTGCGTAATTTAAGACAGCTCCGGAGATGAAACTAGATGAGCTAAAACTGTCCTGTGCTGGTTGCAGGTGGACAGCACATGAGGCAGCCTATCAACATTCACAAAAACCCAGGTTCTTTTCACGGGTTTGATCATTAGACAAGTATATTCATTTAAGACTACTTTGTTCTCTCATCAGAGTAACCCAAGAGCAGCAGAGGGATACTAAGGCATGGACCAAGACTTTGCAATTACTGAAACACCGATTTAGCTATCGCTTGCTATTACTCTGTCACCTCTGTAGCACGGGAGAAAACTGCACCTGTTCAGAAGCACAGTTATTATGCATATCTATTTTCTCTATTTCATCTCTCTACTTTTTGTCCTCTGCAATAACTCCTGAGGACCTTTAGAAGGACTCACACTAGCCTTCCTCTTCACCCCATCTATTAACCTGATCAGCAATGAAAAAGTTCATTGCAATATTCATCCATCATTTTTAGGCTTTATGGTTAATATCCTTTAATACGTTTATGGGGAATTCACACCTTGCAGAAGCACCATTTCTAATCACTTAGGACAGTTCACCGTCTTTCTTGGTTAAACTCTTCCTGCATTTTTCTTGAAGTATTAAGAACTAGACTGGCGATAGTGGAGATTCCTTATGAACAGTTTTCAGATATTTATTTCACCCACACTGTTAAAAAAAAAAATAAAATAAAATCATGATACATACATTTAAACTTTATTGGTTTTGCAGTCTAAGCCTGAAAATGTGTATATTAAAAATTGACAATAAAAGTAGTTGTAATTAGATCTGAATTTAAATTTCTGAAGTTGTGAAATGTTTGCAAAAACAATATTGAGGAAAAAAGAAACCAACCCTAGGATCAGACAATAAAATTTCTCCAAAATCATCAAAACTTTTCTGTCTGTCTTTCAAGTAAACTACCTGTGCCTCCTCCTTTTCAGAAAAACTGAAACCATACCAAGATTTGAATTTGGGGGTGGCTGGGAGAGGGACTGGGTCTAGAGGTCAGGAGATAGAAAACAACAGAAACAGCAAAATAAATTTCTGTGCCTTTCCCTCCCCCATTAAGTCTTCTGGAAAGCTAAACTTTAAAATACTAAGAACAGAAATCTGACTGAGAAGGAAATATATTATCATGGTTTTGTTTCCATTTGTTTAAAGATCTGGGGGGAAAAAAACCAAACCCTCTATATGTCAAAAACCTATCATCTCTACCCCTTTAAAAGCTCATGTTTATGAGGCATTTCAATAAAACCAAGAGGAAAAGATTTGATACTTTGCTGAAGAGCAAAACCACAAAAAATACCTTCAGGTATACATACCATAAGGAAGCTAAAGGGCACCCATCAAACCCTATTATATGCATTCCCATGCACCTACTTTCAAGACTTTTGATGGAAAAACTCATAAAAAGGTTGTATGGTATCAGCTGATAGAGGCAGGCCAGTTATAACTGCAAGTGCCACCATCCCTGAAACAGGAGAAAGGACAAAGGATAGGTGTGAGACTGTCTCTATTTCCCGAGTCCCACAAGACTGTTAAATACGTGTGTTAAATGCCTCACTGACCACTGAAGAAAGACTGTGCTAGGTGCTGCACAGAGGCAGACAGCATCTTTAACAGCTTACAACAAAAGAGGTAAGACAGCAAAAGGAGGTGACAGCAAGCAGCTTTTCAAGGATCACAGCCAAAAGGTCAAGCAAAAGATGAAGTGGAAGCAAAAGCCAACTTTTCAGCCCAAGGGAGTCCTTGAGTATGGTATAGTGAGAGACGGTGCCTCTCTAGCTGCTAACTCTACATGTGGGCACCTTCCCTGCACACACAAGTTTGGGGAGAACCTGCAGAGGGAAGTGCTGCCCTGGGTCCTCTGGAGACATGAAGAGCAGAGGACTGCTCTCCAGCTTCAGGATTAGACACCCAGGCATGCTCCCTGGAAACCCACCCGACTAACACAGCTGTCGCTCTTTGGGCCAGTGCTTTGCAGTTCCCTCTTGCAGGGTCCGGAGGATGTGGAGTTTTTTCTCACAGGGAGGAGGTGATACAGCTGGGATGGGGGGTCACAGCAGCGGGTATTCCTGCACATCACAGCTCCCCAGGCTCCTCTGCAAACACATTCTCCCCTGTTTAACTCCCCAACAGAGCTGCACATGGAGCTGAACTCCGTACGCTCCATTTCATATCCCTTCCCTTATAAACCTTTATTAAGGCTTTATGTTACACAACTATCACCGATACAAAACTATTGCATTTAGGCTTCCAGGCGACTGAGTGCATTAAAACTCCTTGCGTGGAATGGCAGGAACCAATTCCTCATTTTTACTGGCTGGGAACTGAACCTTAATAGGCCACAGAGCACAAAACTCATAAAACACCGGAGTAAGGGGAGGAGGAGAGAGGGGAAATAAGGAGGAAGGAGGGGGAGAAGTTTGTTGCTGAGGTTATGAAATTATAACAGAAGAAAACAAAAGATGTGAAGCAGGGCGCGGCGAGGAATTCTCTCCACGCATGGCGGAGTTAACCTTGCCACCGATGCCCAGCAGCTGGAGGGGAAACAAAGCTGGACCATGCTCTTAACAAAAGAAAGTGTCGCTCCTTGACACTGGAATAGCAGCAACCTTCATCTCCAGCCCTTGCGCTCCTCAGGAGAGGCTGGAGATTGCTGGCTCAGGCATGAGTTGCCTTTGCCTAGCAACCGGTGCAAAGTCCGTCTGTCAGCTTGGCCTACAGTCGCTTCATCCTGCCTTCCCCCCTTCTCCACACGTGGTGCAGGGTCTCCGAGCTCATTTGTCAGACTTCAGCTCCATCTACCTCTAAGCCCATCCAAAGAACGCGCTGCTCCCATACCAACTGCAGGTAGTGTGATGGTTTGCACCTTTGGGTAGTTCATCCCATCCCCCTTCATCTTATTCTGCTTTTGCAGCCCCTCATTGGGAAGCTCTCAGAGGAGGAACCACCTGCTTGGAGAAGATACTTAACCCAACGGATTAACCTAGGAGGTGGCGCCAGACACTCCTGCAATCACACTCATCTCTCTCTGTTTGTCTGTGATGTTAAAATGTCCATTTCTGCTGATGAAAACACATTCTAGGTACAATGATGTTTTTAAAGCAGGATGTGGGACAAAGCAAAAAAAAAAAAAGACAGTTGGAAGCTAATTTCTAAGGACTAGCTCTCCCCTGTATGTATCAGGTGCTGTAAATGCAGAAACAATTCTGCAGATTGGAGAGGAAAAGTCAAATCTACAACTCGGAACACTTCCCAGTTAAATTAAATTCAGCAGCCATTTGTTTTGATGCTGAAAGTTACTGCCAGGATCCCGCCACGCTGTGTCACTCTGACCTGAACCACAACGGGCCAGGCTTGATACTGCTTCCTGGAATAGCAAGAAGACATTTCACCCCCTCGCCCAAGAAAGGAACTTATTAGGAAATTAAACAAGCTGAAATGCACAAGACAAGCCCAGTAAACGCAATTGTGCTCCAGTCAGCATCAGAAAGGCTGGCCGGTGTCCAAAAGTTGAAGCAAGTTGGTCCCCGCATCAGGGTTGCTTCAAATCAGAATGGAAGATAATCGCCCATTTCAGGCACCAGAGGGATATTTACTCAGTGTGTTCTGACTTTGAAAATGGAAAATTGCGAGATATACGGCAGCAGTTACCTTCCGGAGCTTAAAGTTCTCATAATACCATTCTTCTAATTACAAATCAGACTCTTAAGCTCAAGGGCCAAAAGGAGCCAGATTCCAGCAGTAAGCACAGCCTGTATCAGGTAAGCTTACCTCAGGAACTGCTTGGTGTCACATCCCAGCCCACCATCGGGAAGCCTCTCCCCTCACCATCAGACTCCTCTTTCAAAGTATAAAGTGTTTTTTCCACGTTTTAAAACTTACAGGAAATAATCTTCAATTACAAAATCTGTGTGGACAGAGGGAGAACATCTGAAACCAAGGAGAGATTTTTGGGGTCCCTGCCCCCCCCCCAAATATTTTTCATTTGAAAATAAAATGCCTTTTTCTTCTGGGAGGGACATTTGAGCAGTACAGGGAGGCTGCTGCACAGTTCAGTGCTTGGGATGTACCAGGCCTTGGGAAATTACACCCACAATCCAGTCTGGTGGCCAGCCTAAACACAGTGCTACGAGCTGCTGAATTTAGCCATGCTAACCCTAGACCAGCATTGGCAGGAGGGAGACAGACATTCATTCTCACCCTGCTGGGTTGCTAGGGCAGCACCAAATTTTCTCATCAGAAAGCTTTTCTCTATAAAACGGGAGAAGAGACAACGTTTTTTTTAACATTTTTAATGATACCAAATTCAATTGAAATGAGCTACTTTGTCATCACAGCTCGTTATCGATTGCAAGCTGAACATTCTCGGCAAAACTGGGACAAGCAAGAGTAAATCTTACATAAAAAGCACAGTTCTATTGATCACAGCAGCCGCCACTGGCCCTCCACTGAAGCAACAACCAGCTACTTTAATAAAAATGTAATCCTCCAGTAGAGAGGAACCCATCTGCCTTCCAATCCACCCTGCATCATACTCTTCCAAACGCTCTTGAGAGAGAAAGCAGACCAGTCCATCCCCCTGATAAAACACTATTACTATGCAGTGACACCATCACACTTGATTTAAGTACATCTGGCATTTTCAGGTGTAATGCCTGAAGCAATAATACTAAAAAATCAGAACAACCCTAGTTACACCCTCTGGGAATTGCACGTGTGTGAACTAAGTAACTTATAGAGTTCCTATTTCCATAGTATCAAGCTCTTTACATTCTGTAATATATTTATCCTACTACTACCCAGGGGAAGAAGAGGTCAGTGCTGCTCCTCTTGCTTTCCCAATGCTTACTTAGATCTTCATTTTCTATTGCATGGGAGTTGGAGACCTGAATGTCGGCATGGGCTTGAGGCTAAGCGGCTTGGTCGTGGTCATGCCGGAAGACATCGCTGTGGCAGAGAGCTGGCTTTGACACCAGTCACAGGTCAGACTCCAGGCTCTGCTGGAAGCCATTTGGTCAAACCGAGTGTGATAATTACAGCAGGTGTCCCTGAGGGTGTATTGGGACTTCTATCTCCATTTCTACTGCTAGGAAATAACATCCAGCTCTCCACAGACACTGTTGTACACATTTGCCTTACCACCACCCACACTGCCACATCAGCACACACTTTTAGGCTAAACATGGGGAGGAGGAGGCCCAGAGCCCCCTGCTCTCATGCTGAACCCCATAAGAAGTCCCTTGCCCTGTCATTCTCCTCCTCTTCCAGTGTTTAGGCTTAGACCTAGGAGTCTCTGCCTTCAAAAGGTGCCTGGGGAGGAACCTTGGTGACCCCCTCCCTTTCCCCATCCTTCTCGCACTCTCCGCAGCCCTGCCTTTACGCTCACTGGGCCCATTTCAAAACAAGAACCATGACAGCAGGCACACGTATGGATTCAAGCTTGCTTTTCTGGACAGTACTGGGCAGTTCGGATTCAGTATGCAGAAGAGGTTCAGGAGACGATCAGGGGTGCATGGAAATGAAGAGCAGGATTTTGATCTCACGCAGAGCAAACGGGCAGGGAGACACATGGACTGATGGAAGCTCATAGGGATATGCAATTGTGCAGGGAGCTAGGTGGAGCAAGGGAACCATCCGCCCTGCAGCTGTAACTTAAGAGCAAACCTCGTTCCTTTCTTGTGGTGTAACCCAGGAGCAATTCCTGCCAGACGGGTGGAGCCGCCACTCCACAGGAAAAGGGGCGAGGAGACGGAGCAGAAGCGGGTGGGGGGATTCAATTCCCCTCCATCACAAGCTGGACCCTCGCACAATAAAGGACACATGTAGCTCCTGTGTGGCCATGTGATGCTGGGGACTACAGGGCCTCTGCTCAGCAAGCCGAGGAGTTCATAGAAGCAATACAAATCCCCCTTATTTGCCTGAGGGTCAAGGGTCACTGTAAGTAAATCATTAATTAACACGCTGGTGCCTCAGTGCTATTGACAGGGTTTTGTGTACACAGTGGGACTGTGGCACCCCCTGCAATTAAGCAGGCAGTGAACTTTCCTCTTCCTGCTGTCTCCCGCTCAGCTTGAGCAGGCTCACTTACTCCCCTGTCCTCATCGCAGGCTCCTCTCTTTTCTTCCTCTCAGCATGGGGTACCAGCCGCTCCCGTGCTCAAGCTTCTTGCCTGCCCAGCAGAGCTATCTTCAGAAACAAAGCCTCCTCATTTTGTTGCGTTCTAACTTCATGCAGCACCCACTCCTTTAAAAAAAACTCACTGGCTATGCATCCATCAACATATGCATTTATTTTACCTCCCTGCTCAGGTAAAGCTGCACCTACAGCCTCTAAAGAGCTCACAGGTGCTTGGTGATAACTCGTCAGACTTAAGATACTACAGAGTCTCAGAAGAAAAAAATACTCTTCACCTCTCAGCCCCTAGATTTTAATAAAAATCTGGGATCCTAATACCTTACTAATGGCACCAGGATTTCTTTTTTTTTTCCTTCTAATCAAAACAGGTCTGTTGACAGCCTGCTTTCTATGCCAGCTGGGAAACTGCCATATAAAGAGCAGTCATTTCAGAGGCTCCACGGCCACAGATCCTCTTAACAATAAGGCCTACAGTGTCAGAGGAGCTCCTAAGAAATTTGTTTTACACTTTTCTTTGCAGAGGTGTCTGCTTTCTTTTGGTTGCTTTGGGTTTCAGAAAGGTCTTGGCCTGCTGTCTGAAGGTCTGAGGTTGGTAACAAAGACCAGCTGCCTCAGAGCTACATCACGCTGAGATCAACGCTGGTTTTGAAGCTGAACTTAGAGTCCCAACTGCAGCTGGAAACACAAGACTGGGGTTTGTCATTCCCAAACCCAGAATTAAACATCTCATCGGTGTTACATGATGGGACAGCCCACGGTCTGCCAGTTCCCAAACTACAAATCAGAGACTGTCCTGGAAAAATCCTAATGTATATTTGTCTGGCTACTGATTGAAAACAATTACAGACGTTCTGATCTACTTAAACACTTTTGAAATAAAAGCATCTGGACAGCCACCTTCCTCTACTCGTGAAGCATCGTATTAGTTCAATGTTGCCTTAAAATCTTTGACATACATTTCACGGAAGATAGGAATGACATGATAAACATGATCTTAACACAGCAGGACCGCTGACAATCCGCCCCCCCCCCCCAAACACATACAAACTGCTGTCATATTAATCTGATTCCCACCACAGTTTGCACACACACCCCTTTTTTTTTTTTTTAATTTAGGAAATTCAGGTAAGTGCCCAGTCATTTCTTCATTATACCATTGAGAAATTGCTGCTTTGGGGAAACGGTACAGTAAACGTCCTCTGGTACAAAGTTACTTAGCTTTCCACAGCACTTTCTAGAGGGAGAACAAAAGCACAAGTCTGTACAAAGTCCCTTTCCTCCCTGCCGGTTGCAGGCACTGGAAGGTCTGATGAAAACTGGGAGGGGGAAGAATACAGCTGAGAGTGTCCAGAAGCTGGGCAAGGGCTTGGCTCAGATTTTGAGGCACCTTAGCTATAACAGGCTAGTATGTCCTCAGGGATTTAGGTAACTCACAAGTCTGCCTTATTTCAAAGCTTAAATGCCAAGATATCAGTAATTTTAAAGGTGCCTCCAATGCATTAGAGACGACTGAAATTTCAAGTATGCTGATGGGACTAGCCTGTCCCAACCTATGCCTGCCTGCCTCTCCCTTACACCCAGGTGCCCTCTTCTTGCACTTGCACATTGTTACTAGAAATGGTAATCTTCACTTGTATACTCTATATGAAGAGAGCTTCCACACGCTGGAAAAATTTCTCTGTGCAGCGCACTTGTGGCTCATGCATCCTGATATTTCTGGTCACCAGGACAAAGGTTGAGGGAATCAACACTTTCCTCCTCTTTCAGAGTATTCCACTGGTATTTGCTGTCTTTGTCTTTTAGCATCCAGTTCACAGCGCTTGCACTAGTTACATGAAAATGCCACCCTGTATAGTTCCCGAATCCAATGGATGTTAAAAGCAGAAAGCTGCTAGCAGCCAAATTAACAGCACATAATTAGTCTCATGCATAAACCTCTTAAAAAAGTACAGGGCACTTGGTGTCAAGATTAGACAATTAACTTTGTCAGAACACAGGAGAATGCGCTGAAACGCTTACATTTGCAACGTAGTATTAAGTCTGCAATTCTCACCGGGACTCAAGTGAGTAAATACTCTAGGTCAAAGCCTTGACAGCCTTATTTAGATTTTGCTCACTTAGTGCAGGCTCTGCTCAAGTAAAGACTACATATAATCCAAGGAAAGACTTCAGAGTTTGGCTCTGTGTTTTGACAGCCTATAAAAGACTGGCTGGACTGTAAACAGGATCAGCAAAAGTAAGCCCTTCCATATACACAACTCTCTCTGAAACCAGTGCTGTTTTACATGCTAGCCAAAACATGACTGTTGACTGCAGCATATTCTGCAGTGCCCCATCCATCCAAGCTTTAAAAAACATCCCAAACTGGGGAAGGGCTTCTGCCAATTCCCTTTATGGTGAGATGTGGCATCAATAGAGTGATCCATCAGCAATTCATATCTATGATCAAATGGCCTCTTTCCCTGGGGAGTGGCAGACCCAGGGAGATTAGCACCTGTCTCTCTTCTGTTTATCACTGGCAGGTGCTTAAGTGAAGCAAGATATCGGCTCTGCTGAAGTGCACAAAGCTCCCAAAAGATAAGATGGATGTGCTGGGCCACTGAGCTAATGCTCACTCAGGAAACAGAGCAAATGAGTCTCCGTCTGTTTAGCAAAGGTGGTTTTGTGAGCTGATAGGAGGAACGTGGTAATTCATTAATATGGTGAGTATTTACAATCAATGTACAGTTACTAGGAGAAAGCCTTCTGCAGCACAAACAAAAGAAATTTATTGGCCCTGCAAAATCTGGGGACCTGGGTGACTCTACAATGTCAGGAGCAGACAGGCACAAGCTAGCTCTGTTCAAGCTAATCCCAGAGCTGAAAGATCAAGGGATCTTGGAGCAGAGGCATGGATGTGAGCCCGCTCTGATTTGGAGACAGTCTGGCCACATTCGCGCAGCACCTGAGCTAACAAGCCCCCCTTCTCCCCGGATAGCACTCCATGCAGCTTAACTCCGTCAGCTAGATAGCTAGATCTCTGTATCATATTCTATTTTGCAACCACCTGGTGTAAATACCAGGTAGTAAAACAGCTTTTGTAAGTAGAATGTCTAAGTTAACTATTGTAGGAGTCTCTTCAGCGTTGAAGAACTCAGGTGTGTGGAAGGCAGGAAAACAAGGTGAGAACATAACCATTAGGCTTGCGCTTTCATTAGACCACGTAAAAGCTAGAGGAGGATATTGTCATCACTATGTGAGTAAGGAATGGAGGAGAAAAAATATACCCCTTCTTTCAGTTTTGCCTAAATGTTATCTAGACATCTGTAGGAGCACATGTTTCTTTTCTTCAAATTACTAGGCATATAGCAACAGAACAGCACAAAGGTTGCACTCATTCAATCGGAAGCAGTTTAGTACTGTGATGCTGCTTCTTGCACCACTGAAGTCTCCAAGTTTTCACAATTCAGAGGCTTTGCAAAAATATTAACTCACAAACACCAAAAAACTTGCCTGACACAAGAATGGAAGTATCTGTCAGAAGCTCTGACCCAACATGCTGGTGTCTAATGTCTTTGTATAATATGGATAATCCTTTAACATAGTAAAAGTAGATGCCTTCTCAGTTTAAGGAAAAAAATAGTTCCTTGTGAATTTGTTTAATGTAAATAAACTCTCTATTTATCTTTGTCTTTAATAAATTCATAAATTATTAGAAAATCCTTTATACAAGAAGACCCACTGAGCTATATCATCTCATTTTAAGCGATTTCCTGTTGGTGGAATACAAAGCAGCCACCTGCAATCGCCTAGTGCTCAAAAGGATTTAAATAAACACACACAGATAATTAGATCAGTTAACCTTGCAAATTAAAACAAGCACATTGCATTATCTCCAGTTTATCCTAAAAGAAAATATGAAGTTGCCTCAGACAAATAGTTTAATAAAGACAGTGAAGAGCTTATACAAGCGGCATAATGCTAAATCTTCTAAGCATGTAGGCTAATAGGATGAAAACCCCTTCTGACTAGCTTCGTTTTGGAGAACTGGCTGCTGGTTTGCACAGGACCAGGGGATCAGGTTTAATTCACAAACCACATTGTCAGAGCAGTTTCACCTAACATCACTCAGGCAGTCTAAGCCATTGGTCTTGGGTCACTCTCTATTCAATAGAAAAAAAATAGGTGGGATGACTGGCCACATTCAACTACTGCTCTCCAATGGCTGTAGAAGAAAGCCAAACATTTAACCTTCATAAGGCTGAAGTTAGGGAAGATGAATCATACCCACGGTCACAAACTGCCACTTTATGACTCAGGCATCCACTTTCTTTTTGTAAAGTAATAACTGCAGTTGGAGTAAACTTCCTTACACAGCCAGAAAGCTAGGCACAGCTCATTAGTTATGCTACAGAGAAAAAAGTCCAGATTGAGAGTTGCTCTAGCAGCTGGGTGACACCAATTGTCCATTAGCATCAGTGTGCCAGCTTGGGTCACAGTAGGTCACCTACACGCAGAGAAGTTTTCCTTGTGGTCAGCAGCTTAGGTGTGCAGCGCACAAGCTGCACCAACAATTGCCTACCAGTGTCAGTCTGCCAGAGATCATCTGTGTGACCACCCATGACCAGGGCTGGCCAGAAAAACACCACTCCATATAACAAACATTTCAAGGCTTTGAAGTGTATTTCTCTCCTGTGAAGAGACCGACATTTTAAGAGAAGAAATATCACTGCATATTATCCAGTGCTTAGATGTGATTTTAGAGGAGAGTTTTCTACCAGTTTCAGAGCAGGTTCACTTATTGGTTTTTAATCCCAGATGTCATCAAAACAGGATAAACAGAACATCTCAGTCAAAATACTGTCCTGGATCTGAGACACCATCACAATAAGAAATATACCGAAAGCAATATTGTTTTAGAAAACATTTCAGTGTTTTCCAGGAGAAGAAAAAGTTTTGTTTGCTTATTTTTCCATCATCTCTGCTTGTAAGATTTGGCAGCACCTTATGTGTTAAACAGGAGAGGAAATAGTCACAATTATAACAACAAACTTGACTGTACTACAGATCCTGCACACAGGTAGATCCTACAATCACATGTCACAGGACACTTGCTGCTCACTGCTGGAAGGTGGTAGGTGGTTGGTCCTGTAGCCAGGAGCTGCTATTACTCTGGTAGTTCTGTCCCTGCTGCTGATGGCACCTATTTTCATGATGAAAACTGCTAACTTCTCAAAACTGTTTTGTGAAAACCTGCTCTAAATGACAGATTTAAGGCTATTCTGTTTTGTTTTGTTGTTGTTGTTGTTTATTTGTTTGGGTGTGTATATATATGTATATATGAATGAATCCCCATACAGTTGAAGTGAATGCCATTCAAGCACCAAGGACAAAACAGGTCTGTTGGCTACAACAGTGGCAACATTTTTGCCCCAATATTGACCCCAAAACAAATTTGTGGAAGATTTGAAACAAGATGATCATATACTGAGGCTAGTTAGGAGATCCAACCATATCCTGGGCTGCATCCAAAGCAGCGTGGCCAGCAGGTCGAGGGAGGTGATCCTGTCCCTCTACTCTGCTCTGCTGAGACCCCACCTGGAGTACTGCGTCCAGCTCTGGAGCCCTCAGCATAAGAAAGACATGGACCTGTTGGAGAGGGTCCAGAGGAGGGCCACGAAAATGATCAGGGGGATGGAACACCTCTCCTATGAAGAAAGGCTGAGAGAGTTGGGGTTGTTCAGCCTAGAGAAGAGAAGGCTCCGGGGAGACCTTATTGTGGCCTTTCAATACTTAAAGGCCTGTAGCGATAGGACAAGGGGTAATGGTTTTAAACTAAAAGAGGCCAGATTCAGACTAGATATAAGGAAGACAGTTTTTACCATGACGGTGATGATGCACTGGAACAGGTTGCCCAGAGAGCTGGTGGATGCCCCATCCCTGGAAACATTCCAGGTCAGGTTGGACGGGGCTCTGAGCAACCTGATCTAGTTGAAGATGTCCCTGCTCATTGCTGGGGGGGTTGGACTAGATGACCTTTAAAGGTCCCTTCCAACCCAGACCATTCTATGATTCTATCTACAGAGAAATAAGCTGGTGCCCCAAATAAAATAAGAAGTATAGAATGAGCACTTGCTGCTATATCACCTAATCTGACTTACCGTGTCACATGGGCCACCGAGGTTTTTAAAGATATTACAAGCCCTAGCAGAAATTGGTACCTATAGAAGTAGACTTCACAGAAGTAGACTGAAAATTGAATGGATCATGGGAGCTGAACTGATTTTTTTGTTCAGGCTGCATTTAGGTTCCACACCAAGCGTATGCCAGCATCTCAGTTTGATCTTCAGGCTTGTTTCTGTACACATAATGAAATTCCTAAGTCAAGGCTTGATTACCCACTGCCCTTGGTTACTAAATTGTTCTGGTTAGCCTAGCAAACAAGCCCAAATTTGCATCTGCTGCTCTGCAGATAAATCCCCTGGGCTGGCACAGGAGAAGGTCATGGCATTGGGAGTGCATCCCTTAATGCCACAAGCTGTACTTATGCAGCCCTGTAAATAAACACAGGGGGCTTAGTTACCAAGGCTATCCCTTCTGCACCTCTTACTGGAACTTGAACATTAAGAGGAAAAAAGCAAAACAAAGTGAAAAACAACAAAACACAACAGATAAAAAAAAAAGATTAAAAAAAAAGCCAGAAAATAATCTGGCTGCTGCAATGCTAAGGAACAGATCTTCCCTCATCTATTTTATACCTCCTGCTTTCTGCTACAGATCCAACACTCTCGAGTTTCATTTCAGAAAGTAAAGCTGCTAAGCAGCTACCAAATGACCTTTGCCTCTCAGATGAGTGTTTATGGCAGACAACACATACATCATCAACAATAAAAAGTTTCCCCAGTAACGAAAATGTTTCTGCCAGCAATGTATCTTTTACAAGCTTGCAAGATGTACCGAGAGTCTAATAATCAGATTAAAATCACATCAAACTATGTTGGGAAGTCAAGGTGAAGGCCTTTGGATTGTTCTCATGAATAGCCCTGTCCAGACCTACCAGGTGATGATAAATTCAGATTTTTGCTTGGTTGGTGTTTTTCAAATTTATTTTAAGGGCTTACAGTTTTTAAAAGCCAAGAGGTGGGAAAACTGTTGGTATTTTAGCAATTCTTGCTAGCATCTGACCATAGTGTAATGGTTAAGAAAAAAAACATGATTTCTCCTGTGTAGGGGGGGCAGTGGACCTGGTAATAGATACTTGATCTTTCTATGCCACTTTACAAAAGAGTTCAAGAGCTTTGTCTTCCTTTTACAGGTGGAAGTCCAAGTCTCAGAGAGGCAAAGTGATTTGCCCAATAACATTCATATTTCTAATAGTTAATCTAGGAACAAACTTGAAACCTCAGGTCCCAGGATGGGGTTGTATTTCCTCCCAGGATCACTGGGAACCAAGTTAGCGGCTGGGTTTACTGCTTCTATTTACTGCAGAACAGAAATGGTCAGAGTTTTAAGTTGCTGAGCACAAGGAGAAATGCTGAAGTCCCAGTGCTTTATTTCCAGTTCCCATGGAGCGCTTGCCTGAAAGTCTGGCTTGAATCTTTCACTTCCAGATAGCATACAGCAGCCTGTGTGTAGGTGCTTGAAATGGATACTACGTCCACGTTGCTCCCTGCTTTCCCCTCCCTGCAGAAGGTCACCTGGGAAATACAGACAAGCATTGACAAAAGAAACACTGTCATCTGTCAAGGTGGATTATTAGGTGGGAGAACAGGAGTTCAAAGTGTTAATACCTGCTCTGCAGATGTAAAGAATAGTAAAGGCCTACTCAGATGTCTGCTGTACCTGAGGTGAGCAGCATCCAGCCAGCCTAGCTACAGGTGAGCATCTAAACTACAAAGCCCTACCCAGCTTATGGCAGTAATGCCACAGTCGCTTGTCTCTCTACAGTACAGGGAGGCAGTATTCTTGCTTTCAGGCTCAGATTAGTCAGGTTTGGACAGGTCAGCAATTCAAATAGCTTTAACCACCCAGCTGATTGTGCACAAAGCCAGTTTGGGAACACTCAGGTGAGACTGCAGAACCAATAGGCAATAATCTCATTCACCCTTTCCACTCAAGTCCAACAGAGGACAACTGTCCATAGCACGTAGGATCACGCATCAGGGCTCTCTACGTTATAAGAGTGAGTGAACCATGGGAAAAAACCGATGCTGAATACACCCAAGAAAACGTAGGATGGCCTTGGATGTCTATAAGGATGCCTATAATTTACTGTGCACTCTCTCTGGCCTTTGACAGCCAAACCAGCTAGCCTAGAGTGAAAGTACTAAATCCCAGGGAGAGAGGTTTTGAGAGAGGGAAGCGTAATAGCTGGATAAAGAGGCTGAGATCAGTGAACTCACACAAAAACACTACAATTCCAGAATATCACACCCGCATTAGCTTAATCTAAAAGTCAAATCACATGATTGCATTTTCCAGTTTAACTTGCATGTCTGCCACCACCAAGCCAGCTTCTGAGAACTGTATTCACCTACTCACTGCACAACTCCCACCAGCTTCCCAGTATAAGAAAAACAGCTTCCTTGGAAATAAAAGAGCTCTATCGTTAGCGAGACTTGGAGAAAGCTCACTAAACCCTGTTCCACTTCCTCCCACGCGTACTGAGAATGGACACTACAGATAGCTCACACAAAAAGAGGGGTTTATCATACCATTGACTTAGATCTACTTCCAGGGAATCCAGATGAAGTTTTTTCACTGGTTCCGATGGGAGTAGAACAAAACAGATACTGAACATATATTTAAGAAAAATCTACCCACCTATTGCCAGAAAATTCAATCTACTTCATCCCTCCCCCCAGTACTAAGTTGGGTTCTCTGCGCAGAAGTGAGTCATTAGTAATTAACTAATCTGCAGAGAGATATCAAAACCAGCAACAGACAAAGCGTGAAGAGCCTCCTCATTGTCTTCCCTCTGGAAAAGTAAAATTGTGCTTTAATTCCAACTTCAGAAAGCCTCTAGTTTTTCTACACAACTGCTTAATCCCGTGGACTCCTGAGATGATATCAGACACCAGTGGAACCTCACCACATGGAGAGGCGACCTCTCCTAGACGTGTGAGCATTGGTTGCGGAGGCATCAGTGAGTCAGCAGCGAGCAGATATACTATGTGTACACACAGGCCATATGCTCCTGGATGTATCATCTTTCTGTAGTAGATCTCACAGGCTCCAACATGTTCATGGAGCTCCCCGCCTAACCCAGAGAGAAGTGGTCCCTCACATCATTACAGCCGTACCCAAGGCTGGTTTCACTACCAGACCAAGCAGAGTGATCTCAGCCCTGAATTGCCTGAAGCCTGCACAGAACGCCCAGGGACCAGTGCCAAGCGTTATGAAATGGTTCACCCAGCCCAACATCCTGAGCTTCAGCAAGGAAATTGGCAGCTAGAGAGAAAGATGCCTCAGCAACCTCAGTTGTGCAGAGCAGTTTTAGGCCTGACCAGTGGAAAGGTTTGCCTGTGGTGATGAATAAGCGCACGGTGGAAAGTTGTCAGTGCTTCCTGTGCCAGCCCTTTGAGGACTATGCTGAGCTCGTCCAGACAGTCTGGGTCATAATGTAGAGAGCTTAATATAACAGGATTTTACAAATCTCTTCCCATTAGAGTCCTCCCCTTCCCCACTGAAAGATGTTTCAGCACTTCTTGATGTATTCCGGTTTAGTGAGGGTCCTCCTTTTCTTTTAAATAACTTTTAAATCATTCTTTTAGTTATTTTTCATAAATTTAAATCTTCATCAGCATTACAAAAAGTATTTTCATTTAAATGAAGCTGTTTTCATTACATGAAATTGCTTCAGTGTACTTTTGAAGGAGGTTTCTATAATGCTCATTTTCATAGAGAATCTGAAAAACTATGAATGCATTCCTTTCAAAAAAGTCAAATTTTAACTCCATTTAACCATAGAAGCTTTCATATTTCCCATGAAACTGTTTTTCTAGATTTTCTGTTGACTGTATTCCTTTGAGGATAGACAAGGAGGTGAGATTGTGATCCAGAGGTGGACAGTCATCCACAGAATGGATTTCAAGATTTGTTAAAATTTAGATAAACTTATTGGAGTTCACATCAAATCCCTCTATGCCTCCCAAGAATGACACACATTTCCTCATACTGAAGTGCATATGTATACACTACTATTTGTTTTGTGTAACCATTTCATGCCTTGTGGAAGTTTGGACTTTCAGTCAGAATGTGAATTCATAATTATTTTAACAATTTTTATCCTGTGCTGCTGCGCATCTGAGTTACCACATCAGCTATCTGTTAGGACCAGTGGGGATTTTTCTTGTGAAAGAAACTTATACCCTTGTGTAGTTTACTTTGCGAGGCACATGAGGAAAGAATTTGAAGGAATTGACTGTGGGAGAGAAAGGTACGCTGCCGTCTCACTTCGAGTATATGCTGATTAGAGAACTTTGTCTCCTGAATGTCTCATTCAAACCAACAAGCAAAACAACTCTTCAGAGGGAGACTAACACCTCCTCACTTCAGACAAGATAGAAAATACACTTTATGCAGCAGGGAAATTAACACTTATTTACCCTGCATGCACTCTAGAAAAGAGGCCATTGAGGCAAACCAGCAAATGTGTGATCCTATAACGAGTAATCACAGATTGAAATGGGTTCGTATCTTTTACTTCCTGACAAACAGTTTTTCAGAGTATATCATCTGCATTTTTTCCTATCTTCTGAGGACCTGTGTGCCAACTACTTGTACCCTAAGAAGAGTGGATGCTCAAAATTAGAGAAGAAATACCAGCTAGGAATGAAACTAAAACTCTTCTGGCAAATAAACAGACCCTGATGAAGTGGGCATCAAGGGAGGATTTCTAATTTTCTTCTTGAAAGCAATATGTTTCATCTGTATGCCACTTATAAGTGAGTGCTTCTTTCCATCACTGTGTCAGGATGAACCAGAACAGTACCAAACCCTGTAACAGTATGAGTAAACAGTAACATCCCTGAACTTAATTATTAAAAAGAGCTTTTTATTGATTGATTTTTAATAATAGAATGCAAATTGTGAGGTATGAGGATTCTTTGTTCAGATTGTTATTAATCAGCAATTATTTTCCCTAGCAAAAATATGGATTTTTCTTGCATTAATGTGGAGAGGGGTATTACTTATTGTTTACACTCCTTACTTTTGCATTTTCCTGACTGTATAGGAAGTGACAAAGAAAAAATGTTGTTTTTTTTTTCCAAGGTCCAAGAAGAATTGTTCTTTGAAAATAATTTAAAAAGGATTTTTAAATGTTCTGAAAAATAAAACACAACAAAACCCCAAGTTGTGGAGCAAATAGTGTTTTCAGATTACTGGAAACTAATGGGAACCTCTACTAATGGGATTTGCAAAATTATTATTTGCATTCCATTTTCAACATCTACATCGCTTAAATTTTCAGAAAGCTTTTCAGAAGCCCCAAGAGATAGAATACAAAAGATCCAAGCTAGTCAGAAAACTGTACATTAATACTTATATTTTCCATGCATCTCCTTTGAAGGTTGGCTTGAAGCTGTACGAAGAAAAAACTCATAGGAAATAGTTGCCCATAGTAATTAGTATCCTGCATTGAAAACCATCTATCCAACTTTCAAAACGTGCTGTAGACCTACCTATGGCTTCAAACAACAAAGGTTATATTGAAGGGCTATTTGAACAGCAAGAATCTTATAGGGAAATGAGGAACACAAGATATTAAAAAATACCATCAGAATGATGTAACAAACACTGAGGCAAGTTTCTCAGTCCTCTCTTGCTTTTTACATTAGATACATTTATCCTCCATTAAAGTTCTCTATCTTCTACTTGATAGAACAAATAAAATGAACAGCATGGGTATATTAAGTCTCTCTCCAAAGTTTCAAGAAAGCTGTTCTCCCTTTTCTTTCAGCCAAACTGAGCCTTTTTTCCCCCTCCCCCTTCTTCTGAAGAATTGGGAGGGAAGGGCAGAAGAGAGTTTCTTTGTGAAATCAAAAGCTACCCTTGAATCAAGTCTGATAGGGTGCTGAAAATGCAGCACAGAAACATGTTTCTGTCAGTGAAAGACCTTGTTTGTAACCGTAAGGATTGCATGCAGCACATCATTTGATCCTGGGAGGACTTTGATCTATGCTAGCACCTCAAATATAGCAAAGTTTGTCACTAGGCTTTGGAAAAAGAAGGAAGAGGAGAGAAGAAAAGGGAAGGAAAGTGCAGATGTGTGGTGCCCAGCAGATGACACTGAATTCTTGATGCATTGGTCAAGCAAAACCAGGCTTCAGACAGAGGAGTGCAGGTGTCACACCCCTGCAAAGAACTAGATTTCACCATCTACACCAGAAAATACCATTCAGAAACAGAAAAGATTCAGTGAAAGCATCTCAGACCACCTCTGACTATGGAATTTGAAGCAAATCATTCCTTTACCTACATGACCTGACTTCACAGCCTTTTGTGAGGCATGAGTGAAATGAAATTCAGTGGTGTCTCCTCCATGTTTCCAGTTGTCCCACCAGACATGAATGAGGCTGAGTGCTGAAAGCATTCTCGAGGGTTAGAAACAGATGCTGATATACAAAAGCATAGGCAGATCCGGACTCCTGGGACACCACACTGCTGTAGAACTGGTAGGGCAAGATGTGTAAGGCAATAAAGGCCAAAAGCCATCCCTAGATGTGAACAGGTCAGAGGTGGGTGCAGGTCTGTGGTAGCACATGAACTTTTCTGGTGTGGGTGGACAGTGTACAGCTACGGCAGGGAATCTCACTCAGTGTTAAGACAATACAGATAGAACCTATTCTGCATACAGGCAGGTGCCTAAATTTGTGCACCTGTGAGCAGCATGGGAAGCCTTGGGCAGACAACACTGAAAGGAAGTTACCAAGGACCATCTCTTTCAGATGCCAATGTGTCATTCCCTCATCTTTCCCCAGGACACCGTTCATTCACAAAAATCCCAACATGCAACCTCCCTATGAAGTAATAGCAAGAAAAAACTAAAGTTCCCCTTGACAAAAGCCCTCCCTTCCCTCCTGCAATTCTCATCCAGACAGGGGGAGAGACACATATGATCAAGGAAGACAATGCGAATGCTCCACCTTTTCCCTGTGCTCATTGATGCTAGAGTAACTTTGAAGAGCCTTGCTCCCTGCTGACCAGCTTCCCTTTCTGTGCCCTTTGGTGAGATGTGGTGGAACATGATAGGCATCTTGTCTTGGAGAGAAGTAGAGAAGAGAGAAGTGAGGAATACTTAATACAATGCAGAGGTTCAGTGCAGTGACAATAGTCTCTATTATTCTTGACATGACCCTAATACAAGCATGGGGCTATTTGTAGGATGCCTCTTTTTATTGAAAAGTATATCTGACCCAAATTTTATTACAGATGTCAAATACAGTATGGACAAGTACAGCATGAGTCTAAGAGAAATTCTCCTTTCTTTTGCCTTTAAAAAAAAAAAGAAAAAAAAAAAGCAATAGTAAGAATGTCACTCTTCCCTTATTTATTTTCAGGTCAATCATGAGAAAGAGGAAAGAGACAGACCCTTTCTGAAAGGCAAGAATCATCCTGAGCCATCACCTTATATTGGAAGAAAGCTTTTCCTTCCCAACAGTTATCATCCTTTGTCAGCATCACAGGAATGTCTAGGACACTGTAGTCAAAAGCAGGAGCTGTCACTGCTAAGTACTGTATACAAACACAGATGCATATAAAAGGAAAAATCCTACTCTGAAGATCTCTAAATGTCTACTAATCAAAGAGGTAACAGTGGGGGAAGGTTAATTAGCTCCATTTTGTAGGTAGGATATCAAGGCAAAGGTGGGTTCATTGACTTCTGTCACATAGGCAAGTATTGAATCTAGATTTCCTAAATCCTGATTCAGCCCTCAAAACCACACTTTACCATGGGTATTTTCTCTCTACACTTTTCTCACGGCCTCACTTTCCCACCTAAAGGAAGACAAAGGAGACCAGTTTTGAGATAGACAACTGAGCAGCTGCCAAGATCTTAATGAAATCTGAGGTCAGCTACAGTAAACTCCTAGTCTGTATGCCTAGTCTCATCTCATTACAGCATGTCAAGACCCTACATATTCTTCTTAAAATCAACAGTCTGGTATTGTGCCTCAATGATCCATACAAAAATCTTCATCCACTCGAAAAAATCCTTAGCATTTCAGGTGATTTCTGTAAAAATAGAGGGGAGGAGAAAATAAAGGAAGCACATGTGCAAACGTTGTCTTCAAATAGCCAAGAATCTGGTGAGTAGGAAACTTAATTGGGGTGGGGAGAGGAAAGCAAGTGTCTGTTCACTTGTTAGTTTGAATTAGGTAAGGCAGGGATTTGTACCAGGGAAGTTCCATATGTCAAGCAAATGTCATGCCTGCTTGTTTGGGTTGATTTCTGCTTTTCTGGCCCTTTCATTTAAACAAGAATTTTCTAACAGATCCAAGAAATCAGTCTCAAATAAATGCATGACCAAAACCACCATGATCCCTCAAATGGAAAGGTCTTGAATTGACATTTTCTAGAGAAAATACTTTCATTAAAAAGAAAAAAAAAATCAAACATAAGGCCCTAGCAGGAGTGTTATGCATTATCAAGCACACTGTCTAAGCTAGGACGAAAAAAAAAAAAAAAAAGAAAAAGAAAAAGACAAAAAAAAAGGAGGAGCCAGATCATGAGATAACAGAGACTGATAGACCTCCAAGTCAAGACAGCAATGCTGATTTCCTCTAGATATGCAGAATCAGTCTCTAAGCACAACATTTGGGAAGCTTAAACATTGCATATTAGTGTTATCATTGCAAGTGTGAGGGAAACAGACACGCTTGCACTTAGACTTCTTAAGGAGAAATCGGGGTTAGGAGTTTTATTTGCTTCAGTCAAAGGAGAAATGGTATGAACTGTTCATTCTGGAAATGTGCCTTTCCTCACAGGTTGAAAAGTATTTTTAGGATGGACAAACTGACATATATGGTAACTCACACTCCAGGTTCAAGAGAGTGAATCCGGGTTTTAGCAATTGGGTGAACTGGTGATTTTAAGTTTGCATGATAGATACTATGAACTTACCGGTTTAGGATTTCTGTGTATCACTGACCTGGACCCTACTTCAGAAGCTAAACCCACTTACAGAAAAGCAGTTTTCTTTAGTGGAACAAGAAGAAAATTAGAGCACAGCTTCTATAAAGCTGATAGTGGACACAAAGAAAAGTAATGGGTGGGCAAGCAGATGAAAGTGGTTGTACGTTGATGTGATCTGCAACTGGATGGTTGTGCAGTCACTATATGCTGAATGAAGTTAGTTGCTAACTGTTGCTTTAATGGTAATTTTATTGAAGCAAATCCTCCATGACTAAAGCCTTTCTGGGGAGAAAAGACTCCAACTGTCTTCCTCAAGTAGCCGGGTTTTGATGAAGGTTTTCTAGGGGGTTGCTTTTTGTGTGTACGTGTGCACGTGTGCACGTGCTACCAGAAAGAGAATGAGAGAAAACAGAAATATTTCTAGGGAAAAAAATTTAAAAAGACAAATTTTCTCTGATGGAACAAATGGTTCCATTTTAAAACTTTTTCTTTTTTAAAACACTGTTAAGTCCACCTGGTACAGATCTGATTTTATCCCAGTTGATCTAAGTGCTTTAAAAATGAAGTAAGGAAAAAAGGGTCATTCACTTTGATTAAAAGGGCATTAGGCTAGATTTCAAAAAGCCACAGGGTAGCATGTCATCTTAGTCTAAGTTCAAGGTTAGAGCTGGTGTTAAAAGGCAAAGCAAGTGAAATCAAGAGGGTTGCTGTTAAACTTGGCTCTTACAATAGTATCGGCTTCCGTTCAGAACTCTCTTGGCCTCTGGACAAGATACTGCAATTCAATAACAGCTAGCAGAGACTTTCTAGGACTCTCAAGGATGTTTTCCAACATAAATGGAGAGACCTCCAGTGGCTCTGATCTGTATCATCAAGCCACCACGGATAGGTGCAAGACTTCAAGCAACATCTCAGGAGCAGTCCTGGCTGACTGGATGGGCTACGAATAACCATAATAACGACGACTATAAAGAGCGTTTGCACATCAGTGTGAAAGAATGAGGAGCAAAGGGGATAAATGTGACTCTTAATCTTCAGCTATCTGCATGGGAAAGTATGATTAATAACTACAGAGGCTTAACATAACCTCCTCAGATAACGAGTGAGGTGGCCTTCTCCGAGCCCTGATTATCCTCTTCTAATGGGCTTCATTTATTGTGTAAACTAATAACCAAGGCCTAAGCACTGCACACTCCAGGGTCTGCAGGAAAAACACTGGGCCCAAATGTGATTAAGTTGGTGAAGACTGCTCAGCAACACAGTGTGTTACTTGAGCGGGGGGGGACCAGGAGGAGGGAACGAGAAGCAATGTATCCTGCAAAGAAATGAAGCAGAAAGTAGCAGTGATCTGCCTTTTAGTGTTGATCTGCTGGTATAAATCCCCTGCCTTTCAACTGGGATTGCTGTGAGTTTTCAGCTGGAATCGGTGGAAAGCCAAAATACAGCCCCAGGGTGCTAATACCAAGAAAGAGGCATTGGTAATGAGGGGACCCGATTGCAGTGCTATCCAGAAAGTCAGCAGCAATGCCAGATCTGGAGAGTAACTCGAGTTGTCAGTCAGAGTTTCAGTGCTGGAGAGCAAAGAGGCGCTCAAAGAAAGCTGGATTCCCCAAAGTGAACAAGTTCAACAACACAACCCTGGCCCAGAAAAAAAAAAATAAATGACCTTCCAGCTCCCCAGCTGTATCTCTAAAGTGCTTGCACAGCTGAAGGGAGGCAGCTTTACAGGGCATCTAGAGAAAGAGGATAAGATTCTCATTTGAGCTGCACTGATGTAAAGAAGCTTAAACCCTGCAAGAGTCCATGGAGTTACTTTGAGTTTACACCCGGCAGACATGAGTACAGAATGAGAGCCCCCCCCTCACTGGGAAGCATATTTCTTAGCCGCACAATGAACGTCACATTATAATATCCAAACTGAAATAATTGTAAATACCCAATTTATCTAGACCCATTTGTGCTGTCTGCTTAATTGTTGCACTTCACTCAACAAAGACAATGAAATTAGTTTGGACAGGCTCACTTTAGAGGCATTACCACTATGCTATGGCAGCTTGGGTTCAGAGTGCTGATGGAAAAGGCTTAACAGAATAAAAATAAAAGAGAAATACATAGCAATATAGACAAATTTGGGACCTGCACTGGGGCATGAGACACTGTCTTAGAAGGGTGTCACATCTGTATTTTACTTTTTATAGTGTATGCACATTTGTAGAGCCTGCACTATAGTTTCCAAAAACCATACAGAGCCCACAAAATATACATATTTTCTCAAGATCCCCTCAGCAGCAGTCTGCTTGTTGGATGCTAGTGACATGTTGTGCCCAGCTTCGCCAGGAGTGTCTTAGCTTCTCCCCTCCGAGGTGAAATGTGTGTAACATCAAGCAATGTGAAGGTGCAGAGGTAGAAAAAAATAACAAGCTGGGAGCAGCAGGCTGCTACCACCAAAACAACTAGCCTGCAAGACTCGCCCCTCCCGCACACACCCCACCTCCTTTCCCCTGCGTGGGATAAGTATGGGCACAGAAGTCAATCCCTAGTCACTCCCCAGCTGCTTTAAGGAAGAACAGGCAACAGAACACCGCATGAACAACCCTCCCCTGGCTGCCTTGTTTCTCTTGGGCAACAGAAACATACACTGAAAAGCTCACATACACTAAGCCTCATAATTTCAAGAAACATCAGATTTACAACAAGCCAACTCTATTATCTATATACATGTAGCATCACAAAACGTGAAAAGGATCAGTAACCTAAGTCTCTCCCTTTGTCTGGAAAAAATGCGTGATCTCCCAGGCAGTTGGGAAGCACGGTGTTCCTCCTCAGCAGCTGTAATCTCAACTCATTTCACCAGGCAGGCATTATGTGAACACAGGGTAATGTTTCTAGCAAATCTACAAAGGAGATAAGAGATGACAAGGACAGACGTGCAGAGTGAGATGGGACGGAGGAGAAGAGAAGGAGAGAATGCTGTTTGGCCAGACATGAGGCACTAGTGTGACTTTATTGAGAAAGGACACCACAAAGTAAAGCAAAAGACAGAAGCAACGTCTCAGATGTTTACCGAGGAAGATCTTGACAGTAAGTCAGCCATAAATAAAAAGACCCAGAAAATCTGATTCCAGTTTTACCACCCAGGAAACAAAATGCTAGTCCATTGATCAAAGCTATAAATGAAATCAGAAATTCATGCCAGTATGTCTTATAAGTTACATATTTACCATGCAAAGTCACTATAGTAGCATAGAAATGACTGAGCCATTCACAGAACAAGAGAAAAATAAATTCACTCCATCTGTTTGAAGGAGCAACATGAGCTTGGAATGGATTAGTTATAGCTGGACAAGACTTGCTCTGCCAAAAGCTGCCTACAAAGCCAGTGATCAAAACAGTCATTTTTTGCAACATGCCAAAGAAAATATGCACTAGAAAGTAGCAGAGGCTTTGAGGATTGTAATTTACCATACCTAAGGGGAAAGGAACAACTTCATTCTAGCACCATAGGATTCATTTGGTGCTGAAAATGTATGCATATCAAGGTCAAAATATAGTACAGAACTCAAAGAAATTTGCAGGCACAGGTTTTTGAGAGGAATTGTATTTTAAAAAGATGATTTTGCTTTTAAAGGGGTGAAATGGTGGGAAGGGGAGAGGAGAAAAAGTATGGGAAACAAGATATAAGAAGTTCCCATTAAAGAGAAAAATGGGAAATGCACATTTCTTCTTTGAAAAATAGGTTAGGCTTAATTTTGTCCTTGTACTTACAGAAACTAATCAGAGAGATCTGACATTGCTGGGAACCTGCCAAGTGCAGCAACTCGTACATGCAGTGCCACTGTAAGTCTCTCATTGCAGCTACTCAACAGAGCAAAGTCACTTCAGATATCTACTTGCCTGAACTGATAGTGCAATCTCATGGTCAGTCATTCCCCACCACTTTCTCCCTGCCAAAGTAAGAGTGCAGCAGAATTGAAGCACAGAAGCTAAATGGGTTACATCATGTCAAGTCCTATCAAAAGTTATCCGTGAGTGGAGAGATGGGACAGTTTTTGCCACTCCCAAAAGCATTCCAGCTCAGCTAGTTCCTTAAAAGGTGTTCTTAACTTTAAGCACAGTTTTAAGCTTAATGCATGAATCGTGCTCTTAGACTGTTTAATACAGGTTACACAGCTTTTTTAAAAGATCTGCAGCCAGTGGCTGGATTTCACGTGGTAAGGCTTGCAGTCTGTCTACACTGCAACTGACAGTCTGTTTTCAACATGCGTAGATCTTCCTAACCTACATAGCATAAGTAGCACTAACAGAAATAATGTTTCAGGCAAGATTCAAGTCCTTGTTGTACAATCACCCCCCAGGAATTACAGTCATAGAATGTGGTTGCTCCACAGCATTCAAGTCTGTGGTTTCGTGTTTTCATTGCTATTATACACGCTATTTAAATTAAACTAGACCAAGACACACCTCTATGGGTTTCAATGATAATAATTTTGGTGGCAGACATACATACTTGATCCATCACTCTTGTTTATGGTCTTCAACCTTTGTACTTTAAAAAAAAAAGAATAATTATTTTTGTCTCACTGAGCATCTGAAGGATTTAAAGACATGCATACACTGCATGAAGAAACACAGGGCAGACAGCTTACATCAATGTAAGCTATGAGTAGTACAGCTGCCACTGGTAAGCCTATAGTATTCCATACCATATTGGCATGGTATATTCCATACCATACCATATATTCCATATATTCCATACCATATTGCCACAGGCGGAAGTCCAAATCACATAATTATTCAGCATCTTCATCTAAGTGCTTTACTGAAAGCTTACGTTGGCCTGGCATTACGGATCACAATCAGCACATGCTTCTCCATTACTATATAGTGCAAATACAGGAAGTGGGTGTTTATGGAAAGGTTAGCCTATGAACAATGACCCCTGGACTAGGTAATGTCACACAATATCATCCATATGACCGAACGGATGAGAAGTAAATTGGCTGTTAAAGGGTGCCTGTTCTTCTCTTCCTCTGTCTCTCTGTGACTGAGAACACGGGATGAGAAGTGGAGGTTTATTGCTTGCAAGTTATTCCTGGGCATATTCCATCATCACTTGAATCAGTAGGGTCACACAACTGGAAACCCCAGTGTTTAGGGTTCGTTAGTATCCAATGGCTAACACTGTTGAAACCCCAAGACACCAACAATCTTTAATTCCTACAGTCTGGAGGTGGGACCTCTCTCTAGTAAAAAGCCTGTGGGAGCTACTGAATGGCCCAGCAGGTGTCAGGGATGCTCAGCATTTTGTGAGATCAGATATTCGGATGCAAAGAGTCTTGGTAGAAATCTGTTTCCTCATTTAGAGCTATGGTACTGTTCACGATGACATCATTTCAGCAGTGACAAATATAGCTGAGTCTGCTCTTTCCTACGCCATATAAATCCTTTGACCTCAATCAGATCACTGCTGATTTACACTTGTGTAAATGAAGTCAGAATCAAACCCATGGCATTCACAAATGTAGGCCAGAGTAAGCATTACTCACAGACAAGAGACAACCCTTCAGAGGAAGGAAAAGAGATCATTTTCATGCAAATATCCTTAATAATAAGGAACAAGAGATAGAAATAAGAGTATGAATGAAATGCAATCAAGAACTGCTCCGAGATCAGATTTGCTTCTAACTTTATGATGCTGCATCAGCTGCTCTTAAAGTAGCTTAAGCCCAAAATTTGACCTACCTGAAACTTGTTATATATAATTTTTCATCAGGGATCTGTGAGCTAACTCAATCCCTAGGCTTGGCTTTGAAGGTAGCTGAAGGTGCTCAGCTACTTACAGGATCTGAAAAGATTTGATTGCTGTGTTCTATGAAAATGGAACATTTTTTTTTTTTTTTTTTGCCGAGATCTAGGTTTGCCCTCAAATTGTTACACATTATCTATTTATTTATGCATAAACAGTGGCATGATGGTTTGGAGAACAGGGGCCCTTTGATGGGAGGTAAGCTTGACTAGCCTATGGGAGTTTACTGCTATGCATATAAATGAGGCCATACATACAAATATGCAGAACAGACAAGTGAAAATATACAGCATCTCTTTAAAATGAAATACTTTGATTGCTCCAATCACAAGAAGTTGTAAAACTACCCTGAAGAATTAACAGCCTCAGTACATGCTAACTACATCCATCATAAATTCGTCTTTAGTTTCTGTTATCATATCACTGTCTCTTGGGACCCCCAGTCCTGTCATCATTTGCCCTTTATAATTTATTCAGCTTGTACTTGCCTGAATCCTTTCTACTTATCATTCATCTTTACAGTTGTACATAAAATTAGATTGATCCTCCTATGGCAGACACGTCAGAGAAAAAAGTTGTCATTGAATAACACATAAAGCAAATGAAGGTCCAGCAAAAGCTTTTGTTGAATAAACTGGAAATCATCCTTTGAGAGCCAAAAGGTGTCAAATTAGAAAGGCAAGACAATGCTACCTTTATAATTTAAATTTTGCACACCATTTTTCAATTGCCACCAAATCTCAAACACAACTGAGAAACCTTGTTCCTATTTTGCATATCAAGCTAAGCTTGGTTAGCTACCACAAATGTGATGAATACACCAGTCTCAGCTGAGATAACAGCATGCATCCAACACACTATTTTTGTCAGAATGCTTGCACTGTATCCTTTTCCTCTAAAGCTCTTTGGACTCGGTGGCAGAGAGAGAGTTTACTTTGTATTCTAGAGGCTGCTGTATAGGGATACAGAAGCCAATCTTTAACTAGTGAAATGGAACTTTAATGTTTACCAAGCAGATAGGACCCAGGTGTTTCATCTCATCTGCTGAACAGAACAGCACTGTCAAACTACAGGGGTTTTTAGCAAATGGAAAGTGCATATGGTTTCCTCTCCCTCTCTTGTCCCCTCCTTTCCCCAAAGCAGTATCCAAAAGTCCTTTTACTGGCTGGCCAGTCAGAAGGAGGAAGCAAGGGGTAAAAATAAATAAATAAATCTTTTTAACCATGACATTGACACCTAAAGATTTTAAAGCACCGGAGAATTTCTACAGGACTGGTTTTTGCAAGTCTCTTACCTCAAATCTGTTTTTATTCCTTTTCATCTTCATTTTTAACTTCAGAACACAGACATTTTTCTCCCAAGGGAACAATTAAATGTGTTTTCCTTCAAAATCTAAAGGGCATGGTGAGCAGGCTGTGTGTTCAGCAGGCTACTTTAATCAATGGAACCCATCCAGCCTGCCACTGCTGACCAAATTGCAATTTACATTGGTAGAGAAAACTTTTGAAATGGGAAGGTATGGGAATATAATACCATTTCTGGCATAACACAGTGTGCAGAGTGATATGTGGTTTAATGGTTTTCTAACAAGCTTTTGGAAAAAGCTTTGAAACATTAAAAAAAGACAATAAGACTGTACAATCACAGCAAGGTCTGCTTGAACATTGAAATCCATGCTATATGGGCAGGACTTCTGAAGTCCACATGACACTTATGTCTCATTTAAGCCTTATTATAAGGATTCAAGAGGGGCTAGATTTTGCAAGACACCCTCTCCCCCCCCGCCCCCGCCCCCATGCTCAGGTGTCTTTCCTCACATATACATAAGAATTTGAGCTGGATAAGACCAATAACATTGAAAAACTTTTATTTTTTTTTTTTAAAACTGAGCACAACTTTAGTTCCATTAAGGAGGCTTTTTTTGTTTGTTTAAAACTGGGTTTAATGAGAGTTTTATGAGCTCACCTGTCTTCTAATGTTAAAGATGCATATTTTGCATATGATGAATAAGCAGAATGCATTTTTTCTAGATGGCAGAAGAGACAAAGGATATCAGAACAGTTAGGAAGAAAACTAATTATGTTATGGACTGAGAAATTTAACATACCAGTAGTACCACTCTCCCTTTCAAGAGGAATAGATACAGTAAGAAAAACCAGTCTATTTCCCAGCCTGAATAAGCCCCGCAGATTGCTGAGGTTAACAGTTTCTTAGATATTTAATTTCATAGTTATTCTTTGCAAGTCTTACAGGGAGGTTTTAACATTATGCAAAAGAGGCAGTGCCTCCAACCAAGTATACATGGACTATTCACTCCCATTGCTTGAGAGAGCCACAAAGAACTAGAGGAAAAAAATGTTGCTGTGCTTATCATACATGAGCTCAGTTTATTTGTGCTATAAATAAAAGTAGATCTTGATAGCATAATTACATTTCTCAGCATTATCCTCTGCCATTCGCTTCAGAAAGAAAAAAAGAAAGGGGAGAAAAAGTTGGCTTCACTATAATTTGTAATCAAAATGACTACACTTAAAACATAATTTTATTTCTCTGATTTCATTTCCTGTGAAGCTTTGTGGGGCAAATAGATAATATTATACCAAATCTGCAGGCAGATAATTCTCACATCCCCTGCACTGGCATTTTCTAGATCACTTTCCTCCCCTCCCCGTGCTTTCCCCAAGACCATGGGCTGTGTTTGTGATATTGCATTTTATCATTGAGAGATACATCAGCATCAGAAATCCCAAGGGTGAATCAACTTTTACTTTCTCTACTTTCTCTCTCCTGCTCCCCCAAATTACTCTTCCTCGCCTAATTTGCTTTTTATAATGTTGGGGGGGGGGGGGGGGGGGGAGGGAAGTGGTTTCCCACTATGAAGGATTAGCGCAGATTATGGTGAACAGTGTTAATTATAGGTGGGGAAAGAGAATAGCGCATCTCTCCAATCTGTTCTTGATTTCCCCCGTGTCTGGCTGGCTGGTAATAAGCCTCCTTTAATCTGGCAGTCCCCTTGGTGAAATCAGCACCACGGACAGCAATATTGATTGCTTCTGAGAAACCATCACAGCTGCTCAACCAAATTACCTTTGATATGTGACCTTTAATGTAATTACTGCAACATCAAAGCATTTCTATAAATTATTAAAGAACTAATATACTTCATCATCCAGCTACTCTATTATATGTAAAATAAACAATCACAACTAAACGCTAGAATTTGAATTGTCCGACGCTCGCAAAGTGCTCTTTACACATACATACACACCCTGCCATGTTAACCTTCTGTTTTAGGCAAGACAATGTCAAACTGTCCAAAACAGCCCGATTCATTTAGATTAAGAGGATTCAACTAATACTTTTATGTTTTACATTCCATTCTAGTTGCTTCAAAATATCTATCATGATTCCTTCCTGCCCCAAAACAAAAGACTTTATTAATCAACACATACCTGCTTGGAAGTCTTTTGATTATTCCACAAGATGACTTTATGTCCCACATATAACATAGAAATATGTGAAACATATTTCTGTCATCTTACAAAGCACATCCAGAAAGTAATTACTGTAAAATATGTGCATGTAGCCACTCCACTAAAAACAAAGTGATACATAGCTAAGAGGCAAGGTGTCTGAATCTGGACACAAACTCCTCATGCCTCACCATTTCCATACATTAGCATTCATGTGCATATTATTAAAAATGACTCAATTCTGTGTTTTATAATACAAAGAACACAAACAGCAATATTGCAAGAGCAAGCAAATACACAGTTTAATGGGGGATGGGAAAGAAGTGTCTTAATTCAACGGCTCACTGTAGTACTATTTTCTTTTTTCCTATACCAGGCTTGTTAATTATTTTTGATACCTCCTCAATAGTGTTGTTTGTGTCACAGACAGTAGAGGGTCAAGAGAAGGTGTTATATATGTGTCATTTGTGAACTCATGTGAATGAGGACTTAGACCCCTGACCTTACGAGTGCTTTTTATTTTACGGTGATGAACTATGCTCGATATTGTTGGCGCATGTTATCAAGAACAGTCAGGTAAGTCATAAATTATTCTTTGCTACTCACATAGGAACCATAAAACAGTATCCAGGCATGATAGTTTATCAAGAGACAAGGCTGGTTTCCTTAAATAAACTACAGTGACATCATTCAGAAGATGAGTTCAGAAACTTGGCAGAAAGCTGTATGCAGAGGGTTTGCTGGTGGAAAGTAAACCTTTATCCTGAGACAAACAGAACTGGAAATGAAAGGGATGACAGAAGTTAGTGCTCAGAACTCTCAAAAACCTGGCTGCTATTTTAGACAGAGGATTCACCATTCCCAATTCAATCAGATCCTGATGTGTCACCTCAAAGTGTAAAACAAAACAAAAAAGCCTTCTGAAGTCAGCGTGGTCAGTATGGGCTATATGTGATAGAAATGACATAAACCAGGGAAGAAATGTTTTGCCTGTAGTCAGTATAACCTCTGAAGGAAGTCTTGACCCTAATGCAAAAGCTGGTTGAATTTTGTCACTGTCCAAGACAACAATTTTGACTTTAAGAGTTTTGTGATTTGAAATCTCTAAAATACAAACTGAGATTCAGAACTGTGGACATATAAAGAAGTAATTTAAAAAAAAAGAAAAAAGAAAAAAGAAGAAATTCTAAATTGTCACTTGCCCTCCCTCCCCAGCTCTGAGCCCTCAGTCTCACTGAACCACTGTCTTGAAGATATTCCCCATCATACAACTTCAGGATGAGATTTTAACCTCTTAGAGAAGATATGAGCTCCATATGCAAGTGAGTGGGCTGGCTCCTAATAAGGAGAGCAAACAGTTTCAGTGAAAACAATTGGAATTGCAGTTATTATCTTTTAAATGCACAACACCCTATTCATCACAAGCATATGTCTAGTTTTGATAAATATATATTTGATTTTAAGCATATTTCAGAAAATTTCAGGTAAAATGTTACCTAAAACATCCCTATTCAAAATATTTTCATTTTTTGTACACCCAGTTCTATCATTCAGAGGAGAGAGAAGTAAAAAGAAAACATCACCTGTTGGGGGAAAAAAAAAAGGAAAAAAAAAGAAAAACCTAAACCCCAACAAGACTCAAGTTACTTTCAATCTGCGGCTAACGAGTTTCTAGGAAAAAATAATTCAGAGGGAGTTGTCAGCTGACAAATGTATTTTTAGGGAATGAAGTATGTATATATTTACATAAGGTATGGCCTTTAAAGCAAAGATAGATGTAGATGAGCAAGTGTGTGGGCATCTCAATACTGGCAAGGTGGCATAGAGATAGGTAAATAGACCCAGGATGATGGAAGCAAGCAGAGCAGAATCAACACTTTCTTCAGCAACACAGAGCGACTGATGTGTCGTAGGTTTTGTGGAAAGGTAGGTTATGGGTACGCAGGACTCAGTCATTCAACATCAACTAATAAAGGCAGACTTTTGGATCAATTTCCTCTCAGTTTAGATGCAACCTGAAACCCTCAGGATCCCACTCTTAATTACTTGATCACTGATGATTGTGTCATTGTGAAACCAGCCCTATTCTAGCTACAGGAGTACTGCACTCGGCTGTTTCCTATCTATGTACCCTGGCTGAATCTAAATAGTCTCTCTCTCTCTCCCTCCTCCTGGTTACTGCTAAACTGGAAACCCATCCCAGCAGGGCAGGTCTTCCCCACATAATGCTGATTCTATTTTTAGTTCTGCTTGTGTTGTCTGAACCTTAGATCTTGCTCGTGTGAATAATTTTCCTCATTATCTTGTGTTCGTCTCTCCTCTCTCTCTTTTCTCCTTGTCTCACTGCCTTTCCAATCTGCTACAGCTGCTTGAATACTAAAGTAAATGAGTCAAACCACTTTGTCATCAGGAATATGTTTTCATTCTGTGATAACTCAATAATGTGATCTGTTTCTTGATTTCTTGTTGCCACACCTTGCTTCAGAGAAGAAAAATAGTAAGAGGTAACACCTGGTGAGCACTTCTAGTATTTCATTGTAGTGGTCAGAATCGTAAAGCCTTTCCTCAGCTGAGTAAGGCTGGTAGAATCCAGCCCATAACCAGTTAATTACTGTTTTCCTGACTCCCAATAAGAGCAAAAAGCTTTTCGTTTTATGTGTGGAAACGATTTGGGTGGGTTGGTGGTATCTTGATTTTATTACCACAATGCAAATAGTGAATCATCCAAGCAACCGGAGACATTATGCTTCCAAAGCCAAGTTGGGAACTCCATATGTAACCCGTTTTAGATTTAAAGAAAAAAAAGTTATAAATCTGGACTCACCCCTGGCAGTGTCTTCTGTTCATGCAGTGCACTCTGGGCCTTTAGAGCAGACTCCCTTTCGCAGTACGTTAGGAAGGCACAGCCTGTGAACAAAAGGCAAAACCTCAGTAAGCAGTGCTTCAGAAGGGATCTGTTTAAAATTGAGACAGAGCAAACCACTTTCCCATCATCACCCCATTCTCAGTAAATCAATCATAAAAATCTCTCCTTAGTAGGTCAGTAGTAAAGAGTCAAGAAATGAAGCTATCATCACTTCCTCTGAGCCCTGATGAAAAGTGAGCAACAGTGTGGCTATGAGTGCTTACTGTTGTTTGAATACATGCTTAAGTGTCAGATACAGAAGGCTGTACAGGATTAGGGATCTCAAAGAACCCACATGGTGGCAAGGTGGGGCATGAGATCCCACTCCCGCTCCAGCAGCAGCACTGGGAACAAGCCCCTTACTGCCATATCATGCTGAAGGTCTCATGCCCTTCTTTTGTACCAAGTACTTCAAGTAAAGGGCATACAAGGACTTGGGACTTTCTACTGCAGAGGACTACGCCTATTGTTTAGCCTGACTTGCATCCACAAGTAGTCTCCCTGTTTGCATCACACCAGAAAGCCACCACCCTGCACTTGCTGCTGCAAGGGCTCATTGGCTTCCAACCATGCATACAAAGACAATAGCAGCAAAGCCCAAACAATCAATCCAAAACTTCCATGTTGCTTTACAGATCATTAGAACTTCAGAGATGTTCCAATGGATCATGTCTTTGATTCTTCCAAAAAGTTGTCTTATCAACTACAAAGGTTAAAGCTCTGTCATGATAGGGCAGAGCAAAAACCCTGCTCTGCTTTCTCTCCCCACCTCCATGCTCACCTTCTGGTAAAACTGGTCAATGTTGCAATGTCTTACACCAGTTTTGTGTGTGTCTGATGTGATCGGATTATTCCTTCTTACTGCAGTATACTGAAAACCTGCCAGTTCCTGCAGCAAAAGAAGTGCTTGTTATGCAAAGGACATTTTCTCTGAAATTACTACAGAATGTCTGCAACCTCGCCAGCTCCTTGAAATGGAGGTATCGTATCTTTCAAGGTTTGGGTAGCATGTCCATCAAACTGTGGGCATCTTCCAAAAGCAGGACAAGTGCAGAGAGACTGCCAAAGAAACAAGTGTGTCCCATGGCCTCATCTTGACCGACCCACCTTCTCCCCATGCATATAAAAAAGTATGCAACAGGTGAGTAAACAGTAGACTATGAACTTTTTTCAGCTCTGATCACCACTGTGGTCTTTTTGTCCATACGATGTTCACTGTTTTATCCAAGCTGGTTCCTTAGACAATATTACTGAAGAAATATGCACTTGTTCTTTTTTCTTTACAATGTTTTTAATAGATTAGTACGCACAAGAGATTAGGGAGATTTTTTTTTTTTTTCCTATAGACATATATATATTTTCTCAAAAACTGTCTTGTGGAAATCACCCTACTCCTCTCACAAGGAAGCTACAAGCTGGATGAATGTTGCAATTTGGCATGGAAAAAAAAAAACACCTTATTTTTTGCCCTATTTCTTACCCTATATTACTTTTGGAAGGTCTTGTTCTTTTCAGTTTATTCAAGCCAATCACATTTATTATGTCTCAATAATTGTGACTCAGAAGCAGAAGTTGACTATCAAGGAAGGAGACTGAACAACAGCAAAAGTTTGCGTACTCTAATTGGAATTATTTGGATTTGTTCCCCTCTAACTTTAAATAGATGAGTTTTCAGTTAGTCTGCATCTACCAGAGAAGAGGAAGAAACTGTGGCAGAGAGTTTACAGCTAGTAGAAGTAATGGATTGAAAAGGATCCTTAAAAGTCACCCATAGCTTGATAATCAAATGGGAAACTATGCTTAAATTTAATTTCTGTGCTAAATCACAGGCTGAGAGCTCTCTGTTGACTAGACACAATAAGAAAGTGTCCCTTTAGTAGCAGACGTGGAGCAGCTGATACAGTCTAATTAGGCACATCATAGTGCACTGTTATAGAGATAAACTATGCAGTGTAAAGCTCCCATAATGATAGCTATATTTTTCTCCTCATTTGATGGCCATGACGACAGTTCAGGGTAACAATGTCCTGCAAGTCCCACCATATCATGACTCTAATTCAGACTGAGTAGACAGAAGACTACTCCTCTCCGAAGGAGCAAAGTTTCCTTCCAAGATCCACATAAAGTCTGTGTGTGGGCAAGTTCTCATCAGGGAGAAACCTCCGTTAAGCCCTCTCCAGACATGTTTGTGAAAGTGGTAGAAGTACCAAACTCCCAGAAACAGTACTTAGTAGAATGCATCCAAACATCACTGATTTCCCAAACAAGGTGTTAGGACAGAAAGGCCTTTGACATGGAAAAGAAGAAATCTAGTCTCTCATATGGTCAGACAGAAAAACCCCATGTTTTTCAGGGACAAAAAATGTTTTGTGGACGTATTTCTTTTTCCCTTGCTCCTTAAAAATGTCATGCACATGAATTACACTCTATCCCACTCTTGTTGGGAAAAAAGTAATTTATTTAGGAAAAATAATACCTCATTTACTTTAAGTAAATCCTGATTGCTTAGAGACAGTAAGAAGTTGCATTCCAGCAATGGCCAGCTGGAATAAAGTAGAGGTTAATGTTCATAATAGGCCTCAAACCTGAACTTGAAAAGGCCAGTTCATGGGGTTTTTTGTCTTCCCTTTACTTATCACAAGATTGCTCTATAAGGCACAAACCCTGCATCAGCCATCAGCTAGACTAATATTTTTTAAAAAAATTAACGTGGTTTGTGATAAAACAATACATATCTATTATTCCATCCTGCAAGAATTTCCATATTTCAGCTCCTTGTGCATTAGGACAAAAGGCAATAAGATTTCTTGCCCCACTCCCCACCCCCTTAGAAACATCAAAATACTTGATCTGTCCTTTGTATTGTGATGTTTAATGGAATTACAGCCTCTTTCATGTGTTACTTTTCCTAGGCTACCTCTTTCAGTGTGCATCCATATGACCCCTCCAAAGGATTATTCCTTCCTGGAGAATGTTGCTTAAAGAACAGAGCACTGAACACTCAGGTTAACACTACAGGATACAACACCCTAAACAACCAAGTCTTGAAATAATATCATATGAAGCAGCTATACTGGGTTTTACAGAGAAAAGTCAAACTGGTGAAAAAAGTTATTTTTTTCATTTTGATTTCCCAGATGGAAAACAATTTCAGAACAATCAATTTTCCCCACTGAAACTTTTGATTGTGTACAGAACCACTTATTTCACTGGAAAAAAAGAACATTTTGATAGTAAACTCTTAAGTAGATCAACTTAAAAGCTCACTTGCTATCAGCTGTTTGGGCTGGATGTGAATCTGACTTCTGGGTGAAAGGCTTCATATTCCATTACAAATCATTTGCACCATCCAGCCCCCTGGAACAGCCTGTGTTCAACAGTATAATGAATATTTCTGAACACATCTCTTAAGGAAAGATAGAGTGAAGGCTATGCATTATTTCTGTCATCTACTTGTATGTGTGGTAATGACTGAGTGAATACAGTGCTTGAGAATTATATCTGAATTTGAACAAAAAATCTAATTGACTAATTATTGATAATGAAGGACTTGCTCCTAGCTGTTCCTAATTTCAATTCCATTTCTCTCAAACATGCCAAGTTTTCCAGACATATGTCAATCAGCTAAAAGATGCTTTGTTTGGATTGTGTCTTTCCAGCCGTTCATTTGCTACCAGTGGACAGCTCTTTGGGCTACCGCATAAACATCTGGAAACTCCCATCTGGCAATTAACTGTCAACCTATTGAACTGCAATCTTTTGGAAACTTGAGGACATATCAAGTGGTCTCCTGGGAAACAAGGTTGTTAAAGAGAAGAGGGAAACAAAAACAAGAGCTTGAGATGGGGGGGGGGGGGGGAAAAATATATATATATATATAAAAGCTCTATTTTAATTTTACCTCCAGGGAATTCAATAACGTAAATAATAATTGCATGGAATACAGATGGATAATGAGCGCACTTATGGCAACTTCAACCCCACAGTAAGTCTCTTGAAGATCTTGCACAAACCGGGGAGGCAAAACAGTCAGGGGACACATTCTGAGCTGAACAGAATAATTCTGGAAACCAAGAATTATTTCACCCCACCAGGACCAGTTCATCCTGGGACAAATGAAAACACAGTCTTGGCACTTGACATCTCAGTGCTTATCAGTTCAGTGAATCGGTTGACTCTCAGCCACTTTAAACCAGATAAGTAGTTCTGACCAGCTAAAAAGTACTGTTCACCTAACTCAAATTTAGCTATTTAAAATTAGTTATCTTAGGTTCTGCCATCAATGACAAGACATTCATGTGACCTTGCATACAGGAGAAGAATAAACCTCTGGAGAGGCCTATCCTCTACACTGGGGGTAAGAACTATGCACAACCATCTCAGGTGCAGGCTTTTAGCTTCAAGGTTGCATGTTCAAAGCATCAGATTCCACCTGCCACCTCTAACCTCCCAGTTACCTCAAGTATATGCATTATCTGTATCTTAATTAATCCTTGTTATATATGGTGGGAGATGAAGATGATGCATACTGGAGATCTATTAATAACTGTAATTAAGGGCTTTTCCCCCTGTCTTGTTTTATTCTGGCAGACAGCCACAGGTATCCTGGCACAGTTTCTCCTCTTTACCCATTGTTTACATCAAAGAACAAGCACTTAGTGACTTATGACCCTTTCTTTGCATGATGTGTTTTGGTGACATCTTATGATTTTATTAGAACTACATAACCTCACACAAAGCATGCCTTTAGCTTTTCCATACGTCTAGATCCAGAGGCATTGTCTAAGAGCTAGACTATAACCATGATCATTTCCAGGTATTTGCTGTCTGTCCGAACAAGGCATTAAAGGTCCAGTCTAAATCTAATGAAAAAATACTTATATACTTCAACAGGCTTTGGGGAAGGGGCCCTTAAATCTTTCTGGGCCTATATTTATTCTTTGGCATTATGAGGGAAAATTAAAAAGTTTGTTAGGCGCTTTAAGACTCTTGGGTGAAAGCCAAGAGCTAAAGCAGATTCTGAGCTCAGAGGTATAAATCCAGTCAAGGGGAGAGCTTGCATGTACCTCAGCAGAACTATGCAATTACATCAACATAAAATTAGGTTCATGATTTGACCCATAATCTATTGCCTCCCTCAGAAGAATCCTTGGCTCAGACACTGACCTCAGCTAAATTGGTGATAATCCAGAACAGTTAGGATAACCCTAGTTTTTGAGAAGGCTGGCTTAAGTGGTCTAAGCCAGTTTTTGATTTGCAAACATTTGTGATTGTAGAGTATACACTCAACCAGTTATCACAGCTCAGCTGACAGGTGATAACTTCTGAAACTACAGCCCTTCTGATACCTGTAAGTGTAACTAAAATCGGAATCATTGCCTCGGAAAAGATAAAACTATCACAAGGCTCTCAGTTTTTTGTTGGTTTTTCTTCTTTGAGTCAATTAGCTTCATGCTTTTAGTTACAATAATATTCATTTACTTTAACAGTGAGGTTTCCTAAATTGGCCTTCCTATGTTGTTTTGTGTTAGACTCCTGCATAGTGCATGAACTGGTGAACAAGATGATACCCTTCTGTTAACAGTTACGCAAGAAAGAACAAATAAATCAATTCATAGTGTCTACTACTGCGGAAGCTTTTCCCCTACCACCTTTAATGTACCTAACTTCCCCAAACCCCAAGGCAGAGAAGCCAAGGGCCTTACTCCAGCAGCACTCTATGGAGTTCAAGAAAGCAAACTGCAATTCGAGCACAACTATCCAAGACCTTCATGCTGTATACAGAAAATGGAGGAGAGTAATAATATTGCATACCTTAGACCACATGCTAGTGGTCATGCTCCAACTTAAGAATACCTACAGTCTTGTAGAGGAGCTGCTTTGAGAGCAAAAAACTTGCATCTCTGGGAAATAGGAACTCTCAACGCATCACAGCTTTAAGCATCTCATTTAGTGATGCTTCAGTCTCTCTGTGCCCTAACTACCTTTAAAACATTTGGACCAAGGTGTACAAGTTATCTGTGGTGGACCAGAGATCTGTCCCCCATCTTCCAAGCTCTAGGTTTGTGTTTAAGAGAGCTCTTCCTCTGAAAATAAAACAGTCCCTTGCTTCAAGATTCAGGGAACTGTTACACAAAGAAAGATTGTAACACTTAAGAAAACTCTTGCCTTAAAATCAACATCTCAGATTACGTCTCCCAGCTAGGATTTCAAAGTGAAAAAGATTTTTTTTTTTTTTTCTTTAACTATCCTAGCTCTACATGTCTGCTTTTGAAACAATTCTCATTTGCTCTGTCTACAGTGGACTGCCCAAGGTTTAATCACTTGAGGGTTTCAGAGACTGAGCTCTGAGCTGAATTTTCTTGAGGGGGACACAATCAATAAAGACTTTTGGAACTGGAAATGTTTTATCCAATTTCTTCATCTGTTTCTCTCTCAGTGATTAACTACCTTCTGACAAAAGTTAACATCTTTGCTGGTAAAGAACACTCACTTGGCTAGAACTTTCTTTTTCTCCATCTCCCCTGCTGCACAACTACTGAACACTAACTGTTTAGAGAAAAAGATAGGAATAAAAATCTTCTCAGATATCAGCTTCCCTGTCAATTATATTGCAAGGCAGATTAACATCCGAAATGCCCTGCTGTGTGGAATGCTAATTTTCTTTTTCCTTTTATGTTATTTTCCATTAACTATTATGATGCTGTCATTTTCCTACTATAGATAACTGGATAGGGGTCTGTATGTAAAAACATACACAAGGCACACTCATATAAACCCATGAACCAGTATTAAAGAACAAATTAAGAGTCCAAATCTGGAAATGCAGAAGTTAACCATATTTACAGAATATTAGCTCATTTAAAATGCATTTACGATATTTCAAAATGAGACATGGATATGCACAATCCAAATCAGAGTCCTTCCTCAGACTAAGCAGTGCTTAATTACATTTAGCAGTGTCCAAGCAGACAGCAGAGAGACTTGAGTAACTGTTGGTGCATGCAAGCATTTCAACAAAACACAGTCAATAGTTTCATCTTGATTTTTGATAACAAGTAGTTTTTTAATGAAAGCAACAGTTTTAAGAAGCCAAAATTTCTTATAGGAAGTTTTAATGAAACATTTCACCAAGAAGTGTTTCTTAACCCCATGATACAAGTTCTGATCAAAGCCTACAGCAAGAGAAACTTATTCCAGGACAGTCAGTAGTTCAGACTCTAATCTGAATCAGGCAAGCAGGGTCTCAAGCCCAGGGCTTCTACACATCAGAGCAGAGTGCATTGTCACTGGCAGACCCCTGAGGGTCCATCTCTATTTCTTCTTAAGTAACTCCACAGCTACCTTGCCTCCATTCTACTGCAGAACTGGAAAGCTTTTGATCTCTCAAACTTTTTTCCCCAGGATGAGGGAACAGTTTCTGGCCTCGATTCACACAAGGATAAGTTTCTCCTGGGGTCTTGAAAGTTCCTTGCAAGTTGCTTTGAACCATCCTTTGCTGACTGGTACACTCAAGATAAGGTACAGAATGAACCATTCATTTGACATAGCATATAACAAGTCCTGTTTTCCCATAACTGCCAACATATTAGCTTTAAATTTCATCCTGAAACTTCTGAGATACTTTTGATTATCTGAGCGCAAGTCAACCCAAGATTCACTGCTCAAGTTTCTGCAAGTCTAGCCAACCAGAACATTTTACTTCCCAGAAGAGGTGTCTAATTTCCATACACACAGCAAACCATCAATGAAAAGACTCCCCATTAGAGAAATAAGAATGTAGATTACTGGTTAAGGTAGTTGTCTATCAAAGAGATTGCTGGTGTGCCTAAGAGGGCCTGCAAATATTTGATGCTTTGAATTACATTAGAAAACATTTTTAAACAGACCAGCCTCACCTCAGCTTCTTGTTTGTTGCCCAGTAACTGTGGACTCCATGTTGTAAGGAGATGCATTCCCTCAGGCCCTATCCATCAAACAATTAGGGCATGCTTTTGATTTTAAAGTATAAAAAGGCTGATTTTAAAGTGAAACTAATGATCAAGTGGTTTTCTGGACCAAGCAACAGCGTTCCCAGTATTTCAGAACTCAGTCACTGATGAGAAAGTCATGGCCAAACTCTAGGGATCACTCAAGTGAGGATGAGAATAAGTAGGTTCCAGCTTTTACTCAGTAAGGAAACATCAAGTTTAAGTTAAAAACCTGATCACCTCTAAGCTTGGATCACTTCAACTTACCTATTACTTCAAAGAAAAATCCAACATATTTGTGTTATCCATTTTGTATTGCAACCTCAGAAAAAAATTAATAATAAAAAAATTATCATGAAATCTTCAAGATTTCTTGTTTCCAGTGTGGTGGTAAACAAAGGAAATATAGAAGGTGTTTTCTTTGCCTTGTGATTCACTGGTGAAAGTCGAGATTATAACTAGAAACAATCCTGCTGTTGAAACACTACCGCTTGCATTCAGACAGTTATGGGTTAAACCTCCTTAGAGTACGTGCATTAATTAGACTCTGTACCTGCTGTTCTGGGTCCTGCATTTGAGTTCTTTCTATTGTTAGCAGCATATGAATAACTCAGTGGACTTTCTAAAACACTTAGCTGTTTCAGAAACTTTTCCCCCTCTTCTTAATTTTATTTTGATTTTTGGATCCACTTCTTTTGGGAAGACTTCTTCAAGAATTCTCAACTAGTCTCCCGAGGTTGTGCTACTGTTAAACAACATTCACTTTGAATGCCTTGAATCTTAGCAAAATAAACCTAAAGCAAAACCATCTCTAAATGAATTAGGCTGTTCTGCCACATACAACTTTTTCCAAGCCTTGCTTTCCTGCATCCACATAGGGTTGATCTGTGTTTTGTTTTTTTTACTGCTCACTATCTTTCACCAGGGTGAGGAACAGGCATTTCTTGGAAAATAACAATCAATTCAGTGTGCAGGAAATGTGTTTGTACTTGAAAACATAAGAAAAATTGGTATTTTCACCCTTAAAAAAATGCCAGGGCTATGCAGTTAACACCTTATTTATAGCACCATCAAATGATTAGTTATTTATGCTTTTGTCTCAGGAACATGCAAGTAGCTTGTTCTAAATACAAACTTGTATGTGCTCCGAAACAGCCTCATATTCTTTCTTCTCAGAGACAGGGCACGTGTCAATATAGACTTCTGACATTTCCAGCTCAAGTTTGAAAGCAAAAGGCACTGAAACAACTTCAGGAAAGAGCTATTATTAGACAACTTCTAGCCAATTCAGAAGCAGACTATTGTAATTATCTCTCCAGAGTTATTGTTCTTACCAAGTTTGCCAGCCCACGTTTTTCCAATTCAAGAAGTTCAGATTCAGAATGGAACCTTTAAGACACCTCTCAAAATCAACCTCAATACCTTTCTGTTACTTATGATCAAGTGCATATCACCTCATATGCAAGAACTGTAAACGGGACAACATTAGAATCTTTTTGTTAAGTTCCACAGGGTTTTGTTAAGTTTAAATTCAGGTAAGTGTATCTGAAGCCACCTTAGGATTTTTATATTACAAATCAAATCCAAACCCACAAAGAATGTATTTCCTGCTTCCAGCTGATATAGAAATGAAAATCTTTAAGCAGCAGCTGCTCCTGCAAGATGATCATCCTGAGACTGGAAGTCTCCAGAAACTTGTAAGAGTCACAATATGAGCCAGAGAAAACTCTACAATACCAGCTGGCTTCATGAGATTTCTGGAGACAAATTTCAGCTGTCAGAACAATTAACATCCAGGCTCCCATAACCAGATGCTGTTTTCCATATGTTTTGACTTTTAATAGTTTTTCCTATCCTCTAAGTAATGTTAGGAGCAAACAAGTATTGTCTCTTATCTCCTATTTCTTTCTCCTTACCCTTCTCTCAGTTTGCCTTGTTCATTAACTATAGGCAGTGGAATAACATGAAGTAGGATCAAGTTCTTCTGCAAGCAGCCAGAGATGAAGTAACATTCTTAATCAACAGCCCTCTATCTACTTAGGGCTGAGAACCACAAGACACATAGTCTGTATGTGTGCATGAGAGAGAAAGCAAGGTGAAATAAGGTGCTCTTGGATTACGGCAGGAGAAAGATGGCAAAGGCTTCTCAAAGGTCCTATCTGTTATAGCACAAAGGAAGAGAGGTAGGTCCCAAGAACAAGGGCCTCCACTGCTTCTCTGGCAAAAAGCTCTAAGCTGAGCTATCGTTGCATTGTACAAGCTTGCTTTAAGAGCCTGGCTCAAGTATAAATTATTTAGGAACAAGACAAGGCATTCAAAGGCTGGAATAAGATTTAACCACCTGTCCAAGGCCACACAAATAGTTTGTAGTAAAGGTCAGCCTTGAACCAAAACCTCCTAAGACTCTACCCAGAGCTATGAACACCTATCAGTCTGCTTTTCTTAAATATGGACAAATTCCTGCATAGACTCACAAATACATTATGTCCAAGTAGATTCTCTCAAAAAAGTAAACTGGAAACACTATTGTCCCTTGCATCCAGGTACATTTTCCCATCCACTATTGTGGGACTGAGTTCCTGGGTAAGAACTTAAAAACAAACAGTGTGTGAATTTAAGTCTAAAATTTCCAATTTTTACAAAAGGTATAAGGGTGCAATCTTTGAAGTGAAAAAGAAACAGTGAAATTAATTACAATATCTGTGTAATTTACAAAGCTTCAGTGCACTGGGTTTAAAAGGGCTCTTGTCAGTGTGAAGTGAAGGAAGTACAATTTCCTGATGAACAGAGAACACAAGGTAAAGTGTGTAGTAATCACTACCGGAGAGATATTTTGATCACTTTTTTTTTGTTGATCAACTTAAAAATTAGTGAACAATGATATATAGTAGATTGTTTCAGTTAAACACTTGATAGAGCTTCTAGCAGAAATTTTTGCTTTGAGAATTAAATTCATATTAGACTGGATGAACAGTGTAGCCCCCAAAGCACTGAGGACTGGCAGGAGGAATGTGCATGATAAATGTCAGTTGCATCAAGATGGAAGAGCTGTCTAGCAAAGTAGAAGATCTGATCTTAAATTTAAACAACGCAGCAACGAAGATTTCACACATGAAGAGGAATGGAGAATAAATCGCAACAGATCCTAGAGTGTGCTGAGCCTCTTAATAATGTGCCCAGCCACCTGAATCCCCGCTGGGGAGGATTAGCCATGCCTAGCACCTTGCATGATTCTGCAGCAATAGCCGCAGAGGCAAATGTCCAAATGTTCAACAGGACGTAAGAAGCTGAAAGGCAGGAATGTCAAATAACACTTTCAGATGATAGTGGACAGTATCACATACAACGGCATGTATGTCACTTCCAGATCAAAGACACCGCCTTCCTTTGGTGTCAATAGAAAATCTACATCTAAAATGATCCTGCCAGCTGTGATCGCCTGGAATTGTTCAGAAACACATGGAAGGAAAAAAAGGAAAAGAAAAGATGGATTTCAGAGATGAGTAATAGAAATTCTTAATGGGCTGGGAGGACTGACTTATGAGGGAAGATTAAGAGAACTAAATATGTATAACTCGGGTAAATGATGACTCAGGGGGATAGATGATAACCAGCTACAAGCCTTGAAGGTGTAAACACAAAGTATGGAGAAAGGTTGTTCAGGGTGATATCAGAGAATAATAGCCAGGAGTGACAACACAAAATTCAACAACAGAATATTTAGGCTGAGTATCAGGAATGCTTCCTAACTGTTGGGAATATCGGTGTTTGCTCCCCCCCCCCCAGCCCCCAAGGTGGCTTTTGCATCTAACTGATCTGTTAGTCAAGAATATATTTAATTTCATTTTTATTTGTTTTCATGCATAAGCATAGTGCATGACCTAAGGTTTTCCAGATCCTACAAGTTCAGGGACAATAGTGGAATAATCCCTTAAAACATGATTGAGGGGTATCTATGTGTGTGTGTATTGGGGGTGGGGGTGTAGAAAAGGCAGGGAGGGAAAAGGCAGAAAGAAGAGTTAAATCAACATGGGGGGTGCCTCTCAGCGCAAACCTTAACTCAGCCATTTTCTTACATCTTTCATGTCACTGTTCATATGACAGTTCTGTAAGCTTTTTGTCTCCCTATTCCACTGAGGCATAAGGAGAGAGAAATGCTTGCAACTCTAGAACAGAATCATGACCACAGATTCTTACGCGATTTAGGACAATTGCAAGTTATAAGATGGAAGTTTATGACCCTACAGAAGGTAAAAGTAAACATTACTAACTGTCTCTCCCAGCCATTAGAGCAAATCAGTCCTTCATGGAACTTCTATTACTCAAGTCACTTGAAACCATAAACAAAAGTTAATATTGATCCAAGAGCAAATGCATTCAGAGGGCCTCCATTTCCCCCCTTCTCCCGATTTCTAACTTTTACGATTCTGTCTAACAGTTTAACACATTGTCTAACCCAGGAGAAAGCCCATTCTTTTAAGAAACCAGTTTCAATAACCTTTCCTGGTGAAAAAAAATCAGAATGTCAACTGACTGGGATGGAAGGTTGTATTAAAATGCAATCCATCCATGGTCAGCTGGGCAATTGCCTACAATTTTTAACCAGTTGGACAGAGCTGAGCAGACAGCCACCCACCAAGTTTTTCTGAGTGGTGTATTTTTTTTGTTTTATAAAGATCAATTTCAGGGAAAAAAATGAGAGTCAATTATAAAAAAAGCAATTACAATTCTACTAGGTTTTTTTTTAAGTTTTAATATGACATCTTGCTTGATATTTATTTCTCCACTGATTTAATATAGAGAGAAGTTCTAAACCAAGAATGAACACAAAAGCATGTCTGTACCAACACAATAGCAGCAAACAGCTTCCCATGGGAAAGTATTCAGACTGTAGAACAGTCTCCTCAAAAGACACTAGTGGAAGCCATTTTGCCCAAGACATTAAAAGATGGATGAAAGAAACTTTCTAGGATACCTTCTGAATACGGTGGCCTACCAAAACTTTCCCTGTTACCAGCCTATGAATCACTGGCTAGTGGATGCCTGGAAACACACACTAGTGATGTGGTTTTACTTTATTATTTTTTCCCATCAGGAAAGCTAAAAATAGTAAGCCAGCTGCTGAGCATCTCTGGGAGGCTGAAACTCACTGGAGAATCCCTGCTGATGTCAGAAAGTAGGAGAGTAGAGTTTAATGAGTTTAAAAAAACCCAAACAACAACCAGTGCTGTCTTCAAGGATCTATAAGGATGACGGTACCATGTCAGACAAAGTCCATCTCGTACAATATCCTCCTTCCAACAGTGGTGAGAAGCAGATGCCCCGAGAAGAGTATAAGGAGAGGATGTGCATAATGCCTCCTCTGGTATTCTTCTCAGTCTCCAGCCTTGTGGCTCAGGGACTTCTGGGCCAAATGCGATCTCTATGTAGACAGTAATCACTTGATGAAACTCAATCTCTCATTTTCCACAGCCATTTATTACATTTTAACATTTCAGTTGCTGTTTTTCCTGTAAACAGATTTAAGGGGGTTGGTTTGTTTTGTGTTTTTTTTTATGATTTATAGTGAATAAGTTTTCCAGGAAAAGTAGTAGACTTCTGCCTAGCAAGCTGCAGTCTTAAAAACATGCACCATAAGAGCTTGCTTCCAAGACCACCTATAATCTGATATCACTGAGCAGTCCAAAAGGTGAATTAAGAGGTTACAGCTTTAAAAGTGTGACACACAGGGCTCCCAGCATCTTACCAACCCATTTACAGACAGCCAGGGAACCTTTCAAGACCCAAGTAGATCAGCTGGCAGAAGCTTTGAGTTGAAGCATTTGTTAAATATTTTGGTTCCAGTAAGTCAACATTGCTCAATATGGAACTAATTTATCACAGGATTTCTTCTCTAGTTCTACCTCTGCTGATAAACAAATTTCTCATGATGATACCTTCTGCATGATAATAAGAAAATACCCACAGGAATATGGAATAATATTCCCCCAACCCCAAGAAAAAAAAAAAGATTCTATATACCCCCCCCCCCCTCAAGGTTATAAAATCTCTGCATGGTCCTTACATTTTTAAGAGTAAAAATACAAGATTTTCTGACTTGTGGGTTTTTTTTAAATGCAAATCAGAAGTCAGGAAACATTAGAATTTAAATTGCCCCTATAGCAAAACTACATTAATATATGTAAGCTTTATAGGAGTTGTCAGTTATATGATTACACACTATTTTTCCATTCTCTGTACTCTAACTTCTGTCACTGGACTGTCTTTGTTCTGTACTTGTACAGATCCTAGCAGATTAGCATCTTCATCAAAACAAATGCATGCAGCCACTTTCTCCAGTATAACTGAAGTAATTCACCACCTGAATTGAAACACGTGATATGATCATCATATGATTAATTGCAACAGATTAGGTTTATCAGTATACATAGAATGTTATGCTATAGTTAAGAAGGCAGGATTCCTTACCTCGGGAAGAGACAAAAGAGTGAAAAGCAGAAATCTCGTCCCAGCTATTACTAAATGACCCCGACACCAGATGTCTCTGAAAGGCCCATCTCTTCCTCCCAACCCCTGGTATGCATACAACCCTTCTTCACACCACTCAGACTCCACTCACGCAGTACTTTTTTTTTCTCCTCTCTCTTCAAAGAGATTTCAGAGATGCATTACCAACGATGCATCCTGTAAGAATTTCATACCCAAAGATGATGAGGACATGTTTTGCAGATGCTTGCTTCAGTTTTAAGTGCCTTACCAAATTTAACAGTTAATTTGACAAAATTTAGCATCTATAGCTTATGCAACATCAGTATATTGCTTTGATATCCCTATATTATGATGTAACATGGCAGTGTGATAACACGACATTTGACGATTCATGCTCAGATCTGTCCACCTGAAAAGCATTCTGCAGTGACAACCCACTGACGCACTGGACGGGGGGCTGATCTTTGTAGATAATGACTGTGTTATTCTACCTCTTGTCTTTGCCCTCCATGGAATACAACCAGGTATCCGCAAACGTCTCTCATCTGCTCTGTATTACCATGTCTTAAGACTTTCACAGTTCTTGAGCGAATGCCCTGCAGCCATACCACCACCCCTTTGGCTATGGTTCCCACAGAACTCATGAAACTGTCCCCAGAAGAACTCCACTTGTAAAGGCTTTACTCACAGCTCACATCCCACACCAGGAAGGACTACATGCCATTGGTCTTTCCCCTCACACATGGTTTTGCACTGTATGTTACTTTGTGAATGAGAGGGCAAGCCAGAGCAACTTGCAGCTACTCTTTCTTCTGGTTTTGGTCAGTATTCAAGATCCATGTAGGTCTTTGCAAGGTCAGAGACTGCCTGAAAAGGTAACAAGTCAGTGGTCATCCAGTGAGCACAACATGGCAGGACATGTTATGACATCTTGAAATGCACGTCCAGGGGTGTCGCTATTCCAAACTAGTAATTTAAGATCTCATAACGTTCCTTCCTTCAAGTGCAAAAAGGAAAGGAGAGTGGCTTCCTCTCAGTGTGTTGCTCTAATGCTGCCTCCGGCAGTTAAAACAAAGCCCTTGCCAAGAGCAATATTCAAGATCAGGGAGAAGAGTACCATTGCCATTAACAAGGCAGTTGTGGGGCCTCAGCATGAACAGGGGGTACCATTCCCCACACCTGTGTTCCAAGAGGTGGAATACAAAACCACAAGCCAGAGAGATGATATTACAAAATTAATGGTTTATGCAAGAACTAAGAGCTTGCTCTGTCTGCCTAGCAAAATGGAAAAAAGCTCAACATAGACAGGATTGCTAGCTACATCCCCACAGTAAATATCAAGGAGGAAAGAAGAAGCATTTAAAATAAAGGACAATGTTGCACAAGGACAAATAAGTATAAATTGACCATGAATAAATTTGATTTGGGAATTAGAAAAAGGTGTCTAACCATCAGAGGAGTGATGCTCTGGAACTGCTTTCCAACAAGGATAGTGGAGACCAAATGACCTAATTAGTTTAAAGATGAGGCTCAATAAACTTATGAAAGGGATTATGCGGTGCGGTTGTCTGCAATAGTAGGGAACAGATCCTGATGATCCAGGATTTCCCCCCAGCCCTGTGTTCCAGGCCGCATCCTATCAACCTAAATTCTCAGCTGCAGTTCAGTGATTTACCAGGCATCACAGAGACTACCCTATTCTAAAACAGGACAAGCTTCTGCTTTCCAAAAAGCATAGTTTTCAACTTACATTGAAAGAGAACATTCCTACTAGGCTGGAAATGCAAGAAAAAAGGTGGTGGTGGGGGAAAGTCCCTAGAAAGCTTTACAGAAGGTGCAAAATGAGAAACTTAGAAATTTGTCATTGAAATTAAGGTGGGGGAAGAAGGGAAAAAATATTTCTACTGGAAGCTTGGGCAAAGCACTCCATTATTTTGAGAAATAATCATATAAGCAGAAAACCATTTTGATATTTAATAAAAATCAGTGCATATATTGGTATTTTTTGTTGCAAGAGATAGTATATCTATGTAAGCACATTAGTCATGCAAACCATATTTTCTCTTCAACTCTGCAAATTGAGAGCAGCACTCTTGCATAGCAGTAGTAGGTGAATCACTACTGTCAATTCACATCAATTACTATGAAATGGAGCTTGGGAGGTCAGCTCATCCAATCAGCTACCAAAACGCACGGCATACGTAAACCATTTAATATTTTTTGTCCAATCCATTCCTAGAAACCTTCAGAAATAATAAAAAAACACAAATCTATATTTTAGAATCATAATGCAATTTACATTGCCTCAGTCTGAATCCTATTGAGCATTAAGGTGGCAGGTGGAGGAGATTTAGAATATAACCATTCCTCCTTTTTCAATAAAAAACTGTGTGTGTATGTATGTATGCTGTACTTCTGCAAAGTTAAAGCCGTCCCAGGATTACCCCAACAGTAGTCTTGATATTAGCCATTATCTTTTCCTTAAGATAACCGATAATGTTCCCAGGGAAGATCAGTCTTGCTATGCAAAGCAGTCTCACACTGCAAAGGAAATTATTTTCTGATAAGAATATAGAACAAGTACCTCTGGACTCTTGAGAGATCTTAAGGGTGTCTTAGATTCACCAAATAATTCATGGGGTTTTTTTCCTCACAGCTCCAACACTGTTTCCTGAATCGGAATCGTTGAATCCAGAACCAGATCACTGCAATCGTGGCTATTAAAGCCATAGGGACAGACCTCCCCATTTCTGTCATTACCAGAAGGAAACCAGGCTGTACAGACATGGTCCAGGGTGTCAGTTCTCTTCTCAGCCTCCACCTAACATAACTGTCCTCTATACAGAAACGCAACAGCTGATGAGTACAGTGTATTAAACTTCCTAAACCATAGGGTTTTCTAGCCGTGTTGCAAGAGTCTTTTGCGATTTTGATTCCTCTTCTGAACCAGTGTTACAGAAAAGGGAGAAATTGCTATCCCCATGTCACAGATGTTGAAAGAATGTTTAAAAAAAAAATGAAAAAACTCTGACTACCTTTTCCATCTATGCATATAGAGTACTTAGTAGGTCAGGACTGTTTATCCTAGATACCAAGTTAAAACCAGTATTTCGCCTCTTTCAGCTTTTCCCAACTTGTCCATAGTGCATTTTACCTTCTCTCAACTTAGTCCATAAAGAGATTTGGGATCTTTTCTGGAATGGAAGATGTTCTACAGCTACAAGCTGTTATAGCAACCAGCCTGCCTACTGCTCTCCTGGGCACCTGCATTATGCAGAGTTTGGTGTTCTCACTCTTCGCTTCAGGATTTGGTGTGACACTTCTGGAACAGAGCAGACTGGAGATAGGATATTTAAGAGAGAGAAAAATCCTTAAGAGTAGCTTCAAAAAACTTAACTTTTCCAAAATTGTTTTAGACCAAAAGAAATACAGATGTGTTGGAAAGAAGCACAGACAGTAGGAAGGATGTAAAGTAGCCAGAATGATTTAGTGGCAGACACTAATGTCTTCTCACCTTGTCTCCCGTTTTGTTTTTACACATTAAGAAAGAGGAATGGGTTCCTCTGTAAAACCTGTTCTCCAGCTCACTTTCAGGATGCATGGCCAGCCTTCATTCAGCAGGTCAACCAAGTCTCTCTGATTTTGACCTGTGGAACAGGGCTGATATTTCCAAATACCTAAATGGTTCTTGAACATTTAAACCCCTTCATGAAGGGCAAACAGCTCCTTCCTTCCCTCCCACTGCAATGTCAAAGTCTTTTCCTAGCTCCCTCTTACTTCTGCCACACAATACTCCTGAGATTTACTTTAAAGATGAGCCTGTTCTGGAATCACACACACACACACATTCTTGCAGGAACAGAATAATGTATATTCTGAAGCACACTTACAAAGATGCTTAAATGTATGTGTAATGGCTCATCATTCTGTATCTTTAAGAGATGAACAATGAATGTCAGAATCTTCTTTAAATTCTCCTAACTCACTTAGGAATCACTTTCTCAAATCACTCTGGAAACTTCACCCGATGTTTTATGCCCTTTTAAAAGCTGCCAAGTTGCATCTTTAAAGCTTGGGCTTTATTCCACCAATTTTGTGAACACAAGCCATTTGTGACTCAATTCCCTTAGGCATGCAAGAGTCAAAGAATAAAAACATACGCTAACCCAGACAATTTCAGGGAGGTTGTTTGGGAATGGGGAAAGAGGGGGAAGAAGGTGCAAGGCCAAAACAATTACATATTCCTGAAAGAAAAGTCCCAAATTTGAAGTTTATAGGGAGCTTTGTTCTGAATCAGAAGACTGTGATGAATCTTTTTGTCCAAGGCAGGAAGCGGTGGGACCAAAAAACTCTAAACAAAGCTTCATTTTAGTGTGAGTTCTTTTTCTGTCTGTGTTAGTAACCTACTGCTGCATCTGTAAGTCCACAATGGTGGGACAAAGAATAATTCCCATTTTCACCTCTGAAGTTGATTTGTGCTGAAATCTTAGTGTTAAGTTTAGAGCAGCTGAAGGACCATTCCAAGAAAGCTCTGGAAAAGGAATAAGTGGAGTTCAACTCATCCCCAATCCTATGATTTTATGCCAATGACACAAAACATCAAGTACAGACTTCCAAAATACTTAAATCACTGCACAGTGGCATTCTATGTAGTTCAACACTGTTTCTGTGAAAGGAGTTCATGCACTTAAGTTTAGGCATTTCAAACTAACGCCCACTGAAATCAGTGAAGATACAAGGATCCTCTGTCACTGAAACTGTGGTTTTGCCTTTATGAGGTCTGGGTCAGCAAAAAGGTTGACGGCCAATTCCTTCCCTGCTCAGTCTCTACTCTTCCATGTTCTTGCTTGGGGCTTTGACTCCTGATGTCCACTGACAGAGATTTGCTTTAGGACAGGTTGCTTACAGATCCCATCTGCTTTGCAGCAGCAGATGTCAGGCTCTTTCAGGAAGGATTTGGCAGCATCTTCTTCACTGTTTGGTGTTGATCAACCAGCATGGCTGCAGGAAACATTAAATAACAGAAAGAGACAGGCCAGACACAGCAGACCCGTCCCTCCATGCCACAGGTAAATACACACTTTGAGCACAAAGCCTTTATTCCCTCTCTTTTCCCTCTGTCCCTTATATCAAGCACACCATGGGCTTGCATATGCCTGGTATTGATGGCCAGCAGGTTGGGACTGAAGTGCAGGCTTAGATCCAGCTTCCTTACACAGTGCAGAGGTACCCTGAGGCATTTCAGGAAAAGCTACAGTACGACAAATCCTCTTGCTTCCAGCACAAAATATAGACAAAGCAACAGCGGATCTGGATGGAGAGCAGTTGGCCTTGTTACAAAGTGTGGGGAGTGAGAACAAAACTAGGCTCCGGGCCTGCCCAAAGTTTGGCTCTAGTCCTCTGTGGCTTTATTCCTGTTGCAGCTACAAATGTGTGAGTCTACAATTTAGTAATAATATACTTCTTGACTGACCTTTCCTGGCAAGTTAATGACAGGAGAGAGTAATAAGGACATGCTTTTTAATCTAACGTCAGTCAATAATAGTATACAACTAATAGACTTAGACATCATACATTCAATAATTGTTTTTACTTAAAGCCCTTACAGTTTGCCCACTGAGACACAGCATGTCAGCAGCAGTTGCTGCCTATTGATAGGCACCGGCAAGACATTTATTCATACCTTTCTGGCTAGTTTACCTTCTCCCGGAGCATCCATCACACAAGTATCTAAGCACTGAGATATACATTCATTTATATACACACATATTTTGGCTCAGCTGCCACAGAAGCTGGGATCATTATACATTTCTCAATAGAAAACTAGCTCCCCTACAAGTACACCCATTTATTTCACTTCATTGCAAGAGGAGCTTATTTATACCTTCTAATACCTAGAAATCCCAACCAGAATCAGTATTTTCTTCATGTTAAGAGGCGTATGCATACCTGGGACCACATTCAGATAGGCGGAACACAAAGCTTTCTCCTATATTTATGTGTCTCAATCGCTTTTCGGAGGACTAAATAAAATACTGAAGAGAGAGACAGTGAATAAGAAGCACATGGCACTCCAGAATGATTGAATCAAGCAGGATGTGACCTCAGACCATGGCCAAAGAGTGGAGGGATCACTGCACCAGGTCCTGTAATGCTGCGAGAGAAACAGGATGCCTCACCCAAAGTCACCCATCAGGGAACAGCACCCGGATTTTCTGTCACCCAGCACTGATCCACAGTACCCCTCAGTTATTATTGCCACGCAAGCATCAGTCTTTTTGGAGAACAAAGAACAGATTACCAGGGGTTCAGTAAGAACTGAGATATCTAGAATGACAACAATTAACTTTCTGTTTTTTTCATATGAGCATTATTATTCTTCTTCCTTTTGTTAGGGTGCGGGAGAGGCACATTAATAGTTAGTTATTTAGATAGTAGCTGCCCCAGGGTTAAATTGCTAAAAACACCCTTCTTGCTTGTTACCCTTATTTTGTTGGAAGGATTACGTTCATCTCATTTTACATGGGAAAGATGAATGACCCAGTCCACTGGCAAGGTCTAAATTGCAGCCCTTTGCATGCTGAAGTCTTCCACCACTTACTCTTGTCACAAACAGCACCCTGCAATCCATTTAGTTTCATTTACAGCAGATTAATTTCTCTCTGACCTTTGGCTCTGCTGTCAAACAGGCCTGAGACAGACAAGGGCTTAGGAACAGCAAGTGCATTTGATGATGTCAATCACTGGACCTCAGGGATATTCTTAACTTCTCATGTGCCAGAACACCACAAACGAAATCTGTCTCCTTCTGCTCCTGGATGCCAGTGTCTACACCGACTGTGTTGTTGCTAAGCAAGCCCTACACAGCCCCCACAACTGCCCATAAATGAAGATGGAAGGCAAATATTTTACTTATTTTAAACTTATTTTCAAATCTCACTCCATTCCTCTCTGACAATTAGATTTCTTTTCTTTAGGTTAAGTTTTAAAGGCAAATTCTTTAACGTAAGGGTCATACTGCTCAGATTGCTACTCCAGCAATTTTATTGCCTTATTGCCATTTGCATACCATTACCCAGTGGGCCTTGCAGCATCATTACCTTGCTTTCAAGACTCCGTCTCTATGAAAAAGAGCAAGCTATAGTCACTCTGCATAAGGAAAATAGCACCTAAATTCAACTACTGCCTGTCTTATTCTCCAATAGAAAGGTGTCTCTCCCATTCACCTCCAACAGGAGTAAATTCAACTGAATGCCCATCCAGAACTGAGATTTTGTGCAGAAGACAGGGAAGATAATTTTCTTTCCAAGGCACAGGCATTGTTTGTGGTTAGAAGCTAGGAACTACTTTTGTCCATCTTCCTTCCAAAAGGAGAAGAAACTATTCACATCAACTGTCGGAGCTCTACTCATCGTTGGACCTCCTCGAGACAGAAAGGAATGCTGAAAGAAAGGGAAGGCAGTTAAAATACAAGGCCTGGTTGCGCTCATCTGTAATACTTTGCTCCCAACTCAGCAGTGCTCAAGAGCATGATGGGAGTTGGACTCCTTGCTATTTCCAGGGCACCACCTGGCAGAACTGCAGGACTTCTCATGTCACCTAGCCTCAGTGCCAGTCTCTTCCTGCAGCACTATGCAAGTCCTTAGGCTTTCTTTCTCTCTTCCATGAATTTTTCATGGGGACTTCAAGGTTTATTGCAGCAAGTTAGACATTTCCATTAAAGAGAACACCCTGAGTGGAATCAGAAACATCTTTTCAGTCTCTGTTCAGGAAGTCCTTCTGCAGAGTTGGCAATCACTTGTGGAAAATTATTTTCCAGAGCACATCCAGACCCTCTTCCTGTAGCCATATGCTAAAAAATCACGCTTCATAGTCTGGAAGGCCCAAAATGATTTGAAGGTCTGTCATTTTTCCTTTCTCACAACTGTAAAAATTCTTAAAATAAGTTCCCCATTACCAAAAGGACTTTGATTTTTCAAAAGCAAGCAATAAAGGGAAATTTGCAGAACTGAGTAATTTCTGCCAGCATGTTTCTTGAAAATAATGATCTCCCTCCTCCAGCAGATCCAATTCCTCTTCCAGAAAAACAAAGTGTATCGATGTAGATAATTCTCACCTTCATTTTTAACTATTGCTTGTTACAGTTGGGACTGAACACAAATGTGCAACAAGAGCAGTTCCTGCCATTAATCTATTACAATAAGCACTCCCACATCACTTTACATTTTGAGCAACATCTCTGACAAGTCTTTCCTTGTCTCTTCCATTTACACAACTATGTTAGAATGAATTTTGTTTAGTAGCTAGTACAATGGGCCCACTGATTTCAGATGGTGCACTACTACATTAAGTGATAAAACATTTAAAAAATCCAAACACAAAAGCACACTTTCTCAAATCCTTCCCTATATGTTGTTGTATTCAGAACACCTGATTGCATTGGGTTCCAAGAAACATTATTAACTTTCATTGGAGATTATTTCTTTAATTTAAAAGAAACCTTGCCAAAGATTGAATCCAGTTATTTCAAACTGTCAACACTTTTCTGACTTCCTATGTCAGGTTTCTATGTGCGTGAGAGAAGCTTTAAGTGTTTTGATCTCCTTAGACAAAAGACCCTGCACGAATCTGCATGGTTATTATTAACAGTAGTGTAATGTTGTATGCCTGTGAATTTATATGCATGACACTCCAGGCATATGAATGTGTGCAGAAACACAGATATGCAACATTGTACAACAACACTAATGCTTAGCACTTACATAGTGCCTTTTAGTCAAAAATTTTGAAAAACTCTCCAAAGTTAAAGGAAGCCTCAGAGCATAAATATCACAGGTAGAAAGAGGAGCCAAAAGTCCCATGGTCAGTGCCAACTGCTAGGTCATACTCAACCACCTGATGGGTATGGTTGTGTCCACACCAGTCCACCAGCCACCTTCTTCTCTAACCAGGAGTTTTTGCTTCTCAAGTACATGTGTGAGGATAAGAACAGACAAGGGTGAGTGTTTAAAGAGTTCACCAAATACCTAACAATTTCATGCTCTTCTGACCAACACAAATATCTTTTTCTTCCTTCCCTCCCTTTATTCTCACATCCCCAACCTGCCCAATTCATTCAGAAAGGGTCTTATAAAACCAATCTAAACCTGAAGCATGCGTTTATGCACTGCTCCTTTTCCAAGGCCATGAAGAAGTGAAAAAAGAAGTTCATTTGACATACTCATGTGTGCCTTCTCTCCATGCTTCCCACAGCCCTTAGACAGATCTTCCAAAAGCAGCAAATGCACAAGTGCCATGATGCGACATGGGGATTTGCTCTGGGAAAGTTATTTTATTTTTAAATGGCTGAATACATTGGAGGGTAAAAGCTTGCCTATGCCACCAACACACGCCTGCCTCTTACTGTTATCTTGGAGCTTCTGCAGCTTATTTTATAAAAATATTTCAGGTTTTTGTCCGCCTGAGTTGAGGTTTCTTCTCGGTGGCTGCTTTCCAGATATGGGCAGTCTCCCATGGTGCAGAGCCTAGAGAACAATTATGGGAGCAGAACTGGGGAAGGCAAAAATTTAATTTCAAGTGGCTTGATAGAAGAGAGTTTAGAGCTTTCTCAGTTTGATTGCTTGAAAGATTGTCCCTCTTCTCTCCCCATCTCCAGATGAAGAAACATGCTACAGAAGTTACCCGCATCAAAATTATAAAAACTGGCTATCACATGTTAAAGACATTACATATCCACAGCAAGAGAGGATTGCCCAGCTCCTCCAACACTATCATCTACAGGTAAGAACTAGACAGTTATCAGAAAGTCTTACTGTTCCCCAGATATGGTAACCTGGAAATCAAATCCAGGTCTCCTGATTCCCTCCCCACCCCAAAAGAGTCCAACACACAAGCAGAAACAAGTGTCCTGGTTTCCACCTTGGAGCTGCATGATTCACCTCTAACCTCTGAGGTAGCCACAGAGAGTTGACTTATTATGCCTCATACAGGAGATTTGCAGAGAGCAAAGTAAGGATGACTCCTTCGCTTCTCCAGGGCAAATCTGGAACCTCTCTACAGTCTATAAAAACTGTTGCCTGAAGCCTGTGCACTCACCATTGCTTTAATGGGTACCCTCTGTGTCACTACAAGACTACTACAATCACAGAGAAACAGCTATCTCTAAGCCCCACTGCACTGCTATAGCTGCTCAGGAGACACTCTGTCAAGTCCTAAATAATGGTACCCCTTCTTGCACCTAGATCTCTTCTGACTTATTTTCAAAGGACAGATCTTGGTTTCCAAACAGTGGCAGATTTTGTAATTATGTACATTTAAATATGAAGGGGGAATCAAGAGCAATTTTAAGGGCATGTGGATGTGGTCTTCTGCCAAAGTGCTTTATTCTATAATGAACTCTTCCTTTTAAGCCACTTTGCAGACGCTTTGGGCTGAACCCAATATCAATAATATAGGTTAAGTCTCACATGCTTAATAATATTTAACCCTGGGGCCTCTTCTTGAGCCGTTAAACACCAGCCAGTACACCAGCCCAGGGTACTGGGATAGGAAGTGAAAGCCAGGAAGGCAGTCCATCGATGGGTAACTAAAAAGAGAAAGGAAAACCTTGACCTATGCTGTATGAGTTCAGCATTGCACACAGTAAAGCAGACCTTCTCTTTCAGGCTGTTTGTAGTCACATTTAAACAGTCAATAATTCATCACTTACAGTGAGAATGTTAAATGCAGAAAGCAGCAGAATGTAAATTGAAATGGCTAATCCTTTTTAGCATTATCCATTAACAACAAAATATTAAAGGTGAATGGGAGAACGACAAGAGACTTCATGGGTGAGTGCATTGGCCTTTTGCCTCTGAGGAAAGATCTGTACTCAAAGCTGCATTAGGTTACAAGCATAAGTGGGTCACACAGGCCTAACAGACATTTGTCCATACCACAAAACCAGTGACAGTCTGCAAGTACAACCTAAAGCCTCAGATAAAGCCGAGGTTATGAGAGGACCCTGTTCAATTCTGTGCATCCCCCAAGCTGTGTGTGGTACTGAGCATGCTGCTTTGTTTCTTTAGCTCTGCCTCCCATCTGCAAGGGAGTAGTAACTCCTGTGCATCTCCATAGTGCTGGAAGGATTAGCAAGCTAAACCAAATGCTTGGGGATTGTCATTATGGGGGAAGGGAGAGGATATTACAAGTGGAAATTACACTATCTAAAATACTGATGTCACTGTGTATGAAAACTGGGATGTAGCAGCTGAGCTGGAGAGTAAAGTAGCAAGAGAGAATGGAGCTTAGGATGCAGTTTTATACTTTTACTGTGTTTTCATTTAAAATCCTAACAGAAAAGATTAAAACCCTAACAGAACAGTACGATGTCAGAGGCAAAGCAACTTAACAAGTACTCCCTGTTGATTTGGGATGACGATCTCCAAACCCTTAAAACAAATCAAAAGATCAACTGTCCCATTTTAACCAGGATACTGAAAAACTAAAGGACCAGCTCTGAAAGTGAGCATTTTAACCTTTCAGTGCTTCAGCCTAACCTATTCAAATTGAACACTGACGTCACTACAGATGTTCTCTGCAGGGACAGAGGTTTGGTGCTAGAATAATGTTTTCAATTGTTTGTTGAGATACTAGAGTTCTAAAGAAGCAGAAAGTATTATCAGAGCAACATATCAGAATGGGGCCTGAAGGGGTTTTTTGGGGCTTTGGGTGTATTCCTCTGGGACTCTACTCATTCATCATCTCTCCAAGACAACTTATTTACTCCAAGATTTTTTTGGGTGTTCATGATTTGGGTACCTCCCACCCCACCACCACTTTTGCTTCTGAAATCTGTGCTCTGAAGCCATTTCTTTCTAGGCAGTGCTCCAGAACATAGCATTTCTACTGGCAAATGACGACTGCAAACAAACATAGCATCTACTTAGCAACAGAAAGAAAAAGAAAGAGAAGTGGGTTTTCTTTTAGTTTTTATAAAAGGCACAATAATCTCTCGCCTGAAGAGTAGTATAAGTGCTTCTCATAAAACATCATAAAACAATACAGTCCTGTAAAACCAAACAACATGTCAAAGCCCTATTTATTCCTTTCATTAACCTGATCTAATCCCAAGAAGTTTCTAATGGAACATGCATTGAATTGATGCGTCTTCCTCCAGCCCCTCAACTTACCCAAAAGAGATGGAACAAATATAAATATATCTACACTTTACACTCAGTCTTAATTTGTTCAAAGCTTGGAAGAGCTTAAAAACCCACCAGTGCCTCATGGAAAACTGACAAATATTCTATTTAGAGAGATTTTGGCTGCTTATGCCCTTGTTTTTCCTGTGGTGTTCCCTTCCCCCGCAGCAAGGGCTCATTCACACTGGGGACACGAGAGTTTTATTGGCATTTGCTGAGGAAGGGCCCCGCCACCCCGCACAAACCACCCCCCTGCTAGTGAGGAACTGTTCCCCACAACCCTCAACTGTGGTATGAATAGTCAGGTAAACTACATCCACCCTTTTCAAGACCTCCTCACCCACCACAAAAAAAATCTTGCCATGCTTTTTTCCTAAGAGAAATATATTTATCAGATTTAATTAGTATGTTCTCCCTGACCTCTATAATGTTCATCACAGGCTTTCCCTTGTTTAGTTTCATCCCCAATTCTTTATGAACCCCATTTCAGAACCCAGTTCCCAGTCACTAGATTTTTTCAAAGGTCTTGCTGCTTAAGGTTAGACAGGAAGATGACAGGATGAGATCACTGGAAGGGAGGGGTCCATTGAGGGAAGAAGAAACCCTCAAATGTTAAGCAAGGATCTTTGTGATGCCAATGGCTGTTGGAAAAGAAATGGATGTATTTGATCTAGCTCAACCTGGGAAGAACGGGCAAACATGCTGCACTTCATAGCTTTATCTCTACCAGAAAACAAATGTTAGCAAGGGTGCTGCTCTGTGGAAGGCAGCAAGAGTATATAAGCAGATGGTGTTTGAGCATTTAACCACCGCAATCCAAGCATGACTTGGCAATGAATATACTAGAGGCCTCATTTACCCTAGAGCTTTGGACAGTGCAGCTGCTACTCCAGTTCTGGTAGAAATTTTCAAGCACAGGTATGCTTGGTGAGGGGCAGGGATCACTACCCTAGATGGGCAAGAGGCACTGTCTCGAATTCAGCAGTGCACTCTGTACACAAGCTCTCCAGACTCTCCATTGCTGGTCTGCACACTGAATCTTAACCAGGATAGCTGATGTGTGCATCAGCATCTGAGAAATAAGAAATATTTGGCCCATACAAACTCTGTCAACCAGTACTTGAGGGGCTGACTCTCTTCTCAGCAACCAGGAATGTAGATGTGTTTTAACTGCACAGCTGTAAACTTCATCTTACCCACACCCTCCTCACACATTTCTTCTCCGCTATCTGCATGAGGCTGAAAATACGATCTTCAACAGAAGCCTGTCTTTTCTTGCATCCATGATGAAAATAGCCATGGATGTTTGGAGATGCTGCTTACACATATCTAAAGATGGGAAGAGAGCAGGATGGTCTATACAGGAATAGAAATTAGGGAAATAACCAATAACTCCACATTCTCAGGCAAGAACATTAATCTCTGACTGAATTGCCAGTGATTTAGTCTAAGCATATTTCAACAAATGTCCTCCTTGGGCATAAAGACCAATAGGAACCTGATAGAACTCTAGTTCTCTACTGAAAAGCCCACACCCTGACCTCCAAAATCAGATCCCAAATATCCCCATTTCTTAAGCAGTCAACCAAATATAAACAAATACAAAAACAAATCCAAATTGCCTTAACGTCACACTGCCTGCAGTGCAATGGTGAGGTGATCCCTCGCCTCCCATTACCCACCCCAATAATTCTTTTATATGGAGTGTGAAATAATTAGAAGCAGCAAAAATAATTTAGGAAACAAGAAGAAACTAATTGTATAAGCTTGTTTGGGGAAAACACAAAGGACAAAAGCAAACATGGTAGAGATGCTGACAGATACAGTACCAGTATATTAAAGCCCACACATGTATTAATAATAAGCTAACTAATGGTCCCTTGCACAATACACAATGAATTTACTACACAGCAGCCTGCTGCTATGGTGCACTGTGGCTCCACACCACAGAGAAGATCACGGTTTGTGAAGCAGGAGAGTTTAATATTGTGTCCAGTCCAATGACTTTACACTGTGTTTAGGGAGAGACCAAGGTTTCGGAGTGCAGCTCTGGGAACCCAAAAATCTCCAAGCCAGCAATGCTGCTGATTACATCCTCCGAATCCAGGCAAGTCACAATCTACCTCAGTGCCTACCTCCCCAAAGTGTTAGATCCATGTACCAATAAGTGGCATTACTCCACAGCAGCACTGCTCAGGCCTTTAACTAATGCTGTGGCTCAACATTCAGGGATTAAACTCACCTTTCTGCTTCAAAATGCAGGCCTTCTCGCCTGAGCTAAAGGATGCTCTCCATCAGCAACACAAGTCAATGGAAACATTTGTTCATACCTAAGGTCCTTTTTCTTTCCTCAGAGCATGCTGGCAAGACAAGAGGTTATCTTAGCTTGCTAAATGGGGAAACCAAGATATGGTGTTAACTGGAAAGCTCACTGAAGATTGCACAAGAGGCTGAGGTTGGGGGGGAGGTGAATTCATAGCTACTGCATCCATATCCTACCTTGACAACTCAAAGATCTTCAAAAACCAGGGAGAAAGTCAAAAGCCTGAGGTCAGATAGTTTGTCCCTGGCTGCTAAGCGTGAAGCCTGCTTGACTGGACCAGCAAACCCTGACCTCTGGCAATATAAGTTCTTCTTGACAGCAGGTCATCTGTAGGCCACATTTTGACTTCAAGACAGACATTTGCACTCTCTTCAACATTGTTTTGTACCATGACTATTTGTCCTCAGAACAAATGGATACAAGGTGTGGTTTTGCGGATGTGAACTGGTCACAATGATTCTGGAAGCTGCTACATTCCAGGGTAAACACTCCCCCATGAGGAGGCTCTGTTTAGAGAGGTGAACTGCAACCAAATAAAATTAAAAAAGACACAACACACACAACCACACAACCCTATAAAACACAGTTTTGGCCTTATGCTAAAAAAGACAGCAAACGGGGCACTAGTCTCACCAAAAAAATCAACTTAAACAGCTACCCTTTTAAGGGTCAAGTCCTATGCATTTTAAACTTAGCCAATGCTGAAGTTGCTGACTGTCTATACAGCCCAGTCTAGATCTGCTTGCAGACTGTTGTTTTCTCCAGCAGCTCAACTTCACTGGCTGAGCTTACACTGTATCCTGAGCTTTAGCTGTTAAAAAAAGCCCTCTGTTCTTTGAGTCACTGTCTCAAAGAAACTAGCCAAGTACACTTGATCCTCCAGAATTACCTTTCCTGATCGTAAGCTTCCTAGCTCAACACACTGGTTTAGAAACAACACACTAATGTATTCCGAAAGCCGCTTCCAATTTTTCTGAGTGAAAGGCATTCACTCAGGCATGCTACTCAAACTCACCTGAGTTGCCTACCCAAAACTCCTCTACCACTTCAGTGCATTGCTGTTTCTTTCTCCAGCAGCCACTGCAGCTGCTGGGCAGCACTGCTGTTTGTTTACCCACCTACTGCACATCACCCCAGCAGTGGCTGAATGTCAGTGCCAAGGCTAAAGGCTTCCTCTGTGCATATGCACGGTTTTGTAAAGCACTTCAGGATCAAAGGTGCCAGTGAAACACAAGGATATTAAAAAGCCCAGAGTTTCCTCACAGCTGGCTTGTCAACTAATTACAGTTGTGTGCTTTGCTGAGAAGCTCTGAAAGGTATCGAGAGCAAAACCCCATGGCATCATCTGACACTGACAATGCTGTAGCCGGGAGTGCTGCCATTTTTTATGCTTTCAGGACTGGCTTTGAACTGGATGTGAACTTGCATAGATATGTGCCTGATGCACAAGTCAAGTGCACCAGTGCAGTGATCCACCACACTTTCCATCACTTTACACTTAACTGCATGCCAAGCCTTCATAAATTACACTTGCTGCTTTCCAGTCTGCCTTTGACGAGAGCGCAGTCGACCTCAGTGTCACTCGTGCCAGCGGCGCAGAGTGCAGGCAGCAGCTTGGATGGAGGACTGCTCGGCAGAGCTTTTCCTTCTGAAGGAGTCATCACAAACTTGCTTCTTTCTGCTTTGCCCTCCCTGAAAAGCTGCAGGTAATCTGCAGCATGGATGGACGGACAGTGTAGACCTTAACAAGAAAATGATTTGTCTGGGGTTACTTAGGAAGAGTCCAAGACAAGGCCAGAAGCAGAACTTGGTCACATGAATCTCAGGGCACCATCTTAGACTATAACACTGCCCTTCTCTTGAGAAAAGACAGGTATTTCAGCTCCAGATGTTCTTTGTTTGATCCTGCCTAGTCTGACACACATGGATAACACCTCCAAGCAGGTGACTGCATGGGTTAATTGAGGAAAGGAAACCGAGAGAGCCACATCTTCCAGCTTCTTTTTCTAAGTGCTCTAACAACACATCTCCATTTCTTTGAATTCTGTATAAGAAACATCAGGGGTTGAGGGTTTTTCCCTCCCCCCCCTTCCTCACAATCACTTAAAAAGAGATTGTTCTGGCTTTTAACAGGTAGTTTATGAAAGGAATTAAATGACGTGGTTGCCTGCAATAGCAGGGGGGCAGACTCAGTGACCCAGGGGGTCCCTTCTAGGGCTGTGTCAGCCTATGACTAACGTCAATAAAAATGATTTCATCCCAGCTTTTACGTGTAGGCAGGAGAGCAAACAACAAATTAATGAGAACAAGAAGCTCTGAAAAGCTGGAGAGAGGGGGGTGGAGGAGAACGACAAAGCACACGCGCAATGTTCGGTGCGGGGAAAGCAAGCGTTCAACTTGGACTAAAATATGACTTACGAGGCTGTTCATTTCCACCCCTACTCCCACGTACCTGAAGGGAATAGAATTTAAGTGTCCCAGCTCTGGCTTTGTAAGTGATTTGACAAATTGTTTTCTGTGCTGCTGCCACAGTCACCCAAAATAGGTAAAATATTTCATTCCGGAAAGGAAAACATTTACATGAGGACTTGACCTTTAACTCAATGTCAGAAGCTCCCCAGGTGGGAGGTGAGACTGATGGGAGCTTCAGCAGAGTCTAGAAACCTCCTGGAGTAATTACTGTCTCCATGGCAACAAAACACTGACATGGGGGGGGGGGGGGAAGGAAGGAGGGGGTTACGGACCAAAAAATCACACAGGTTCCTGCCTATACCGAACTTCCAGCCATTAAAGAGGCCCCGGGTCACTATCCTGGAGTGACAAGGGCTTGGACAGGCCAGATGGGCTTCTCCCTTGGCTGAATGGGGGATCTAGCACGGGTGCACCTTCGGAGTACCACACTGCAAGGCAGGACCCCAGGAGAGAAACAGGATGAGACCAGTCTCCACCCCTGCTCATTGCTCAGCTTTCGGCTAAGGCCCTCAAACAAAGGGTAAAGAGGGACAAATGTAGAGAAGTTGCTACCAGCTCTAGAAACCTCAGTTCACCTGCAAGTGGAGCTACAAAGCAACCAAAAAGCCTGGAGACAAAGAAGTACAAGTTTTTAATCAGAACTACTCAAAAGCATTCCATTTTGAGAAAAAAAAAATGGGAGGGAAAAAAAAAAAGGAAGAAAAAGCTAGAAAAAACAGACTTCCTTTCAGAGTACTGTTGGCCTGCTTTCATCATCACTTAACAAGCCAAGTGGACTGACTGATTTTTAGATGCTTCAACATAAAATTAGAGTTTCTGGCCAGGAATTTCCACAGGGCAGAGGGGATTCCGCAAGTCACCAAGACAGGAAGCAAAATTAAACCGTCTCAAAAGCAAAGAAGTGCGCACACTGATGACCATCTTCACAGAATCACAGAATATTTGAGATTGGAAGGGACCTCTGGAGGTCACCTCTTGGAGGATCCAAGATGACCAAGATCTTCCCTCTCTTTGGTCTGTAGCAACTCACTCAAAACATGTAGAGCTGATGTAGCATCTGACTTAACTCCAAAGACATTCTCCATTTAGGAAAATGTCATCTGCCACAGAAGCAATGCTACGTTCAGGTCCTATGTGACACTGTGTACTCAAGACTCTTAACCCAAATTCCTTGCTAATGGCTGGAAGTGCTTTGAGGGAGAAAAGAAGGTGGAGGGGGAGAAACAAGAATTTTGCTTCCTGATTTTAGTACAGAGAAGATGATATTTTTCATCTTGGTGCTAAGCAACAAATGTTTCCTCCTCTTCCATTCAAGGTTTGTGTTTTAAGCCATTTTCTCCTCTTTACTCCGTTCTCTTCCTCCCCTCCCTCCATTTACTTACAAAAGCTGTTCCATTCAGTTTAATTGGAACAGATGGAAATATAGAAAGTTCATTTTAAAAATATAAATAAATTATATATACACACTTATATTATGATCTGGAGAGGGGAAAAAACATCAAAATCTCTGAGAGCAGAGAATATGAAGAGCTAGTACTCATTGTTCTGATGCTGAACTCTAATTTTAGATGTGTTTACAAATGTGTGCCTCAAAAAAAAAATTACTGAAAGTGCTGCTCCATAATATATGTTTTTGCTTCTCTTGCAGCTAATGCTTTTTGCTAGGAGCTAGCAGTTGAAATCTTCATGCAAAGCAATTTCATCCCTCAGAAATAGGGAAGAAGTGGTCTATGAAGTTCACCAAACACTTCCCCACACACATGCACCTTCCCTCTCCACATAAACAACTTCTCTCATTTTCCCACCACCCCCTTCTTTTGACCCTGCTACATTTAACTTTTTCTACAATTATACATTTTGCATCTGAATTTAGTGCTTCTGACAAGCGACAGCTACTGGATTGACAACCTGAGAGAATGACATCCTATTTATCCAGAAAAGGGGTACAGGAAGCCATAGCTCTCTACCTACCACATTAATCCTACCATGCTCTTGGAAAGGATTTTTCATGGGTAAATCTCAAAGCACTTAAGGAGGTCAGTACCTTTACTCCACTTGCTAATGAGAAGACAGAGGGTTGGAGGAATGCGAAGTGACTTGCCCAAGGTCAACTAAGAGAGGCATAGCAAAGCTGTGTATGCAATTCACCTTCCTCAGAGTCAGCCCTCTGTTCAACTTGCCCACCTATCCCCTCCATCGCAGAAGGCAACACATTTCCTTCAACTCTTACCCCAGCCAAAGTACATTTTGAGGTGAGATGAACACACCACAGACAATGCAAACCACAGAAACCACTGGAGCTGTCAAAGGCTTCTTCATGGTGTCCCTCTGCTCACCATAAATAGTAAGATACGTACTCCCACTCATTTCCCATACACTATTAAGGCAGCAATTAATAGTACTACTGCCATCGTGAATAACCCTGATTTTATATGTTGCCTCTTTTTCAGGCATGAGGAGGATCAAATTTGCAGACAAAATAGAAGCCTGAAAAGTTTACTCGCATATCTCCTCCCAGCACCACTGAAGACCTCTGAGCAGGAACATAACACCTGAGCAATGCTACCAGTCTGCCAAGGGACAGAAAATGAGAGCAGAAGGCTGTATTTCTTTCATATTGAGAAGTTCAGATGAGTTGAATTTAATTTACTATTTAATTCAATTGTAAGAACATTACAATTAGCAGTGTCCTCTATTTGTCAGCCCTGTTGACTACCAAAGCTTTTTGTTCATATCATATAACCACAGCTAAAACCTCACAGTACCGGCCAGAAAGCAGAAAGATGAGAAATGGGGGGGGGGGGAAGTAAAGGTCTAGCCTTATTTGGGGTGTTTTGTTCTCCTGAAGATACTTGATGTCTTTCTACCTGCACTGTACCACAAAAGAACATTAGATTTCCCAGGATTTGCAACAGAGAGTTAGAAGTTGCTAGAAACATACACTTAATACAGGTGGAAAGAAAGAGAAAAGAACTTTCTTTTGTTACTAGCACTCTCTCAGTGAATATTTTTCCAACTACAAATCTTCAAAAGGAACAGGAAATCTGAGATGTAGACTAGCTAAGAGACATACCACCAGCTCAGGCTAGCAAGACTCATAGGCTGAACCTTGAGTCTTCTCTAGATGACCTAGACAGTGTCCAGATGGATCTCTGCCTCACCCTTGAATCTTACATTGAGACTGTCGTGGGAGGCCACAATTTGTACTAGAACTTTGTTGAAGATGGATCAGAAATGATCTGGATGAGCAAGGAAGCAGAGTTACATAGATCTTCTGAGGGTGCAGAGGGGAGAAAGAAAGATAGTGAACAAGTACGTGTTAGATGCAGACAGGCAGCAAGGTCAGACTCCATCATTCCACCACACAACACCCCCTGCCTCTCGAAACAACTTTCTCCCCCTGCCTCTCAAGCAGGATGTTTCAGCCTCTGCTGTAGAAAACAGTACAAACAAGACAAAATGCTCACAATGTGACTGATGTCTCCCCACCCTTCCAGTTCTTTATACAAAACTTTGAAATATTTCTACCAATAGACCTCTCCCTTGGGCTTTCTGTCACTTTCTGTGAGTTCGCATCATTAGGTAGTTTCCTGGCAAAGGCAGATGAGAGGAATCGATGTAAATTTGCATCCCCTTGATGCCATCCTAAACTAACCCTCTCCCTCCTTGAAGCTGTGCCAGTCAAACACTGCACGAGAAGATCAACGCCATGCTGCCTGCTGATGTGGAAGATGTGTGTTCAATTCCTATCTTCACCACAAGCTTCCTAGGTGACGGGCGGGTTTTATTTTCCCTCTGTCTGTAAAACAAGCATTGCACTTCATTACCCTACAGGGAATTTGGGAGAATGAAACCCCAGTGATGTTTCAGCAGCTCAGATTCAAAGCTGGCAGAAATTTTCTATTAGAAATACTTTGGAACAGAGGGAGGGAAGCTATTTTGCCCCCTAAAGTAGTAAAAACACTCCACATGCTCATTTCTAAGGTTGTTGTTAAAGAGAAGGAAAAATTCCAGCAGAAGTTCCAGGCAATGAAACAGTGTCCCTTGTCCCATCCCCACCCCAGGCCAATTTATTTAACAAAAAAAGCCCAAGAGCCATTTGAAGACACACATACCAGCACTTTTTTTTTTTTTTTTTTAAATTCTTGTCCCTTTTTAGAAGAACAGTACATTCTGGTCAATTCCCTAAGGCAGGTAAGGGCCACCCTAGAGGCCTGCTCTCTTTAGAAATATCTCGAGACAAGCATTCTTTTTCTGCTCCGCTGACAAACAGCACTGCACAACTAATGGGTGAAGGCTGGACAACTTTTCCTCTAAATAGGCAGGGCCCATGAAACCAGGAGTTACAAGGTACCAGATGAATAACTAGAGGAGACAGAAAGGAGTGTAATTTCATAGAGAGACAGATCATTCTAGTCAGACAGACATTTTAAAGATGCGTTTTGTCTTTTCTTCTTTATTGGTAATGAACATAAATCACAAAGGTAACGAAATCCCTCCCCCCCAGTTACCTGCCCATGAGCTCTAAGAGAACGGAAAGCATGAAAGAAATTTTGGCATGTTTTATTTTGGACCATCAGGCAGCAGTTTGTACTGATAGATGTATTTTTGAGAGCATACAGCTGCCTTATTCACTAATTAAGGCTTCTGAGAGCGTAATGAAAAACCGTGTGATTTCACTGCATGGCAAACAGCCAGCACAATTTGTTCCAGATACACAAAAGAGATTTGAGTTGCAGATTATCTGGGTATGGGTAGGGTGAGTTTCATGCAGGTGTGCAGCAAAGGCAAGGGAAAGGGGGCTGGCACCATATTCCCAGCACACTTGGCAAATCCTACCATTGGAATTTCTTCCAGAGACAAAACCCCACAAAGCACCGGTGACATTTATTGCTTGTTCCAGTGTAACAACCCTTACCTGAGTGGCGGACAGTATATGCCATACGTACCTGATAACACTAGAGGGAGCGTGTAGAAGAGGAGGAGGAAGAGCAGTTACTTTTTTGTTGAAAGCGGTAAATTTGCAAGCTAGTGTAACTTTTATAAAATGGCAGAAAACATATTCAAGTAAAGGACAGGATTCCTGCTTTCCATTCCTTCTCTTGATGTGTATTAGCTGGTGTGAAAGTCCCTAACTATTAAACAACTTTTGTTCTTGCTACCAAAGAGAAGAGAAAAGCCTCTTTCACGTTGTGAGAGGGGACACCCATAAAACAGTTTACGCTTGCTCAAAATTGAGCAGCGCTCATGCAACACAATTCAGACAAAACAGTCTCCAGACAACGGCTGGTGTATGAACACGTCTCTGAACAAAGTTGATATTTCAGCATTCAAAAAGACGGAGCCTAGGCAAGACGCCAAGACCAGGCACCCCAAGAATTGCTGACAGGCTAAAAAAGCACCAACTCTACAGTAGCATCTATCCCAGAACATCACTGCAGTATATCACCCTGACCACACTGGCAGCAGCCCTGAGCTAGCAGAGAGTGTGAAAGATGCACGCTATCAAATTTACATACATCAAGCAGACAACAATATGACCAAAATTAAAAAGCTACTAATACAGAGCAATCTGCCAAACTGAAATTCTGGACTCTTTGGATATCCAACTTCATGTCTGTATCTATTATATTATGCACATAATCTCTATGACTATCAGCAGCTGGAACATACAAGGTTTGCTTTCCTCGGTATTTGGAAGAAAGCCTCACTCTATCCCAGTGCTCCATAAATAGCACTTTTCCCGCCAATTTCTCTGCACTATAATCCAGATTATATCCCAAACCTTCAGTCAGAAGCCATCAGCTTTCAGATATTAGGGAGAATACTGATCCATGGAGAGAAAACATGTCAGAGAACCAGATCCTTCTCACTGATGGAAATAAACACATTTTTGGAGATAAACCTCAGCTTCAGGCACAGTTTTGACAGTCTGATCAATACAAGGAAGAGTCGTCAGTAAATACATGCAGGATCTTTAAGGGAAAGCATTCTCAATAGGAGAGGGAATAGGCGACTTCTTACAGATTCATTTAAGTTTAGCAGGGGGCAACAGGGCTGCCATGATCTACATTTTTAGCTATACAGTTTTAGAAGTCATTGGGAGTCATTGGACTTTTTAGAAATGATGTTGTACTTAGTAAAAATGAATTGTCAACAAGATGTTGTTTTTTTTTAAGGGAGTTTGGAAGACAATAGCATTGTCAAATATTGGACATGCCTGTTTATGCATCCCAAGTTCCCTGTAAAGGGATCTTTCACCCTTAACGTAGCTGCAGGGAACAACTATGTTTCTTTGGTAATTTCTTTTATTATTTCTAAAACATGACATGATTTTTGTCTGTTTTCAAAAAGTTCCTTTTGTTTAGATGCCTTTCAAAATAATTTTTTGTTACTTAACAAAGAAAATCTCATTAGAACTTGCAATGCATTTGTTTCCTACTTCTTTTTTCCCCTCAGAATAAAATTTACTATTTTTCTGCCTGCCCTAGCTCACAGTGAAATCAGTCAGCTGTCCTATGCCTCAACAAATCACGGCAATTAGCAGCAAACACCACCACAGCACAAACATTTCTAAAGACTGTCCACAAAACACATCCAGAGACAATATTCAGAACACATGTATCAAGTAGCTCTTAAAACATCAGTCATGGAAAACCTAATTAATCTGATTCAAAACAAACATTGTAGCCAACATTAACCAGGCTGCAAAAGACTTCTACAGGAACAAAGTGAACCTTTGACATGGTCAGTGGAGCAGTACCGCAATTCAGAGACGGGGGGAGGTTTGGGGGATGGATTGGTGCAAACCACAGCGTGCTGAGAGTAAAACAAGCAGGGGAGAAGCTCCTGTTCAAAACACTGAGCTCCATATGACTCTGTCCTAGGTATATCTTACCACGACGCATTATGGGAACTAGAAATCAATGCTCCCACTAAAGCAGTGGCATGATTTTTTTCAGAACTGCTGAGCACAGAGATGCCCCCATTGATTTCAGTGGGATCTGCTGTGTATTTGGTATCTCTGAAAGCTAGGCCACACACTTAGGTGCCTATATATAGCCTTAAAAGTCTAATTTTAGGCACCTATTTAAAAGTAAATTACAGAAATCTCAACCTCTATTCCTGGAAGTACTATCTTTGAGAACAGAAGTGAAGCCCACACGGGGCCAAGCATTGCCCCTGGCATTTCAGATCCTATTGCCCTCCCCACAAGAGTAGCATTCAATCTGTTGCTGTGGCTGTAAAAACTCTGTGGGAAGATACCGTGGGCCTGCCTGTGTTCACGCTGAACCAATGCTTCATGGTTATGAAGGAATGCGGAAACAAAGACCCCTGCCTGGATTACTAATAAAAGATGTCAATATTGTGATGATGGTCAACAACAAATTCTTCAGTCCTTTATTCTGGTCAGGCCACATGTTCTTAGCTACTAGCTAAGGAACAGTGCCCCAACATGGTTAAAAAGCTGTTATGCACCACCCCAGAGTAGATGCATTTCCCTTCTTAAAAAAAAAAAAAAAAATCCAGTTTATAGTGAGAATGGCAGGTGACCTTGAAAACGTCAGGAAACAATATAACACTGGCAGCTTTACATGATTTAGAGATGTTAACTAGTGACTTTACCAGCCTGAACAGTTTCTGTAGTATGTTAGGTGCTTCAAAAAGTTTATGACATTGCCTGTTTTTAAGCATGATAATATATGAGGATATTACCTCTGAACAACTACCGTGCTTCATTTGACAGAACAGGTCATAATGAGCCTTCACTTTACACCTTTGAAGCTTTGAATCAAGGGTAGGATTTTTGTCCATTTCTGTGCTAAAGCTGTGAAAATTGAAGTCCCTTTTGTCTCCTCACTATGGAGCCTACATTTTTTCCACAGCCCTAAAAGTAAATACTCTTAAATCAGGGACATATGTTATCCTAATACCTAATATTAAGCTGTTACAACACTGAAGTATGGAAGGATCAAATATATTGCTGCAGTTGCCACACTGATGAATTAAGGGTTTATACAAGTCCAGTTTTCTTCAGTAAATGGTTTTTCATTACCAAAAGTGGGCAAAGAAAAAGAGCACCAAATATACTGCCTTGTCCAATATCACTTCTGGGTTTTGGAGATCATTTGCCATTCACCATTATGGGTTTAGTTTTTACTTGACTAGAATAGACCCGGAGACAGAGATTCCTCCCACCTCACTTTAGATAAATGGCTGAGGCTCTCAGAACAGTGTGATGGCCCAAAGTTATTTATGCAGCCAGAGAATGCAGAGAGAGGGGTCTCAGGAGGGCTGTTTATAACCACAGCCTGCTGGGTCAGGCCCAATGACCATTTATCCCAGTATCCTGTCTCTGGCAGTGGTCAGTAATGGCTATTAAGTGAAAAAGCACAAGGACAGGACAAATATGTATGCTCTCTCCCTAGTATAGTCTCTTAACCTCTGCTATCTGCATCTCAAAGACTTGCTGATCCCAAGGTAGCAACCTTAGACTAAAAAACCTTTGAGTGGAGTTATCTGAACATTTGCCTAGTCGCTTTGAATTGGGGAACTTCTGCCAACCCCATCGTGCTGCAAAGAGCTCATCAGTGCATAGGCAATGATGTAGAAACCACTGCCATAATATCACTGCTTCAAAATCTTAGGAGGGTGCTCTTATCCCATTGCAAGATACAAGTAGGCATCAGTAAAAATATCCAGGGGAACTCCAGCCCCTGGAAGCAGAGGTAGAAATGCCACAGAACCAAGATCAAACTACTTTTTGAGCATCCAGGTAACTCAATAATGCAGAAGCACTATGGGCACTTCTAATAAGAGAAGCCACCAGCATTAGTCTCATTTTGCTGGAGAGCGGCTGACAGAGTGTCTTGCTTCAAGTTGCAGAAGAGCAAGGAGACAATGAGACTCCTGACCCTCAGCTCAGCTGTGTAATCCCCAGTCCAGGCATCTGTCAGATCTACAGCAACTCTTTACCAGGAGCAAAGACACTGTTGCATGCTGGAAAGGTTTATGTGGGGTTTCCTGGGAAACACTTTGAGATATTGAAATGCTATTTTCAAAGGGGTTTCCTAAGCAATATATTTAGCTTTATAAACTCAGCTTAAAAGCCCAAAATTATTGGCTGGGGGGGGGGGGAACCACAAACCACCAACCCAGAGAAGACTTTCAGGAAAAGTTGTTTGACAAATCATTTTTCCACAGTCTGTCTTTCAGCTAGCAGCAAACACACAGTTGTACCACTCTTCAAAAGGCTTGTAGCAAGTCACCCGGATACCTCTTGTGTGCTGCCTACAATTCCCAGCATCCCATGTAAAACACTTCCAGGTCCTACCGCTTTTTGCTCCCAAACTGATGCACTGATCCAATAATCGGGTATCATGTTATCTGTTTAGCCAGTCCAGTCGATGCATTGCTATTTAAGTTGCATTATTACCGAGATATATTTGGTACAACATCTGCAGGGATTGTATTACAGAACACTTAATTGTTTGCTACCAAAAGGCAAGGCTATTCTATCTGCCTCCTGCTAGTCAACAAGAGGACTCGAAACATAACCCTATCTCACCCCATATCTGCAGCGCTTTCTCGGACAGCTTTAGGAACAGTACCTGATCAGTGTCTTCTGGACTCCAGTAGTGGCTGCAACTGGAGTGGACTGCAGAAAATCTAGTACTTGTATGTGCAGAGCTCTCAGCACAGTACCGAAAAAATATCACAGAGATGCTCGATGTCCTCGCCCTCCACTAAAACATAGGCTGAGTTGAAAATCAGCCAGCGATGCCCAGTGTGATTCATAAACAGTTATTTAGGCCAGAGTGAAGGAGGAAAGCAGATACCACTAGTAGGTGGCTAACGTTTAAAAGGCAGAATTCGGGGGGGGGGGGGGGAACAACAGTGTTTTAAATTAACTCTAAGTTAGCAGTATACAACTGAAAAAAAGGGAAAACATCTGGAGTCACAGGACTGACTACTTCTGCATGCATCTGCTAGCCAGGCCCAGACATGAGGGAAAACATTATCTTCTGCTTTGCATAAGTTGCTTATTACCACGTTCCTTCAAAGCCTCCCAAACAGAGAGAAAAACATCTCCCACCGTCAGGCTCCACCAAGGTGACATGCTTGCTGGGAGACTCACAGTTGCAGATACCTACTACAGAGAGGTAAAAAGACAAATCCATTCTGCATGTGCGACCGAGGCTTGTGGCTCAGCCACTTCCAGCTTGCTGCTGGCAGCCTGGATATTACCTCTAAGATAAATGAATAAGAGTTTAGGTCTTATTGGATTACTGTTTATTGAACTTTATAAATTCCAATTAACAGACCCCTGAGCAATAAGAGACATGTAGCGTACTCTTCATTTTATAGTGCAATTATTACTGAGTTTATCCTCAGCTGAACAAGAGGTATTAACGGATAAAACATGGGAAAGAAGACATACTAATAGATAAAAGCAGATATTGGAGACAAGGAGATAAACAGATACAACTAAGAGAAAATGCACAAGGCAAGAAAGAGCACACGTGCTTGGCTGATTAGGTTATTTCATTGCTTATACTACTATGCAGGAGACCTACAGGAAATAGATGAGACAGTTACACAGATGAGTAAGTGTCCTAAATATGCAAGCAGAGGAAAAGAGATAGGGAGGGGGAAGGGGGGGGGGGGGAAGAGGGGAGGTAAACAGCAGTCAAAATGGGACAGAATTTGGAATTTATTGTTTTCACAGTTGCTCGAGAGGCATGAACATCTTGAGAAAGATCTCCTTATTCAGCATTTTGCCAACATGGAGAGAAAGTTGTACCACTGAAGCTTTGTTACCATTTAAAAGAAGGAAATGTGGTCAGGGTGTTCATCTATCAACTAATTTATACAAACAAGATGCAATGTAATCCCTCCATCTCCACCCCAATATTGGACAGAAACCAAGCTGCTAACACAAGATCTGTGGAAACTCAGCTCCACTAAAAGTCATGGTGAAAGGAAGGTGTTTTTAAAGCACTGCTGCTACAGTTCTTTCAGGCCATCCTTGCCCCCCTCCTCATTCTCACCTGCTCTTTTTTTTTTAATTTTTTCGTTTTATTTTTTATTGAGCCTGTGGATACTGTCTTTTTCAGAGATAAGAGGAGTATGTATGTGTATAAACTCCAGCAGTAACTAACTACATTGATCCAATCCTCATTGCCAGGGTTTCCTGGTACTTTCACGTGTTAAATATAAGAGCTCCCCTACCTGTCTGCTGCAGGTATTATGAAGTGGAAAAAGGAAAGAGATTCATGTTGTCTTCATTTCATGCTTGAACTTTCACATTATGATTCTCCGCTAGTGGGAATATTAGCGTGGTAGTTTCCAGTTCCTTCTCTCCATTCCCACCATGGTGTCGGAGCCCAGATGCCCTCTACAAATTTAGGTGTCCTTCAGAGAACTCGCAGCTTACAAGATAATGCAAAAGGTGGGTGGTAGGTGTTTTGCTTCCTAAAGTCACAAACACAGCTAGCGTCAGTTGCTTAATTCAAAACAGGGATCCAAACAAAATTTGGATTTCTAATGTTGGATGTCTTCTTCTTGGCCCGTAGAAAAATCAACCCAGCAACACTAAAACAAGCTGAAGACCCGGTTTCATTGGCAGGCTTAACACTCTCCTCCCTGTGAACCGATGTCAAGGGAGATGAGGGTCAGGGAGATTATCAGACATGCTCTGCAATCACTAGTAAGTTAAAATAAGATCAAGTGGCTACACCTAGTGTTGTGCATACTTGTGATGAAAGATAGCCAAGTCCCAGCACAGTTGCAGTCTGAACATAAGGCTTGCAAAGAAAGGGCAGGACAGCAGAGCTTCACACAAGGAGGAACACCATTGTTAGGGTGTTTAACTTCTACCCTATCTGTGACAGAGCTTGAAACTGGTGCTAGATCTGTTCGTCCACAAATTATTTCTTCCAGTTATAAAAGAGTTGCAAGGGAGAGCTTGCAATGATCTTGTTCAGTCTCCCTGCTGAAAGGAAAATAGATTTAGTTGTCGCAGCATGGTCCAAGTTTTGTCTTTTCCTAAGGGTCCTGAATGTGAACTCCACTGGAGCTGTTGGTGTCAACTGCAGTAGGTAACGGACTGCAGCAAATACTCCACATACTAGTAAGAGATCCAAACCTTGATCATCATCTCTGAATACTATCTAGCAACTTCTGGCCATGCAAAGGAGGTGTAAGAAGGTTGATTTAGTATTGCTTTGAATGAATGAGCCTTTTTTAACATGAGGAAGAAGATAGGAAAAAAAAGGCCTATAACTGTTTTTTAAAGTTTTCCTCCAAACATCAGGGTGATTTTTCCATAATACAGCAACAATCGAGTTTAAGAAACTTGATGGCCTCAGCCCTCTTTTTCCCAGCTCCCATCCCTGCAGCTACTTCCAGTCATATCAATCACAGGAGTTACTTACACTTCTCAACTACTTTCCTGCATTCTTTTCCCCTTTAGACACTTGGAAGCCTTAACGTCCATCCCCTTTAAAGCTATTAAGTAGCAAGTGGAAGCAAAATATTTTTCCGGGAGCATACCTTGTTGATAAATACAATCTGCTTATGAAAACACTGACACAACACAGAGCCATCAGCAAAGCTGCAAACTCTCCTTCAGGTTAGAGGTTCCACAACATCTCAACAGTTACATGAATGACAGCAAACAAGCCCCAGGTCAGTGAGAGTTAATCTACTCCAGGAACTTAACGTATCTAAGAAAGTATTGCAAATTAATAATGGCCAACCCCCTGCCTACTCCCTGTACCACCTCCCGAGCCCCCCAATCCTGCAATAGATCATACAGAATGGATTACATTAATTTTCTATAAACTATATCAACTTGAGTGACATGTCCTTAAGGGTTAGGTGATTGATATCCACAATGAAGTCTTATAATCTAAAATCATATTAATATTAATATTAAAGATTTTCTGTCCTTTATGTGCATCATTAAATTCCAAGTATAAGGTGAAATTGAAAACATACATTTTGACAGCTTATCTATAATAAATATGCAAATCTTGATACCAGCGTGTCATCACAGACTTTGCTACTCCTTGAAATATCAGAGAGATCCTTTCTTTATATGACATTTACAGTGAAAGATCAGATATAAAGCATTTTGTATGACTGAGACTTTCATTGGTTTAGTCTTCAAGCACAATGATAGGGGCTTCATATTCCATTGGCACCAGCATCATCCCTCTTCCTGTTTCCTCTTCATGACACCATGGTGGGGGAAAAAAACCAAACAAATGTTTCCACTCTTTCTTTGCTCTTCTTGCAGCAAATGAATTTTTTTTTTTTTTTAAAAAGCACGCTCTCTGATGGCATCTTAGCAACGCCTTCCCTTAGGCTCACATATATTACCAGAGGAGATGGTTCAACACAGTAGGGTTGGATTTAACCCAGGAGAGGAATTAAATGAGTTAATAGACAGGATGCCAGTTGTTCTTAACCCTGTGAGGGCACCTCAGACCTGTACAGTGCCACCCCACTCACACACAGAGCGTAGGGAATTTAGAAGTCCAGCCCTGATGGAAGCAGTATTTCGGAGCAGTACCCTGCCTGTTCCTGCCCAATAGTCACACAATCCCAACCCACAGATACCCACTCCGTCATATAACCTGGTACACAGCATCTCATGCTTCTGTATTCACAGAAGTTCAGAAGTCTGGCAACGAGATCTTTCTTCTTTTCCACCCTGTTGCTTGCTAAGACTCTGCACATGCAGCGTGAGACAATGCCACTCCTGGGCTGCAACACAACACTTGCCGTGAAGAGATCCAACCCAACTGTCCTATGCTGACTTTAAGGCATTTTGCAGCCCTCAGCCCTTTCCTACCTCCACTCTCCTTGTCAGTGGCTGCTGCCAGACAACAGTGGCAGGAACAGTGTTTTGTTATGTGAAATTGCTGTGACTAGCACAACAAACATCTAATTTTGATAGAGAATTTGAAATGTAACTAATCTAAACAACTAATCACAATTTTTACACTACCTTGAGAGAGAATGTGTACATGTCCATGTACACATACGACTGCTCTCATTATCTTCTTCTAAATTAGTCCTCGCATCTTCTTGTCAGTAGAAAAAGAATTGAAAGGAAATATAAAGAGATTTTCAATGAGGACAATAATTCATAAGAAACCAAGCCGAGGCTATGAAATTTATTGTTTCAAGGTCTGTTATAACTGTTTATCCCTGACAAGGGCAGGGCACAGGTAGAACAGGAACAAAAAGATCAAAAAAACACTGAGTCGTCTTTACTTCTGTTATCTTCTGGCCAAAGCCTGACACTGGCCATGAAATGTGGGATATGAACAGGGCAACATGAAAGCCTGAAGTGTGCAACAGGCGCTTCACCGTAGAGTCCATATGTGTATATGGACAGTTGTGCTGAACAGGAGATAATAACGCAAGGTAGCTTACCCTACACTCATTGAAGGACTGAACGCTGAGCCTTTACTATATAGCAAAAGCATGAATCCCAGCAGTTTGAACAGAATAACCCCCTTCATCCTCAGGGAAGACAGAAGATTTATAATTTGTTCAGGTGCTGAAACCTTCAGGGTCTTTTATTCCCCAAAAAAGGAGTAGGGATTGGCCAGGGAAGACCAGCCCCTTTTTCCATAGATTTTTCAGTGCTGTCACGTCACTATTGCCTTGCAGCTACCACTACTTGCCTTTCACTAAAGTCACAGGAACCTATATTTACAAAGCATCTAGGTTTACTGAACAGCATCCTCCCTCCCACGACAGGCTTGCATGGAGAGTTTTAGTGCTTCAGAAACTCCACTTCCCAGTATGGCTAAGTTGTTTGGAGCCTGTAAGGGAAATCCTGCTGCCAGAGAAGCAAATCTGTGTCAAATAAGGCATCTCCTAATTCATCCTGTCAGCAGCCAGCCTCTACTTACAGACACACCACACAGCAGCTGCACACCACGAGATGTGGTTGAGGGCTGCCGCCTTGCCTGCCACCTAGGAACCAAACAGGAACTTCCTAAGCTAAGAGATGCAACTCCAAAACCTGAGCTATAAAGAAAGTGAGCTCTGCGGGAAGGGCTGCAATCTCTGCAAACTACAGAGACACGTATCAGCAGGACACGTTGCCAATACTGACCTCAAGACAGGCCCCCTCAGAGAAGGAGGGGGCAGATAAAGGAGGTTTTATTTCTTCTTCCCCTGCACCATTCTCACAATTAACACTCAGCTCTTGTGTTGCATTCACCTCTGACTAATCCTCCCCTGCTTTATTTTTTGTTTGTGTTGACTTGACACACCTTAATCCCTGAGTCAGCCCCTATTTCTTGTTAAACCAAAGGTAAATTATACCAAGTCTACCCAGCAATGTTAAGCCGGCAGGATTTATAATGCAAAACACCTGCTAAAAATACCCAGGTGAGGATACCAACTGCAAGAGCTTTCCACAGTGCCAGAGACAAACATGTCACACCCAGAAGATGCAAAGCAAGACAGGGGTAAAGCAATGCAGCTTATGAGAGACCGGGGTCTCTATCCTGCACCCAGGGCCTAATGAAGGAGAAGGCAGAAGCAGGAGAACTTCCCTCTTGGCCTCTGCTCATGCAACGATTTTTCACACTCCCTTCCCCTAGCACCATGGTCATGCCACCTCTCACGTGAGCTTCACCCACATCACTAGCTACACCACGCCTGCATAGTCCCTCGGAGCAGGCAGTGTGCTTGCTTGCTGTCACACACGTACTCATCCTCACTCGCAGGGACTCCACACAGAGGCTTTTCATCTCACCCAGGGCACTGCCCGTGCATACTCCCTCACCCTCAGCTCGCACATGCTCCATCAGCACCACGCTCCCGTGCTCTATTTTTGCCTCTCTCCCTGTTTGTGTCACTGTCTCAGTGTCCAACACCCTGCCTGACTCTGCCTCTCGCACTTGTACATGCTGATGTGTTCCCCCTGCATCCATGTCCCCAAATTGCTGCGTGCAATTTGTGCTTCGTCTCCCTTCCTCCTGCCTGCTGACATCAGTCTCTCTTCCAAGCTTGCAAAAGCCCATGTGCCAGGCAGGAAGATGTTTTTTTGATTCATCCACATTATCAGCAAAGTGCATCCAGATCTGAACAGCCCTGTCAGCTCTTGAGAAATGAAACAATAGCAAGTATCTGGTGAATTTCATGGTTATCAACACTCCTAATCAGGCAGATGAACTGGAAAAAAAAGCATTCATTACTTTGAACTAATGATTCCTTAACATCTTTGCTTTTTGAGACTCGACTCGCTTCAGTTTCCTATTTTTATTTTTAAATTAATTGAAAACCCAGTCCTTTTTGCCCAGGAATTTCTGCAATATCCTGGAGCCTGAGGTCTCATTCCCTCCTCTGGCTTCTGTTTGCGAAGCATCATTATCATTATGTAATGATGTTTCTGTCGAGCTGGCAGAGTTGCATAGTAAAGTGCATTAACCTGGCGATAACGGATCACTTACATTTTTTATCATGATCTATTGCTGAGTTAGCACACCGGGCCACTTCCAATAGCACCACGCACTCGATAAATTAGTGTGCTGGCCTAGAACCCGTGATGGAATATTGTTTGGATTTCTGGTGGCTCTGCAACTAATTGTATTTTTCCCCATCTGTTTGCTTTGCTCTGACTCGGGGCTGTTGAGGGAGGGGGGTTTAGGGGATGAGAGAATAAGAGATCTGTCTGTGTAAGATTTATCCCTTGTCACTCATTGTCTCACCCACTCCTTCATTAAGACCTCTCCCATCAACTCATTCCCAGTTGATAGCCTCCAACTCTGCCTGATCCAGGCAAGGTGCTGAGCTCCTCCTTACTGTTTGTAGGGAGACAAAGTTTTCCCACGGCTGCTAGCAGTTTCTGTAATTAGATCAGCTCAGGAGCCCTACATCTCTGAAGTTGTCTCACCCAAATCTGGAACAGGACTGGGCTCTCCAAAGTTTTGACTTCCTACTCTATTGGTCTCATTTAAACCCACATGCCTCAGAAAAAAAATAAAAAATCAAACTGCTAAAGCATGCCTCAAGCCAAGGGAGAACTCAAACTGCTTATGTGACCAACAGCAAATCCCATCTGACTTTCAGATCCTCACCCAAAGTAGAAACGATAATGGTTTTTGAACTCAGTAGGTTTTTGTGGGGATAACAACACTGGAGATTCTTTCCAGGCTCAACAGTCAAGGTCCCTGCACAATGATGGCAGGACCAAGAAATGGATGCCTGCAGTCATCGCAGCTGAACTTTCAGGCCAAAGAAAGGAGATACATATTGCTATATCCTCTTTGCTCATAGTTTCTGCAGTGGACACACCTACCACAACTGATACAGAGGTGGTTTTTGTTTCCTTTTTCATGAAAGCCTTGTTTATTTTCCCTGCACTTCAACAATCGGGGGCAAAAATAAATCATATTGCCACTATTTACATAGGGCCTACAAAGCCAGATGATGGCATTAGGTATCTCTGTGCATAATCCATTGAGAGCTGCCCCGTTATTACTGCAAGCTAAGCAGGTCACTAGAGAGACCTAGAGGTCCCAATTCTGGAAACTTATGCATGTAATCCTTATGCCACTGCTGACCACAACAAGTTTATTTGTGTACTTAAAGTTAAAAAACTTCATGAAGTGCTTGCAGGATCAGAGTCCTATTTCCCTGGGTGGTAGTTCTGCTGCTGGTAAATAAGTGCCAGGAAATAGAGCAGAGACACGCTGGTTTGTGCATCCCCAGGCACATGGAAGACAGAAGCAAACTCTAATATTTACCAACCTGAAAAAACTGTAAAAACCTGGAGTTTCCAGCTTCTGACAGTACTAGCAGCAGAAGAGTGAAATAAATTAAATAATCATGCCATAAATACTAATTAATTGCCATTAAAAAGTACTCAAATCGTTTAAAAGAAAAATGCAGCCATTAATCAGAATAGCTCAGGTACCTAAATAAATATTTACTATTATGCGTGCATATTTAATCTACCTACCCATCAAAGACTAATGCTCTGTTCCTTGCCAGTGAGGCTTATTAACATCATAGAGGGATAAAACAGTGCCCCAGAACTGTGCAGGAATGGGGCATAGGGATTTAGGAGTAAAACAGTTGCATAGGTAAAAGCATAAGCCTGGAAATGTGGTCCTATATATAGACTTACATACGGGAGTAACCTCATCTTATTACTTGTGTTTAAACTAACAGCTCTAGGCCCTAATACACAAACTCATTGTCCCAAGCAAGCCCTTCTTAATGGATAGATCCCATCCTGAAGAGCTCCTAATCCCACACATCAAAGTCTTCTCAAGATCAGGATTTAACATATTGTATTAATGAGAATTACTTTCAAGCGACTGTGCAAGAACAGGTCTATCTATAGCTTTCAGAAAACAAAAAACCTCCATGTTTGAAGTCTGCTCAGAGATGATTTGTTAGGGAGGTGGGTTGGAACAATTTTCAGGAGAAAAAAAATTCAGCTAGGAAAGAAAAACAGAACTTCTACTCTTTAAAGAAGGGAGAAAAAAAAAAAAAAAAGACATAACTAGCTTTGTTTGAGAACACACAATCCAACTCAAAGCTCACAAACAAGAATTAAGGATACTCACCATCTGGAACAAAGAGATTTAGCAGTCTACTGCCTACTGCGAAATGGACCCTTTAGGGCCTTTGCAACGCTTCTGCCCCTCATTTTAAAGGGTCATCCCCCAAAAAAGCAGGCTAGAAAGTGCTCTCACTGAAGGGAAACTTTAACAAGATACAACTTGGGGGAAAGAAATGATAAAAAGAGAGGACATTGGGGTCTTGTTTAGATGCTATTATGTGATGTTTCTGGGGTTGTCCTGAACTTGTGTGCTCCTGCTTTTTGAGCAAATTGCTTTTCCAAGTATCTTTAGGGGAAATTAAATATAAACAATTAATAAGTATTGGAAAGATTATTTTTAAGTGTTCTCAGTAGACACCTGCTATGATTGCTATTATTTCTAATAAAATAAATGAAGTGGGAGGGTTTGAGGTTTTTTTTTTCCTAATTGGGTTTTGCTAACTTTTTTTTCCCCCCCCTAATGAAATACAAATAGATAGTTCAGTAGTGACAAAGCTGAAAAAGACTCAAAGAACAAGCAAGTCTGTTAAGCTTATAAGTGGGGCTTACTGCAATAGCTCGTTTGGTACAGCTTTCTAAAACTTTTGCTAACTTCTTACAGAGAGAGTGTTAAAGGGTTGTAAGCAGGTGGGGGCTACTCTAGGAACCAGGCTTTTTAAACACTACTGCCAGTAAAATAGCAAATATGTTTTCCACTTGCTAACTTTTCTGATGTCTTTTTTGTTTCTCTTGAAAGTGAATTTCGAAGCTTATGCATTCTTTAGCAGTTAAAAGAATTACTATCTGATAGCTCTAACTTTCCAAGGGAAGCTCCTTCTCTTCCTGAAAGAAAGAAGTTAGAATACTACATTCTAGGTAGCATGTTTAGGATAAAAACTTACACTCATAAACAAAGAGAAAGTACTCACGTCTTAGTAACTAAGAGCTAAATTCAAAACTGGAGTCAGGTACATATCTCCAAAGGGATTTCAATAACAGATTTACCATCTGCATAACTTTATAGATGTAACTCTACATCACTCTCATTGTGCATAGATCATCCATTCATGTAGAAAAGCCCAGGAAAAAGAAAACGGCCTTATAACCAACCCCAAACAGCATATGTACTGCTCTGCCCTGCTTCGTGGCTCTGAACTGTAGCCGTACAGCCAAACAGGGGAGCAGAACATGGAAGTGGCTCCATGTGGCTCGGATGCAGTCTGGGACTTGCACATGCAAAGATCGAGCAGGTGTGACATGTCGCTATAACTGTGTGGGGACTCTTGCATGAGCAGTCCAGTGTGTGTGTGTCTGTCTCAAATCTAAGTCAACCTTCCAGCTGTGATGCTTTCCAGAGGTGTTCGCAGGAGGGGGATAAAGTAACCTTGGTGACTTGGCATAGACTTGAGGAGAAAAGTCCTCCTTGGCTGGTTCAGCAGGCAGACCTTAATGTGAGCAGTTTAGATTTACTGTAAAACTGTAAGTTTTAAGATGATGGGTGTGTTTTTTGATGATTCTTTCTTAGGTTTCACTGTCTTCCTTTTTTTGCTTTAAGTGTAAGGCAGGTTCAGATCAATATTTTAGAAAATAGCACCTTGATTCTCTGTCCTTGACCCCAGCCTGTCTTTCTCTGCAAAGAAGCAATGTTTTTTCTGTAAACTGTTAGAGGAACTACAAGCTTTGTGTTTCCATGACCTAGCTTGGTTTTTAGTGCCAAGGAGATTTTAACAGAAAATTCTCAAAAAAACCAATGCCCTAAATGTTTCAGGTGAACATTCGTCTCATGTATGTATGTGGAAAGAGAATGGTTTTGATTGAGGGTCTCAGGCATAGAGGAGGACAGGCAGCTGACCTGGGTGTGCTAAGCATACCTAGGGGATGCTGGTGCTGGAGATGGCTCTCTGGACTGATACAGGTGAGTGAATACCCCACCAAGTACGTAGTAGTGATTCGATGTGACAGCTGCTACTGTTCCCAAAGCAAACAGCGTGCACCAAAAAGAATCAAGATGGTGGTTTGGGTGCTGCATTAGCAGGGGATAAAGATGTTTTGCTGCTTCTTGTATCTTAGTTCTGGACCAGAGACAGTTTGAGAGAACGATGCTCTGGTAAGGACATTTATGCGACCTAGAGGAGGCCTCAGATCTGGGCCCTGTTCCAAAATATGGATTTGCTAGAGAAGGTGTATTTATGCTGATGGAATAGGTGCTTTTGGGTTTGAGAAGAAACTGAGCAGGGCATTTGAGGTTGGGACATAAGCACCACAAGTTATGGTCTAGACATTTTTCTTTATTTATTTGTGGCTGTAGCTCCAGCTTTTTCCTATATCTCAATTCCTCTTATGTAACTGGGAACAGAAGCAGTTTTTACTTTCTAGGGGCAAGATAAGAATATAGCTTGTGAGGTGCTCCTGCATGATGATGATGAAAAGTGTGTAAGTATATAAAACTCTTGCTGACCTCACTGATGGCACAGTGCATGGTGCAGCATAAGGAACACTGGGCTGGTGGTCAAAAAACTTAAGTTCATTTTTTCCCTTGGCTGCTGAGCTGCTGCATGGCCTTGAGTGTATGACTTCCTCTCTTCTGTTTCTTTTGGCTTGCATTTCTGTTAAAGCACGAACAGCACCTTGCACTGTGGGGCACTGATTGCAGCTGAGCTTTCCAAACACAACCGTATCACATAAGGCAAACTTATGAATTATTTCTATTGGTTGTCTGATAGAAAACAAATTTATTCTTACTCTTGTAGTAGAATGTCATTACTATTGCAAGGAAATGGAGTTTCTCCCAGCTGTGCAAAGCTGGTGACAGAACTAGGGAGCTTTGAACTTCCCGTGAATTCGCTAATGCATGAGTCGTCACTGACTGGCAAGTAGAATTTTCCTTCATGCTTGTTTGTGGGTGAAATTCATTCCTCTCTGTTTAGGCTTATATAGCTATTTAAGCTGAGGCTGACATAGGGGGCATAAGGATTGCATAGGTGTGCAGTTGGTCTCTGCAGAGGAGTTCAAGCTTTTCGTCTCCTATCTGCTCTTAGCTTTCCTTTAAGATGGGGTATGTGTTGGTGATGCTGGAAGTCTCTTCAAATCATCTGGAGTTTGGAGCTAGAATCAGAGTTGGTGTGAAGAGTTAAACAACACTGATTTCAGTGAGGCATCATCTGTTTACAGTAGTGTCCTGAATCAGACACTGGGAATTTAGTTCAATGACTCTTGGTTTTGCATCGGTTGACTGGAAATCATGTACTCTTTCCTGACTGCTGTAAGGCCAGAAGGACCAGGAGACCTGCTTCCCTTTGCATATCAGCTTCTCTTCTAATGCTAGACAGAGGCACTCATTTAGACCCAGACCTCACTAATCATATCTTAAACCCAAAGACTAGATTAACTCTGTGCTAGTGCAAAACTAAAAAAGACTTCTGGATTTCTCACGGGAAATTCAGGGTACTGTGTATCCTTGCAGACTACCAGAAACTGGTCTGTGGAGAGGGATCAAGACAGCTTGAGTGGGGCAACCTGCCTGGCAGCTGATGTTACTCACTTACCTTCTCTCTGTGGAAAGAGGGTGTATTTTTAGCTTAGTTTTCAGAAGACAAGGCCTATGTGATGGTGATGTCACTGCCTCTGACTCTCCACTTCTCCACTCCAATGATTTCTGAACCTATTATCCAACCTCAGATAACTCGACTAGGTCAAAAATCTGAGTGACTAAATTAGCAGAAATTTTATGAAAATGGGTATCTGGGTAGAGAAGAGACGTTTAAATTAAAGATGCCCTGGAGAGACACCACAGGGATGGCTCAACTGTATTAGCTGAAAGAACTTAAGTTCTATTGGACAAAAAGTCTTTCATGTTTTCTGTGTTTCCCAGCACATTTAGCTGTCTCAGATGGCACCTGTTGAAGGAATGCTCTTAGTGAGGCATTTCATACCAAGAGCACCGAGGAATAAGAAAGGAGACAGTTCGGTGCTCTTGGGTGACTCCAGTGACAAGTCAGTGCAGCCAGCCCAGCTTTCTACAGGCCCCTGGTTGTCCATACTGCATACTTAAGGGTCAGCTTAATCCCCTTTGTAGGTCAGACCAGGCAGGGATAGGGATTGTCTACATTGTGGTCTGCTATGTGCTCTTACAGGGCTTCAACTCATTCTGTTTCAAGTACTTCCTAACAGAGCAAGAGTCGTGGTCTCACTCTTAACTTAGGCATTTCTGGGAATGGCTGAGCTGGTGGCCAGATGAGGTTGTATGTGAGCTTGGCGAGACCAGCATGGTTTTCATCTACAGAAATGAAAAACCACCCTATGGCCTGTGTTCTCCTCCTGAGTGTATGAATGTTTCACTATTACCCCTTGCCTAGCACAAGCCCTGCTTTTATTTCCTTCACTCCTTCATGACTATTGTTTGAAATTCTTCCTCTGACTCCAAATTGCCACATGAAGCTCCAGTGTCCATGGCAGGGCAGTTCATCCTGATGGACTCTAAAAAAGCAAAGGCAGCAGCCGGAGCAGCGTACCTCTGCTCTGAGGTTCCTAAAATCATTGTATCTAACTTGGTCCAAGCTCATGAAGTTCCTTGGGTGCTTGATGATTCAAAACCTTGCATGCCCTGCTAGGAAACATGCACTGAACTTGTTAAGAAAATGTACAGGAGCTGGAATGTGCCTTCCTCATCAGGGATGCATGTGCATGAAAACAAGCAAAAGATGCCTTGCAGCAATTATGCCAGTAGGTAGCTTTTAAGCTGATTTCTTAAGGAAATATGTTTTTTCAAACACCTATGCTGTCTGCCTACCTAGGGTGGCTCTGTCTGTCAGTCTGTCCTTCCTGTGTAACCCTGAAACTCACTGGGCAAATTCAGCACAGTATGATAGAGAGGAGAGGTCTTGGAGACTATTATAAACTTCATTAATGGGATGACTGATAGTGAAATCACTGAAGAAAAGGCTACTAAGCTCACCCTTTAGTAGACATTAGGGAAACTGCATGGAAAGAGAGACATCAGAAGTGAAGCATCACCAGTTTTCTCCACTCTCCAAACAACTTGTTTTTAGCTCTGCTGGTCCTGAGTGAGACAGGTGAAGGACGGATTTAATTCCCCCGCCCTGGCAAGGGAATATGCTTAGCCCCTGACATCATTATAGACGAATCCCTCCAGGGATATTAAAGATGGAGAGCATAGTTCAATCTTGGTGGCGTCATGTCCAGAGGGCCAGTGGGAGAAATCCTCCTTGCCTAGTTAGGCTTAAAGGGAAACTTAACACGAGGAGGATGACTAAAGTGCATTTAGAGTGAGTGATTTATGTAAAACTATAACCTTTATAAAATAGGATTAAGTGCCAATGTGCTTACATTTGGATGGGGAACGCTTGTTATTTGCCCTGCAAGAGTTATGGCCAATAGGTCTCTGCAAACGGAGACCGAGGAAGAGACAGAGAGTCTCAGCCGCTTTTTCTTTTTCCCTTTGCTCCTGCCCCCTCCTTCTTTCATTAAAGCTGCACATCATATGAAGTGGCACCAGCCTCAGAGAGTCTCTGACAAAACCATTGCATGGAGCCTCAGGACAGAACTTGCTGCAGTTCATGTTGTCTCCCTCTGCCCTTCCTCTCCCTGCCTTTTGCTTTCCAAGTGTACATCCAATAAGTCAGATGAAACTTAATCTTGTTTGCTCTGTTTCTAATTCTCTCTTCCTTTCTCTATTCTCCTTTTCTCTTGCTGCTCTCCTTCCTTGTCCCTCCTCTGCCCTCCAGCATCAAGTTGTGTTTTATGTTGCTCTAGAACAGCAGCACTTTTTGGGCTTACCTTTATTCTTTCCTGTTTCTGGCCTTCTCCCTTAGTTGCCGATCAATAAGTGCAAACAGTGGGCAAGGGAACATCAGTAGAATAAAAATGAATTGATACAGCTCAGTCCCTATTTTATGTCTCTTAAATTGTTGAATGGGCTGAATTGACAGCAGAGGTGTGCTTGGAGCGGAGGGAACAATTCTGCTTTTTTGCTCTGAGGCCCGCAGATATTGGGTGCTCCTGCTCAGAGACCCAAATGCTGTCTTGAAGATGAATCCCTTGCCCAGGAGGTGCAAGCTGTTGAGTGAAATGATGCACTGGTCTGTGATGATTAGTAGCGAGCTAATATCACAAGGCTCCATTTGCCATCACCTCTCTGTTCATATAGCACAGTCGTGGGTACTTCGGGATCTGCTTTGGGGGTTTTTTTCAGGTTCTGGGTATCTGTAAAAATCTACCAACAAGATATCTGCTCCTGCAGCATGAACTCAGCTCTCTAAGAAGATGAACTGTCATTGCTTTGCATTTTTTATTGTTTCTTGTTTTTTGTTGTGTTTTTTTTTTTTCAGAAATATAATTTAATTAGCAGATAAGGTGTGCTATAATTACTGAGCTGGGATCTCAGGCTTGTACCTTTATTTCTGTGCAAAAACTTTCTCCTTTTTAACACCTTCCTCTGTGGAAAATGGGAAACATCATCCAACTGAAATGATGGAAGTGGGGAGCTCAAACCACTTAAAAATAACCACTGTCCAATGAAATCTGACTCTAGTTATTTCTTGGTTTTAGGAAAATCTTCCCCTTCGCATGCTGGTGGGAGAACAGAATTATTGGTAGACTTTGCTTTTCACATCCGCTGCTGATATCTCAGAAGGAAATTGTGAGTATAAATCAGTTGGGGGCTCTGATCCAGCTATTCTCTTCTCTTTTTGAGTGCAGATTGCTATGTTTTCCTCCCTATGAAATGGGAATTAGTCTCATGGAAATGCAAGGCCTGTAAAGCTGATTCTTATCACGCTCCAGTTTTCTGCTGGTATTATTACAATGACTTCCGCGTTCTTTGCTCCTGGTATATATCGGGATTTATGAAGATAAGGGTTGGTGCAATAAGGTTCCTCAATATTAGAGAGAATAATTAATTTCTAGTCTGAGCCCTAACATGACATGTGCCAGTTATTGATGGATGAATAGCAAAAGGGACAGAGCCTTCGCTCAATTTGAATTCTTGCTCCTCCAAACCTTTTCAATATACTCTCAACTTTAGCCAGGAGCTGTAATGTCGCATTTCTGCAATAAGTCCTTTCTCAAATTTTTCATCTTGACTCAATATGATCTCTTTCTCAAATGGTTTCCTGCAGCTGTCAGGATTAGGAGCGTTGACCTGCTCTCTAGACAAAACATGAAGACACTTTCACAACCTGGCTTTCTCAGATTTCCAGCTCTCCTGCTCTTGGCTAAGCTGGCCATACTCTAACAATAACTTTTCTTCCAGTGACCCTGCTTTAGTGCTAGAGCTCAGAGCACCACATTGAGCAGGGAGCCAAGAGAGCACAGAAGCAGCTGAACTCCCCCCTCCCAACACCCAGGACATCCCAAATCAGTTTTGATTACAGTTTTGTTTGAAAGCTGCTGGGTCCCTTTGAGCCTAAATGGTTCTCATGTTTTACAGATGGATTATTCCAAATCCTCAGGGAGGGGAAAAAAATTAACAAGGAGGATAAAGTAGAAAACCACTGTTGCAACAATCACACCAGCTTCAGCTACCCGATGGCTGGTGTTGTGTAATGCAATCCCCATATACGGTGCATTACCGACTTCCAATATGCAGTAATATTTACATTAGCATTAGGACACCATCAAGCCTTTACTTATTCACATAGTTAAAATTGTTATCTGTATATGAACCCCAGAGATGATATATCTAGTTGTCAGCAGTGACCTGATGATAATAGCAGTACAATTTAGTTACAATATACAATATCATTAATCATCCAAATGTAGCATAAACAGAATGGACCATTTGCTAAGGTCTTGCCAGGGGTGGGAGGAAGGTCCCTCACTTATAACAGCTGTGTATGCCAGAGGCTTCCCTAAGGAAAGGGGCTGGCAGGATGGGGGGGAAGATTTTCCATCGAAATCAGAATCACCTTCAAGGGTGGTACATGCCTCTTTTTATTAGCATTATGCTACATATGCTAATGGCAGACTGTACACTATTTCTGAGCATTAACATCTGCTCAAAGCAACAGACTTTCACTTACAGAAACTGATTTAAACTCAGTGAAGCAGATAAACACAGAAATCTAAGCAGGTGGCTGCGACTGAAGGAAGAATTCTCAATTCCTGCACTCAACCGATGAACTTCACTAAAAACATAATTAATATTCAGATAACTATATTCTGACACATAGAATAAACAAGATCATTTAAAGGATGCAAATTGTCTACCTGGGTCAAGGGGAGGCAGGGGCTCGAGTTTGGAATACAGAGTGGTTTGGATAGAAATCCAAAGCACTCCTTAATTTTGTACTGCTGCCTTTGATGTTGGCCTGGGCCAGAAAACACAAATAGCAGGAGGACGTTATTGCATCGTTCACAGGCACAAAGTGGGAATTAAACTTTTAAACAAGCAGTTTGTGGAAGGTAATGATAGAAATGAATCTTTACTTGTAGGATGTTAGATGGTGTAAAGATCTTGTTAGAGAAGTGCTGGTAAATTTGGTCACTACTTTTAATACCCCAACCTTTCATTTGGGAAATGTTGTAGAGGCGTGATAAAAATATGAACAAAAGAAATCCTTTTCTGTTCTCTCTAGTCACACTTGCTCAAGTTTTGTTTTGAGCACTGACAGCTGGTTCCAAGTGAAAGACCCACCAGCATTTCATCCACAGGATAATGTTGCAAAAGCAAAAGTCCTCCCTGTTTCTCTCAAACTCCAGGCTCATCTGAAAGGTTGGATGGACTTTAAATCTAGTCTAGCTGAGCCTGATGCTTAGAGTGAAACATTAAACGGGGGTGAATTTTACATGGATTCAGCTTTTATTGCAGGGATTTGATCTGGTTCCAGATGTACCGTTTCTCCAAATAATTATGCGATAGTTCTTTTTCTTATACTAGGGGTATATATCCTTATGGCCAGTCCTAAAAAGCATATTCAAACCTTGTACGCTCCAGCTAGGTCTCTGGACTGGTATTTCCTCTTGGGTGCTTCCAAAAGACTCTGCTCAAGGCTTTCCTGTGCCCTCTAAATTACTTTTCTCCTCTCTATTGACCAGATTCACGGACTTAGGTGGAATATGTAGTGGACATATGGTACTAAGTTTTCAAGAATCATGGATCAGATCTGCACAATGATGAAATTGCTCATTATAGTTCATTACATGAAGAAATGAACCACATCAGGCTTTGGAAATCCCTTGGGTTGAAAATGGTGAGAGGCTGGGAGAATTTTTGAGGGAGGTATTGTACGCACTTGCCCTGTTCTTACTGTTCTCTGGGCATGTGTTTATGGCCACTGCTGGGTGCAGAGTGGCCTTGTGTGCTCCATACCTCCGAATCAGTATGGCTGTACTTATGTTCTTAAGAAAGCAACATCTTTCTTTCCTTTTTCTTTCTTTTTCCCTTTGCATCTTTAATGTTGAAAAGCTTTTCTAAGCAACCCTCAAAGATGTAAACTTTGTTTATAAAGCTGGTACCTGCGCTCACTGGACTCCAGGAAAAGGTCAATGGGAATGAATAGCAAGCAAAGCAAAATTTAAAGGATAATTTTGAGACCTGACCCTCAAAAAAACTAAATGCACCATGTGCGTACTCAAAGAATGAATTTGCTATTCTTTTTTTGGTATTGCTATCTCTTCCAGTTTCTACAAGCCTGGTGTGCTTTGCTGTGCTTCCTCACAACCAGCTCTAAAATGTGTGAGAATATATGAGAATCTCAACTTTTTTTTTTTTTTAGGTACATTTTCCAGCCTGTGTGTTAACTGAGAAAATATGAATCTTAAAGATTCAAAATATCTTAAAGATATTGCAAAACAACAATTAGAAATCTCAAAATGTACTGTTTTGAGCTAAAATAATTGAATGTCTTTGTCTTAAGATTTTTAATCCAACATTATAATTTTGGAGGGTGTCTTCCATTTTTCTGAATGCATCACAGCCGGCAATAAAGCTCTATTAACCTTTAAACTCCAATTTCTTGTTTTCTTTGAAATCAAAAGTAGCAACTTCATGGCCTTCCAAACTCTAATAGCAACTCCCTCTTCTGTGTACACTGGGAATCACAGGGTATATCTATGCTACCCTGATCTTTTGGGAGGAGTCCAGGATATTGGATACCTAAGATGCCTATATTACTATGAAGATTTGAGGTTTACTCCTGTTAATCCACCCTCCTGCATTTTCACTCCCCAAGTACAGGTTCCCCTATTGTCCCTCTATGGATTCTGGTTATTGGAGTCCGCTAGGTATTTTTTGTGCTACAAATTATCAGAAATGCAGGGGCAAATTCTGCTACACCCATGCAATCCATTTGACTTGAGTGAGGCTGCACCCCATTAAGTACTTCATCATATGCTCAGCAACGTCAATAATGAAGCTCCTACCGGCTTCAAGTGTGCAGGATCAGGGCCGAACTGAGGGCAGAATGTATGATGTTATTATCACTTTACAATTATTAGCTTCCATATGTTCCCAAATTTGTGGGTATTTAAAATGACTGTTAGAGGCACGCATGACTTTTTGAAATTCTGTTCAAAAGGACTTGTTACTTCAGAATATTAACAATCTGGAGGATTTTTCAGATGAAATTATTAGGCTGTTGTAGCTTTTTCTTTTTTTTCTTTTTTTTTTTCCCCCCCCTTTGTGCTTAATTGTATGCACGCAAATGGTTTCATTGACTGCTTTGGAGGGGTGCGAAAAGATCTGCCTGAAAAAGTGTTCTGTATAAAATCACAAGGGGGAAATGAAAAGAATGCCTACCAATCTGTTAAAAAAAATAAAATCGCCCAAGTGTGTGGTATCAATTTCCAGGGAAGAAAAAAAGGGTGTTTTCAAGAGCCCCTAATGCAGTCCTAAGTAAGTCTTCGCTGCCAGTTTAAAAGAAGAATTTGTCTGAGGAAAAACAAAGCAAAAGCAGCCACCAAAGAAGGAGCATGCCTGCAAAACCAAACTTTCTTTAAAAAGCATACTTGCAGCTGTTGCCAAACCACGCTGCAAAATGTGACGCAGTTACAGCCATCTTTTCCCCCTTGAACTTCCCTGCCTTTTTCTGCATGTGTATTAAATGCCTGGCTGTTATCCACTCAGTGCAGTAGGGTCACTAAAGATTGGATGATATTCTTTTAGCCAGCTATGACTGAGCAAAATACAGCATCTGTGTTTGGAGACAGGGCCCCAGTTCTTCACCGTGTTATTTATCCAACCATGAGGAGACACGGACTCCTGTTGTCTCGAACAGGAACAACCATCGGGTTAAAGTGGAAGGTGTGGAGACGTTTTCAGCATGGGGGCTGCTGGCGTAGAGGGCAGGAAAACATATGTAATGGGTGGACTGACTCTGCAGCTAAGCCATCCTACCGCCCGAAATACGTAGGTCGCTCTGTGCCCCAGGGCACCCTTTTGGGTGCTGGGAATGCTGCTGCTTTCCTCCTCCCCGCAAGGGAAGGAGAGTTATAAGGCTTGCAAAGCAGTCGGAAATCTCCGTTTGAGCGGTAGGACAGCTGTACGAAGATGTATAGTTATTATAGACATATATATAGCAAATAAACCCGAATGGAATCAGGACATCAAAAGACTGATGCTCTCTCCCAAGTATTCATCCTTTAAGTACTGTGTCTTTCTTTCTTTCTTGTTTTGTTGACTGCCTATTAGTGTGCTAATCTCTTGGGGGAGATTACTGAACAAATAGCTGCTGGACAAAAATAATGACAGGGAAGGAAAGCACGAAAAAAATGTAAGAAATGGAGGAGGGGCCAATGATGGTAGAAGCAGAGGCATATGAAAGCGCTCACCGGTTTAAGAGTGAAGGAGGGCAAAAAGCCTAATTTCCCCATAGGTCAAAGGGAAAGGGAAACCAGCTCCACACGGAGGGGACTCAGCACCCTTGCAGGATCTGTCCCTGCCTTCCCCAAAAGGTATAAAACCACATCCTATATGGGAGTGGTAGCAGGCCATGCCCAGTTCCCCTCTTCACTGTTCCTGCAGGGGAGATGGTTGCTGTCCTCGTGAATGCTTCAGATTAAAACAATGACTTCCCGAGCTAAACAGCCTGAGTGGGAGCTGGGAGCCATGACAGACTCACGTCCTCCATGGATCTGGTGTGGATGGGATGCATGCAGCCTACCCCAAGCTGTGGGTGATGCCAGCCACCTGCGGGGACCTCCACCAGCTCCAAGCTCGGCATCCGCAGCTCCTGCTGCTGCCCAGCCCTGGCCCCACTGAGGCACAGCTCAGTGCGAGGCAGGGCCCTAACTGATTTTCCAGCTAAGTCATTCAGAAAACAAATCTATTGTCCGCATTATGTGTCGCACAAATATTGTTGCTTCCCGGGAGGAGATATTTATCTATATTTGTCTAGGATCGCTTTTGAACTGGACATTGAACCCATTTCCACATAATGATTAACACTGGTGGTGGAGCAAACAAAGGGAAATAGCTTGGAGTGAGCTGGTTTAAAAAAAAAAAAATAGGAGAAAAAAATCCCTGTGGTCTGATAACACTACAGTCAAGGGAAGGCATTCTGTAATCTGGGAACAGTCCTATATATAGCAATATGCCTGAGTGCCTCTGGGGAGCTGAAGCACTTATAAATCTCACGTATTAGATGGAGGCAGAGTACAGCACTCTCTCTGTTCATATGGAGGTGGCTGTTTCTAGTGGGTCTTGTGCATCTTGGAGTAATATCCCCGTACTCCAGGCTGCCACTTTAAAGGAAGAAGAAATCCTTTTCTCTTTTCTTCTGGCCTCTTTGGCTCTTTCCTAATTTCTTTGCTATTTTGTCTACTTTTTGCTTAGTTTGGAGAGACTGAGAGCAGACCGTTAGTTTGATGACTAGACTTGCACGATTTTTTTGTCAGCTGATATTTGCAGAGGAAAAATAGCTTAGCAGGAAGGAAAGCTGTTCACAGCTTTAGAGGAAATTTGGCAAGTTGTTTCAAGCAGGACATAAAAAGGATAAAGTCAAAACATTTTCTTTGATTATCTAAAAAAAAAAAAAAAAAAGTTTATCTGTGGGAATAATTTCTTGTCTTAAATAGCCAGGACTTGGTTTTGTTATTATTTTTTAAGAAAAATATAGATGCAAGATGCCCAACGTGAAAGTGCTCAAAAGCAAAATACCTTGAGATTTTTTTTTTTTACTTAAAAAATAAAACAGATTAATTTTTGAGCTTAACCTAAACTTCTTCCCCTCCCCCCCCCCCCCCCACCTTGGTAAAAAATATCCCAAACCTCCCAAGCCAGACTTCATTAACCGTTTGCAGATATGTAGTTCTGATTTCTCCCTGGAACTGCAGTCCCTGGGTTTCACTACCACCTCCGCCACTGATGTGCCCTATGTCCTTGGTCAAGACATCAAATCTTTCACTAAAGATTTCTTTCTCCACATGCATGTGCAGCACCTTGCACAGAGGGGACTGGTTTTGGTAGCGACCTGAAGATGTCACTACTACACAATGAATACTGGTACCCTTCACGTCCTGTTCTTTAGCAGCAGGATGGCTGCACTGCAGTTACAATGAACATGCAAAAAATTGCAATAGGTATCACAAAGTACAGTTTTAGCACTTAAAAGACACCAATATGTTGACCCATTTGTGTTAATATTTATTCCTTAGCAGCTGCATTACATTGGCATATAAGCCCCTATCTAGCTTCCATTAAAATCAGTGACAAACTCCCCTTGACTGAAATGATGCAGGATAGAGGTCTAAATCTTTAATGTAGTTGTGTGTGTGTCTGTTTTTTCTAGATAATGTAACCACTACAATGTAAAAATACATTTATTATGTGCACTTTGCTCAAATATCTGTAAATGTGACAGTAATCACACTTTCATATTATATGCTGTATATCAACAAGTTATTTCTACTTAGTGAGAAAGAAAAAAAAAAGTTCTTAAAAAGTTCTTTTCCAAAAATGCAAATGTACCTCCGTATAGAAATTCCCGGCTAAGACTGCCTATAAATATTAATTCTTCATAACATATACCAAGGCTGTCTCACACTAGGAATTTCACTCCGAAAGATTCAATCCTTACACAGTCACCGCATGCAGATATTCCTCGGTGCCTATATATCCCCTCATTAACAGCACCAGTTGGGTTAAAATAAGGCTGGCACTTACACCGAATGCTGTCACTGGGGATACCAGATCCTTTTCAACCTCGCTGCAGCCTGATCCTGCAGTTAGGATCGGGTTATGGACAGTTTTACTTGCCGTAATCAGCAACTGCTCCTGAAGTGCCTTCCCTGCTGCCGCCCCGCAATGTTATTTCTACCCGGCGGCAGTGAGGAGGTCTTCTGGGCTGCCACGGCTTTCAGGCTTGGTGGGCAAAGGATGTCACACCGGTGCCTAAATGTCCCTTCTGGCTATCCTCACAGGGCCGAATCCTCAGTGGGTGAAAAATCAAGAGCTTCACCCTTCTATCTGCTGAGGATTTGGTCATCTCGAAGCAAAGAAATGGAAGAAAATGCTTTCCCCAACCTTATTTTCAGCCTTTCTCACACACTGCCAGCTCCCCCTTCTTCCCTGCCCCATCCTGTTGACGTACATCTGCAACTCCTGATTCCTTAAAAGCAGGGGCAAACGGCTACAGAGGTGTCTGCCGTTTGAAGATATGTGGATAAAGCAGACCCTCCCAGGCCAGGTATCTCCCCAGCGTTCCTGTCAGAGTGGCCAAGACCCAAGGACATCCCTCCCTCCTGCCCTTTCTCAGGCTGGGGTAAAGAAGAGCTGGAAGGGCAAGAAGGGACCTGCTGGGAGATATCCCAGGGTGGCTGTCACATTTGCTGGGTTAATTAGCCAAGACCAAAAGCCATCCCCCCGGCTGCTGCTGAGCCCCTCCTCACCCCTGGCTCTTGCCAGGGCACCTGGAGCGGTTGGGCCACTGAGATGGCTGCCAGCCACATTGCCGAATAACGTCTCAGCGTCTCCTCACACTTCCCCCGTCTGCCGGTATCCATCTGCTGTCTCTCGTCCCCTGCTTGGCGTCCCAGCGCCTTGAGGCAGGAGGTGTCCTTTTGTCCCCCATCTGTGCAGCACCCAGCACAGGGGGGCTACTGGCCCCATTGGAGGTGACATGGGGGACAGCTCTAGCCCAGAGCTGAGGCAACCACAGGATGCGACCACGCCACATGAAGCAGGAGGGTGTATTTAATGCAGAGAGAAGGCTGAACTGCCCTGCCTCTATTTGTTCTCTTTACACCATTGTGTGGGTTTTCTTTCACCTTAAAAGGAGCCACAGCCTCATCCTAGGTATTGGGGTGCACCCCAAAAGCTGGCTTACTGTACCCTGCAGGAAAGGAACAGCCTCGCAGAAATGGAGCCAGCTCCCCAGGCAGTGGTGTCTTTAGGCCTGGTCCACAGTAGGATTTGGAAGATGGGAATTAATATGCATTAATCCTGCAGCCTTGTTGAAGCAACATCTAAATAGTTTATATGTATTAAACACTCACAGCCTTTGCTGCCCGAGCCTGTTACTGCCTTTCAGCTAATGCCTCTAGAGAAGGTCCTAACCAGACACCAAGACAGAAAACAAAATAAAACTTTAGACAGCCTGATCTTAAGCAGGGGTGTTTGGAGAGGGAGAGTTAGGGGTACAGATTACACCTCAAGTGACCCTGATGCTCATTTAACTGGCAGGTTTCCTATCATCCTGGCAGGTAAATGCACAGAAAACCATAGCTACGGCATGGTGACTCATGCTCCTCTAGAAAACTCTCCCTGCATGCTTCAAATCCTCACTTCAACCCCGCAGTATCAAAGAGGAGCCAGCAGGCTTGTAGGAGATGACTGAACTTAAATCAACATCTTCAGCATAATTTTTTGGGTAGGTTTTAAACCTGTTCCATGAATCAAAGGAGCTGTATCGGCATAAGGGCTCCCCCACCCCATTCCCTATATAATTGCATCTAAACTAGTTATCTGCTAGGGCTGTGATCATTTTGGTGTGTATAACATACATGTTTAGCTTCTGAAATGACTTCTGGCCCTGGTGACTTTGCAGTGGCTTTCACAAGGTTTGGATCTGGCCCCTCCTGTTGTTCTGTAGCTGCGTCTCTGATTGTGTGAATGTTAGTGTCTGGGGAGGGAGGTCAAAATGGTCCCCATCTGTCCTGATTCTGAGACACTTGGGCCTGATCCTTCCCTGCCAGTCACTGTGAGTAACGCTGCCCTGCCAGCCTGTCCCAGGCAATAAGGGATTGCTCGCGAGGAGTAAAGGTGGAAGAGGAGGATGTCAGACAGCCCCTCCTGGAAAGATTTATAAATGCACCATAACCGACTTCACAGGCTTAGTACCTTGGAGAGTAATTGAAAGAGATGTTCCATATTGATCTTTTCAGAAAGTTCAGTTTGTCTAATCCATCCCCTCCCTAGAGCTGGGTGAAAAATGTTTGAACTTGTAGTGCTGGGGTTGGATTCTGCTCTCTGTCACCTGGGTGTAAACTTAGGGAGGCAGCTCGGAAGGCCATGGCAGTTTCCATGGTGTAAGAGAGAGCAGAAGCCAACCCCAAGCGCAGACAAAGTGTACTGGTGTGTCTGTAGCTGGGCTTGGTTTGAGGAAAACCATTTTTGTCACTGCGGGTTTCCAGTGATTTTATGGGATGGGCATTATGTATCCATGTTGTGATGTGAATGCCAGGGATTTATTGCATGAAATATGGAGAGGAAAGATGATTTTCTGATTAAGAAATCAGACTGGGACTTGTATAATCTGTATTTAATTCCCAACCCAGCTGTAGATTGTTGCTCTGCCCTTGGATAAGTCATTTATGCTCAGATCCATAAAGCTATTTAGGTATCTAACACCCATTGATTTCAATGGGAGTTGGGCTCTAAGTGCCTTTAAGGATCTGAGTCTTAATCTCAGTGCAACTCAGGGTTAGGAACCAAACCTATTAGGTCACGATCTGGTACTTCTTTTCTCCTACTGGATGTGTGCTTGTTTGTGTCCATTTGGAATATGATAGGTCTGTATGTGCCTGTACAGCATCTGGCACAGTGGGGTCTTGATCTCAACTGTTGCTGGAAAAATATAATACAAATGTGATCACAATTACAAAAAAAAAAAAAAAAAAAAAAAAATCAAGAGCTAAACTGCAAGAAAATAGTCTAAGGACCTTAATATTACAGTCTGTTTTTTAATGTTCTCTTGTGCTTTAAAAATTATTAGCAAAGCACATGTCTTGCTGTGGATTAATCTCCTGCGGCCTTTTGTATTATTCAGCCCTTCTAGCGACCCTTCCTCAAAACATCTCACTTATTTTACAAGTGTGAATTAGGCTTTGCATCCCACCCTTCCAGACATAGGGTTATTACCTTGCTTACTTTGCAGTTCAGGAAACTGAGTCACAGGACTTTGCCCCAAACGAAAGGTACATAAATAAGCACTTAGGTCTTGAAACAGCAAAACGTCCCAGTAAATGCTGCCCTGGAACAGACCCACAGTCCCCTTTTTTCAATCAGAATTACAAGTATCCCAACTTTAACCAGATCTCTGGGGATGGGAGTCCCATTTCCACTCCTCTGGTTACTAAGCCACTCTTTTCTGCCACCTCCTCCTGCTCCTCACTACGTTTGTTCTTCTAATAACAACATTCTTCACTCTAAGTTTGTCCCTCCCCCTCAGTAGGAGCGGGCAATGTGTGGCCCTTCGTGTGATTTTATGCCAATAGGAACATAAACCCAAGCAACCACAGAGAACACACTGTTTTCAGGGTTGTAGAGCCTTTCTGAATAAGAAACAGTTTAAACTTTGTACCAGAGACACCATCAGGTGTCTGGCAGTGTTTGCACAGCGTGAGGACTGCAGGTGTATCCTTTGCTAATAGCCACCAGGGAGAGATGGAGAAATGACCGAGAGTTTTCTCCATTATCATTCCCCTGGGCTAACCCACTCTGCACATGAGTTCTGGGGAAATTCCCGGCCTGCAGTCGGTGGTTGGGGTTTGCAGGGACCCAGGCGTAGCTGGGTGTTATCACACTTGAACATGAAAAGCCAACCTCAAAATCTAAGCCTACTTCCAGGAAGGGTAAGACACTTCCATGGATGAGCACTGGATTTTTCTTGTCCGGGACACATTTTCCCCAGAAATAGTGACTATCCTTGATATTCCTGCATTTTTTTAAAGTGCAGGTTCCTAAACTTCTGGCACTGCCCTCCTGCTCTTCGGATTTCAATATCCCTAAGGGCCAGATCCTCTTTGAGGATTCACTGCACGGAGGCAAACCATGCCGTCTGGGGAGCATCGAGGATGAACGGGGAACCAGAGACATCCAGTGCTTCCTGGCTGTAATGGTTCATGTCATACTAAAAGAGCAAGAGGGATTTGAGGGGGATGCTATGGCCTTACTTTGAAACAACCTTTCGGTATAAAGCACTTAATTCATTTCCTGAATTAAAAGGAGCCTTGGAATGCCTAGTGGTGTTGCAGTACACCTAAGACTTGCCTCATCAGGACGAAATGGGGAGAATCACACCAGGAGGAGGCCGTTGTCCTTATTGCATCCAGGAAAATGGGAGCAGTTCCACCTGGCGTTTAATTCATGTGAGTGTTGCTGACGGGTTTAAAGCTCTTCTGGTTTTCTCATGTGTGTGGGGAAAACCCAACAACCACCAATGACAGAGCTCTCCAAGTAAATTAAAGGACTTTCTTTCCTCTACTCAGTTGCTCTCTCTGTCACATCCCTCGCTCTCACTCCTTCCTTTCTCCCCTATAAAAAATAATCAGTGCAAAATAAATGAGTGAAAAGCCAGCATCTTACCAAAGCCTCTTTGTGGAAAGGTTTAATTTCCTGCCCTGCTGTGTTTTTGTGTGTGTGTTTTTCTTTTCCCCAAAAAAGGGAAGGAAATAAAGAAAAAAGCAATGGGAGAAAAAATAAAGAGAATCAAGAAATTGACAGCCAATAATGAGAAGGAATGTTTAGGAAAAGAACGGCCTGATTCTGCCCGCATTTCCATGAGTATATTTTCCTTGCACCAAAAGGATCTGTCACCTCTATAAGGATCTGGAGAGGGGGGTAAAACATAAAGCAGCTGGTGTCTATCAAAGAAATGAAGTTTGGTATTCCTACACCCTCCCTTCCAACTCGGAGCGTCTTTCTACGAAGCACCAGCAGCCACGCAAGACAAACCATGGGAGTGCACAAGGGGCTTGTAATTTATGACCACCGGCAAGGGGGCCTTTTTTGGTCTCTGCCTATTGTGGAGGCAAGTGGGGTTGGGTGGCATCCCCGACCACACAGCGTGTGAGTTGGAGTGCCATGAGCCCTCCCTGGAGAGAAAGCCAGGATGCTCTCTTGCAAGATCCGAGTGCCAGGCGAGTGTGTGCGGCAGAACAGATAGGAACGAGCCACAATGTGGCAGCATTGTATCTGGTGTGTTGAAGAAACAGCGAGAGTCAAGCTAGGCTGACCTTGGTCCTGCCTATATCAAATCTGAGCTGATTTATCAGGAGGGGGTCAGTGCTGAAGGAGACATACGAGGAGTAAAGTTTGTTCCCAGGTACTGGTGCCTCAGTAACTATCCCTCTCTGGAGAAGAGGAAAAAGGAGAAAAAAATTGGGGTGACTTGATTATTATTCACCAAAACAGGCTGGATTCCCTTGAGCAAGAATCTGGCAAAGCTCTGCCTGTTAGGAAATATCTGTTAACACAGTATGTGCAAGTCCAACAAGGTCTGATCCCTGATACTTCAAGTGAATGTCAATTTGTTAACTTTCTGGAAGATCTCAAAGTTCTTCATGGGGAAGTATTATTTATCCAGTTTTGTAGAGCAAGGATCAGAAACACAATGCCGACATGTTAAATACCAGAGTTTTTAAAATTAATCCGTAATTTACAGTGTCCAGATTGAAACGTCAATTGCAGTAGGGACCCCCCTCCCCAAAGCATGTACACAACGAGCATACAAAACAAGTAGGCACTAAAAAAAGTGACAGCCAGTTTTAATTTTTCTCTAGAAATGACTTGCTCAGCGTCTACGGAGTAAACCAACAGCTGAGCTAGGAAAAAAAAAGCCATCTCTCCTAACTCCCAGCTCTCAACCACACCGTAATGGTGTATTAAAAGTCTAGACAAGGCTGCGAATCAAAGACTGTCCTCGTGGCAGGACCCGGGCGAGGTGGATGGCTTTTCTGGGCAAGCCCCAACAGCTCACCTGAAACAGAGAGGGAATGAGCCACCAAGACAGGCCGCTTGCTCGTGAGGTTCATTTTGTCTGCAGCTCCTCAGGATTTCTGTGCATCTCTTTCGCCATCCCTTAGAGAGAGAACGGCTCCCATCAGGGGAAAAAAAAGAAGGGAAAACACATTTGGGTTGTATAATTTGAGCACGAAGCTGACATAAAAATAAGGGCTTCAGCATCTGGGCTTGGTGAGGGAGGGGAAGAGGGAAGAATTGGAGGGGGGGGTAAGGAAATAACAATTGGCTGTCACCTGAAGTATTGTTTAACGCTTTACTTAAAAACACTGACAGCTTCTGCACAGCTGTATCCACGATAGAAGCAGCCTGCTGGCACATTGATAAAGTATTAAGACGAGCGCAGATCTGGGCATGATACAAAGAGATGAGAGCTCCTTGCAGCTGAATTAAGGCAACACGCACAAAGTAACCGTTACCTGGCAAAGGATCATTTTGATGCCGACGTCTTTTGTTTTGATTTCAGATCAAAGGGAGGCTAGGTGGTTTAGGGCTGGCACTCCCAGCTGCATGGCTAACTTATCTGTGCCATTCAAGCAGGCATCACATTGTCTGCTTGTAAGGAGAAAGATCTGAAACACATGAGGGAGGGATGGGGAGACAAGGGGGAAAAGCAACAACAACTGCATACTGGGGAGCAGTGCAGCCTCGAGTCCTGCAGAAGTACATTTAAATTCCTGGCTTTCTTCTTTACAAAAGCCCGGGCGCAAAGTACTCCTGCTGTTCTCAGTCTGGAAAGTCTCACTCCAGACTCAGATCTGAGGTTGTCTCTGCTCTTAGGAAGCTCTGGCTCCTGCGCTGGGATACCTTCTGGGTCTGCAGCCCTGAGCCAGCTGTAACACCACCTTGTCACAGAAAATATTATCCCAGTAGACCCTGGAGGGTGGGTGTAGTCGTACTGGTGTAAAAATGCCTGATGCCAGCATGCTTTTACTTTCCTTCTGCTATTTGTGTGTGCGTGTGTGTATTTATGTCAGTGTAACCATTTCTATTCAGGTATTGTAATGCTTCCAATAGAGAAGTTTTGTCATCCTGATCATACTGCTGCAGTTAAAACAGTACGGTTTTTCTCCTTCAACAGACCTAAACACAGTCCTGCAAAGTGTTAAGCCCTGTCAGTTCCTGCTGGCTTTGAGATGCTCTCAAAGCATCTTTTGAGAGGGTCTCAGCAACTCTCTCTGCACCCCGAAGGAGAACTGGGCCCCAGGTTAACGAAAAGTAGGGCAGCCTTATACTATCAGCTGTCTGAGAGGGTGCCTGGCATTTTGAAAATGAGCGACAGAGAAAATTCAAGTTACCAAGGCAATGGGCAACCTCAACACAGTGAAGGTAGACATAAAAATACGGGCAGGAGCCAGACACAGCTGCTCTGAGACAGGCTCACTACATGCCCTGCCTCAGTTTCCCTTTGATTTTGAGGCGGAAGATGATGCTGGCTCACCACAAATCAGCATGATGAAGATGTTGCAGTCAAGACTTCTGACATGCTGCTAAGTGACCCGCTCTTTCTAAAGTGCGAATATCCTGTTTGTGTTGCATCGGAGTCAAATAGATTGGCTTTTCTGCTGCCCCTGATGGAGCCCTCATGGAAATGAGTTGTGTGGTGTACGATGTCATCCCAGCCCATGCACACTGCAAAGGAAAAAAGAGAACTCTGACTCTTTCTCTTCTTTCTTTCTCCTGCCAGACTGGGCCAAATCCTGATCTCATTTATATCGCAGTAATCCTGGAAGAAATTCACGGGAGTCAGTTTCTCTAGATTTACATGGGTATAACTGAGAGCAGAATTCATCACCACGTCTTCATAGATGGCTCCTAAGCAGGGAAAAATACTAAGGCCTCCTTTATCTTGACGGCACAAGATGGCTCAATAAATGTAAAGCACGTGTTACGTAACAGTAGAATAATCTATGGTATTGAGGGCTCACAGATCCTGAAAGTCTTTTCTGCTTGCAAGGGGGGGGGAATTAAATAAGGAAAAAAAATATATATTGAATAAAGTGCTTGTTGCAGAATATTTTTTTAAATACTGAACTGTGAAACCTAAAGTAGGGCAATACCCTCCCTTTCAACAATACTTTGACTTCCTACAGTCAGCAGATGCAATATGCATAGGATTCAGAAAGATCCCATTAAAATTCATTAAACCATGTTTCCAGCTATTTAGTAAATTTTGAAGAAAAGAAACCTATTGCCTCTTCTGCTCTATACGATGGCCTCTTTGAATGTAATTAACCCTTCATTCATGGGTCTTTCTATCCAACTAATCTCCCACCCTGTGCCTTCCGATGCATTTTTAATACCGCAGCTAATACTGCCACCTAAAATCCTCCAGCAGTCACCATGCAATAGAGCTCTTTGCACAGGCAAGGTACTGTAAATCTCCATAAACAGTGCTTGGATGAACAGCAAATTCAGATAAGTGATGTGTTCTTTTTCATGCCTTCCACTTACAAACGGGAGATGGTCTTCATCCTTCAAGGTAGATTTTTATCCAGGAATGATTGTTGGTTTCATACCTGCCCAGGGGATTGAGCTGCTGGGTTTGGGCAAGCTGGGCAAGAAGGGGTGTAAGGAGGGGCAAGAAGGCATAAATAAATAGTGAAACAATAAAGAGAGGCCTAGCAATACACATGCAAATAAACCTCCAAAATTAAAATGCAAAACAATAATGGAACCAGGAAAATCAAGAGGTGTTACATGAAGTATCAACTTTATCTGTGTACAGTGTAAAACTCTGGTCTCTTTATTACATGGTTGACAGAGACTCAGGACCCAATCTGGTCTAGTCCTGAGTGCGATAAACTGTGACCAGTTTCAGATCGGAGCTCCTATTTACGGAGGTGCTAAGCGGAGAGGGGGATTATATCATGCAAAACAGAAGAAACCAAAAATATTCTCATTCCCCCCTTCCTCTTTTCCCATCTGATAAATGAGCTGGTTTGTCAAAACAGGGAGTGGAGCTGGAGGGGCCAGGGAAAAGGGTTTGGTATAAAAAAAGAAAACTGAAGATGAGAACTGAAAATATTCTGTGTTTCTCTTTGCTCAGAGCAACTCCCATTCCCAGGCCAAGTCTAATCAGAATCTGTCCATAAAAAAGATCAGGAAGGAAATATTTTGAAATATAGGAAGGGTCTCAGCCCGATCCACGCTGCAAGGTGTTCAAGCTACACGGTGTTTCTTTCATGATTTCAGTGTTCTGCCACAGCTATGAAGGAGTGTTATTTCTGAGTCACAGAATTATGCTTTTCACTTGGCTTCTGTAACACCCCTACGCTTAATTATTTCATCTGAACTGCAGATTTCCATGGATCCAGCAAAGCATTTAAGCACCTGCTCAACTTTAAGAACCTATTGCTTTCTGGAAGGCTTTCCACAATATGAATTAAGTGCACACTTTGCTGGATGGACGGTTCTATACCATAACTACATTTTATCTGGAAGACATACAGGCCCTTTCCCAAGGGGTTCGCTGCTGTTTAGTACATCAGTCTAAAATTTGTCCATGTGTGTATGTGCCCTTTTTATTGAAGACTTCGTTGTATCTGGTTGAACTCTGGCACGGTGTTTGTGATCAGGCTTGGATAACTCGGAAAGGACTAATCCTGGCACTGCAGGATGGGGCACAAGGATTACAGTTTGCGTATCGGATGCGAGTATCACCCTAAACCACTGGAAAGCCAATCTGAAGTCTGCCTGCTTAACAGAGAGGCACTGTCATTGTCTTGCTCTGCCAAATCAGGGTATTTTAAAGAGAAAGCAGAGCAATTCTGTTTAAAATGCACAAGACATCTGTACAGAGGATGAAAATTTCAAAGTACGGCACAAGTCTTACTTTATGGGGAAGTATTATTGTCATTGTTCTTCCAGAAGAGAAGAGGAGAAAAAATGTATAGGAGCTCAACTCTGCAAAATTTGCAGACCTGAGTGGCAGGCTAAGTACTACACAGCAAGCTGTGGAAAAATATCAGCAATCAAAAGCCAAAAATCTGGTCTCTGAGCTTCCTGTTCAAAGACATGTGATGTACTATCCTCTTGCCCAAGAAAAAGTAGCAAGTACACACTAAAAATTTAGAGGTTAAACACCTCTAAGGTGGGGGGATATGTTAACTGCTCCACACTCCACTGGCACTGGGCACGTTGCCTGTAACGCCATGGAAATATGTGTACAAGTTAACAGCAAAGTTCAGTCGCTGCGAGAAGATGTGTATGGATTCATCCGCTTTAATTGTTTCCATGATTTAAGCGATAGGCACCAGGAAATTAATCTGGGCAATAGTCAAGACAATCTGCACAAAGCTGGGTCCAATGTTGCTAAAACAAGCTGGCTGAAATGAAAAAGTGCAGCTGTGACTCTCCGCCTGATACCAACACACACACACACACAAACACACGCACACACACAAAAACAGCCCCGATTATTATTCTTACTATTTATGGACACAGATGAAAAGCCAAAGGGGGCATGGTAATGCACACAGATGCCGATTAGCTGGAGATTATATTGATGATGTAATAAAAATTCACTTTGTCTCTTAAGCTGCACCAGGACAATCAAAGAGAGATTAGATAAAAATCAGAGAGAATGAATAATAGAAGGGAGAGGTAACATCGTAAACCATAATTCCCTGCAAAATGTTCTACCTCTGAGTGCCCCCAGTCAGAATAAATAAGGACTGGAGGGTGTAAATACAACCCAAATGTACGTAAGAAGGAGGCAGATGTGGCTTTGTACGTGTATTATTTATCAACAAGCAGTCAGATATGCGCATCTACCTGCACGGGTTTGCAAATACACACACATACACATCTACCTGCACGCACCTTTCTAACCCAGTTGAACGGATGATGAGAGGGAGCATGCGAGAGAAAGCATTGTATTTGGAGAGGGACAGATGGACACAGAAAAATATATGGGGTGAACGAGTAGAAGCGTACGGGAAATTGTCTGAGCGAGAAAGATGTGAACTTGCAGGGAAAAAACAACTCAGTCTCTACCTGACAGGGTAAGAGACACATGCAAACCCCCACGTGCACATGTATTTACCTAGACATACACCAGTGTGGGTCCCTGTCTGAAAAAAGGATCCCTCCAGCCACAAAAAATCCCAATCGGAGAGGGATGGGAGAAAACTTTCTCCTCTTAGAGTGCTTGCTTGAAAAGGAGCAGAACTCCTGCACATCCAACGTTGGTTTAAGTTTACTGACCATGTTTAATATTTGATGAAACCTTTGGCATAGCTGACTATCCTGATCTGAATAGATGATCTGATGCTTTCCCTGGTAGTAAAGCCAAGCATAAGTAATAGCTGTCCTCTGACTACTGCTGCCTTATGCATACGAGCAGGATTTTGCCGCGTCTGAAAACCTGCTACCTGCTTCTGGATTCTTTTCAGCTCCTCGGTATTTTCAGCCGTGTTTTATGAAATCAAACAAAAAAAGTCCCAAAATGCTTCTCCCAGACATGGTGGGGGCTGCAATTTATTTGTAGCTGAGGGAAAAATCCCTTCCTTCCAAAGTCTTCCCTGGCTCAAGTATTTTACCTGTTCTCCTCGCTGTACTTTTCGCCTGTGGTTTGCATTATTACTTGCTAAATACATTAGAAAATACTCGTCAGCTTGCTTGGCAGCTTGGCGATGTTTGTGTGGTTGCCCACACACATGCGTGCATACACATACATGCAGCAATTTTATAAATAAATCACAGTCACAGGGGTGAGGAGAGGGCATGTGGTGCTCTGCAAGGAAGCAGAACAGCAAAAAAGAAAGAACATCTCCAGGATCAGAAAATAGGGGCTGTCAGAGTTTCTCTGCGCCTCTTAACGCCTGTGAGATGGCCACTGCTGTTGATCACAGAAGGTGAGAGAAGGGGACACCAACCCGGGCTGCTTTTCCCCTGGCCACCTAGGTGAGGAAATGTCTAATCCCTCAAGACAGACAAAAACCAGGCCTAAATAATCAGCCTACATGTTTTAAACCTCAAATGAGACAAGGCTTGCCGGGAGAGGTAATATTTTTTATTAGACCAACTGATATAGTTGGAAAAAAATAGACAAGCTTTCAGGCACACAAGGAAGTCTGTCGTTTTTTTCCCAGCTATATCAGCCAGACTAATAAAAGATATTACCTCTCCTTACAAATGTTGTCTCATTTATAACCTTAGACCATCACCGCTAAAGCTGCAGCACGACTTACACCTTAAATACACACAAAGCTCTTTGCAAAGCTGGATATCATAAATTCCTCTTTACGTATAGCAAACTGAGGAAGAGCAAGGTCTAGGAATGGGGTCTGGCAGGACGCAGAAGTTTAGTAAGAGGGCTGGGCTAGAAACAGGGTCTTAATCCCTTCCTACCTACCTCTGAATGAAGAAGACTGGTGCAGCACTACATCAAAGGGTTATTTTGCCTTCTTGCTTTAATTTGGGGTTGCTAGAGAAGGGTCCTGGAGCTGAGGGATAGTTATATTTCAAAACAGCAGGGAAAAATATTTTTGAAAGAAGCTGAACTGTAGTCCCAGAAGGGGCTGCCAGGAATAGTTAAGAATAAGATCACGATTTTAAGAATTCAAAGGAAAATGTATGCAGGATTTTTGTTCAGGTGTGAGAAATGTGCTGCTGATTTAATGAAACAAGAAAAGTTAAAAAAAAAGGTGCAATTGCCTTGGTGAAATTCTAGACTTACTGCACCGTTTTGGGTTTTTTTAATCTTTGAAAGAGGACATCGAGCTTTGAACATCAAAAGAAAAAACCCCACCTTTTCTGTCTACCCTCTCAGTAGTTTACGTACAGAAATACAGATGTTTGTGTATCTGTGTGTGTATACTTTGTGGGTGTGGGTATTTCTGCTACTACCCGTGGCTTTTTTCTTTTTGAAAATACTTGGTCAGTATGGCTCCCTTTTCCCTAACCCTGTTCAGGGAAGAACACGGAAAGGAGAGAGAGTTAACGTGGTCTGAGAGAATCAGAGTGGTGACTCGTGACATGAACCGGTGAAGTGCTCTCTACAGGGGTGACAGCCAGTGACAGCATGAGGGCAAAACATCGGTGCAGAGCTGAACTGAGGGAAGAGGAGTGTGAACAGCGATGGCGAGAGCTGGGGAAACAGGTCTGTAGCGGCAGAAGTTGGCTATGGAAAATAAACGACTCATGAGCACAGGTAGGCTGAGAAGGACATTGTGGGAACAGGCAGTGAGCCTGGAGAGGTGCCTGGGGAAGGGACCTGACCCTGGGGACGGATCTGAGCCTGTGGTCCACGCATCCATGCTTTCACCTGCAACCAGGGGAGGAAGCTTGGGAAGGGAGGGTGAGGAGCTGGTCTCAGATGGAAACCCAGCCAGCAAGAGCCTGGGCGCAGCACTTGGAAAGCAAATGCAGGGGCCAGGGATGGAGAACCGAGACGCCCGCCCGGCAATCGGTCCGATGGCTTTTGCCTGGTAGCAGAGAGCAGGGTCACTGGGCCTGCTGGTGGCTCGGCTATTTCTCTTTGAATTAAGAAGCTGCTGCCAGAAGTCCTGTCCCTGGATCGGCGTAGGGGAGAAGACAGGGGAATGACACACCTATTGTGCAACTCCTTTTATGAATAAACTCGTAAAATCTAATTCTACCAGCACCTCTCTGGCCTTTTTCAATGAGCCGGTCAGTAACAAATGATCATTTAACAGCACAAAGCAGCCATTATATGGGCGAACAGATTGAGGCTAATACAACACGCGTTCCCCTCCAAACAAGAACCCAACATTCCTTCTTCAATTTTTTTTTTTTCCCCATCTGCAAACACTGTCAGTAAAGCTGAGTAAATATATAAATAATTAAACAAACAAATACTTTCCCTGCTGCCCCCGGGCCTTTGAAACTGAGACTTAGTTGGATTTCAGGCAATCAAGCAGCATCACGTTCGCACACTCACGCTGCACGCACGCTTCCTCTCCACCTTTGACAGAATATCATTGACTTAAGTGCACTGTGATGATTTCAAATAGACTAGGGGTTAGATAATCGACTCTACACACACACATACACACATGAACACTCCAGCTCCTCCATTTATTTCATAAAAGACGTAAGCACAGATGGGATGGAAACACAAAAAAAACCAAAACCCACATACGTTGCTATTGATGAACTAACTAAAACTGCAACTGAAATAATAAAAAAACAGGGAGGTTGATTCATTTGCTTGTCAGATCTTCACTGTAGGAGATCACCTGAAATCCCGCTTTTAAATGAAAAGGTTTCTAAATTAATTTTGCTGTGGCTGGATACTCGAGGTCACTGGAACCTTGTTTATTCCCCACAATAAGCTACTTCTTGGGTAGCAGCAGTGAAAACTCCCTTCTGGACTACCTTGCTCTGTCAAAGTCAGGGACTTTCACATTCCTGCTTAAGGATTCACATGGTGTCTGTCTGTTGTTTGTGAGGCTGGGTCAGAGTCTAACTATTGACTTCAGAGAGTGTTGGGTCGGTCCTCAGCAAATGGACGACGACTGCCAATTCCATCTGCCCATACTGAGGGCAGGAGTACACTTGTCTAGAGGGAACTTGCTCTTTTTACTGACCCGGTGAAGGCAGATACCTTCGGCTTGATCCAAATCGTATTGCAAACAATAGGTTTGGATCAGGCCCTTAGAGAAGAAAGGTGGGATGCAGCCCTTCATCAAATCCTTGAGCTTTGCAGCTCCCTCAGTTGCCATAACAATGAAGAGTATATATGTGATTCACTAAAAGAAGGAAAAAAAACCCCAAGATCCTGAATCAGTGAATGATGATATTCCTGTAGACAGAGAGATTACAAAGGCTGAATCCTACTCACACAAAGAAAACTGGCAAAATTGCCATTGACCCTTTCTTGGCAAAGCAGGGACAAATATGTATTTACAAGTGAAATGAGCAAAGCTAATTTTCCACCTCCCCACCACGTGTTTTTTGAAAGCATGTTTTCCTGATCTGCACTGAAAGGGGCTCTGATGTAACACATTTGTCATCAGAGATGCACCACAACCTTTACTGAGAAAAAATAAATGTCAAATTTATGCCATTAACTTCTCCTTTCTAAAAAAAAAAAAAAAAAAAAGAATAATAAAAGAAAATCCAACTGGCTTAATATTGCAGATGAGGAAATGAAAGATCAATAGCTCACTGGAGCCAATGGGAATCTTCCCATTGATTCAACAGGTTTCAGATCAGGCCTGAAGGCACCGAGCTTAAGTGACTCCATCAGAGAGCGTTGGTGAGTAATTATCCACACCGTGATTAGAACCCAGGCATCCTCACTGCCCGCCCTCACCCACCAGATAATGCCCTTCCTTTGAATGACGCTGCAGGCACAGGCAGCAATTTAGAGGGGGCAGCTCTGAAGTGTATTAGCCACTAGCAAATAATCCAGAAGGAATGGCAATGCTTGCTTTTCTTGTTTATTTATTTGTTTATTTAATTTGGTGTTAACTTTTACTAGCCCAATAGTAAAATGTAAAACCTAGCACCACGCTATCACCCTTATCTCCTTCAAGATCTTTACGTACATTTCCTTCTAGTGTTTTTATGGGTTGGCTTGCTTTTTTTTCCCCTTCTCTGACAATGACTAAACTTGGAGTTAAATCACTTGTAAGATACTCTTTTCTTTGGTATCAAAATTGGCTGGATCCAGACTCTTGCAAATAAACATGCAGCAATGGTATGCTTTTAAAGACTTTGCCAAAGGATTTTTGTTGGTTGTCTTGCCCATTCCTCACTTCCACTCCTACTTTTCTCATTTATTGCCAGTATCTTGAATGAGATTTCTTTTTCTTAAAAGAAAAAAAAAAAATCCATAATCCAAACAAAAAAAAAGATAGGAAGAAGGAAAACAAAGAAAAAAAATGACCAGACTCCCTCCGAATGCACAAAACAGAACAAAACCCGCAGAATAGCATAACTGAATAACAATATATCTTCATAAAAGAGGGTGAAAAATTGCATCCTCATCCATGTATTATTGAAGATGGAATACGAACAAATAAATCGCTTTTAAAAGCAATTAAATGCTCACAAAAGAAAAACACTTGCCCTGTAAACTGAGAGAAGGCATAATGAAATGCAAACCATCTTGAAACTACCACACGGAAACTGGAATGAGACACTTCAAGCTGAATGGTATAGCAAAAGGAGTGAACTAGCATACCTAGATAAGGCAGCCTATTGCTGAAGAGGGAGTAGTTAGGAAATTCGGAAGCAAGCAGGTCTGCGTATCTGGATTTAGATGAGTAACAACCTTAAGGCAGTCACATTGCATATTATCGGTCATTCCTGCCTCAACGAGCAGTATCTTGCAGAACTGCCCGTAACTTAGGGTCCAATCCAAACACTGCTGGAGGCAAGGTAGAGTTTTCCTGAAGACTTCAGCAGGCTTTAGAGCAGGTCTGTAGCTGCTCTGCAAAGCCCTTTCCCGTCAATTATAGATTATGCATATGATAGAATATACGCTACTTCCACACTCTTTTTCCCATTTCTTAAATGCTGCTGAAGGTGTGAAAAAATAAAATAAATCAAGCACTTTCATTGTATTGCTGTGTTGAAAAAGAGCACTCTGAGATTAATCCTGTTCTGACGGGGGCTGAACTGGTTGACCAAAATGGTCCTGGTTGCTCTGAGTTTCTCAGGCCCCTGGCTTCTCTGCAGCTGCCAGGCTAAGACCCAATCGTAGAGAAAAAGGTATCTTGTTTCTGTCTGGGTCAGGTGAAATAATGGGCAAGAAACAGAGCCCTGCCTGTAAGAGGCAAGAAAACTGAGTTTTCTTTGGGTTAGCTTTCAAAGAGGTGCAAGCCAGTTCAATCTACTTAGCAAAGGTATCTCCTGCTCTCTCCGCCCGCCTCTCTCATGCACCATTTCAAAGAAGTGCATCTTTACCTTATTATATTATTAGAATCAATCAATATTATTAATATTACATGTGGGCAATTCTGTAAATTCTTCATAGTTCTCCTCCCTGCCTGTTAACAGCAGGTACATTATACAGTCTTTGGTTAGATTGGTCAACCAGGCTATCGATAGTCTTAATAAGCAATATCTATATTGTGACCTTTGCTCACAGAACTGAATCTCTCCTATAGGGCTGTCAGATTCCTTAAAGAAGTATTGATAAGCTCATTACTGTATTGCTACATATAATTTTAGGTGTGATTTTCACTCACCCTCAAGCATCTAGTAACCTAATACTTTTTTTTTTTTCCTCCTAAAGCATTGGCCCTTTTACAATTGATCAAATAGTGAATTAGAGCATTATAGAGAGGAAACATAATCAGGGGATTTCTACAAGCACACTGTGATATATCTTTTGATCTTCTGACAACCTTCATCCCTCTGGATCCTAAGAAGGAAGCACTGTTTTATAGGGATATTATTAGGCTGATGCTGCTTTATACATCTACCTGCAAGAAGCTACCGAATCCGACAAAGATATTTGTGTGCGTTTGCAGTGAGTGATGCATATTATGTGATGCGAATCTATCCTTAGGGACTGAAAAGGAGAGGAACTATGTGCAAATGTAAGTCTGCCCTTTCGATACATGCGTGCATACACAGTCTCTGTGTATTATATACACAGGCATTTGAATTAGAAACAGGCCAAATATGCAGTCAGATCTCATCAGACCAACTCTGTCTGCAAAGCTCCATTTTTATTCCGTTTGAAGAAGCTTCGTGTCCAGAGTTATCTGCCCCAGCGCAGCGGGAAGTCAGCCGGGTTGCCTCTAAAATATTTTGGAGACTCAGACACAATGTACAAATAAACCAGACATGGATTAATTAAGTGTGACTGTATCATTAAATTAGTATAATGAACAAACAGCTATTTATCATATTAAACTCTGAATATAATTCCGGGAATAACCTGTTAAGTCACCTGCCACTTTCATGCAAGAGTATGATCTCTCTACTGTCTTTTAGAAAGGAATTATTTAGAGACGTGTATCAGCCTGTCTGTACTGAATGCATGTTTTCATTAATATGCACATATAATAAATGGTTGCACGTGTGTGTGATATACAGACGTGGCAAGCACACTTGTATCTCTCTGCATATGCACTTTTCACATAAAAGTTAATTCTCAGCTGCACCTTTCATGCAAACGATGTCTTTTTATGTTTCCCAGATTTAAGTAAGGAAGTTACAGACCTCAACAACATAAAGGGGAAAGAATAGCATGTGTTACAAACTGTGTCTGCACTGCACCTTAGTCTATCAAACCGTCAGCAACTTTCTGGTGGCAAAATACTTTGGCAGACCTAATAGTGAAGGCCTCCTTCACTGGTAACTATATATCCCTGGAGGCATCAACATTGCCAACAAAGCCATCTATGAAATAGTTAATGTTAAACAATGATTGTCCATGTTCAACAAAGGAGGGAGAAATAAACAGATAAGTGTGAGGTAGATCGAAATCTGCATGCCTCATTGGCTGAGCTGTCGGCTATTTCTAATGCATCTGAAGGGTTTGTTACTAAGAACCTGTTAAGTATCTTTAAACCTTTGATCTGTAGCCAGTCTTAACAAAGGTGACAATTAATTAAAGGAGAGTGCATTGCGATAAAGTTACATCGTGGTCAGTTTATATATACTGTCCAAAGCTGGTTCACAGAAGTCACTGTCAATTAAAGTCTTCTTGGAGTCCAGTTCATTATCAATTTTTCCCCCTTGCCTTGATCGATATTTTTGGCTGCTTCTGCTTGACAAACTTAACACAATGTCTATATCTATATGTCTTGCCATTCATTTACATGGAATAGATGGCTGTATATGATTTATTTTTAGCTACTACGTATGGTCAGGCACTTTATTTGAGAGGTTTAGAGCTCTCATCCATCTTTATTTTAAGAAGCGACAATAATAAGCCCTCTCTTCCTTCAAGGGGATGTCAGTTGGATATAATGAATGCACATTAAAAGCTGCATTCACCTGTGTGTGCATTCAGGCTGTGGCTCACTGTGACAAAAGCAAACAAATGCAATATCTGTGGTGACATCCTGACTCCAACCCACACCAAGCAATGCAGTGCAGACAGTGATTCAATAGATCCTGCGATCCCCAAAATGCAACGATGCATCTCGAGGAGTTATGGAAAGAGAGAGGCCCCTATAATATATACCCCAGCTCAGTCAGTGAAGCGACAGTGGAAGAAAAGCCATAACTTTAACTCACCATGGTTATTATTTTTCCCTTTTTCTGCTGCAGATTTTAATACATAAGGGTCAGTCCGCCATGACAAACCCCGGCAACAGTCATACGGGCATCGGTGGAGCAGTTAAGTGAGTGAGAAATGTGGCAGGGGTCAGGCTTTTGTCAGTTCCTCAGCTTTATTTTAGTTTTAGTTTCACTTACAGAAGGAAAGCTAAGTTAAGGGACAAGCCAGCAAGCATAGAAGCCGGTAGCGTTAACTGCAAGTGTTGTGGTTTGCTATGTAAATCCACGATCTGGAATTTTAAAGGGAATGTGAAACACTGAGTAAGTGCTAGCCTGCACCAGGATTTCCAAACATGAACCCACTGAAGTAATGGCAAAAATCTCACTGACTTCTGCCCAGCAAGCAGGCAGCAGGCCTTCACTCCCTCAGTAAAGATGATGCTGGGATTAATGAAACACTAACCTATTTGTTAAGGCCGGGATTCAACTCAGCTCACTTAACACCTCACTTGTTTAGTGCAAACTCTTACAGGACAGAAACCAGACAGCACTTGATGGACAGGTCATGTTGAGCTCTGCAGCCTCCTGCTATTATGGAATATTATTGTAAGGCTACAGCCAACACCTATGTGAATCTTTGGGCATCTGATGCTTTTTCTCCATTTTAAATGCAGGTAAGCAGCCCAACAGCCTAGATCATCTCCCCTACTTTTTCTCCCTTGGAACCATTACTGCCTGTCGCATAAACCCGCCTCAGTTCACACTTGATTGACGGGAGGGACGGTAACAGCTCCTTTAGTGTCGTTATGGTCTGTCGGGTCAGTGCGGCTGGTATGCATGCGCACAGGGTATGCATGATAAAAAACACCCTGATGTCTTGCTGAAAAATGTGGCTGCGTATTTCCAGCTCTTAAGGCTAGAGGAGGTCCTCCTCGATCATCCAGCCCCTTCTGCCCCTTGCTCTTGACCACCGTGCATAGGGAGTCCTCTGCCCGCCCTCCTTGACAGATACAATCCGCTTTCCAGTTGAGCACAAGACACTTTCCACAATCTCACTCACTCTTTACCCGGGCAAAATTTCCAGATACTCTCTGACAACTTCCTTCAAAAGACTATTCCATCAGCTGCCTGGCTTTTATTATACTATGCAATTTGAATCCTCTGCTAAAGAAAGCCCTGTCTGTGGCATTGGCCACTGGCCGATGCAGGATACAGGACCAGATGAACCACGCTTTTCATCCAAGGTGACAAGGATCCTCAATTTTTCCCCCTACTTCAGTGCTGACGTTCCCGATCTCTTCTGACTGAATACAGGAAAAAAAGTAAATAAAACAAAAACTAACTGTCCCCTGTTTCTGTTGTCATACTTCAAAAATTAGTAAGTTCCTGATTCACCCTTTAATTAAAACCTTGGTTTGGCCGAGTAAATACTATGAAATTTCGTTGTTGTCGCTATTTATTTTTTTAAAGAAAAAAAGAAGTACCTTTTTTCCTTCCCTAAAATGCCCAAAGGCACCAGTATATGTAGATATTGAGGGACAAAAGCAATCATAATCCATAAATGTGTAGGAGATATAAGTCTAACCTGGAGAAAGGTAAGAGAAGAAACAAAAGCTCTAGAAACACAAACTTTAATTTCTTTCTTTCCTCCACATTATGTAACTTTAAAACAAATCCTTTCTTGTAAGGTTGATTAGTTGATATGGTAGTGGGGCTAGCTGAAGAACAGCTTTCAGTGCAAAACTTAACAGCCAAGCGAGAGATTCCAGAAAATTGGAGTTTGTATTGGAAATGCTGACACAACCGTAACAACAGCATCATAACTGGCTGCAGCTGCTTTTAGAAACCAGAATCCATGTCCAGACCCCTGCAAAAAGAGTTAACATATAGCCTTCTAATTTATGAAGCAATCTGGGCTATCTGTTTGACATTATCAAAACACATACACGCTCATCTGTACAGGAGATTATAATGTACAGGGGGTTGCTTTTTTCTTCTCTCTTCCATCAAGCTATCCAATTGCATTTTGATTGTTTTAAGGGGTTGTTCTTTAGACCTAAGGCATAAAGCCTCCTCTGTTTTATTCCAGTTTATTTGTGCATTTACCTCCCTAAAACTTGTTTGGTTTACTACCATACTAAATGCTGTATGTGTTGCTTTCAGCCAGGCAAGCCTTATGTTTCAATTATGGAGGAGTTTATTCAGCACCTGTATTGCGTTGTGCTTCTTTTCAACTAAATTTCCATTTCCCAAAGGCTATATGCATGAATGTGTATACATCTCTTTTTTCTGTATGTATACACACACACAAATCTATACATTTATACATATACACAAATATATCATCTTAACTGAATGCTCATTTTCATTGCACCTTTGAATTCCTGAGATATCCAAAACCTTCATAAACATCCTTAGACTTAACAAGGTTTTAATTTTTCTATCATCTATCTTTGTAATCAAACTGAACAGAATATAATGAATGGAAGCCTTGTTTACCTACCCCCAAGGTGTCTTAAATTTCAAAATTATTTATACTTTTGAGAAGGTAAAGCAGCAAAAGAACTAAACTATTCTTTTCATACTGCATTTTTCTAGCTGCATTGAATGCTTATCGAGTGAGGTTCGGGTCAGGTAGGAACAACATCCTAACCACGGGACTGCAATGGTGGATTTCAAGGAGGTTTTGGGGTTTTTGTGTTTCCCCCCCCAAAAAAAAAAGGGTTGAAAGAATGTTGTAGCTCTCGGGTCTATGGAAGACTCTTGCTTTCCCACTGCACACTCTCTCCACTCTTTAAGTGCACTCACCCGCGTGTGTTTCAGTAAATCTCAGTTAAGTGTGGAATGCTGATTTCTTCTGACTTCCTAAATAGAATATTATGGAGACCTGCGTGTTTTAAATTAAAACACATTCCAGGCCTTGGGTACAAGCAAGCTTCGATAGAAAAGGCTGTTTAAACCTATGGGGACAGTCCTATATTTAGATTACATTAATTCATAAATATTATACTAAATACCACTTAAATTGGCCTTAAATGACTTCAAAGATAATGCATTATAATATGGCTGTCCTGAGAGCACTAACCTTTATGTCTCCCAGTAACTCAGCCTTTAAGCATACTCCACTGCTGGATAAGAAGGGGGGAAGTTATGAATGAATGGCTTGTTAAATTGTTCAAGTGTGATTAGTTAACTCCGTGCGTGTGTATATGTGTGTGTGTATGTGTGAGCGCGTGGGTGGGTCAGTTCAGCCCCGGTAGATTTCTACCCGCGGATCTCAGCACACAGCCTCTTCTCAACCCTAGAGCAAAGTACCACAGCAGGAGCCTGTTCCTGCCCCGTGTGGAGAGAAGCAAGGACAGGGGAAATATGCAGCAGCTACACTCATGCCATGAAAGCTTGTTTTCGGGGATCTGGCAAGCCTTTCCCACCTTCCCTCACACGCTGCTTCCCCCCGTACCCTTTTCTCTCTTTGCGTGTCTGCAAGAGAATCGTGCTCCCCTGCCTCTTCCCTGGTATCTGGCCTGGTGAGAGAACCTGGGACTTCACACTCCTTTTGTGATAGTTTTTTTGGGGAGGGAGGCATAGTCATGTACTTTATCTTCATGTTCTTAATTTTCGATTTCCTCCTGCTGTACAGGAGCACCACAATAGGATCTCTTAATAATATTTTCAAGAATACACATCCTGTGCTCTCATTTCAATGGAATTACACCTGAAATTACTCTGGTTGCTACGGTTTTGCTTTAAGCTAATTCCTGTCTCTTCCCTCCTCCCAACACAAACCCACCTTCTCCCCCTCCACACCCAAGGTTTGCTCTCCATACACTTAAATAAACTACAGCCCACTATTAACCCTTCAGGGTATACCACTGCCACAGCCTCATCGCCTGGATTAGGAAAGAAATCAACTGAGAGTGATGGATCAATTAATGTATAAGCATTATGCATCACTTATGGAAAGCATCTTGGGGTTTCATATTGCTATCCTACCCCTGAGAGCCAAGTTGAACTATCTTTATGCAATTCTTCACCTATGCCTGCAAAACAAAGCTAAAATAAGGAGATGAGAGTGAATACTATGCTTCACATGACTGCATTTAGAGAAAGGAAGAGGAAAAAAAAAAAGATTAAAGATGAAATAAAATGAAATAAAATAATAAAAAAAAGCCAAACACAATCCTCATCCTTCAAAGCCCCATCATGCTTTTTGACTTAATAGTAATTAATCACTACTGGCAAGAAAGTAATTTTTTTCCAGGTAGCCAGAGGCACATTTTTATCAGGATTAGCTAATAAATCAGCGGCATCGCTAGAAAGGAGTTCAAACTCTTCTCGGATGTACTAAATAAAACCGATCTCTGAAACGCTGGCAACTCGGTGTCTATTGAAGCTTCACTCAAACCCTAGTGTGCAAAATAACAATCATCATTATCATTTTTCCTTCCAAAGTCCAAAACTTCTAGGAGGTTAAAAATGACTGTTCTTTCAAGATGAACTCATGCAATTTGGCTTGATGAGGTGACAAGATTTCCCACCTGGCTTTTTTCCTAGGTTGTAGCTTTAGAACAGAAATGAAATGAAGGGAAATGAAGTTAGTATCTTGCTTAATTCAGGAATATGTGTTAAACACATCCAAGCAAGATAAATGATCCCTCTCTCTCTCTCCCTCCCCCCCCCCCCCCCCCCCTTCCTGAGTTTGCCTCTGTGAATACAGGCATACAGTAAGAGCAAAACTGAACTGAAAGAGGAAGAATTCACATCTATGAAATAGAAATTAAAGTTAGCGCATAGGCTGATTAATTACAGGTTTAAGATAGAACATAACAAAAGAATAAAATCTTATCAACAAATCAAAGTAATGCCCCTCCACCACAAAAATCCTTTATCGAGGTGTTAGCTTAAAGATTTCTTCTACACTATGTTGAGTGATTCTCTTCAGTGTAGCTTTTACTGTTGTTATTTTTATTTTACAGAAACCTTAGACAATTTTTGCAAACATATGCAGGCACACACAAGCCCAGTGGCTACTCTCACTATGCCTCATCTGTCAGACAAAACCTCCCAGGACCTTTCTTTCCCTGTGCTTCTTACTATTATATTGTTATTATTAATAATTATTATAGTACAGACGTCATGCCCATCAGACCTTGATGTGGCTTCTAGGAAGGTAGTCTGAAAAGAAAGCAAGGTTCAAGAGGGCTACACTGATCATTGTAAAAATGAGAAGGGTGTTTGGAGCGACCGGCAAGAAAGGAAGGAAGAAATATCCTGTAACTTGGACTGAGTCCCCAGTCCCCAAGCCCTGAACGTTTTCTCTAGCCTGTGAGAAACTGGTACTTTGCACTGTCAGGGTATATTTTCATTCGCATTTCCTGAGGGTGGAAGGGAGGAGGGGAGTGAGTAGGAAGGGGGAAGAGATGCCTGCTAAACATGCCGTTAAGTTCAAGATTTACAACTCGCCAAGGCATCTGGAAAGCTGGGAAGCCAGTAATGCCATTACCAGTGACTCTCTCTGCCAGGAGTCCACCAAGCTGGAGTAGACACTGCTACTGAACCTCTCCTGTAACAGATGCAACTTCCACTCCCCCCGTGGCCCCCTGCAAAACCCTTTCTCCTCCTGCACTAAATCTGGAGTCACACCCCAATCGCTTCTGATCTGATCTTTTTCTTTTCTTTTTTTTTTTTTTTTTAATAACTACATATCTAATGAAATAAACACACACACACACACACACATATACAGAACCTGAGTTAATAAAGTGGCTCGCTTTGCTCCTGGGTCTCTCCTGCTCCTAAGCGGGGCTACCATGCAAATTATCTTCAACTTCCTCCCTGTGAGTCCTACTTTCCTACCCGAGGATACAAACATCTCTCCCCCACTACACACACCCTCCCCCACCCCCAAAATGTAGCATCATCTAATCTGAAATGCACCTCCGGAGAGCCTAAGCTAAGCAGGGAAAGGAGCGGGCAGAGATGGAGCAAGCGAGGCATCGCATGGGGAGTACGTCTCCACTGCCTTTAAAGAAAACCTAAAAAGTTCCCAGGATGGACTTTGGGCACATTGAAGTAGTGCTTGGAATATGCCTGCTCAGAGACTTCTCCCCTCTGGAACTAAACTGCTACCCATCCCTCCTGGCTTGCCCTCTCCAACACACACACACACATACACACACACGTCGTGATTTTGTACACACACACACCCCCGCCCCGCTTGAGGTAGGCTTTTTTATTGTTGTTTATATCCCTGTTGCCACGCTGAACAAAACCAAAATGAAATACCTTCCCCCCCCCCCCCCCCCCGGGGCAACTCACTCTTCTCCGCCTCTGGCTTTGGAGAGGACTACAAATAATAATTGTAACGGCAGTAAAAATAAAAATTAAAAAAAAAAAAAAAAAAGAAAAGGCGCCGGTGCCAGATACACAACAGTTGTAAAATAGGGGCTTCCCAGCTCGGCGCAAGCACACGGACAGACACACGGACACACACACCCCTGGGTGGAATACGTGCGGCTCCCAAAGATAAATAAAGAAATCCTCTTCCTCCTTTCAGCACCACCGGCGTGCGGACAGCTCCCTGCCAGCCCAGCCGCCCGCTCCGGCGCCCGCCTGGGCGCCCCGGCTTTCGCAAGTGGCTGCATCTAACACCCCCCCCTCCCCCCCCCCCAAAAAAAAAGGAAGGGGGGAAAGAAATAAAAATGCTGCTAAATAAACCAAACAGAGCTGACCCCCTTCCCTGCCTCTCTCTCTTCTCTTTCCAAGAGGGTCTATTATTTCTTTCCCTGCCCCCCCAGCCTGCCGCCTCCGCCTCCGGGCCAACCGAAAATGAAATAAAATGAAATGAAATCGAAAGGAAAGAGAGAAAGAGAGACCCAGAGAGGGAGCGGGAGCCTGCCTTCCTCTCCCGATCTCTCCCGGGAAAGTTCAGGAGGTAACTCACCTTTGTGCATGCCAGTGAACCTGTCCTTCAGCACCGTCAGTTCATAGATCTTCCCGAACTCCTCGAAGAGCGGTTTGAGGTCTTTCTCGTCCAGGTTACGGGGGATCTGCCCAATAAAGAGCTTAATGGCATCGTGGTCCTTCATTGGGATGGTGGATGGGTTTCCGGGACTATGGTTTAATCCGTTCATATGCCCGTTGGTGCTGGGGTTGCTGTGATTGCTACTCAGGCTGGTATTGTCTGGTTGTCCGTTTGCTAACGTGGCCATCTTTATATACATAGAGAAAATCTTCTTTCCTTTTTTTCCCCCTCTTCTTTTCTCTCTCCCTCCCTCTCTCCCTCTCTCTCTCTCCCTCTCTCTCGCGCTCTCTCTCCCTCTCCCTCTTTCACACACACACACACACACTCACACACACACACACTCCTCCCTCTCCGTCTCTCTCTCTCTCTGGGTCTGATCTGATTTTTTTTTTACATTGAAGATCTGTGTCCTTTCCGTTTAAACAGGCTGGATCGGTTCAAATTCCCAGCCAGACTAGGGGGTGGGGTGTGAGTGTGTGGATGTGTGTGTGTGCGGGGAAGGGAGGCTGGGGGTGGGGGATTGCTTTTGCCTCCACTCTGGCTAAACCCCCTCCTCCCATCCAACCACCCCCCTGTCTGTCTGCCCGGGAGAAGCTTAATGGTATCTTCCAACACAGCCCCTGGCTATAAATAGCACTAGGCGCATGGCTCTTTGAGAGACAGTCAATTTCTATTGTGCCAAGTGAGCAAAGGGGAACGGTTGCGTTTTTAGGACCAATGATGATGATTTTTTTTTTTTTCCTTTTCCTTTGCAAGCCCTCCGATCAATCGCTGTCGTTATAATTTCAGTGATCATCGGGAAATCTGCCTTTTTATTTGAGAGGGGGAAAAAAAAAACAAACCCAAGGTGTTCTGACTTCTTCCTATTATGATGATGTCTCTTATTTATTATTTACTCTTATTATGATTTCGCAATTGATAATAAAAGCAGTTCAGATACGGACGAATTCTCGGGCTCAGGGGTTGCTTTTGCTGTTGTTGTGGTTGTGGTGTTACAAGCTCTCTTCTATATCTGTTCTTGTTGCATCTAAAAAAAAATGCATGCTCTTTAAGCTCTTTTTTTTTTTTTTTAATTATGCTGATGATGATGACATCAAGCTAGGAAAGGCGCAAACTGTATTATTGTAGCTCTTTGGAGGGAGACGAAAAATGTCGAGATGACTTGTTAATTTTCATGCTGCCGATATTTATTTTACGTACAATCAGTGCGGGCGTTATCTGCTATACTAGCTGCGTGCGGTGTGTGTGCGTATGTGTGTGTGTGTATTGGAAGGGGATTGATTAGATAAGATTTTCTTGCCCGACTTTCAAGCCATCAGGATATTCTGTCTCTCTCTGACGGAAACATAAATCGTATTTTGTAGTCATCAGGGATCGGGAGTTGCTTGTCCGAACAATGCTCTCTAGACAAAGTGTACTGTATGGTGGAAATGAAATCAGCTCTCCTTTCATAGCATCTGGGGGTGGGGAGGGCGGGGAGGCTCGGATTAAGGACACAACTCCCCCCTGTCCCCCAAATAATAATATCAGTAATCCCGACAGTAACAAAACAAGGCTCTGCGTGTGCTCAGAGCAATATTCCCCCCCCCCCCCCCCCCTTCCCCCCGGTTCCCGTGCAAGCTGTGCGGGCACGGAGCTCGGAGAAACACCAGCAGGCGAGCTCGGAGCAGCCTGCGAGTTACCTGGCCTGAACCCCCCCCACCCCCCGGTCAGGCTGCAGCCACACGGCGCCCGAGCGTATCTCCTACCCGGGGGTGCTCGCAGCCCCCCCCGCTGGCCCCCAGGCCCGGCCCGGGCTGCCCTCAGGCACCGCGGGGGCTCCCAGCCATTGTTCCCGGCGCCGCCGGCTGCTCCCCGCGGCGGAGGCGGCGGCGGCCCCGGGGGGCGGGCTGGGAGCGGGACACCGCCCGGCCGCCCGTCCCCCGGGACCGCCGGGCTGGGCGCCGGTAACACGTGTGACTGTAAACGGAAGGGGCAGCCGTGGAGGAGGGAGGTTATTAGTTTAAATTTGCAAGGTTCCTGCATGTTTTATTGACCGGAATTTATTTTTATTTCTGTTTTAAAAACAAACAAAAAAGGAGCAAAACCACAACACCCTTGTAGCGGTTTTCACTTTATTTGGCTTTTGTTTTAACAACAGAGCAGCAAGGCAGTGTCCTGCCCCCCCCCCCCCCCCCTTAAAAAATAAAGATAATTAAAAAAAAAAAAATCAACCCACTGCAGGTGGTTCGGCTATTGCAACTACTCCTGTGACTGCGAGTCCTCCCGTGCCTTAAACCAGCGCCCCTGCCAGGAGACAAGCGCGGAGGGGCCCGATCCTGGGTGGGGGTCCGGGGCGTGGGGGGGGTGCGGCAGGGCTGCGCCCCTCCCCTGGGCGACCGACGGTCCCCGCGAGGGGGGGGGGGGGGGGAAGCAGCGCGGCGGGCGGTGGGGCGCGGACGGGCCCTGCCCCGTGGAACCGCCGGATTCCCCCCCACACACACACTTCTTCCCCCGGGGCCCGCACCTGGGGGCGACACCCGAGCAGAGCCCCCGGCAGCCTTCGCTGCCTTTTACGGCTCTTTAAATATCTTTCGCCGCTAATGGGAAGGCAGCTGCTGTCAGCCGCCTAATGCCGGGCTGGTGGCAGGCACCGCGCATTGTCTGCTGTCTGACCAGGCATGCTATTTATTGGGGTCTAAGGAGGGGATCTGTCTGTCTTCCCTTCCCGGGCACGCACTTGTAACGTTTAAAGGCTAAAGATGCGGAGATCTGACAGCGCGGGAGCTGCGGGAGGGTAAAACCCTTAGACAGCCCCTCTCCCAAATTCCCAGCTCCGTGACTCACCTGCTTTCAAATCCTGCCTTGTGCCTTAGACTGTGATAAAAGAATGACAACAACAACAAAACCCGCATGAAAGAAAATCTTCCAGCACCCTCCCACCCTGAACCAGAACATTAAAAATCTTAATACCCGCTCTTTCTGAACCTTAAAACTGCACCCGTGATAGAGCTAGGAAGGCTCACTGAAAGAAGACTTGTTAAACCTTTTTTTAAAGAAGGAATATCCACTATAGTGAAAAGTGAACCAGCACCCGGCACTGATCCATCCCAGGGATAGCTCTGTTAACACCTTGTCCATGAGCAGGCCACTCTGCCTGCAGTCACAGCTTACCCCAAATGAAAGCCAATTAAAAGAACAGAGCAGTGAACAGAGTCGTTTTGTTGCTCAGCGAGGGTGTCCATTTTATAACAATATATATTTTTTAAAACTTTGAGCTGGTCCACGCCCCGTTTTCACAGAGCCGTAAGTATAGTCATTTAGAAATGGATGCTGTTCAAGTACAGCCCCCTGGTGCACAGGCACAGCTGTGAGGGGTGGCAGGATGAAATAATACGGACACAAATATTGCTACAAGGGCTCTGAGATGAACACAGCTGCTGCTGTGGATGGAAATAAGCTATACCCCATAAGCACCTTTACACATGTACAAGGGGCTGTACTGGATTTTAAACAGATAGAGGCAAAGGAGGAGTGAAATTGTTACCTATAAACCAGCCTTTGCTGAACAGTTCCCAAGTGAGAAATGTTCCCAGTGTAATCACAGTGGGTCTAGTTCAGCAATCCGTAAGCAGGGGAGTCCACAGGAATTTTGTAAGAATAAGGTCTTTTGTAACAGGCTCCAGTTTCTCCCAGAGAGTAAAAATTTTCTATCCGCTTGGAAACAAAATAAAGCACTTTAAATCCCCCCCCCCCCCTTTTTTTTTCTCTACTTACAGGAAAAGAACAACCCCCTCCCAAACCCATTTACAGACCCATTTGCTCCTGCTCCTCACTCTGGTTAGTGCCTTTTTTGGGAACACAAACACTATTTATTTTGGGGTAGATTGCCAGCAATTTTTACCTCCTCAGAAGAAATGGTACCCCAAATCAGCGCAGCTGGAAGAATGCACTGCCCTTGCTAGCCCGGGAGCAGAGAGATGCAGCGGGACCAGCCACAGGTATACGCACACCTCGTGTGAGGAAGGGCTGGCAGACCCGGCTTTGGCTTTTAATGTGCCTTTCAAAGGGCTTGATTGATTGCTGTTAATCCTGTGAACAACTTCGGTGTTGTTAACAGGACTGCCCGCATTAGTAAAGGTACTTGAATGCATTAGTATGCTCCTCGTCCCCATGACGTCAATAGACAGCTTTCCAATGACTTCCAGGAGGGCTGGATCAGGCCCTTGCTAGCAGCAAGTTTTTAATGAACACCGTTTGGTGCGGGGAAGGGGGGCATGGTGATACATCAGTCCTGACTACCTTCGTTCTCCAGGAAACGAGCAAGTAAAGAAGAAAGGCAGGAATAGGCCGAAAGGTTGCTGGAGGGGGATTCTTCTGCTGAACTTCAAAACCCTAGACCCATAGCACACAGAACCATCATTTGCTGAATGATATAAAATAAATCGCAGGCAAGTTTTGTTGCAAATAATTAAACAATATGTGTGAATTTTGTTTTTAAATAGTGATTTATCCTTCTTTAGGTCTAGGTAGCTATATCAGCCCATATACTCCCAGATTCTCTGCTAGCTTGTTTTATTGAGATTTTTCCAAACAAAGCATGAGACCGTTAATAGCAAAGATGCACATTCTGATCACAATTCGAAGATACAGCTCTCAGCTACTATTAAAGGGCCCGATCCTGCCAAGTCTTCTAACTCAGCTGGGATTGTTTACTTCAGCTTGTTAGGCTTTCTAGGGAGCGCTGACAGGATCAGGGCCTATTAGCTACATAATCAAATAAAACAATCGAGAGCTGCATGTGGGCCTCTAACACATCTAGCAAAAGGAGAGGAACCGTCATCCGCTAAATTTTGGGTGAGAACTCAAGCATCGGGGGGGGGGGGGGGGGGCCGCTCCTGAAAGCCTTAATCTGCATTGTTGTTAATCAGTCTGCTGTGGTCAGAGGGATTATTCATCTGAGGAAGGATTACTCATGTGAACATTTGCAAGATTGGTCCCTGAATTAATGCGTGAATCAGTGTGGGTTGGTTTTTTTTCCTTCCCTTTTTTTTTTTTTTTTCTCTCTGCCTTAGAATCAAGAAGGTTGATTGAGGAGAGAAATGAAAAACTATTTGCATCCAAAGGAGCTTAGTACAGGATTGTAGTCAATGTAGGCAACAAAAGGTATCACTGTAATAAAAAGGGAGCTTTGTTTATAGAGGCCTTTTGTTATTAAAGTAGCACTGGTGAGTTTCAGGTGGTAAAATGAAGGCTGCGTAGAAACCAGGGGTTAATAGAGGACAGAAGAATAGAAGAGAGTGTGTATGCGTGTGTTCGCATGTATGTTTAGACACAGGATTTGTGTAGACACATACATACACATCATTACATTCCACCCAATGGATTCTGTTATTTAAACAGAGCTCTCCAGAATATTCCTATTACCCATGCTGTGAACACTGTAAACATGTTGTATTAGTCCTTTGAAAAGAATATCAAGTTTATTATCTCCCCATCCCTTTTCCATAATATGTATGTCCCTGTACATAATGAGTAATGAAAGCAGGCAAGCTTGTATTGTAGGCACAATAATGCTTCACGTTAATACGGTCCTTTTCATCATCAAATCATTGCGCAATCATTAACAAATTAATGCTCACAGCGCCCCTGTGAGGAAGGGAGATTTCAGTTTAATAAGATCTGGTAGCACCACCAATTACAAAGGTTGCCTGAGACTTCCCATAATAAAATCCTGCTCAGCTTTGATAAACTGCACAAGTTTTGGCTGAAATTCTCTAAGTTGGGTGCCTTCATTCAGTTCAAATTCTTTAATTATTTCTGGAAAACTTCAGCTGGGGCTATTTGTCCCTGAGAACAACCCAGAGGAGAACTGGGCTGGTTTGAACTGAGTCAAATGAGAGATGCTTTGTAAAGATCTCCTGTCCCCATGCTTTAGAGTATGATACTAAGAGCTGACAGGAGGTGAAGCTCTTTCTCAAGTCTTTTTGCTATCTTGGGGAAAATCTGCCCCAAAGTGGCCAATTAAAAGCCTTGGGAAAATGGCAGTTCTCACACGCTCACTAGAGATGCAGATTTCCAAAACCAGATTCCCCAGTGACTCGTCTCTCACCGGGCGGGCTCCGGCAGAGGCAGGAGTTATTCCCGTCATTGCAGCACTGGCCTGGGACAGGCCAGGAAAAATCAGTCTGGATACCTGAGACAAAAACAGGGAGTCTGTCTTCCCTGTGCTTTCGGGGACTGCCAGGGAGATCCAACAGTGAGACTAGAGCAGAAACTAAAAAGAGAAAGCCGGGGGCAATTTGGGAAAGCTGGAAAGACAAAGGAAGTTGGAGTACACTGGGATGGATTGAGAAGAGACACAAATAGGGAACAGGCTGGGGTTCAGACTCAAAGGTAGTATCTGTACTAGCAAATGAACGAGCTCCAGAGCATAGGTTTAAGAAATTTATTAATTGCCTTAATCTTAGCACAGTCTTTGGCATGGGTTTGGCCCATGTCAGCCTCCCAGGCACCTTCTGGGTGCAGTTTGGAGGTCATCACAGAACAGTAGGGTGTTTCCAATAGGCACAACAGACAAGGATAATGGTTTTTTTTGGGAAAAGGGAGTTTAGCCATATGGGTATGTGGTGCCATGCCATTTGGACCCAGGGTTAAAGAATTCTCCAGTTATTTATTTGCATTGACCCAGTTAGCTGTGGAGAGCTTGGGAGGAAAGGTTGTGCTGAGACGCAGCAGTCTGCTTCTCAGTAGGAAGAATCTGGGAAAATGGAGAGAAATGGGAGGGGAGATAAATCTAATGGGGTAAAAAATCTGTGGTAGAATAACAGGGAAAAGGGAGGGACTAATATACAGAATGCATTGTAAGGAAACATTGGAAAATAAACTGTGGGAAAGCATAGAGGATCTGAGAACTCATGGGGCTGGTAAACTCAGGGACAGGGCACTGTAAAGCTAAGGCAGGAAAAAGAGACAGATTGAGAAAGAGCCAAAAAGTGAAACTGGATATGGGACTGGAGCTGGGAGGGGGAATACAGAGTGAGAAGGGGTGGATCCGAGACAGGGATGAGTTAAAAGAATAAGAGGTCTTGCCTGCAGGAGAACATTTGCCCCGCAAAGCCCACTCTCCTGTGTGCTTGAAATGGGAGGCAGAATCTCCCGGTCCTCTGCAGTCAACAAACAGCACTGCACATGCCATCTACTCTGTGAGTGATCATGTAATTAAAGGCTGAATTAGAATGCATCTGTACAACAAAGGAAAATCCAGGTTGTGCACGTAACCTCAATTCTGGGGGCTCTTAATATTTAAGTGCTTGTCTTTGCAACCAGAATAATTTCCTTTTAATTAGGGCTCGTGTGCATGTTTGTGTTTGTGTGTGTGTGTATGTGTGCTTGCATATATCTGTGCTCACAATTATATTTATGAATTAAGATGATGAACATGAGCCAAAGAGCTGTAAGGAAAAAAATTAACTCCTGTTTTTTGGGTTTTTTTGGTTTGTTTTTTTTTTTAATCTCTAGTTTGGGATTTGGGGACTTTAACTTAATTTAGGTTAAAGATGGATTTTAAGCCAGCTTTTTCGGAGTATTGTCCTCCCAGAACTGTAGTCACAGTCAGTGCATATTCTGGAAAATCAGGCCTAACTCTGAAAAGGATTTTAAGCAGCTAATTCATATTTGGGCACCCAGCTGCTTGCTGAACTTTAGAGAGAACCAAGCGTGGAGATTAAGTGCGTGACGTTATCATCCCAAGTCAGTGGTCACTTTTCAAGTGGTGCTTTACAGCCTCAGGGGAAACAATGACAAAGTCAGTGCTCAGATTCAGAACACCCTGATATCCCGTGGCATGTTTTACTTGTGAAGCTATGCCCAGTCTCACTTTGAACGATGTATGTTGTAGGCACAGTCTCAATATTGGATTTGTTTGCATGAATGAATACTTGTTTTACAAAACCCATTCTTGCTCCTATTTTATTCTCCAAGTAGCCGGAGGGAATGTCAGTCAGGGTCCAGCATCAATGCTGCTGATTTCATGTACCTCATTCTAATGCAGATGCATGGCAGATGATGAAGTGTTGACAGCATGTGTGTGTGCAGGGGGGGGGCGTGCGCGTGTATGTGTGCATCCACACATGTATGGAAATACTGTAGACAGAGAAGGAGGGTACTCTACAGCCAAACGTGCAAAAATGCTCCTCATCAGCTTTCTGTTAGAATTTCATAGTATCCTTAAAGAATTTTTTGTTTCTTTTTTTGTATTACCTCTCTCTATCTGTCTGTCTCTCTGCCTTTTTCACTATCTCTCTATCTATATATCTACAAACCTATCAGTTCTTTGCTGTCTGATAGATGATCTCTCTACCTGCATTATTTGTTACTGGTGTTGCAAATATGCTCAGTTCCCTTAATGATACATTTTCTAAATCCATCCTAGAATTTATGAATATAATAAACTTTAGATCTGGTCTTATACCTTTTTAAACTTCTATTTCTTATTATTTTTGTCTGTTTCTGTCCAGGATAGTAAAACACCTATACCGTGGGCAGTCTTCTAAAGGCCAGACATGCAGATGGAGACTGTAAAGGAAATAAGCAAGGATATACAAACTCTCCAGGGCTTCAACAGCAAAGGGGGAGACTACTCATGGTTCTAGTTAACCGTTTAGCCACTCAACACTAATAAGCTTATGGAACAAATACAAGAGATCGTCTGGCTGCTGTGTGTGCACACAAGTGTGTATTCTCTAGGAAAGCATAGGGTCTTGGTCACTTCAAAATGACTTTTCCACCTTGGAGCTGTTTTTGTCTCAGACACCCCTCTAGCATCTCAGGAAAACTGTGCATTGCATGTACCTCTGCAGGATCTCAAAGTAATAGTTATAGTACAAGTGACAGCGTAATACAAAGATTCAGACTCTATTTGTTCTGTTGAATGCAATAGGAGGGTGAAGAGGTCTTTTCCTGTATTTCCAGCCGGTGGGTTTTGCTGGGCCTGAAATTAGAACAGACAATTTTTCATCCTTTGTGCCTTCTGTGTGTATCCATTTAATTTAGGAGGCCCAGTTACCTCTGTAGTTGATGCTGAAAGATAGGTGTTATCGAGGGCTGTTCATCCCTCCAGACCTTTAGCTGAAGAGGAAATGGTAGATTTGAATTCAGAAAGCAGAAGTGCCAGATCTCTAGGAGGCAGCAGATGAGAAAAATGCTTAGAGAAGGTCAAAAGAGGGACTGGAAAAGGGGGAGAGAGAGAAAAATTGTGAGGGAGTGCAGAGGTGAAGAGAAAACTGTAACTCACAGGGAAGTCAGGAGAAGGCAAAAGAGCTACAGTATCCTGGAAGAACTAGAAAAGTCTTGGTGAGGAAATGGGTTAGGGTAAGAAATGCAAAGGTCATCAGAAAAGAACTGGGTAGGTAAGGAAACTGAGGCCTTTCTGAGGAAACTCTGAACAGGCACTTAAAGAAACTAGATGCAACAGATTGGAGGGGTAAAAGCATAAAGTCAAAGAGGTTGAGTATGGGAGAAATGGCAAAAAGGGTGTAGGCTCTTCCAGAGTCCATAATGGAATAAGACGTCTCCAAATCTTGCCATGCTTCCACAGTCTTCAAATTCATCTAGAAGACTGACAAAATGTTCCAGCTCCATCCACAGTGGCTCCTCATGGAAACCTCCTATCATTATCAGCTGTCATCTTGTGACAGGAAATAATGCAATGAGTATAAAGTGAATGACCTTTGTGAATTTATCTACACCAAAAAAAAAAGTACATAAGATGAACAGAGAAATTTGTACATGCATTTACACACATATTTTAACATTGAAACTTAGGGTATGCTAGTATTAGATTCACATACAGTTGGAAGTCAGCTTTTTTTGTGTGAAATCATGGGGCAAGTTTAAATATGAGTTTAAACTTCTTCCCACTGGGCTGACTGGAAGATCTCCCATCAATATAAACAGCAAGTCATCTCAAGCACATGGAAGAAGTCAAATGAAATACTGGTATCCAAAGTAGGATCAGTTGAAGACTCAGAGTCAAAACAGGACAGTTCCTGTCCCGTAGTTCTGCTTCTATGCGTTGGTTCATGCTCTGCTTCTGCTGGTGCACAGCCAGAGAGGCACTAAGAAGAGACCTAGGAAAGCCCTGTTGAGTCCCAGACTGACAGAATCAGACCTTGCTTTCCAGGGGAAATTGATTTTGAACAGAAAAGGCCTGGTCTTCTTTCCAGTCTGTGCAGAGGAAAAGAAATATTATTTTTCTTCTTGGTTTTAACTGCAGGAAACATCCAACTGACTAATCAAAGGGGTGCATGGTGTCTGTTTGCTTGCAATGCAACTTGAACAGAACCAAGACGCCACAGGCTGGGACATGAAGGTGAGGTTATACCATTCTTTCATCAGAGAGAAATGCATAGCAAATGGCAGCCATGTGTGTTATTACTATTGCCTATGAAATCAATGGAGAAAGAGGCTTCCTTAGCAATGTATCTGAGAGACAATTCTGCTCCCTTGAAGAACCAGGATCAGGCCATGGGGAAATCAGCTAACTTGAAGATTTTACATGGCTGAAAAACATTATGTAATGAGATTACGCCCCTGCACATATCAACATATTCAGTATATTTGGGGTTCAGTTGTTATGAAATGGAACATTTTTAGCAAAGAGATGCCTATCTCTAGGATCTTTTTTCCATCCACACAGCTGAATCAGTTGAACTTCTGTAACTTCATATGCCCTGTGAGCCTCAGGCCTGAGCAAACTTGTCCTGTCAACATGTGGTCCAATCAAGCTGTAAGAGCCTGAAAGCTTGGTTGTCTTCCACAGTCATCTCAAGAGGTCACATTAAGGCAAGACACTTGCTGGTGGCTTGTGAGTTTCCATTACAGAAAGTAGACTGGTCTGGGTTTCAGAACACATAGGAGTTTGTGCTTAACTGAAGATGTAGATACAATTTTTGGTGACTGTATTCTGCAGGGAATTTGCTTCCCAAAGGAGCAAGTGCTGCTGTCCAAAAGCCATCGGTTCCCTCTATCTTTGCCCTCTCCTGAGCTTTACAGGAAACCTAAATCAGGTTTCACAGCCCATCCCAGAAAACCTCAGCTTTTTAATCTGAAAGCAAGAGCTCTTTCAAAGAAATGTGAATTTTGTCTCAATGATCGGTACAAAATATCTTTGTCTATATTCGGTAAGAATCTGCTCTTTCATGTCAAACAATTCAATAAGAAACCTTGCTGTTGTTCAATTCCTCTATTCTATTTTTTATGAAAATAAGAACTGTGTGAGGGGGAAACCTCTGCCTAAGGACATAAGACCCAAGGCCACCATAGCCCCCAGCATGCATCTCAGTTTGAAAACACTAAGATTCATCTCAAGTGTTTCTAAGCATTGAAAGTTGCAAGGAATTCTTTATTATTACCACTCAAACATACACTTCAAATATACACTTCAAATATAAAAGAATACATTTTTAAAGAACTCTTTTGGCTGCCATATCCCCTGTCCCTTCTTTCAAAGCAGTCAACTTGGTCAGCAGCAGATTATATACCAAATCATCCCCAGTTATCATATCTCATTGATTTTGCTATACTTGCCATAGAGCATTTTGAAGGTTTGAAAATCAGAACTCAATAATGTCAGGTGAGCTTGGGAGGGCAATGTGTCTTCTGAGAAATCAATTCATCAGCTGAACAATCTCAAGATGCACCCTAATATTGACCTTAATATTCTGGGACATTTCTGCCACATACAGCTTTCAATGGTTTTAATTTCTATTGTGACAGTAGTAGGACCATATCCTTCTTCTACTGAAGCTTGTGTAAACTGGAAGACACTCTGTTATCAATGGATTTACATGTGAGTTGGGGCCAGGCTGAGCAGTATTAGTTCCCAAACTTGACTGAGTACAGAACAGCTTGTAGACCTAACAGTGCTTCTGTGTCCCTGAGCTCATATCAGGATGAGATTCAGGACCACATCAAGGCTCCTGTGCCATGGTTTCCATGGAAAGAAAAGTGAGACATGCAGTCTGGATGGGAACTATTGTGTGCTTTTTTCAGATCCCTCTGGTTTGGGCAGTCGGGATTAGAACAATGATGATTTAACAAAAAAAAAAAAAGAAAAATATTTGCAGGTCAGTTTGGACACAGTCTTTATATATGTTGTCCTAATCTGAACTCAGTAGACTTTCCAAGGTTCCCCACAATTGCATTGTGCTGGATGTGAGGGATGTGAGGGATGTGAATCATAAGAACTGAGTTTCATTCCTGAGCCTAACGCTGCTTCAGTAGGGACATCATGTATCTATGCTGACCTCCAGTTTCCCATTTGTACTGAGTAATGGACTCAGTAATGCAGAGACATTCTGTGTTTTTAATATTGACAAATTTAGATATTGGCTTATACAAGACCCCAGAAACTAGGAGGTGAACCTCCAACTGAAACTCTGGATGACATTTTCACTCCTGACTAGTCAAAATTAGCTGGTAGAGATGCTTTTGTCTATTCAACAAACACAGTGTAACATGGCGAGACTCACAACTAGTCACTGACTCAAGTGAACTCCTAAAACTAGGTGGGAAAGCTTCAGTCCTAAGTTCATAAGTGGTCCATGAGTACACATGTGGTGTGTAAATACCATATGACACATAGCAGTTTCCCCGGACACAATAATTTCCTGGGAGATAATTTGCATCATGATGGACTGAGGCCTGGGAATCTTAGCAACAATGAAACACTCTTCTGCAATACGACTCAATGCTTGTAGATACAATGAATGCAAAGGGCTGAATGTAATGCTGTTGTTGGCCCTGATCCAGTTTTCTGATTGAAGAACAGTCTGGAATCCAGTACACGCTCAATCAGCCAAGGTCCAAGATGGAGGAAAAGAAAGAAAAGACCAATACAGTCAGAAACGCATTGTGCAATATGAAGGCTTGAACATGATAATAGCAGGGTTTTTTAAGGAGGATGGAAGGTATGACGCTTTTGAAACCATGCTCTCGGAGGCTGTCCAGGGGGAAGTTCAGCATCCCTTGGCAACAAGGAAACAGATGAATATAGAGTTAATAACATTCCCAAGGCCAGCATTCTCCTGCTGAAACAGATTCTAATATAGAAGGCTACATGTGAGCTATTTTTGTGCCTACAATGACTGCTGTGTTTGCCTCCACTCCCGGCATCACTCTCATTGTACTGTATGTAAAGTACTTTGGGACACATTGGCTATGAAAGGAAGTTCAATTTGTGAAACCAAATTCTGTTCTACCCTCAGTCACTGCACACTGAGCCGGGTCAGGTCTGCATTCATTTCACTTCTTTTTTTCAGAATTTACAGCTCCTGCCTGCCTTCAGAGTTACTGAGAAAGCACACACATGATTTTATGTAAGTCATACAGATGTTATGTTTTTATGTGTAAAACTGTATACACGCTTACACATACACACACACAGAGACTCTGTAGAAATGACTCATAACGAAAAACAAGAGACAGGGGAAAAAAAATATCAGTTCATGCCTTTCTTTGCTTGAAATTTTCTATTGTTTTTCTGCTGAATGATGTTCCTGTACTATCTACATAATGAGTACCTTCTTTCTTCAGATAATTAAAGAGACGCTACCCATATCCAGCTAAAATTATATATTTATACATGGCGACCTTCTATTAATAAACATGTGAGATTGTTACAACTGAACAAAACCTCACAACTCTTCATTATTTCCCTCCACTTAGGCTCTTTATTATCCTTCTCCTTATGCATTTAGCACTGGTGAGAGATGCCAAACAGTCTCAGTAAAAGGACAAGGCGATACAGCCTGTTGCCTCACACCTGGAGTCTGATGATTTGGACTGACTCCTTGGTTCTGATCTCTGGCGTGGCTGTGGGCCACTTTGCTTTGTGTTTCATGAGCTCTAAAATGGGAATAGCATTATTTCCCCCTTACCTCGCTCCCACACACAGAGCCTTTCAAGGAAACTTGATAGAAAACCATTGTCTTTTTCAAGGCCAAATACTTGTGCATGGAATATCACTGATTGTCTTCAGACTGTGATCCTATGCCCCCCACAGAGAGTATGAGAAATCTCCCTCTGAATATGGTGACTCATTTTGGATTCCAGTTTTGTGGTCTTCCCTGTAACACTAGAACCAGAGGAAGTTATATTAGACCAACAGATGCAGCTGGAAAAACAACCACCAAAACTCAAAACCAGAAAACTCACTTGCATGAGCTTGAAGAAAGCCTTGAAGAAATCTGATGGGTGAGGAAGTATCTATTGTTAGGTTTTTGTTTTGTTTTGTTTTCCTTAGCAATATGGCTGGATTAATAAAAAGATTTCTCTGCTTTCAACTCCAACTCACCTTATTCCTATGCTTAAATCATCCTCATTACAAAAACAGTACCACCATAATGTATTGCACCTCTGGAAGAAGAAAGAAGCAATATTTATCTCTGTAAAACAGTCTATAAGGAAACGAACTTTTCCTTTCTCAACCTACAAAACACAAACACATACAAAGCACATGTTGCAGCCTGCCATCTCCTCTCTGTGCTAAGGAAGCTGACATCAGCTGTTCTTGCTCCAGAACCAGTGGACTCAGGTGACCCGCAAGGAAGAATCATTTGTGCAGAGCTGAAGAAGAAAGATAGATTTTATTCTTTGGGTTTCCCATTAAACGAATACATGAATAGTATTCTCATACATATCCCTTACTTTCAGCATGACTGTGGTCAAGAAAAAATGCAGATAATGAAGCATGGCCAGTTCAAGTTTAAACAATATGGTGTTTATCCGTTTCCCACAGCCTGGCCTCAAACCCAAGCAAAAGGATTTGCTCCACTTCTTCCTTGCCTGCTCAGCATTCATCATTTCATCTCATCTTCTTGCTCCCTTGCTAAGGTGTAGGTTGGTTTTGGTTTGATTTTTTTCTTTCTTTTTTCTGTTTTGCTAAGTCTGTTTATAATCATTCCTTCTTCTCTTCTTCCTCTCTTCTGTAATCTTGGGCCCAGGAGTTCAGTTGTCTGAAGGCCTAGTTTGGTGTCCCTTGTTTTATTGTTTTAGCTCATTCGGTAGCCAAAAAACATTTCAATTCACATTTGACTTCCCCAATAAATCCTGTTATCCCTGCCCAGTTGCCAGCCTTCTCATTCACTGTCATTATTGGCTATATCCTATTTGCACTAATCTAGTTATCTAGTCTTTTTATCAGCTTATCTTACCAGCCCCCACCCAAGCAAAACTCCTTTGAATCCAGTAGCAGGCAAAGGCAAAGTCACTCCTGTCCTCTTTGGAGTGGATAATTCAAAAACTCAAAACATGTGACAAGGCAGTTCTAAAAGAAGACTTTGAAAACATCCATGCAAAATAGCTCGGGACAGTGATTCTCCTCAGAGGCCAGGCAGGCTAAATGAGTCCACCCAAGCCGTGCAACAAGCAGTCACCTGGGAGTAAGATCTCTGAGACTTTGCTCCATAACATCACACTACATAGCCAACAAAATCCTCCACTCCTCCCACAACTGGCAGCAGAATATTTCTATACTTGCCCACTTCCTAGCCTCTCCCAGACTCTTCCAGGTACTCACTGATGAAAAACACTCTCTTGGCAGAGAGCATTTTGGCAAACTACACACTGTATCCCTATTTCCCATGAATAATATAATGTTTCTCATCCACCCTCATTCACTGTTATGTGCATCTGAGCCTGGACTAAAATTTTGTACTAAACTATTGCTTCTGATTATCTAAAAGGAACATCTTGAAATGTTTGAATTTTGTATGCAAAACACCGCCCTTCACATGCCAGGCCCTTTGGAAAATCTTCTCAGCAGTTCTCTGTGTTGAATCAATAGCCCAGAAGTGTGTTAGATGGCAGTGCAATGTTAGACGTCTTTCTTAGATGAGAGGTAAAATTGTGGTCCTAAGCGGCCAGAGATTGTTGAGAACAGTGTCTGTTTAACAACAGCTAGCAACCAGGCAAGGTTTTAGACCTGGAAGTGAAGGAAAAATCTCTCCTTCACTGATAATGCAGCGTCAATACATGGAGTGTCAATGTGATTATTCTGTTTGGACTTTGGATAGGACAGGCCGTGGGATCTTCAATAACTATCAGTAGGCAGGACTGGATTTGATATCTTGTTTGAAGGAAGGCATCTGCAAGATCACAATATCCTTCATGACCTCGGCAAAGCCCTGCTTGGTAACTGGCATGAAGTGGAAAAGGAAAGAGGTCTTTTACTGACTCATTCCCATTTCCTGAGTCACTCAGGTTTCCCTTGCAGGTCTCCAACTAAGCATTATTCTAGGGTTGCATTACTGGCAATGTCATAATTAAAACTGAGTTGTGATACCTTATAATGTAAATTTCTCCTGCATTACACTTCAGTGATTTAATTCTTTCTGAAATTTTTGGCTCAAATTCATCAAAAGAAAAATACATTTTCTAATACAACTTTTTCTCTTCCACATTAAAATATACTGATGCTTTTACTGAGAAAACCTTTAAAGACAACTTATCTAAAAATGTGCATATATTTATTTTTTGGGTTTTTTTTTCAGATATTTTTTCAGCGCCCCCATTAATTTAAGACAATTTCTCCATGTTTCCTATTTCACCCTCTGACTCATCTTTAGGATTTCTCAGTCATCTGCTGTGTAGTGGGAGTTGAAATAATCAGCAGAAAAGTTGGGCTCCTGTCTCTCCCCACCCCCCCCATGTCATAACTGAATCAAGATATGCCAAGGAAAATGAGGGACTTGACAAAGATGATGCCGTAGTTTAACCCCAGCTGGCAACTAAACACCACCCAGCCACTCGCTCACTCCCCCTTGGTGGGATGGGGGAGAGAATCAGAAGAGCAAAAGTGAGAAAACTCGTGGGTTGAGATAAAGACAGTTTAATAAGTAAAGCAAAAGCCGCACACACAAGCAAAGCAAAACAAGGAATTCATTCACTGCTTCCCATGGGCAGGCAGGTGTTCAGCCATCTCCAGGAAAGCAGGGCTTCATCACCTGTAACCGTTACTTGGGAAGACAAATACCATCACTCCAAACATGCCCCCTTCCTTCTTCTTCCCCCAGCTTTATAAGCTGAGCATGACGTCATATGGTGTGGAATATCCCTTGGGTCAGTTGGGGTCAGCTGTCCCAGCTGTGTCCCCTCCCAACTTCTTGTGCACCCCCAGCCTGCTCGCTGGTGGGGTGGGGTGAGGAGCAGAAAAGGCCTTGACTCTGTGTCAGCACTGCTCAGCAATAACGAAAACATCCCTCTGTTATCAACACTGTTTCCAGCACAAATCCAAAACATAGCCTCATACTAGCTACTATGAAGAAAATTAACTCTACCCCAGCCAAAACTAGCACAGATGCATTAAAAAAAAGTTACAAATAAGCTACAATATTAAACTAAGTGAATGCAGCAGTATCAAATTAATAGTAATGTTGTTTTTAAACCTTTGACTGTTGTGGAGGCAACCGATTCTAAAAACATATGAGGGGACAATTCAACAGCTACAATCTAGGCAATGGAGAGTCAATTTACTCCTCAAGCACGAACTCTCTGCGTGACTGTTTCTGTTGCCCATATGTCAGGGAAGAATTATAGCATCTCTCTCCTTCACAGGAACGTTGGTAGGATAAATACATTGAGGAACTGAGAAGCATTCAGGTCCAGACTCATCCCACTTAACTCTGACACCTGTCTGAGGAGACCAAGAAGAAGTTTAGTTATTCAAGGATATATAAAGTTAAGGCAGAAGGACGGACATCTGCAGAAGGTGATTCAGCCTACTGGAGATGTGAGTCACCTTCAGGAACTGTTTATCATTTTCAGTTGAACCCATAGCAACTATGTACCTAAGGATGGGATGCAGTTGTCTGAACACAGGTATCCAGTGATCTCTCAAATGCCCTACAGAAGCTAAGACATGTGCTTGGGGCAGATAGATATGACACAGGACTTCCAGGACAGAGTGGGATATCCCACAGCTCTTTCCATGACAGTGGATGTCTGTCAGTGGATGTCTATGTATTCAGTTGAAACAACTGAATTTTGCTCAAAGTGTTTAACATAGGTAAATAAATTTGGCCTCCAGGACAACACCAGTGAAAGCCATTTAGGAGTTAAAAAAGGAAACTTTATTAGATGGAGAAACACCCAGTTGAAGACTTCTGCTGAGAGAATATTGTGGCTCCCTTAGAAAGTGTGTGAGCGTCAAAGGTACCTTTCCTGTTCTGTTTCCTCTCTTCTTTCAGCTTTCAGTTTCACCTAAACTATTTGTTAGCTATAAGTTTAGCTAGGAATAAGGACAGGTAAAAGATTAAATAGAATCATAGAATAGGATAGTTTGGGTTGGAAGGGACCTCTAGAGAACATCTAGTCCAACCCCCCTTCCGTGGGCAGGGACATCTTCAACTAGATCAGGTTGCTCAGAGCCCCGTCCAATCTGACCTGGAATGTTTCCAGGGATGGGGCATCCACCACCTCTCTGGGCAACCTGTATGGTTGCCCAGACAATGGGTATCCCTGACAATGGGTAACCCTGTGTTATATTACATGTGATTTTTTAATGGGGTGTCAGAGCAGTGACATTTCCCAACTAACCTTAAAGGAAGTGTTTTCTATACCTCTGTTGTCAGGCTAGTGACTGCTCTGTGTGTACATGGGCATAGCTTTGTCCCTGAGCAGGTTTTACTGTGCTGGTGAAAGTATGGGTGATCTTGCAGTTCTGTTAAGAGGTAGCAAAGATACCGTGTAAAAAAGTCTAGATCGTCCCTGGAAATGCCATGGAGGTGCTCCTTATCAACGTTTCCTGAACATGTCATTCAATCATCTTAGTCTCCCTGTAGGTGTATCTATGGCTCTCATTGCTCTAGCCTCTGAACATCCCCTTCATCTCATATAGTTGCAGGTCTTAAGAAATTTAAATTAATAGGTTAGTTGCTGTAAGCTCCCTGTAAAGTCAATGGAGAGAGACAGAAAGCCCCAGTCAGTCATTTGGATCTAAGGTGGGCTGAATTCCTCTCCTGAGGTGCTGTCTCCATCAGCCTAGAACACCTCTGCACCCAACCTAGGTACCCCAGCTCAGTTACAGCTGTTCAGGCACGGTGGCTTAAAAAAATTGTATTTAGAAACTCCAACAAATTCCTTCCTCACCAGTGGAGATAGAACCCTAGTGTATAATGTCATTCCCTCTCCATATCATCGGCTTCTTTCCCCATCTCTCAACTCCAGAGCCTTGCCTCTGCCTTGCTGTATCTGAAAGATTATAAACTTTCTTCTCTGTCCTCTTGATCATTCCTTCCAACCTTGCTAATAGCTGACCAGCTTTCCACTGTACTGTAGCACAGTATATAATAACCTGCAATTATTGTCCATTTAGGCTTTCCCCTGGGTCTGCTTTATTCCTGCCATCAGTAGACCTGTACACTGCTTTTCTGCTGATTTTACTACCAGATTCATTGCTGCTGAGAAGAAAAAAAAAATCACTGATGATCTACAACCTGTTATATAATTTTCCCGTCTGTCGTTCTTATCTTTTTTTTTCCAGTTCCTTGGCCTACTGTGGAGACTTTACGAAAATTGCTTTATAATAGGCCTTCCTCAGCTGTTGCATCCTGTTCTGTACTGGGTCACTCCTTAAGTATTTCGCTGCTACGTTCTGTACTTCTGTACGGCAGTTACAGTCTACGTGTTACCTGGAGGTCAGTGTGCACAATAGCTCTGCTGCATTTTCACCCTCTTTGACTTGGCTACTCCACCCCCTTTTCTGCTCTGGACAGCCAAGGTAGCTAGAATCCTAGCTTGGATATTACAGTGTATTGCCTTTGATTTTCATTAGGATGTCGGAAATTATTACACCAGGTCTGACCTATTTCTTAACATCTGCACATGAAATTTACTCTATCTACACAGCAACTATCTCCTGTCTTTCTTCTTGGTCTTGGGTTATGCTCCAGGCCTTGGTTAGGCAGGCTAGTAAACCTTTCATCCAGTGAAACTCTTGGATTGAAATGTAATTAATTTCTCAAGGCAAAGTCAAGTGGCAGTTTTGTGACTTATAAGCTAAAGGGTTATCGGTGGGAGTGATTTCTAAACAATTCAGAGCATCCAGACTATTGTATGCATGAATTTAGAGGCACACTGTTGTTACACCTACTTCTTTCATGTGTTTTTATTTTTGTTTTTGTTTTTGTTTTTTTCAATATACCATTGATTAATTCTACCATCTTTGAATTTATCCAGAGTCTGTTCCTGTAAACATTACAATTGATGTTCTCTGCACTCTCATGCAGGTCCACATGTATGCTGCTCAAAGGGTTAAACATATACAGTTGCTCATTTTAAAAAACCCACAACCTCTGCTGCAAATCATTAGTATAATTCTATATGTACTCTTCTTTATCTCCCCCAAACCACACTAATGCTTGGTTAAAGGGCATGATCATCCATATCTAGATCCAGTCAGTTCAGAAGTGGCTTCACTGTTGAGTTGAGCAGAGGCAAAGAGCGAACTTTGATCTTTTGTTCACAGCCCCACGCTGCTGCTTCACCACCCTGCTATGCCTCATTTGTCCCCCATAGGCTTCCTCGGGGTACTTGGACCTTCTCTCCAGCAGGCTGTTTGTGCTACCCTCTAGTGGCCAAAGCACAAAGAAAACAGTCATATTAAGAGCGCATACCAATTTTTATGCAAAGGTGATCATGGATTTTTTTTTTACAACATGAAATCAAAGCAAACCATCTTGGAAAGTGGAAAAAAACCACCCAACAAATAAATCTGTTCAAAGTTAAAGGTTGGGAATGAAATGGAACTTCTAAAATATGTGTCTTCTAAATGTATGTAATTTGCATAATACAAAACCTTGATGAAATGGAAGGTGATTTTAGAGTCTAGGCAGGGAATCAGAGTATTTTAAATATACCAGAGATTTCTTGTGTGAACAGAAGGCAATAGTTTGATGTTCCCACTCAACCTCAGTAAAATATGACAAAAATACTGAGTTTCCCCCACTATTTGTCTCTTGTCAACTATAAACTTTTTCAGCAACAGAAACTCTCCTACACTGTTTATACAGCTCAGTGAAGTTCTTCTCCTGGTTGAATCCTACCACAACAGTGAAAGGAATAAATAACATTTGATGAATTACAAGATTGTAGAAGATGAGATAAGATGGAACTCAATGGTGGAGAACTGCTGACCAAAGACAGATGTCTGAGAGCTGTAGGGGAGCAGGAGACAGGGTTTCCAAAGTTATTGAGCCATCTGAGGTGCTGGATACTAATGTAGGGCTCATGTAGGGCAAGTGAGGAAATTCAGGGAAAGATAAGGAAGGTTAAAGGGACAACACAGCTAAATGACCACTGAAGAAAAATGGGCAAAAGACATGAGACTGAGTGCTGCAGAGTCCCAGCTGGCACTGAGATTTAACATTTATAAGAAAGTAACCAAACATCCCCCGATGTTCCTCTCCTTCCTAGTCCTCACCAACAATTCCTTCAAATGTCTGTTTAGAAATGGGCCTATTCTGACTCTTAGAAAGTCATAGATTTTTTTGGAGAAAATAAGCTCAACAAGAAACATGCAAAATGCTGGGGGACAGAACCAGCAGAAACCACTTTCTTCCAGTCTTGTTTTTCAAACCAGTGGAAACAACATTTGGCAGAAGACCTGTTTTGATCCCAAACTTGAAACAGGGATTGTATTGCTTCTTGTAATGTTGCTGGGAGCTATGGAAGAAATGTTACCACATACTTATGGCTGGCCTAAAGTCCTCCCAAAAAGCTGAAGGCCCTTTAGCAAAGAGTTTCAGAAATCTCAGCGGTCTCCTCTGTGCATCTACAATGAGGAAATTTAATTACTAGTTGTTTGAATATTCAGATGGTTCCAATTACTTTCAAAACACAAGACTCTCGACTTCCAGTGGCACTTGTGTTCTCACTTGGGATAATACCAAACTACTGTTCAAATGACAAAGGAGCAACTTAGGTGGAAGTTAAGACAATTAGTTTAAGATAAAAAATCCCCAAACTTTTTTAACTGCTTTAGGTAGTGTGAGGCATCATCTAATTTTATTACCTGGTAGTTCATAATCATCTTACAGTAATGTGCCCAGGCAACTCTATTTCTTTTATTGGGCATGTGGAAGAGGGTTGCCATTTTGATTGTGCTGGGCTACTGGAGACCTATCTCCTATGGGACTATTTTAGCCTCATGAAATAGTAACCCTTAATTTGAGGGGCTTGATGCAGTAGACAAAAATCAAAGTAAGACTTACATTCATAAAAAACTCATGAGTTTGGTAAATAGAGGATAAGACAGCAGCTAAGAGTTTTGAATTGAAAGCTTAGTGGTTAGATTATGGTTGCTTAGTGTTTGTCTTCAAAGCTGGAAGGAGGGCAGGCAACCTAGATATTAAGTGGAAGATCAGATTAACCCTGACATTTCTAGGTCAAGGGAAGAACTGAGGTCATGCCTTTCCCATGCCCACCAAAGTCACATCTGTGCTGATCAGAAGTGCTCATGGAAGTACTGATACAAAATTCAGGAGGGCAAATGGTGCCGCTACTCTTTAAAATGCAACATGTCAACAATTACTTATGTTTTCACTCACTACATCACTGTGTATGTTCTACCCTGTCTCTCTAAAGCAATCTTATAAATCATTGAAGAGAATGGTTCTGTTTTTGCCTTAAATATCCTAGCCTTGAAATCTTATTATTACTTTCCAAATTAGGTCTTCAGTTTACTAGATCATTTTATTACTTGGAACTGGCTGTTTTGGTGTTTTTGCTGGTCCTTACTTTGGAGAACACTCATTTGGAGGCAGAACAATCAAGCAACTAGCTACTGTTTGATGAAGCGCAGTCATCCTTTCTGGTTTCTGGAATACACTTATCTCCCGGTTTTGTCTGTAATGGAGAGTTTCTGTTTAAGAAGAAACAAAAAGTTGACTTTGGTTAGTAACACGTGGGAGCTAACTTAGGGTTAGACTGTAGTGAATGTAGAATCATGAAATAATCTATTCCTTTGTCCTTCTAAGGCAGATTTTCTGCCTGTTTCAGGCCTGATAGTTGTTCACTGTGTTTTAAAGAACTTACAGCAATGGAGATGTTACGCATTTTCCAAACAATTTACTCAGCTGCTTAACTATTCTTCATCAGGAGAACATTTTCCTTGTGTCAAATTTAAATCTTCTTTGCTGTAATTTAGGTCCATGCCTTCTTTTCCTATCCACCTTGACTCCAAAGAATAATTCATTACACTTGCCTTGACAGCTCTTGAATGGAAGAACCATTACCTTGCCTCCCACTAGTCTTCCCTTTTCTAGACAAACTGCACCAGTTTCTTCAATCTTTCTTTTGGAGACAAAAAGGACAGGTATAGCTTAACCATGTAGCAACATATTTATGTCCATGGCCCTGTTTTTAATATTCCATTCTATTCTTTTTTCATTAGGATCATATTTTTGTTAATTCCCATTTCACATATCAATGTAAATAAGAATTATTTTATATTTGGCCTTGATTGCCTGTAACTCTGTATGTCACCCTCTGCCATCTGACCGTAGTGTAGAGAAGACGCTACAGCATATGGCATCTGTAGTGATGGCTCTTTCTGTAACCAGTACTAACAGATGTGAGGACTTTAGGAGCTGTGCTTTAGTCCGTGTGTAATAACTCTAGGTTTCGGCACAGTGACTGTAGCTTTTCCATAACAGAACTGCAGTCTGAGACCCCAAGTTATGACACCCAGTAAGTGAGGACATCGCTGCATCCCTGAAAAGTGTTGAGCCCTGCCAGTGAGCAAACACTTTATCTCTAGGACTTATGGAGCAGCGAACAATTATTGCCCATGTTGCCATGGACAGATTACACAGAAAACCGTGTTCAGCTACCTTCTGTGCTACCTGTATGACTATGGGTAAGTCATTAAGTTTTCTCTTGTCTAAATTTCCTCTCTCTTGAACATGGAGGAAAAGGTTTCTTGACCTCTTAAGGAGAAAAAAAATTAAAACTGCATAATGGTACTAAAAAAAGATAAGATGCATAAGTACCATTACAGCAAGAACAACTACTCTGTGACAAACTGTGAAGCAGTGACACCTTTCAGATTATGTACAAAGATCTAGATATACAAAAGCAAAGGAATACATTACAATGACTATCCCTTTTACTCTTTAACTCATAAACAAATGCATTTGCTCCAGGAACAAATCATTATATGTATAAAAAATACATGCCAGTTTACCTTAAATGAGATTTCACATACATATTAATTTTACGATGAATTTATACTATATGAATTTCTTATTTTGTAAAGAGTATACTTAGGTATCAAAATCAGGATGAAAAAAAATAAAAAGATTGGGTTCTTACTTTAAATGTCCATTTCTTGATAACTAACATGACTCACACATCTGTCTATTTTGTGGGCAATGTGGAAGTCTCAGTGCTTTCAATAGGTAGGATTTTTAAACTATGTGATTTATAAACTATGCAAATGATGGCAATTTGTGATTTTAATTGTTCCTTAAGTGGAGAGTTTGGCATTTTGCAAAGCAGAAAATAGTCCCAGATAATGGATTCATTAGATGTTGTGGGATCCTGTCACCTCTAAAAAGTAGGTCCTTTCCTCCCAGATGAGCAGCTCTGGTTGCTCTGTTTCCTCCTAAGGTTCATGACACGTCCCATTACAAGGCCCTCAATCCAGTTTCTTACAGCTTTGACATCTTGGGTGCTTGCTTGCCTTTGTAGGAAAAAAAACCCGCAACAACAAACCAACACAAAACCCAACAAAACCTAAACCACTGGCTTTTCTGGAGAACAAGACTAGAGAAAAATATTTTGCTTGTCCTATCTACAAGTTTCTGGTAATATTTTGTTAATTAAGCTCTAAAGCTCTGATAAGCTGCAGTAAAGATTCAAGATCGCAGACAATGGCCTTTGGTTTGGAGATGTGCCCCTTGCTGTCACCAGAACTTGACTGATGTACAGGTCTCCAAAATTCACAAGCTCACTGAGCTCTTAGAGTTATCTGAAATTTCAACTACTAAATTCAATTTCAGCTCCAACTGCAGTTCAGCATTGTGGGCTGCAACACTTTCACCATTTCAGGACCTGAATGCAATGTCTCTCTTGTGCTTTCCCTGGTATCCCTCCTTTCTCCTCTCCTCAGGTGGGTCTTGCTGGAGAAGATAAGGAAATTGCTTGGTGCAAATGTGGGAAAGAGACGATTTGGCTTGAGAATGGTGGAAGCAGCTCAGGACAAGGAATTTTTAAGGAAGGAGGAAGAGAGGAGGAGGAGGAGTGAAAAAGGAAAAAGAAACTGCAATTAGGTACTGATGGGAGGAAAAGGGGGGAAACTAAAAATGGACTGGACAGTTGAAGGAAATAGGAAGATGGATCTAATTAAAAAAAAAAGTGGGGTGTGGGACAGGACGACAAGAAGGGTCTGAGGATGGATGTTATGCTGGGGGCAGAAACCATTGCGGGCAGAGAATATATGCAAGGAGGGCAATTATTTTCATTGATGAAAATGCTGAGTTTTCAGTGACAGATTAATTCACCACATCTGGATTTTGAACACGCAAAACACAGTATAAAGTGAGCCATGCAGAAAGGTCAGGTACTGGCCATCTCCATACAGTACCTGTGATTTTAAACTTTAATATCTCAGTGCCTCAGTTTCTCACTATGTAGAACATGCAATCAAAACACTGAAGAGTTGTAAAGTAAATCCTATTCTACCCATGCACTGAAAAGGAAGGCAAATTTAAAACAAAAACTTTTTAAAAGAAAGAAAAGGGTTTTTTTGTGGGTTTTTTTTTCCCCAATTAAGATGTTTTATGAATATAATGATCTTTTAACTTTGTTATTAAAATAATTTTTTAATATAATGTTTTTTTAAATTCCCCGGGAGAAAAATATCTGACTAAGTTAAAAATACACCTCTGTCCTTCACACAAGTATTTAATTATATAAAAGACTCCAGTTTTCAGCTCTACTCTTATATGCTGCCTGTTTTCCTTAGAGTCATGTGAGAGGAGCTAGAAATAAAACCAAAGTCTGTGAAGCTTTTCCGTTAAAAGCCAGAAAGCTGCCAGCATGTTGCTTCTTGATGCAATGGGAGTGGTGGTTTTTCTGAGATGAACGTTTGCAGCATCTAAACTCACTTCCCCAAGCAACCATCAGATGGTAGCAATGCTTGTTTGCTGTCTACCATGGACTAGATTCAAACTGGGATGCAGAAATCAAGGCCGTTATTGCCAGTCCCTGCAGCCACCCAGTCGCCTTTCGAGAGTGCCCTGATGTTAGCATTTCGGAGGACACGAAAGCCTCAGATCTGAGTGTTAATGCTGAGGTAGACACTATGTAAAACAACCTGATCTTATATGCACAGAGTTGTAGCCAATAGCCACATGCATGAGGGAACAGATGAAACCCAAGGGAAATGCAGATGTCCTGTCCCTGGTTTTGTTCTCTAGGTTTTGGTTTGCTGCAAAGAAGGACTCTAAGGGGTGCAGAAATAAAAGGAGTGAGAAAATTAACTTGGGACCTTGAAACTAACTGTAGTAGAGACTCTCAGGGAAATCAATCCAATGTTGCAGAAGGGTGATAGAGCAGACTCCTGTAGCATGTAGGAGTCCTTGGTGAAGTGATAAAAAGCTTTCTTATTGAAGGCCTGGCCTAAGGTCACTGATAACAGCCCTCTACTATGGATACTGTTAGTTGAGCATCATCCTTGAAGCTGAGGACAGGATTCAATGCCCCTGACTTCAAATGTCAAACAGTTAGACACCTAAGCCTGACTTCCCGTCTGTGTTCCCTGTATAGCCTGTGGGTAGACAGAGACCTGGAGAGAGAAAAAAAACTTTGCCCAGGCTTAAGTTCCTGACTTGAGGTGTGACAAAGCAGCCTGTGAAGGTGGCTGTTTCTCTCTACTAACCAGAAATGGATCTTGTTTGACTCACCTAGATTTTGGCCCTAATTTTAAGTGACTAAGCTGGTATAAATCAATCCCCGTGAATGCCATTGAAAGGCACAGTTCCCAACACTAATTCTGCTTTCCCATCCTAGCCAAAAAATAAAAATAACTTTATAAAACGTGCACACATGACATGCAGTCACAAACATCTGTAACCATCATATTCAGTTTATTAATAATTTTAAACTAATTGATTCTTCTCTAGTTTCTTAAATTACGGAGTTTCTCCTGAGATGTCAGTGCTATTGGGACTTTCATCATGAGTTAGACAGTATGTTTGTTCACTAGTGTTATTTTTGCCTATCTTCCATCATGTCCAGGACTGACTCCTTTAACATGTGCTGTTGCTGCTGTGAGATACCTGATCCAGCTGCCCTGGGAGAGCTGCCTTTTTGGGTTCACCTTGCTTTGCTGCTTGGTGCTCGTGTGATGCCTTCTTTGGCAAAATGTCCCTTTTATTTCCCCTCCAGCCTCTGTCCCCTCCGTCTGCAAATGTCTCATGCTCAGTCTTCCCAGGGTGGCAGCTTCATTAAACCACAGGATGGACGCTTGGGGCATCTTTACTGTTTGAGACAACTAATTCCCATCAGTAAATTACTAAACTGTAGCCCACTGTCAGACTTTATGATGGCAGGTGTACTATATTTAGCAAAAATAGATACGGCATGCCTGATTACCTGTTTAGCCATAGTGTCTCCTAGTAAGCTCTCAGGGAAGTGAGAATAATATTCTAGAACAAGTACATTTTTTTTTCCTGTCAGCATAATCAGACCTATGTCGGCTTTGCTCCAGAGAGCCTTTTCTTTTTTTTTTTTCCTGAGTCACTGACATTGGATTTTTTTGACTTGGACTGGGCTTATATTTTTGGCACGTATAGCAAGTCTTGACAACTTCTTAAATGTCAGTTTATATTTGTCTAGCTTTTTTTTTATAGCCCTTTGAGCTTTTTCTTAGATTTTTCAATTCTTAACTGGCCTTAGTAGATCCCCAGAATTAGTTGCAATGTCTGGGTGGAGCTATGAACTGGGATGAATGGAAAGCGGTCTGGGCTGGTTACTCTTATCCTACATGCTCGTCACCAGACAGCTCAGCCACCTTGGTCACCCTAGAGGTGTCTCCTCAGGACTGGCATATTATGTTGTACCTCCCCAGATGTGCGGGTTCTCTTTCTGAGTTGTTGCTTTAGCAAGTACAGTATGAATTTTGTCAGGTACTTGTGCTAAATCAAAGAATAAGCTCAGAAAAAAACCTCTGCACTATGCTCCTTTGCACTTCTGGCAGATGTTCCGGGGAGAGGGACTGAAGTTTTAGCTGTCTGCGAAGTTTGGTTTTAGATTGCAAATCATATCAAAACCAAAAAAATGTATTTACAGCACAGTGGTGGGAGGCCATGAGATGGTTACATGTGGTTTATGGTCAAGATGGAGAGTAACTGCCTCTTATAAATAAATACATGTTATTTACTACATCTATATGCAAAGACTAAAGCCTTATTCTCCATTTAAGTACATCAGTGCGATGAACCCTGTGCTGTTCACCTTTGGTTTTCACTATGCTGCTGTAAAAGATCATTAGCGGTGCCCTCCCTAAGCAACTGCATTTTACACTTACTGTAATAGCACCTTCTGGCTGGGCCCTTTTAGATGAATGTGTTGTGTCTGCAGTTATTTACTGAGATTTGCATCACATTTGCATCCGGGGGCATCTCTGCCTGTCACTGGTTTGAATAGTTAGACTGGTGGATAATTTTCTATATTGCTCATCTGTGCATATTTCCTTTCTTTTGCAACAGGATGACTGGTGATGACTTACATGATTGACTTAAACACCATGTTGAATCAAATCACATATTTGTTTTTGTGTTCACAATCTTTTCAGGCTGCCCAAAGCCTTTAGTTATGCTGTTCTAGTGTCCCATCTCAGAGCTATCGCTGTCAGCTATGCAGACCTCTTTGCTGTCCACAGTGTGGCTTGTTTGTAGCAAGCTGGGTCAGGTGTTGGAATCAACCTAAACGGTAGAGTGTGGGAATGGTGCCTCCAAAAAGATATCCTGAATGTGCAGAGAGGTATGGCATTTTTTGTAGAGGCACATGCCAAAGTTCTGAATTCTCAAGCAGAAAATATTTAGCATTGACCCTAACCACTGTTATTTTTCTCTTTAAAGATAGTAGGAGACATTTTCTTTTTGCATCTCTGTTCAGTTTGGAAGCACCTATAAACAGGAAACATTTCATTCTCCCCAGTATCCCCATTTGGCCCTTTACTCACTCGAGCAGTCTCATGGCAATAAGACTGTCTCAGCTTTTCTTTTAGCCTCTTCTTTAACAAAAAGCTCTGTTTCCTGAGGGCTGTAGTGGCCATGAAGTTCAGCTGTGTCCTGAGAACTTCTCTCTTCCTTCATGCATTTCCAAAGTTGTTTCAGTCCCCTACTTCTGTGCTGCATATACTTTCTTGATGACTTTAAAATCTTGTTGAATTTTAAGCTGAATAATGAGTGGGATTTTTTTTTTTCCTGGGGTTATGACAACTGCCATATATCAGGGATTTCTGCTAAATGATAAATCTTTTGCTTGTGTGACTTCATGGAAAGCAGAAAACTTTGAAGAAAGGATGAAGCAATACTTGCTTTTTACTGGTTTTTTTTTTTCCCTTCTTGATTGTTGTAAATGCTTACACGGTGAAAAACAAAGTGTAGTTCACACGTATATATCAATAATGGGAAGTAAGAACCTCACAAGTCCTGTTGGTTAACCACACATATAAGCCCCTGTTAATTCTTACCTCTCAGCAGTATAGAAATTCAGAAATACTAATTTATATATATACAGGCTGAAAACTTAGTTATGGTCATGTGGCCTTATTGCATAGCCTGAAGCTGGAGAGTTTCTCCCCGTGATTGCTCTACCTGGCTCAAACACCTGCGGCTGAACCACAACACTTCTTTCTGAAAGTTGAACCAGTTTTGATCTTGTCACTGCCCTCAAAGGGAGGGAAGCGGGTATACGTGATGCAGATGCTGATGATTTGTGCTATATTTCTCCTCTCGTGCCAGTGACAGGGCTTATGCCATGATGTGGCTTTGAAAACCCCAGCTGTATCTCTGAGCATGATATGTTATAATATGTCTGAGCAAACTTGTGGAAATGGTATTCTTTTGACTTGCAACAAGAATAACACCAGCTGATATACATCAAGGCCTCTATTTATTTTAGCCAGTTTTTTCTGTTGTTGATAGAGTGATGACTAACATTTCTTTCTTGATGGAGAACAAAATAGGGCGGGTAAAATGTAGTGAAAAGTTAAATCAAAGGCATCTGTGGTTACTGAAAGACAGCATTCATCAGTAGGGAAAGACATTGGGAATCTGGGAGCTCTTGGATTTTAGTGCCTTCAGTTTAAATGTCAAGAATCAATATGACATTTTTCTGAATCTATAGAATTTAGGTTCAGAGTCTTTTAAAAAAAAAAAAGAAAAAGATTTCTAAAACTTTCTGGTCTCTGTGTTAAGGGTCTCATTCAACCTTCACTCAGTTATCTAGTGTAAATGGGAGAATGTTCAATCACATAAGTGGAGGGTCAATACATGTATGAAGAGCAAGGCTTCTTCTCCTTTGAGACAATATACTTGTCCAAGGAAAGCTGCAGAGACATTGAAAGAGGTGATTCATGGTTTGAAGAAGTTGAGAGCTATTCAGATTTTTTTTTTTTCCAATTAATAATGAAAAGACTATAATGTAGAAACTGAAAAGCGTATGAAAATGACAGGCATCTGTTTCTCTTACAATTTAGAAACACCCAGAACATTCCCCCTTGAGTAAAATAACTCAGCTGTGTGCCAGGAAAGACAGAAAGAACGCTTCCTCTTCACTGTTGGTAAGACTTATCCCCAGTTTCAAAAGATAATGTATTTAGAGGGAGAAGAGGAAAGGGGAAGTCCTAAGGGGGGAAAATATGATGGGCAAAGAATATCCACTGGCATCTATCAAACCAGGGCAGCTTGTTGTCAGTCCTGCAAGCTTGTGGGTTACATCAAGTCAGATTTCTCCATTATATTGGACATACTTGATTTTAACCAAGGAAGATTCTCAGATGCCTTGAACTGATTCTGTGGTAAATATGAGCAAACCTAAATAGCTGCTTTATTATAGTTTATTGTGTAAGTGTTGGTTCATAATAAATCATTGTACTCTTTAGAAACAAGCTTGAAACAAGTGCATAAATATTAAATAGCCTCAGGAATAAAGACATTTTTAGCAGAATTATTGAGTGTGGTTTTCCAAATCCATTGGGTAATCCAAAATCCCCATAGTCATTTAAGGACCAACATGTATTACCATTTATAGTAATGTAAATCCAGTGTAACTGTGTTGAAGTCAATAGTTATTCAAAATTAACATAAAAAAATAAATAGAGTTTGGCCTATGAAATATAAACAACATAATTGCCTCAAATTCTATCCGTTAGGATAAAGGAATAAAAATTCTATACCTCTGCAGAAATAGGAAGTGATCTGTATTATGTGTGTAAATTTAGTCAAAAAAGATTATACTGATTTCATTCATGTAATGAAGGTTGCAAATAAATTATTAATTTTTTTTTAAAAAATTGCTATTCTACATTTTAATAATTCCAGCAGAAAAAGAAAAGGAAGGACCAGCTGTGTGGCTTTTGCAAAACAGAGATATTCAGACCAATTTTGTTGTTTGCAGGGTCCTCTTCTTTTAGGAGGAAAACGGTAGCAAATTTTTCTAGGTAAAAAAATTTCATTTTAGGTAGAAAAAATGAACAGTTCCTGTATCCTCAGTTGCTGATGCTCCGTAGACTTCTCACATCACTAGGGATAGTCTCTTGGGGATGGCCATGTTGTGCCTTGGTTACCTGAAGCTTGAATTACACTTGCACGGGTTGTCCTTGTCTCTACTCTTATATACACTTAGATACAGTTTGCCTATGTATGTGATGAGTAGGTAGAGATGGGAGACAGCTGAGTCCATGACAGACATGTAACTTCAAGGCATCCATCTGCAGTAACACCAGTCATGTTACAGTCCTGCTAGCACAAGGGAAGGACCATAGACCTGGGGCTCCTCAGTGTAGCCCGCAAGAGTGCCTTTGGGGACTCCCTAAAATGCAAAACTTTGTTTTTTCACCTCAGAGCAGAGCTGACCACTGAGAATGAGCAGAGAGTAGGCAGTGTGACCTGATCCAGTATGGAGCTAATGGTTGGGGACTGTGGCATCCCGAGAGAGGATGCATCCCGAGACCTAACTCCTGGGCAGCAAATGGGAGATCATTAACGCTCTTCTGCCAGGTTGTGGGGATGTTGTGAGGAGCAATGCATTGGTGAAGGAAAGCGCTTACTCAATGGTGGTATTGCAGTTCCTGCTGGAAGGTGGAGTGAAAGGAAAGGGATGCACATGGAGCAATAACGCCCTCCCCTTAGTGTATTTACTTGTACATTCATAAGTAATTAGGGCTCAGTTCAGCCCAGTAGGTCTATACTACACAATCTGGGATGCTTTTGCCCAGGATCATTGTTTGAGGTCCAAACAGGGACCCAAGGTCCTTTGGGTGACCTCACAGAGCACAGTGGACACCATCACTGAAATCTCTCCTGTTAGGACACGACCGCTGACTTACTCTCTGCCCTGCTATCCATCAGCAACAGACTCAGTCACAACTACAGGGGACAGGGGACAACTTCGGGACATAGTGTCGTATATTTGAGTGCTTGATTTATGAAACATAGCAAAGGCAAACCAAAGCTGGAACAACTTGTCCATAGGAAAACTCCCTGTGCTTCAGCTAGGAGGCATGCCTTTAACTGCAACCTCAAAACATTTATTATAAAGTGGAACAATTTGTATTGTATTCAATAATGTTTTCAAAGGATTGTCAACCTCTGTCTGCAGGTACCTTTTCTTACAACATATAATCTATAGCACTCATTTTCCCCCCCCTCAATAACCATATAACAGAGATATGCATTACAGAAAATGTGTATAGGTTTGCTTCTATTATAGTCATGATCAAAAGGCTATGATATATTGAAATATTTGCTTTGTACAAATACATCTGTTATCAGAGGGTTCCTTAACATAAATGGTGTATTTTCTATAATGTGCTCTGTCTAATGAATGGTTCGGCGAAGGCATGAGAACAGAGCTATGTGGGGAGAATGCAGTAATTTCTCTTTAACATGCAGGAATTCTGAATACAAGTAAATGCATGCCAAATTTTATTGCTTCTAAATCTGAATAATTGTATTTCTGAGCTGTGCATCTGGGTAGATAATAAAGCCACAAAACAATTTAATGAAACATATAAAAAATCAAATGACATTACTAAATATTATAATATGCAGAAAATATATTTTGCATATTGTCACCTAATCTTTCATCCACATACTAACAAATAATGCAACAATAATTGAAAGTCTTATTATCCATCAACGTAAATTGAGACCAAATTTGCCTTGTTTCCTTTTCTTTGTGTGTGTGTGTGTGTGTGAACATAAAAGTGAGATTGATATTATTGCTTTATGTTTATGGTACATTTTTTCCATAATAACTAAGGTGACCAGCATAAGTCTGTTTTCCATTCAAATCAGTCCTCAACTCATATTATGATTATGTTACCTAGCCAAGTACTTATAAGAGGTAAGACTTGAATATGTGGCCTTCATCGTTCCCTCTCTTTGATACATATTTCTGCAGGAATAAAAACTGGAATATCATAAAGAAAGTGGGAGTCCTCACATATAAATTCAGTGTCTAAAATTCACAGGTATGAGGTGCCCTCACCATCCATTATAGTCAAAGGACAGATATGGGTAATGCAGAGGGCAGTACTGCTGACTCACTCCCGAAGCCTATTTTAGGATGAGGTGAACTGCCCTTTTGGAGGTATGTGTTTCTTTCTGTTGACTCTTAAGGAATCTTAAATGGTTAGCTTAGACTTAGATGTCTAACTTAGTGGACCATGTAAGGAAACAAGAATCTCATCTAAAGAGGTTAAAATACTCACAGGCTCCAGGAGGGAGGGTTCTCTTTTGTTCTTGCAATGATTCTAGCACTTTGTCACTGATTTATTCTGCTCTGCCATGGAAGAGGTCACTGCAGACTTCCAGCTGGTTGTAATGTCTGGATTTAAAGGACAGCGATCTGAAGTGTCTGCCTCAAAATGCCTTTTGCAAAGGTGAACCTCTATCATCAAAAGCCACACAAACAGTAGGAAAAGGACTGAATTTCCCGAAGACCAGAGCCTGATAATGTTGTTCTGGCTTTACTCAAGACAGCTGTCTCCCCTTTCTTTCCTTGTGATGTGTTGGCCCAGATTTTGACATGCTTGCACAGAGAGCAGTGTCCCATACCATGGGATGTCCAGTTGAAGTGCAGGAAATTGTGCCAGGTTAAAGTGGGTAAGACTCTGCCTTGCTTCAAGAATATATAACCAACTCCTTTTTGATAGTTACCACCTATACTCATAGAGAAGGATTACCACCACCACCCCTCTATCCCTTTGCTGCTGGAAGGAAATCTGTTCCGTCTTCTCTTCTTTACTGTGCTTTCTTGCACACATCAGATCAAGTTCAGAGTCTTGAGCCTTACTTTATAAATTCTGGAAAGGTAAACTGGGGACTAATAAACACCCTGAGCCAATTAGTGAAAAAACTTCTCTCCTTGTGAAAGAAGGAACTGTCCTCACTGAAGACAGAGACTTTGTACTGCAAGGTGTTTATTGTACTGAGCACAGGACTTTTTTTTAGAAACCACAGTGTGATTGTGAAACAAATTTCTGTAAGAAGAAAGAGCCATTGTATAAATCATAACACTTTCCACTCTGGGTGTCAAGTGCACTTCCGGATTCCTTCTGCTGTTCTTATAAACAACTCGCACTGCCTTGATATAAGATAGTCAGTTAAAAAATTAGAATTTTCTTATCAGAAGAGAGAGTAAGAAAGACCCAGACATAACTAACCCTGGTGGCCACATTCCTTGAGGTGCTACTGGAATGAGCAAAAATGCTTTTGGGGAAATATAAATACAAATATGCTGAAAAATAGAGATTAGGAATTGCCACATAGAGATTTGCTACAGTGAAATGGTGAGCAGAATAATCAATGCATATAAAAATATTCTGCTTCCTTGATTTAAGAATCAAATGCCTGTAGACAGGTTTTCCTCTCATTCATACCAGGGTAATTTATTGTATTTCACAGAATGCAGAAGAAAACTTGGCCCTTAATCTGTGAAAGGAAGTTTTCAGGATGAAGAATTTGATTTGGTTTCAAAGAATATGTATCAGTTCTTTCTATTCTGTAATCAATTATTCCCTTATAATGCAACTCCCATTGGGAATAAAGCTTTCTCTGATGAGGTTTAGTCTTATAGTCCACGGCAATCCCCCTGGATTCAGCCTTGCTTCCAAGATTCCTTCCTTCCTTCCTTCCTTCCTTCCTTCCTTCCTTCCTTCCTTCCTTCCTTCCTTCCTTCCTTCCTTCCTTCCTTCCTTCCTTCCTTCCTTCCTTCCTTCCTTTCTCTTTCTTTCTCTCTTTCTTTCTCTTTCTTTCTCTCTTTCTCTTTCTCTTTCTCTCTTTCTCTTTCTCTCTTCCTCTCTTCCTTTCCTTTCCTTTCCTTTCCTTTCCTTTCCTTTCCTTTCCTTTCCTTTCCTTTCCTTTCCTTTCCTTTCCTTTCCTTTCCTTTCCTTTCCTTTCCTTTCCTTTCCTTTCCTTTCCTTTCCTTTCCTTTCCTTTCCTTTCCTTTCCTTTCCTTTCCGTCTGTCTTTCTCTCTCTCTCTCTCCCCCCTTCACTCCTTCGCTCTTTCTTTCACTATTTCTTTCTCTTATTTGCCCTCTTTCTTTCACTCTTTCTTTTACTCTTTCTTTTCTTCCTTCTCTGTCTTCCTACCTTCCTTCAAACAAAGATTTTTCCAACAATTTATTGAAGATTTATTTAGACAGCCACTATCTGAATCAGAACTAAAATTCTGGTAAAAGAGTCACCATTAAATCTTTGAAGCTTAAATGAAGGAAGTTATATTGTCCAATATGTCTGGAGATTTATGCTTCAGATATTTGTATATGATCTATGATGTCATATAATCTTGAAAAAATAAAACTCCAACAGGTCAAGATCTGGGATTGAATAGTTGTCTACTTGCTAAAAAAAGAAGATATCTAAAAAAAAAAAAAAAAAAAAAAGTTCAAACAATTGTAACTCATTAATTCTAAATTGAATTCTTTATTTGAATGAGTACTAATGGTCTTTAATTTTGTTAGTATTTTAAAATATTAAAACTGTCCATTCAAAATTTAAAGCATATATAAATAATATACTCTACTTATTCTTTAGCCAGTATAAACATGGAGCACTGTGTGCCTAAAAGAAATCTCCTTGCAATTTCCATTTTTTATGGTATTGAAGGTGGTGAAATATTTTTTTAGGATTAATGTGAATTAGTATGAATTTTTGAGTGGGGTCCAAATTACAGGTTTTTATGGAAAAGGCGCATTTGGAAGTGAAACATAATTGTGAAGTTCAGTCCTAAATTCAAATCTGAATGCTTTTCTAAAGGTCTGAAAGATAAGATTTTGCAGCTACATTTTCAAAAAACTTACTAAGTACTGAGCTTCCCCTCCCATACTCTCCTCTGCCCAGATGTGACCATTTTTAGATGTTTGACTGGAAACAGATCCATTTAGAAAACATTTCCCATAGTTCTAAAAACAGTGTTTGTAGCTCAGTTAAATGGACAATGTAAATTTAGTTCAGGATTAATATGTAGGTTTGATACATTTGCTATTTTCTGTAATTTAGCTATATCTAATGCATCTTTCTCTCAGCCATAAAATTTGAGAAATATACTCTAGCGGCTATTAAACAGGGGCTATCAAAATGATCAGCACTTGTTAAGGAGATGTGATTTCTCTGTTTCAAAGTGATGTTTGAATGGGGTGTGGGGCAGAAAAGTGGAAAAAACAGATTTTTTCCCCCCTAGTTTTTATGTATTTCTAAACTTTCTTAACAGTACTTTAAAAGTGTCACTTAACCTACTAGATCAGAAGTGTTAAATATCTCCATATGATGTCTTAAATGCAAACAACAAAATATTCCAAAATTGTAATTGGAAATGAGGAAGTGAAATAGATTGTAAACCTGAACTGAAACTGATTTTCCAATTTCAGTGTCCCATTATGCAGAAGCATAAAACACTACAAAAAAGGAGATCAGATTCTTCATTAAAAAATTGAGAACCAAATTACTCACCCTGGAGTCACTATCTGGAAAGGGGGAAGGTTGCAGACAACTTGGGGGATTCATATAGGGAGAAGCTATGCTTATCTTTTCCTTTTTACAGGTGAGAGAGAAGGCTTGGTATTTTTTGTTCTTGCTATATAGCTATACAGGAAAAAGGGTGAGATTCTGTGGTCTAAGGTGGAATTTCTCCAGACAAGGAAACACCTCTTTTTTACATACTCAGCTTTACTTTCATGTTCTTCCACTTTAATGTTAAGTGGGTCACAGGACTCTACAACCTACCCACCTTTTAAAACTATCCATGCTTCCTTCTGCTGCCTGAGATAACCAGCAGTGATTAGAATTGCTTAATATTTCAGGCAGCGGTGTGGGGTGGAAATGCTCTAGCTTATTGGTAAGCAAAGTAGGGATCACTGGTCTCAGTGGTAGCAGGAAGATGAGTGGTTTAGCATCAGACATTATATACTTGGAAGAAATAAAAAAAATCAGGAAAAATATAAATAAAAAAGAGTGCAAAGTTTTATTGTCAAACGCGGCTGTCACTTCATGAAACCGGAGTCATATATAAGATATATGTGACATACTAATAGGAAGTAATTTACCCAAGGATGTTTTTGTGCCTTGAAGTGCCTTCAACATTTCTGCTTTGAAAACTTTGCCAGTGTGTATGCATCAGAGCAGTTACCGAGGCGCTGAAGTTCCCAAATTGTGCACAATGTGACTTTTATAATGCTATTAAACTCATCTCATGGAAAGTGGTGTGCACAAAACAATGATACATGAGATCTCAAGGAGGCTGCTGAGCGGGGGAGAAGGCTGGAGTGAGGAGAAAGCTTTTATAAAGTCACTTTGAGAATGCACCTCCGCTCCAGAAACCTTCTGTTTATTCACATTGGAAATTATCTCCTGTGCTTTGGGCTGAGATTCATGCTGCTTGCATTCCTCACCCCCTCTGTATAGTAAATTACATGCAATTTTTTTTCTCCCTCTTTAAAATAAATTTAGTGTTGATGAGATGCAGCAGATTGACAGCCCTGGTAATTGAACTCATGTATTTATCTCTAGCATGGGGCAGTGACAGCCCAAGATTCCCTCCTGTCCCATGAGCTCTAACTTGAAGTGATGGCCTCAGATGAGGACACGGTATCTGTAACTCTACTGGTCATGCAATCATCAATAAAAGCTCACCGTTTTCCAGCTGAAGTGTGACCTTTTTCTCTCTTACCTTTGCTCCTGCCTTGCCCATCTGCCCTGCTCTTTTCTTTTTGCCATCTAGACTGTAAATTCAGGGGGATTTTTGTAACCTGTGTGAGCAGTAACATACCCATGGAGCCCAGTTCTGGGTAGGGGGATTTCAAGGAGTTTATTGGAACACAGGTAAACCCCACAATTACACAACTGAAAATGCCATCTTTCCTCGTTGTTGCATGCTGGGACAGTTCTGAGCATTACTTTTGCCCCATGGGAGTGAAACTGAGGGCACCATATTCATTTCTTACAGAAAAGCTGTGAGATGGTGATAGACCCAGGGAGAAAGGACACACAGATCTTCCTGTGTGATAGGAAAGTCTAAAACTGTGATTTTTCTTTGTCTGTTCATAAAATACAAACAAAACCTGAGAACAAACAAATAAACCTCTTGCTGCAAAGTGAAATTCCCTGGAGGAAAAAAAAATTGAGGGAGGTGAAGGTCAGTCCAAATATTTTGCTGTGATAAATTCAGAGCACTTCAGAGTAAAACTATATATGACTTTTTTAATGCACTAAACCAATGATTTTTTAGGCTATTTTGAAATTTTAAAAGAAGTATCCTATGTGGAAAGTATTGTGACAGAATACTTTGTCATCATTGTGTTTCATTTGTTTTCCTCCTCACATGAAACTTGCTTGAAAACAATACATTTTTAGGCATCTTGAAAGATGTCATTTTCATCACCAGACAGGCATTCTGACAGCATTGCTTTGAAGAGCTTTAAATGGCAGTGACTCTGGCTCTGCTCAATTTAAGGTATCTAAATTAGGGTGCAGTTACTGTGGACTTCCGTTGTCAATGGAGAGAAAAAGAGATGTCTCCAAAAAGCAGTTGATGACCTTCAGATCTGACGCTCCAGTCTCCTCTGGTCACACTAGCAGAAATGAAGCTACAGTAAACAAGCTTCAGTTACCACACATGCATCCATCAGATCTGGTAGGCATGTGGAGCCCATGTGAACTCCACAACTACCACTGTTTTGGCCAGTCAGGTGAAGACCGGCAAAGTCACAGTGAAGACTCTAGACTACTCTCTCAGTATGGCCCTTTGCTTCATGAAGATTTAGGATAGTCAGTCCCTGGTCATAGACTTAAATCTGTTGGATGTGCTCAGGCTTGGATTCAATAGCTAGGAACATGTAAAACCCAATACAGTTGGGTTTAGGTATAGGAATATATGTTTAGTTAGGAGCAGATATAGTCTTGGCTCTGTCCTCTTTCTCCACTGACCGTCAGAGCTGATGTAGCTCAGCAGCAAATAGATGGCCTTACGTTAAAACAAGGAAAAAGCAGTGGAAGAAGGTGAGCCATGATAACTTAAAACCTACTTCTGAGATGGTGCAATTAATACATTACCTTTTGTTCATGCCTCCTTCCTCCTAAACACACAGCTTGGGTTTTTGTCTGGTATTTGGACGTGGAAATCTCTGTATATTACCTCCAGCCCCTATTTGTCCCCCCTCCCCTTCAATTTTCTTAATGGTATTCAGGGAGAGTCATACTTTTTATTTTTCACATGACATCAAGGCATTGTATTAAATATAGGATTTGGGACTTGGCAAATCAACAAGCACGTTGTACTCCTATGGAGACAAAAGGTGACTGAACAGTTTAGCCAGCTGACACACAGGCAAAAGTAATGCTCCACGGTAAGAGGATTGACGGTTCTATTGTTGGGCCCACAACAGGAACCAACTTATTGAAACATTAATTTCCCATCTCACATGGAAGTTATTTAAGGGAGAAGACTAACAAGCAAACAGTGCCCACAGTTTAATCCTATTGTCACCCTGATGGATTTATATTTGCTGCTAAGTTGTAGGGGTGGAATGAGACTGCTTTGTTATTATTTCTGCTGTATTTGCTGGGGGAAAAAACAACCCCAGGATTAGGAAAACATGGCTTCTGCTACCTTTAGATAGTCAGGAACTGCTGTTCTGTTAGTGTAGGTATAAGATGACTAAAATTATATCTTAGTGATGCAGAAATTCTTCACTCGGGGACGATAGAAATATTTTTAACTGTAATTAAGACTTGTGAAATGTCTCTTTTTTTGGTTACATCTGTTCTTATGACTTCATCTCATTTCTCATTCGCCTTTTTTTAATATGTATAGCAGCAGTCACAGCAGTACATGGGGCCAAGTGTAGTAGTTATTGCGTGTAGTGCAGTTTCCTACTCTCTGCATCTTGGAAATATCTGTAGAAGTTCACCTATAGGTGTATATTTTCCCTGTAACCCCAAGGTGTGGCATTAGTTTTGCAGTTATAGGCAACTACTGACACTGAAAAACAGTAGCAGACATCTCCAGTAGACTAACCATTCAAATATTTAGTTATCCAGGTTTGGACTAGGTTTCAGAGCCTCTAGTGATCCTTTTTAGCACAAAGCTATTTGACTTTACACGCACAGAAAAGCAGTCACATCTTTGGATTACCAAGCAGATAAACTGTAGATTCAGTTTAGCCAAATCTTCAGCTGATGTTGATCGTCATAATTCCACTAAAGTCAGTAAAAGTCACAGTGATTTACATAAGTAAGAAAACTAGACCTGTAGCTTTTATGGCTTTCTTGAAAGTGATTGTTTCTTTTCAAGGTATACACGGTCAGAGTGAATAACACAGGAGGAAGTCAGGAGTTCTCATTGTTTGTGTTGAAATCACAAATCTAGGTCATTTACAGGTAGTCACCATTTCTTGTGATTATCAATTCCAGACAAGTTTTATTTGGGAAAAAAAAAAAAAAACAACACAAATGTTTTGGGGTGAAAATGACCTCCAATTTTTTTTTTTTTTTTTTCCAGCAATGTCTATGTTTTTGTTTGTTTGTTTGTTTGTTTTAATTTGCTGAAACCCATTACCTGCAAATGTACACTCAACATTTTTACCTTAATTATGCTTAAGGAGAAAAAATAGAAAACAAAAAAACCCCAACATTTTAAATTGCTTGTGAACAGTTTACTCAATTTTCAGCCAGTTTTAACTGAAAAAAATATTTTTGCTGACAGGCAACTAGCTTAAAGCAAAATCTTTCTTCCTTGAGGCACATCCAAATGCGATCTTCCTTTCCTTTTTATTTGACTGCATCAGACTAGCGTTCTGAATGGCACCATGGCTCTTTCTAATGCTCCTCATTATGTCTTTTTATTATGTATATGGTTTTTTTTCTCATGTATGTGTATTATATTTTTTGCTGCTCAATACTTTATTCCATATGGATGGAACACATGCAAGGGCCTGTCAGCCTGACAGTCTTTCTCAGTCTTCTTTAAAAATAATCTCTTTAAGTATTTCTTGATCCACGTCTCTGCCTTATGCTCTCTGGAGCAAGGAACATATCTGATTTTTAAGTACAAAGAGTTCCTTTCTACAATTAGTAAAAGCATTTTCAAGGGTGGAAATCTGATACATAGTTCTCAAAAAAGCTGAAAATATGCAAAATATCAACCAGTCCTGTTTGCATAATCCTGGTGCTAGCATAAAGTTTTTATACTCCCCAAATACCTTCCTCCACATGGATTTGAAACACATTTATTGGAAATGTTTGCTTGTACCATTTTAAGTCCTGTGTGAGGTCCCCAATCTCCTCTTATAGCCTGTTCTTGAACTTCAGCAGCCATCATCTTCCAGCCCAACTCTGGAATCTTTGATCAGAAATTATTGCAGATCCCAGCTCAGTGGGTTATTTGCACTTAATGTAACTATAGATATTTAAAAGTTATGAATTCGGGATTCATTTCACCTAATTTTAGTTATCATCTGCAGCGTAAGTGTCTACATACAAGCTGGTTTTCTGAGCTCTAGTTGCTAAGATTATGGGACTCCACAGAGGGATTCCTCTGATCAAATGCTGTGCCTACTTCAGGCAGAGCTTGATTATTCTCCGGAATACATTGGCTGTACCTGGAAAAGGATCCTAAGCTTTAAGCTCATATCGCAGGACAGAAGGCACTTGGAAGTCCTGTATCCTATCTGTCAGCCCAGTGTGGATGCCTTGGATAGCCAGTTCTCAGTGAGCATAACTGAGCTGAGCCCTAAATGTCCAGAAATTTCTGAGCTGTCTTGGTTCCCTCTGGAGTCAGCAAGGAGAGAGAGCTGGGAGGAATTGCCTTTGGGAGGTGTGTATCGCTCACTCTTTGCTGTAAAGGAAAATTACACGCCTAACTTTTAAGGCAACTGAAGTGATCTGCTATGAAACCCACCCTTGGTTGCATACGTGGGATGATGTCAACCTTTTAATAGTGTTTTTAAAGAAACACATCCTTCTGTCATGCCTTGAAAGTGAATCTTAATCTACTTTGGTTTGGAAGGTTGTTTCTGGCCTTGATTTGTAGAGGATCCTTGGGTAGTTGCCTACTTACTTATTTCAGTGTTTCTTTACCTGAGTAGTGGATAATAATCTCACAGGGATTTTTTTTATTATTAACGCTGATATAGCACTGATTATATACAAACATATTTAGAATCACATTATGTTAGATGCTGTAAAAATAAGTCAAATGGTACAATTTCTATTCCACAGAATTTGCAGCCTGAAAGAGAATATGTAACAGAAGTGTCCTAATAAAGAGGTGAGGTTGGTAAGGAGGAACAAAATTAATTGTACAAAATCCATAGCCAGTCAGCAGTAGCAATTATAAGTGATTACCTGATTTTTTTAACGTGCTTTAACATGTTTGGATGACAGCCTCTAGACAGGCTAATGCCAGTCTAAGTGAAACATATAGGAGATGAGTGCTTGTAAGCAGACTTGCTATATTTGGGAGAATAAATGTTTGTGTTATGAGAAAAAAAAAAAATCCAAACACATTTGGTTTGAAATCTCTGGAACAGAATTCCATTTATATTTAGTAAAAGTCATTGTTATGGAAATGAATCACTTTACATTTAATGTGCAACAGTTCAGCAAAAAGTTTATGAACCTATTTTGATTTTTTAAAAAATGAAACATATTTTTGCAGTGCTTATATTAAGTTTGGTCTAGTGGATTTGATTGGTGAAAAAATATACCATGGCAGGAGAAACAGACTAGCTGTGGGGGAGGGGATGTATGTTAGACTAAAACAAACAAACAAACAAAACATACACAGAAGTCTACACTGATTTCACATGTAACCTTCTCTCTAGAACAGTGTCATGCTGTCATGTCTTAGGCACTAAGGCACCCGTGCTAGCAGCGCAGTTATCCTAGACAACATACGCAGCTGTCAGAGAAAAACAGTTAACTATTGAGAATTATTTGCAGCATAGCTGGGGTGAATCTCATGGATCCATGATACTGAAAAGACTAGATAGGTGCTTGAGTTTGTGCATCAGGAGTTGATGTAGCTGATTTAATCGGGCAATATGAGGTAATTTACTAATTTACATCTATACATATGTACTCACCTATGCAGGACTGTGACCTAAAGCCACAACACAAGTAAATGTAATAGACTCAAGCACCTGTTTAAGAACAGGATCTTACATGCTGTCCTAACTAGAACATAAGGTCCAACTGTTGTAGGATCATCTGTATTACACAAACTTCAGTTTGTACCCTATAACCCATAAGTGAAGTATCCAGCTAAATGAAAAATGTATATGGCTGATGCTGGAACAAAACAGATTTGGGATATGTACAACGCCCAGCCTGTCTTTTCCAGTTCGGATTGCTGAGCTGGTTCTCTCGTACAGGGAGTTCCTGCTACATAAAGATGCAGCCATTCCTCTACCTGGCTCATTATACAAAGACAACTGCTCATACTGCCAACATAATGCATACTTGTTAAAACTAAATAATACCTGTTTTTTTGTACAACACCACATATTAGTATAACCAGTCACGCTAAGTTCATATACTAGCCCTGCTTTATAGGGCAAAAAAGAATAGGCAAGTGGGATTTATTTCACTGAACTTCTGATGTCTGCAATATGAGCTTCTCCATCTGAACTACTCATCTGAACAGGCTGTAGAGTCAATGGAGAGCAGTATGCTGAGGATGTGGTTGCTTTGTCATACTATAGGTGCCTATATCTGCACACTGACAGTGGAGTGAGGTCCTATGACCTACAGAGATGGAGGTATCTACCTGTCCATGGGTAAGTCCCACCTTCATTTCTATTAAATCTCAATGCAATATGTGGTATGTGATAAAGTCATTGACTGAAAAGGTTTGTATTTGTTTAATTACCATCATTGAATAAATGCATTGGTCAACTAAAGGTGTTTCAAGAGGAGTAGTTCTGATAAAGGCTGCTACCCTATGTCTTGCCTGGTGTGGATTGCCTGGTGTTTAATGAGAGGTGGTGTTACTAAGTTTTCACTTGCCGTGCCTCCTTCTTGTATTTGGGCCAACAATTTCTTTAAATGTGTAGAAACTTAACATTTTTTGTTACTTCTATCCCTCTGGCAAAATTGGTTGAAATTGGCTAATGGATTCAAAAAATACTGAAACGGAGATTGAAAATCTGACACTTATGTTTTGTGATGATAAGCATTGAATTTCCTTAGAAAATTGTTGAAAAACTGCAGCTAGCCCTCAAAGTTGCCAAAAATTTAAGAACAGTTTGATGTCTACAAATCATGAGATTGATTTCTTAACTTTTGTGTTATATGTATTCTTCTTCTCTGCCCCCTAAATCTATTGCCTGCTTTCCTCATTAAAAATGAACTATTTAAATAGGCAAAACTGGGAATGGGGAGTGTCTCAGTCTTGCCTATCATAATGGAATACTTCTCTTCATTGTTCTTTAGGTGTTATCGTACTGTATCTAATAAATAATAGTGACAAACTGCAAACACAATGGAAAGTTACATTGATTATAATATTAATTCAAGTACAAACAAGATAGATTTTTTTTCTTTAATTCAGGGGGAACAAAACAGCATAGAAATTGAACATAAACAGAGTTGGGATCTGCAATTCATTTTTCTTGTTTACTATGAAATTGGGCCTAGTTAAGTTTCAAAAATGCTAATGAGGAAATAAATTAGGTAGCAATTTTCCAAGGCAATATCTCATTGGATTTGTATTTGTTTACTTTAATCTATATTTATCTTTGTTAACCCCTTTTTTCCTGGCCATTCAATTTCATCCATTTTGGTTTTTACCTCTTTCTATATTTGCTTATTTGTTTGGTATGATTGCATTTATATGTTTCCAAGAAATGAATATCCACACTTCATAGAAAAGAAGGAGGACAGGAGAGGGAAATAACCTACTTTGAGGGTCCTGTACACTATTCTTGTCTCACTGTCAGCTGAATAACCACATCACTCATACTAGATTTCCAAAAAGCTCTTGACATTTGACTAGCTCTATTCACACTAAAGTCAACAGTAGTTCATTGAAGCCAGTGAGATCAGGCTTAGGCCAGCAGTAATCACTTTTGAAAATTCCATCCTTAATCTCCAATAATTTCTATTGACCTTTGTGAAAAGCTTCTCTGGAAGGAAACTTTGACCGTAATGAAACTTGAAAACAAGAGGCAAATTAAGATTTTTTTTTTTCTTAAGGCCAAGCTATATACTCATAAGTTTAAATATAACTCCCTTGTAAGTATGTTTTTCTTCAGTGAGAACCACATTCACCATTGTAAGAGAAAGTTTAAGAGTAAATTATTGCATGACATGAAAGGTATATGGCTCAATGTAATGTCATAGCACTATAATTCCCTTAAGTTTTGCTCTTGGCAATATACTTAGCACACGGGCATCAGTCTGAGTAGAGGAAAGACAATGCACTTGCATCAGAAAATTCATCTGCAATGAAATTCCTTTCCATTCCATTCTTCCATTAAGAAGTCAGTTTTCAAACCTCATATAGTGACTTTGAGAATGGCACTCGAGGACCTGCTGATATAAAACCTATCATTATCAGGTCAATCATTTCCCAAAGCAGTGACAGATATTCAACATTATTTTCACAGATAAATGAATAGTCTTCATCACAGCTCCTCTCCTTGTTGGCAATTTCAGTAAAGAGGCCAAGAGGTGAATAGCCTGCAGAACTTGTTCTCTTTTTTTCATGCCTGGGGTTGACTTTTTTAAGTTAAAGACCTTTTGGAGAAAGTTTGCCCTCTCATAGCCTTTTTGCAAAATGTGGCCATGTATGTGAATTTCGAGCAACCAGCAACACCCATTGCTAAAGGGCAGGAGCTAACCAGGGAAAGGTCATTCTAATTCACAAAGGGCTTTGATATTTCAGAATAGCTGACTTTGTTATGAACTGAAGGAGAATCTCACATTTCAAATTCTTTGTGTAAAAGAAAAAGTGTCATGGTCCTCGGGAAACCCACCAGAGGAGCCATCCTGAAGGCATGAATACTAGAAGCTCTTGGGAGGGTGGCTGTACAGAGGTTCCACGAGTTTTCTGTTTCTCTTATCCTACACATTAAAATGGGAAGCCACTTTGATGAGTGGCAAGATGAGGAGGGGCCAAGGTGTTTAGGAACTGAAGCGCCGATAGCTTCCAAGCTTTCATCCCTGATTCCACGTAAAGAGGCACAGTGGTATCCCTGCAATCCCCATAGCCAACTAACGGAGAAAATGGAGAGAGGCACTGACCAAAGAGAAGACAACTTTTTTAGTGGAACCCAGTCATAAATTCCAACACAACTATGTCAACATTTAACAGCTGTCATAAAACATTTGTATTTCTATGAATCCTCACCTCATGAGGGAATAATATTCCTTAGGGAGTTTTCAATGAGCAATAATGAGGATGCAACACTTCTAGAGGTTAAATTTTTTTTTTTTTTTTTTTTTTTTAATGCATTGCTCTTCTATGTTAGCTGCCTAAACACAAATTTAGGGGCCACCTGAGGTACAGGGACCCAGCTTTCCATGCTTATTCATTCTTTACTTTGTTTTTCACAATATTTTACTAGCATATACATGTATTAGCATATACATTCAATGTCAAATACGAGGTAGTTTCAAACAATGGTGTTTTTTTTTCAGAACTGGGAAGCGAGTGTGGCTCCCTTCTATGCTAGATGTGTAACTGAGAATAGATAGGAAAAGCTTTCTAAAAATAAGGCTTTATAAAGGTTTCTTCAACAGAGTGGTAGACCTCTAAGACATGCGAAGAAAAAAAAAATACACCTACATGAGGAAACATGGTTTTTAGTAGTTATTATTTTTCTGTTTAGATTGTCCCCTCTTGCATGTCCATCAGCCAACATATCAATTAGATTTTTAAGCAGCTCCAGGCAGACTAAGACTTTTATTTTACTTTTTGGAAAACCTCATTCCTTTGAAATGGAACAGGTCACTATAAATCCACATGTAAACTAGATCCATCCCCTGCCTGAAACTTCCTGTGGAGGCCTCTCTGTAGCTTTCATACCCCTCTGACAAAACCCAGACACTCACAAATTGAGGATGGCCCTTTTTTCCACTCTGCTGAGGTTTTCCCCTACCAGTCCAAGACTTCCTGCCTTCCCTTCTATACTCTTTAAATTCCTGCATCAAGACCTCATTCCTTGAAAGAAGAAAAGATGCTTATTTCCTACTAAGCACCTCTTTAACAAGCCTCATTCTAAATAAATATCATCCATCACATGTGTGATTTATACTTTTCACCTAGGAAGTTGTGCTGATCTAGGTACCCAATGCAGACTAAGCTTCCTTAGGGAATGAATTCTCTTTATGAAACTTCCTCTTCCAACTCCATTTCCCATTAGAATGAGCGTTTCCTTTTTCTCCTTCATTCTCTCCCACATTTGGCTATCTCCCCACTTCCTCCTGTGCATCAAATACTTTTACCTTACTCTTCCTACCTTAAAAAAAAAAAAAAAAAAAAAGCTTTATTACAGACAACCTTTCAATTAACTTTTCTAAGTAAAATTACTGTATTAGGCAAAAGTTTGTGTAGCAGCCAATAAAATGTCAGATAATATTGAACACAGGCTTGGACTAACCTTGCAACCCAGTAAGTTATTATGTGCAAATGTTACAACTTGATTTTGAAGAGAATACACATGTATGATGAAGCCATTTTATGGTTAAGCTGAGTGATTGATTACAGCATTCTGATCCATCCCGACAAGATAAACTCAGATAAAAGAATCTGCTGATATTTAAGACTTGACAATTTATTATCCACAGACTACTGTAAAAATGACTTTATAATTCCCTTCATTTAAGTGGGGTTTTTTTGAAAGTAATAAAACATATTTTCCAGAGTAACTGACTATGATCAGAAACTCTTCTTACTAGCTAGCATTAAATTCCACTCAGAAATAAAAATGAGACAAAACAAACATTACTGGTTTTCCTAGCTGCTTCTTGAAGCTGTTGTGTGAAAGCTAGTCAAATGGGAACCTCTTTTTCTGCTAAAATTTTAAGCCTTTTATTACACTTAAAAACTTGTTATGGGCTAAAGGAAAATGTAGCAAATACATTAAGTCAATAATTTATTATTAATAAAATTGAAATCTTAACAGTATAACTCGACAAATATTATTCATCCAGGTTGATTTATTACAGAGAAAGAAAATAAAGAATACTACTACCGAGAAAAAAAATCTCAGTAATATAACAAAGCAGTTATAATTGTTATACACACAGTAGCACCTATCCCTTTTAAAAGAGATATGATCACCCTTCCACTGCCCCTCTGGATCCTATGACACCAGGCTTCCTCAAGCAAGGGAACATTTGGACCAGGTCATCAGTGTCCAAAGTTCTCCAATGGGAAAAGGGTGATGTTAATGGGGTTTCTTCTTTCTTCTTCCTTTTTGGGGGGATTGACATGGGCTATTTTTGTATTTTCTAACATCTTTATACACCTTGCTCTTTCTTGATTGCAACTTCACGTTACATCCCAGTTTACTATACATAGGGTTTTCTACATATGTTAGATATTTGGTCTTTGCTCTCTTTTTTACCCCTAAACCTGATTTTGCCCAGCTCCAAGTCTTCATTTCTTTCACCATTGGTGACCTATTTATAGCCTTGGAGTCTCTAGAACTAGACTGTTGAGCAGGATCCATCTCTCCTGACTTAACCTATTAAAAGTTAAAACCAATCTTTGATTGAGAAGGAGAGTGAGAAAGAAAGAGAGACAAACACTTCCAAAGGACTAAAAAGGAACCTAAATAGGATGGATTGAATTACATACTGGAGGCTTTTGTCTTTCTTACTTCCTAAGAGTTATATATCCTTCTTTTGGCACCAGCTACAGAGGGAGCTTGTACTTCTTACTTCAGTGCAATGTTTAACATATAATGGCATGATTATCCTATCAATCCTCTGTGCTTTCATGGTGGTAATATGGATCTCAGATGTCCTGGTTTTGGCTGGGATAGAGTTAATTTTCTTCCCAGTAGCTGGTACAGTGCTGTGTTTTGCATTTAGGATGAGAACAATGTCGATAACACACCGATGTTTTAGTTGTTGCTAGGTAATGCTTACACTAGTCAAGGACTTTTCAGCTTCCCATGCTCTACCAGCTGAGAAGGCTGGAGGTGCACAAGAAGCTGGGAGGGGGCACAGGGGGGGACAGCTGACCCCAACTGGCCAAAGGGACATTCCATACCATGGGATGTCATGCTCAGTACATAAACTGGGGAAAGCTGGCCGGGGGAGGCCGCTGCTCGGGGACTGGCTGGGCATCGGTCAGTGGGTGGTGAGCAATTACATTGTGCATCACTTGCTTTGTATATTCTTTTATTATTTTATTATTATTATTATTATTATTATTATTATTATTATTATTATTATTTCAATTATTAACCTGTTCTTATCTCAACCCACGAGTTTTCTCACTCTTTTACTCTTCCGATTCTCTCCCCCATCCCATCGGGGCAGGGAAGAGTGATCGAATGGCTTTGTGGTGCTCAGTTGCTGGCTGAGGTTAAACCACGACACCAGACTATTAAGAAAATATGAGAAGTTTTTCTGAAATCCATTGCTACAGTTTACACAATCTTTGCCCCTCATTTTCAATATTGGCAAGTCTCCTTCATTGCCCTCAGTTCAATAATTTTAATTTAATTAAAGAGAAAGCAAAACCACCAACCCTCCAACCCAAAGAAATTGTCTGGAAAGATCCTGTTGACTTCCCTGAGAACTGGCTTATTCTGTATTTATTGCTGTATTCAGGTTGTCTGGATTTCAGACAAATATTACTTAGACCGACTCTGGTGATCTGGAAAACAATCTATTTTGGTGACATGGCTGCAGGAGTAAGTCAAATTTCTACCATTGGGACTTTTTTTTTCTTCTATCATTCTCCGTTCTCTTTAGTCTCATTAATCCAATGAAACACATTGCTCTAGAAACAATTAGAGCCAGAAGACTTTGTGTCCCTGCTCCAAGTTATTTTCTCTCCCTAACCTTGAGCAAGATTTTTAATCATTATTTCCTTCTATCTCTAATACATAAAATAGGGAAACTGGTGTAGCCTGATATCAAAGATAGTGAATTTCAGGATTCTGGAACCATCTAACTACCATATGAATAATGATCTGCATATATTCCCTACACATATAAATAATCATAATAAATGTTGTAATAGGTAATAATGCATTTGCTTGCTGTGCCTATTCTTTCAAACTGAGTACAACCAGAAGAACAGCAATAACTGGTATGAGTAATCAACCATCACAACGATGAAAGTTTCAACTGAAAATGAATACCAGATGCTGAATGAAAAATAGTGCAATAAATGGATAATATTAACCTAAAGGTGCAAAAAAGAAGCAAATTCCGTTTCATCAACAATTTCTGAGATGACAAAGTTTGGCTTTTTTCTGAACTGAATAAAATATACCAAAAACGTTTAACATTATCAGGAAAAAATAATATTTCATCTCAAAATACTTTCCATTAACAAAATAATGAAGTTCCATCTTTATTCAAGCCATTAAAAACTTGTCTATATATTAGAATCTAAGACAAAATATTATAGCAACATAAAAATCATATTACAACACAAATATAAGTTTTTGTTCCAAAAATACTGAAAAGAGACATTACAATGCCATCAGAATGCTTTCTATATTACTTTAAATTGAACTGTAAATTAAATCAGTCTTATTTCCTAAAGCTTTGCAATTTACCTGTACCCTCACTTTGTACAATTTGTCAACATATTTCTGACCAGATGCAGTCATAACACATACTCAATATGTCCTGTTTCTGCCAGCTACAGAAGTTAAGGTTTTATTTCATCCGACATTACTGCATGTAAATGACATGTCTCAGTTAGAGGCTCTGTCACCCATGCTTGCTCTCTCACTGGGCAGACTGAGACCGTCATTCAGCAAGTCACATGACACAAGATTAGATCAGAGTCTGGAGAGGGTCAGATCTCTCTGTGTTGACTTTAGGTGGAACTTAGACCATCTACTCTCCTAATTTAAAACTTTGTTTAGGCTTCAAGCTTTGGTAAGAAGAATATAAGATCCTTATCTCATGTTTTAAAGATTTCCAGTGATTTATTTTGGGTTTGGATCAGTATTGAAGGTCATCAATTTAGTTGCAGAGAGTGTTATCATGGAACTCCTGGGTTATTTGGAAGTTAGCAACATAATTTAACTACCTGCTAGTGAAGGTTTGTTCTTCCACCCATTGAGGATCTCAAGTATAGCTAAGGTTTTTTGGTTTTGTTGCTATTGAGCACTTGGGCGAAACAAGCTGGGGCTTAACGTACTCTTACTACCTTGAACCATTTCTAATAGTTTTAAAACAATTCCTATATAATACACCTGTTCGGTTCAGATATATAACTGCATTTCATTACCATCTAGAAATGTACAACTGTTTTGTCACACTTTCAGTTTATTTTGAGGCAAATCATTCTCCCAATCCCAGTTCACTGAATCTCTGTCTCTCCCATTGTGAGTAAAGCTCCATATTGAAGCTTTAAATTCTTGTGAAGAAAATTGTCATCCTCAATTCATCTTATCTCGAGGCAGCTGTACCTTGAAGGAATACAACTTCCACTGCCTTGTCTTGGACCCTGATCTGGTGGATGTGCATTGCTCATTAGGCTGAAAGAGGTGTAGCCATTTCTATTTACAGGGTATTTCTGGACTTTGGTGTGTGGGGACACTGAATGCTGTCAAGACTGGAGTGGTTTTGTGCAGGTCAAGAGCTTTCTGACCCTGGTGACTGTTAACAACGAAAGTGGAGACACTTCTGCATTATGCCGCCAACTGGGCGCTGACTGCCTGGAGAACAGCTTTGCAGAAAAGGACTTGGGGGGCCCTGGTGACACTAAGTTGAACATGAGCCAGCAATGCACCCTTGCGGAGATGATGGCTAACCACATACTGGGCTACATTAGCAAGTGCATTGGCAGCAGGTTGAGGGAAGTGATTAGTATATTCCATTCAACACTAGTGAAACCAAATCTGGAGTACTGCATCTCCCCCGTATGAGAAAGATATTGAAAAACTCAGGCTTGTCCAGCAGAGAGCTAGCAAGATGTATGGGTGCCCAGAGCATAAGACATACAAGGAGAAACTGAGACAGCTGGGTTTGTTCAGTCTTAAGAAAAGCAGAATAAGTAAATGTCATTAAATACATATTAGGTAGTTAAAGAGGTGGTGGAGCCAGACTCTTTTTGGAGGTAGACACAGAAAGGACAAGAGGCAATGGATACAGGTTACAGAAACTGAAATTCTGATCAGAAATCAGGAAGAAAAAAATCTCACAATCAGGGTGGTCAAACATTAAAGCAGAGGCCCACGCAGGAGGTGAAATCTCCCTTCCTGGAGATACTCAAAACTTGGCTGAACATGGGCCTAAGCCAGATGATGTAACTTTTAAATTGGCCCAGCTTTGAGCCATGCTGACCCTTCAGGAGTCTCTCACAACCCAGATTACTCTATGATTCTCTGATCTTAAATTTGGGAAGCTGGAGTTCAGAAATTTGGTTATCTGGCTTCACAGGTACTGACTCAAAGGTCTAATTGTAGATGTTCTACTGAAAACCACAATAACCATAAAAATAGCCATAAACCCCATATGGTTAAATTCTGTCCATATCAGAATAAAATTAAAGCAATAGTCAAATAAATAACATGAAAGAAAAAATAAACAATGAAATAACTTTTCATTTAGAAAAAAAAAACCCAAACAAACCAATAAACAAACCTCTCAGGAAGATTTTAAATATTACATTAAATAAATTAAAAAAAAAAAAACAACTTATACAATTTACAGTTTAATCCTTAAATTAGCTAATTTGTAAATAACCTAGTCAATCCTTTAAAAAATTCTAGAAAACTCAAGTGAAAAAAAAAGACTTAGAAGGCAAATATTTTTTGAAATTAACTCTGGATGATATCTGAAAACAAAACCAACAGCAAAACCAAGCCCAAATAACTAATGTTTCTCATCTCCTTAGGAACAAGCCCAGGAAGAGAATTTGTGTTTCTTGTCTGGGATCACATTCCTATTTCCTCTCCAGCAATTCAGCTTCTCTCTAATGTCTAGTTTTGCATGAGTTCAGGGCAAGTCTCTCTACTGCTTCATAGCCATACAGTCTGTAAAGGATATTTCAGCTGATCATTTATCTCTCAAGGCAGACTGTAAAAGAAAAAAGGACCCAAATCAGAAGGAATTTTCTTTTTACGTTTCTTTGACTATGGAAAGGGGGAACCTCTGGGGATTTATGGGACCAGGACCAGGAAAGAACACAAAGGGGTTGTGTTTTGCCTCAGAATTATGTGACTTCTTCTATCAGGTGACTTTGAATTTTTTCTGCACCTTTTAGTGGACAGTGTGTTCAGTGGGACTATTCGGTTGCTAAGCTCTACTACTTGTATAACAATTGTTTATGTGGATACATATTCCAGCGGCTCAAAAATGTTCTGGGATATCTGCACGTATTCATGATAACAACCTGCATCTTGCAAAAGAGAGTGTGTAGTAAGGTGAATGAGAAATATTGCTACTCAGTGACCAGTATTTCCTAGGTCTCAGTGTCTGGAGTTTCTATTAAGAAGTTGTGAAATGCCCTGATAGTCTCATTTGGGCTCTCATTATGTCATTACAGTCTTCCCCACTCCCCTCTGGAGTATGACTTTGTGGCAAGGTTTTATACAGGAAAGGCAATAGATCTCAACACTGTGTCCTGCCTATCTTCTCAACTGTTTTTCTGTATAATATCCCAGAGCCAAAGAACAGACAGGAGCACATACCGAAAAGCCTGTTCCTGAGAAATTCAGAGCACCCAGTTGTGTGAACAGATGTGAAGGTCAGTGCCTTCTGACGTGCTCTGGGTTTTATATGCAGATGAAGTAGGAACTAATATTCCCCCTATCCATATATCGCAGCCTAGAAACACTGAAAGACTAAGAGTGGCAGGCGATCTTCAACCCCATGCAGAACTTCAACCCTATCCATTTAAATGATGCTTTTCCCTGGGATGAGGACAGCTTTTTTTACAGTTTCAGGGGATATGGTAAGTCTCTTGGAGATACAGGTTCTCCTTTGTGTTGCAGGTTCCTGCTTTGCCTTCCTCCTAGGACCCAGAAAAATCCATAACTGCACCTGCCCTGCTATCGTATGTACTCACAGCCAGGGAACTTGTTTTGAGATGTAGTTTCCAGCTTCTCAGTTCTATCAGAACCATATTGGACTTTCCTAATCGGATGTGCAGAATCCCTTGGCACACCTCAGATTCTCGTTAGGAAAGAGTGAACCTGTCATATAGCTTCATGGACGTTCACCACATCCATACTTCAACTAATATTGTCTTCCCTGTGAATTATACCACTTTATCATCACTGTCTGAAGATAGAACTTTTTACTTCCCAGGGAGGCAGTTATAAAGACAGGCTCTTAGTCTTTTCTGGCCTGGAAGGGGAAGGTCCAACAAATGCTGCATTTACTAGGAATATGAGACAGAATTTCTTCAGGGCAGTAAGGGCATTTAAAATGCTCATCTGTCACTAGAATTTGACTGTCACAACAGGGGCAAATTTTCAATCTTGGGATTTTAGGAAAGCCCTGACTGTGGAGAGGTTTAATAAATGTCCCAGACTGTGTAAAGAAAGATGTGTCAAGTTATTAGTTCTGATCAAAACAAAAAAAATGAATATAATACTAATTCTACCCTGTTGGCCACATAGCACACTGGGAAAGAGAAATGTAAGCTCAAAGGAGGGAGCAAATGGCTCCAATGCATTTAGGTGTCCTGTGGCAGAGAGCCCAGAGAGGGGAAGGTGACTGTCTCCAGGAGTATGGAATAATAGAAATACTTATAACATCGGTTGTGAGCATCCATAGTGCTAAGCAACGCAGTAAACAGGAGCCACGAGGATTAATCAATGGGTAAGCATCTTTATCAGAACCTATCACCTTAGACTCCTTTTATAATTAAGGGAAAGAGAGATCAGTATATCCAAAGGATGGTTCATCTCATCCAAAACCAGATAGCTAAGGTAGATCAGCTGGATTGCCATCTGGACATGCCACCTTTCCTTCAATGACTGTGAGAGCCTAAACTGACCTGTACGTCTAAGTTCAGATGCCTAAATGTAAGTGATAAAAATCACACCAACGTGACTCTCACAATAACACCAGGCATTTAACTTAATGACAGAGTGAAACAGTCAAAGAGTGTAATAGAACAGCCATAATGCCGGTCATTTCACAAAATGTCTGAAAATTTCAGTTATTTCATGAAATGACTGCTTTCACTATCTGACTGTAACATACAGCTAGAATTAGAAATGAACAAGCTACAACCATGTTCTTAGTTACTGCATTTGTATCTGAGCACAGTTGTTCTCTCACTGTGGCTAAAACGTTATGTAGGTTCTTATCACAAAACTTTGCTATTGCAGTTCCTCTTTAACAGATAACAATTTTTGCTGTTCTGTTCTTTTTTACCCCCCTATTGTTACCAAAATAATAATGACTATAAACATAACTTTAAAAGCATGCCATGCTAGGGATGGCTGTGCTGCAATATATCATTCTGAAATCTACCGTATTCGTTTATGGTGAAGCATTTTATATTAATGTTTCCATTGCTTATCACAGACACTGGCATTATAAGTGCTTAAGTCAACTCAGCTCAGTTATTTATTAGGATGGGTTTCACTGTCATTTCCTTGAGTAAAATCTTTCCTGTCCCCATTCAGGGAAGCTGGTTTATTTCTGCCAATCACTGCTACCTGACTGTCTTTACCCATCACACAATTCAGTCCATCAGCATTAAATGAATTAATAATACATTGGGTTCCTGGTAATTAATAATGATGCTTTTCAGACAAGCAACTTCTTAGGATTATGTGCACAGGTTAAAAAACTGGAAAATTTAGAGCAATTAGAAAACAATCTAACACCTGAACATCCAGTCACATGCAAAATTTCAGGTGTTAGAAACCTCAACCCTTGAATTCTAAGTTCAACGCTTCTGGGCTATTCTGATTTTTGGTATTCCATACAATTTCCTGAAATACGCTTTCTATTTAAGCCCTTGACCTTTGCTGATGAATATTAACTAGTCCAAGGCAGTGTTCATAAGAAGCTGTGCTTCCCTGTCTTCCTTGGCAACTTTCCTGTGCATCATACTTTTCCATAGTGAACAGCTCAGGTGGCAGCAGTGAGATGATGTGTTTTTTATCTGATCCTTTACCTGTAAGCTGCCTTCCTTAGGCTACTCTTGAATATGCAATTTTTTGTCCAGTTTCTTTTCTTGAGTGCCTCCCAACAGAGAAGATTTTGCATTGGGGTCTTCTCTGTTATAAGCAGAAACTCTTATGCTGGACTCAGTGGAGCTGGACTGCTGAGTCCAGCTCAGCAGCTGGAGCAACATCATAGCAGCTGATGGTTTAGCCACATGTTATTACTTCTTCACCTATCAAACACATGTATGTAACTAGGACTAATTCTTTGTTTGGTCCTTGAATGTATTGACACTAAAATGCTTAACGGGCTGCAGCTTAGAAGTGTCCTAGAAAAAAATGGATTTTGAGAAGGGATTTGTAGCTATTAGAAAAAAGAGGGACAGAGAAAGATCATACATAATGCTTAGCCAAGCCCTGTCTGCAGACAATATGATATTCTTTGCCCTCTACTTAGCTTCTTGTCAGGGAAAAAAAAAAAAAATCCAGTCCAACTTAGGTGTGAGCAGTTGAATTTGATAGTGACCAAACAGGACTCCACTAAATGAGGGGGTCAAATGAAGTTTCACTTTGAGGTTTCATCTAAAAAGAACTCTGAGTCCTGGATTTTGTAGGATTATCTTCAAATCTTTTTTTTTTTTTTTCCAAAGCTATATGTATATTCTTTAAATGTAGATGGATTTGCTTCTCCTTTTTCTTTTATTACTTTTTTGCCTGCAACTTGAAGAATTGTGCTAAAAATGCTACCTTGAGTGGAGAGGTGTAAACAAAAACCCAATGGTATTGTAGTCTGTGGTATGTCCTATTGTGGGGAAAAAATAACTACCAAAATGCATGCTAATCCTAACAAATAGACCTGTGTAACTGATTGATTTTTCACTTGACTTGTAGACGCAAAATGATTTTTCTTTTCCTCACTGAAAAAAACCCAAAACCTTGGAGAGAAACAAAAGACCGATTTGTTTTGGTTTTATATCTCTTAACTTGTTTGAAATTACTGAAGGATCTTTTTGAAAAATGAAAGTTTCATTTTTGTTTGAAAATACAGAAAGGAAATAACATGACTTTGCCCATTCTGGAGGCATAAAATTCTTTTTGTTCATTATGAATCAGTGTGCAAATAGTTCTTGTACCGCAGCATCTCAGCCCACGGGCTGACATCCCATCCTGTCCCCAGGGTCCTGCCCGGCCATCCTGGGGCTGTGTCTGACACTTGCTACTCACTGTGAGCCTGATCATTCCCCCCAGCTGTGAGCTCAACCTAGCCCTGTCACCATGGACAGGACAGATCATGGTGAAAAACAGAAAAAGATCTGTTATGTGATTTTACTATGGTATATATTGGGTTAACTGATTGCAACATGGCAAAGATACCAAGTTCAACTCCAGAAAGCATCTACGTATGTGTATAATACAAAGTCTGTGAGGTAGTATTACTAGTACTAGTATTTATACAATTTAAGTTAAGGAAGTGCTTAAGATCTTTACTGGGTAAAGAATTTTTGTGGAATTTAAAAAATCTAGTAGTATAATCTAATAGTAATAAACACAAGCTGATAGAAAGTCATACTGAAAGCTCAGCAGAAGAAGTTGTTTCTGGTATATCAAAAGGCATGGTCATTAAGTTTACTATTTCCTGGAGAAAGAAGTATTAAAAGAACAAATAAACACAGTTGCTCCATGAAGGACTGCTTTCAGAGCACAAAAAGAACCACTAGTTCATAGGACGTGTCATTACCTGTCAAGATCAGCAGTAATTGGTTTAATTTTATCCAAGAAAAATACTTTGGAAAAGTAATTGAAAATCTGAGGAGGTAACAGAAAGGGAGGAAAATGAGTATAATATTGATTTTTGAAAAGAAAAAAGAAAAAGAATGATCATGGTAGTTATCACTTCCTAGGCCCAGCTGAAAACTACACTGAAATAATGGATCAAATACTACAAGATAATAATTAGGGAACTTCTACATAATTTTATGAGCACAATAAGCACTGTGGGCTTATCAAAGGAAAGTAGTGGAGAGACTCATAGCTTGGATCCTCACTGCATTGCACCTAATATAGCTTTCAGTATCTACACAAAGATAGAGAAAAACAGATTTGTGCCACTAGTAAGTCAACAGTTTTCTCTGACTTGCCTATAGAGCCATCCATAGCTGTGGGAGGAACCTACATCAAAGTTCTTCTGCTGTGCATTTTGATAAAACAGTTGAACATGCATTTTTCAAAACAGAAATGTGTGTCACAATTTCTGAGGTGTGTCATTGTTCAGATGCTAAAGAAAAATGTCTTGGGTTCCTGGTATGAAAAGGGAGATTGTCTGAAGTCCTGAAAAAAGCCAGGAGATGGTAAGAATGTTTCTCAGACCTTTTAATTTTCACCATAATGGTATTTTGCACTCACTGAGAAATTCATTTGGAGTACATCCTTTGTTTGGGACAATGCCATAGACCCTGTAACATTATTGCATGCCACTACAATAAAGAATGAGCCATATTACACGTATCTGACTGTATAGGAGCTGGATTTTGGAGAGACTTTTGCTGTCCACCTTAGCTGAGAATGTCATCAGGCAACTTGAGTCTTTGCTTAAAGGTGTAAACCCATGTAAAAAATGACATGTATACAAGAAGTCCTTTCCCCATTCCACCTCCAAATAAAAAAAAAACCTAAACCATAGCCAAGGGGCATCAAACTTTCACAGCTTTTCCATCCTCATAGAGAGTTCTTAATTATTTGGGTTGGCAAGAAGCAGTCTGGGATAAAATGAGACCACCATAAAGAAAAAAAAAAAAAAACACCAACACTTAAATGCCAGCTTAAACTTCAAGAATTGAAAAGCTTTACAGATATTAAACAAGTCATCCTTAATCATGTAAACTCAGCTGAGTAATTCTACTGAGGTTGATAAAATTACTCTCAGAAGTAAGTGCTACCTGCTGAAGTAAAAGTGGTCAGGACTGGACCCTCACTTCCACCACGCTGCTCTGAACTACAGGTGTTATTAAGGATATTTGTTAATCAAAATCTCACAGATGGGGAAACTGAGTCATCAGGAAGTGATTTATTAAAGGTCATAGAAGAAATCCTGGTTGCAGAAGCTAGATGAAATGATTTCTAGCCCTTTTCTTTAAACATAAGATTAACATTTCCCATCATAAGAAATTTATGTGCAGAAATATAGTAATATAGTAATAAGTAAATAAATAAATAACTGTACGTATGGATATATGAGATCTTGGGGTTTCCATAGTAGAGACTTCTCTACTGCTTTAACTTCATCCAAGCTAACTGGCTACCAGTGGGAATGTACTTGGTTGAAAAAACTTTTTAATTAAGATGTACTCTGGTCCTATGTGTTTGTGGGTAAGAAAGAAAAAGATAATCATTTACTTTTCAATTAATTTTCAAAGTCATAAGAAACTCCACTTTGATGGTTACCTGCATTTCAGTGTGTGATGGGCCTATGGGGTACAGGAAATGGATGATGAGCCACATGGAAAATGAGCAATTGCTAACAACAGATAAACTCTTTGGTCTAAGACAGATTGAAAGCAAAAATTATTCTTTCATGAACATAAATAGCCATTTAGCTAAAAAATGTGGGAACAAAGGGCCCAAAAGAAGGAGCTCATAGAAAGTAGGGGACATTTTAATTTTGAGTTTCCAAACTTCAAAGTCAAAGTAGATAGAAATAGAAAGACCTACAAAGACATCCAGTTAAATTTCATTCCCTTTTTCCAAGTGTAAGTCAGTTATGATTCCTGTAAAGTATTTGGGATCTTTATGGTTGCAGAGAAAAATAAATAATAACAAGAATGTTTCAGAAGACTTTGACCAGAGATGTGTTACACTATATTTTTAGCTACAAAGACATCTGTTTCTTCTCAAGGAAAAAAAAAAGAAAAGAAAAAAGAATGAAGAGAATTTCATTAACCAACCAACCAATGAACCTCTATCCCCCTCCACTAGAAACAGGGAGAAAAGAAAGCTTGAAAAAGTTTAACAAAGGACCAGTCTTTGGTGTAAGTTGCTAACTGCTGATTTACACTAGTTGAAAGACGGAGTTCAATATAAAGAAGAATGACAAAAATATAATGATAATGAGCTTTTATATAGATCTCAAAGCTATTTCCTAAGCTTTGTTCTTTGGGAAGCACCTGGCACAGTCTGGGGGCTGCAATAACCTAAAAAAGAAATAAGAAAGGATCAGTTCTGTAGAGGCACAATGACTTGCCATACAACATATGGAAGATGGAGGAGCCTTAGTGGAGATGTTGATCACTGGATGGTTAGGAAAGAAAATCAATAACATATCCCTAAGTCATATTACAATGTGCAAATACTGATATTATTGCAAATCAATGTGTAATACTGTAGCATTAAGTTTTAGCTTGTAGGCTCCTTAAGGAAGCTTTAGGTTGTAAGCTCTTTGGGACTTAGGGGTAAGTTCCTTCTCTGTTGTATGCACAAGCCAGAGCACTGGAGTTTGCCAAAGGCCTGGGGCTTTTCAGCAATAGCATAACACAACCAGTTTTGTGGTGATATCTTTAATTCCATCCAAGACAATTGTAAGTTTTGGATAAGTCGGGTTTCATTGTCTGCTGCACTAACGCAGTCCCTCAGCCAGCACTCAAAATATAATAATAAAATACAATCAATGACTACAATATTCTGCTCTGTACTTGTGAGTATGAATCCTGGGAGATGCTAGATAAGACGCCAAGAATCTCAGGGGATGGCAAAGTTGCTCCAGACTTTGTACAATTCTCATTTCTAACTGAACTCTTATACTGACTTTAACCTTTGATTTTAGAAGGTTTTTCTTACTTTTTTTTTCTTCTACTGATTTTGGCTCTGTCAGAGTGGCTGTATGAAACCAGGGATGCTGAAGGGAGTTGAGACAGAACCTCCATATTTTTCCACTGAGCCAGACTGACAATACTCTTCCCTGCTCTTCATTTAAAAATCTGATTAGGCTGAACTGTGGGTTGTGACAATGTGACATTCAATGAAAGGTCAATCCTTTCTCTAAATTCTGCATTAACTGTGTCATGACAGAGTAAAACTGGATATGATCAAGCATACAAACATCATGTCTTTCACATATTTGGCTTATCCAAAATAAAGCACAATTGTTTTTCCACATAACCAAGACCTTCTGTACAAATATTTTTGAATAGGAAAACATCCTCAAGGCAAACTCTTTTTACTTATGTCCAATGGCGTTTTCTCCCTCTAAAGGATACTGGGATTTGACTCTGGGTACCAAATACATAATTGATAAGTGGGAAAGAGACCAGGAAGGAAAAGAAGGAATTTGTGGAATCAGAATTACCCCTCTGTCAGTATAAAAGGGAATAAAAAGGTATCTGACAGTGAAACATTCAATTTGAAATTCACCTTAAATACTTACCCAGTGATCTTGGAAGCATCGCTTAGAGCCATAGGAATTTAGAGATGCCCCAGAAAAATAGGCCCATGCTGCCTCCCTGCAAAGAATCAGTGAATATCAGGATAATAATGAAATGATTATTCTTCAAACTCAGTCCATATCTAAGATCAGAATTACTAGGGAAGGACTTGCTAGTTATTGCTGATTCAGAAAGAAAAGCAAGTGTGACAAGATGTAAAACTGCATGTTGAAATTAGGGTGTACATGGATTTGCTTTTAAGCTCAGCATGCTTAGGGACTGTATAGTTAGGCCAGAGTAAAATCCTCTGGGAATTATTAGCCAACATCACATCAGCCAACCTTTTCTTGATTGACTGGGTTTCTGAGGCTGCAGCAGAGCAAACAGCAGCATTTTCCTGTATTCTGATTTCCCCTTGCTGTTACAAATGGATATATGGGGGTGAGGACACGCATCCTAGTGAAACCTCTTGGTGCCTAATAATGAATGTTTCTATATACAGGCAAGTGGTATCCTATTATTCTCTATGTCCTCTGTGCAGGGAGAGGCGAAAGATAGACTATCAGGAAAAAAAGTTTGTATTCATTATTTCTTGGCCTTAAGAAAATGTGCCCATCAATCCATCAAAAATGAATTTTATTCTGTAATATTAACGTTTAAGGCTATGCTCTTCTGGCGTATTGATTCTCCACAGGCAGAAGGACTCTGAAATGGAAACAATTTTAGAAATGTAGTTTTCAGTTTCCTTAATATTGTATGTTCCTGTTATGAAAGAAAATGACTTTTCCTTCACCCTTCTCTTTTTCTGTACTATATATATTAGTCACAGGAAAGTGGGCCAAGTTAATCTCTTGTACAAGTCCAAGGACCTTACATCTCTGTGAAATTTCTACAACCAGTTTGTTTCTTAAATAATTAAATACCATCACGTCTTTATTTATAAATATTGCAATAAAATCCTGGCCCAAAGTCAGGATTACAATCAGGATTTCTCTTTTTATTTTTCATTGAGCCCCCACACGCAGGTTAACAACTGCGTCAGGACATCGGTTAAACATATGCTTAACTTGGACTGTGCCCATAAAAATTTGAGCATTTACTACTTCTAAAAGATGGCGTTAAACATGTGCTGAGAGCTTTCCTTCATTTGTATAATTGGGGGATGTTTGGGCAAAGGAAAGGTGAATCTTCAACTGCTTTGGAACCAAAATCTTGTATTTAATGAGCACTGGGAATGAGTGTTGGGGAGTGTTATGGAAATAAATGGTGCAGTCTTGGACAAAGTTCTGGGGAACTAAATTCCAGACCTCTAAAGTTGAGGCTGGAATTGGGATGGCAGCTAAAATCTCCTCACATCTCTATGCCTGGTGCCTCTATATCGTGGCTAACATACATGAATGCTTCCACTGCCAGTGCTTCTAGTGTGTGACGTGGTTTGAAATCTGTTTTTCCCTGTTGGGGAACAGAAGGTTTAGGTCTCCAGCTCTGTCAGTTTGACACCTCTTGACAGCACAGACCTCCCTCTTTGGCACTGTGTTTCTTAGCTTTTCTGTCAAATGTCTCCTGCTTTTTGAAGAAAGAAATCACTTAATTCATTATGGCTGAAATGCAGTCCTCTACAGATTGCCAGCATATGATCTGTGCAACCCTGGGGCACTGTCTGCCAGGATCTCACATAGGGTCTTCAAAGAGGACTTGGGAGACATTTTAGAGGTGAATGGATCTTGTTCTGGACCACTGCCTACAAGAGAACTTCAGTGCAGGGGAAGAAAATACACATGAAATAATATCACAGATTTCATCCAATACACTGTTATTTATATAACAGCTACTGATAACCCACAGAAGGTCTCTAAGCATGGCTTACCATAGAAGATCATGTAAACAGGAACACTTGATAGACAGCTGTCCTCTTGAGCCAATAAAAAGAACAAATGTAGCTTGTTTATAAACTCTGCTAAAATGAGATCTAAATGGCATTAAAAGAAAAAAGAGAAGAGGCCTATTTATAAACTCTGCTTCCACACTCAATAAAAGTCTGCAGGCTAAAAGTGTGAAAAGCCTTCCACCATACGGGTTTGCAAAACACATGGAAAAATAAAGATGTGTGTGTTTACAGAAAATATCCCAAACTCTCAGGCTGCTCTCAGCGCCCAGGCGATGATCACAGTTGACGGGTTCCATGGTGTCGCTGTACGACTCGTTATATCAAGCATCCATCTTGGCTCAAAGATTTCGTACATCCCTGCCTGCATATCGTTGCTGTGATTAATTCTGTAATTCACAGGAGGAGGAAGTGCTGTGTACACAAGGCAATAAAAGTTAGGTGGAACAAAAACTGGTTCCAGCAGTACTTCTGCAGTGCTGTGGGGAAACATGATTCTTTACATCCATCTATTAATTGTAGTCAGCACCAAATACATATCTCTGAACAATTACTCCAAGACGTAATTATGCGGTTTTGAAACACCACACAGTCTCACACAGCTTCCCAATTTCTTCAGCTCAGTCACCAGATGTATCGTGGTACAAAGCAGCTCCTTAAAATTTAGCCTTTCAGTCATGTAGTGATGCTATGACAAGATTAGACACCGAGTTATCCACGGTCCATTCCAGTACGCTTGCTCTGGAGCTGACTAAACAGTTTAGGGTGACTTCTGTTTCAAGGGTGACCCATGTTTCCATGTCATTTTTTAGCATCTACGCTTGGCATTATTTTAGAAGGTGGATTGACTACATCTAAGTTAAAGACACAATTGGGAAAAGGCAGAGCAACAGAAGAGACCCCAAGTAAAAAAGATACTGATTTACATCGAAGGATCTGGGAACTTAGAAACAAAAAGTGTTCTCATTCATGACAGAAATAAGAGAGTGTTCTTTTCAGTATCTGGACTGTGAAGTAATCATTGTCCCCCAAACAAGTTTATTATGGTTTCTTTTTAAAGCAGGTTTTGTTATGGACTGTTCTTCGCTTAACTGAGTTATGTTAAAGTCAAGATAGATGCTTATTGGGACAGCTCTCAAAGAACTGGTTTAGCCAATGTTAATGAACAGTAATGCCTGATGCTTAATCAGGAGAGTATTATAGGGGGAAAACCAATGCAGCAGAGATGTGTATTTAACGTATGCCAAGTGATTAAGTGGTGATTAACCAGGGGTTGAAATTCTGGCAGCTCTGGACTTTTAATAAAGTGTCAAATAAAGATTAAAAGGAAGAAGAAAGAGTAGTCAAAGAAGAAACTCACTAAGCTTCTATTTTATTACTGTCTTTTTATTCAGTGTAGGGTTTTTTTAAGTCCTATATATTTGTACTCTCACATAAAATCCTGTGATAGAGAATCATAGAATCATAGAATCATAGAATCATTAAGGTTGGAAAAGACCTAGATCACTGAGTCCAACCGTCAACCCAACACCACCATGCCCACTAAACCATGTCCCTAAGCACCTCATCTACACGTCTTTTCAATACTTCCAGGGATGGTGACTCAACCACTTCCCTGGGCAGCCTCTTCCAATGTTTAACCACTCTTTCAGTAAAGAAATCTTTCCTTACATCCAATCTAAACCTCCCCTGGCGCAACTTGAGGCCATTTGCTCTTGTCCTATCGCTTGTTACTTGGGAGAAGAGATCAACACCCACCTCGCTACAACCTCCTTTCAGGTAGTTGTAGAGAGCGATGAGGTCTCCCCTCAGCCTCCTTTTCTCCAGGCTAAACAACCCCAGTTCCCTCAGCCGCTCCTCATCAGACTTCTTCTCCAGACCCCTCACCAGCCTCGTTGCCCTTCTCTGGACACGATCCAGCACCTCAACGTCCTTCTTGTAGTGAGGGGCCCAAAACTGAACACAGTATTCGAGGTGCAGCCTCACCAGGGCCGAGTACAGGGGCACGATCGCTTCCCTACTCCTGCTGGCCACACTATTTCTGATACAGGCCAGGATGCCATTGGCCTTCTTGGCCGCCTGGGCACACTGCCGGCTCATATTCAGCCGGCTGTCAACCAGCACCCCCAGGTCCTTTTCTGCCGGGCAGCTTTCCAGCCACTCTTCCCCAAGCCTGCAGCGCTGCATGGGGTTGTTGTGGCCGAAGTGCAGGACCCGGCACTTGGCTTTGTTGAACCTCAGACAGTTGGCCTGGGCCCATCGATCCAGCCTGTCCAGGTCCCTCTGCAGAGCCTTCCTACCCTCAAGCAGATCAACACTCCCGCCCAGCTTGGTGTCATCTGCAAAATTCCTGAGGGTGCACTCAATCCCCTCATCCAGATCACTGATAAAGATATTGAACAAGACCGGCCCCAAAACTGAGCCCCGGGGAACACCGCTCGTGACCGGCCGCCAACTGGATGTAACTCCATTCACCACAACTCTCTGGGCCCGGCCGTCCAGCCAGTTTTTGACCCAGCGCAGAGTACACCTGTCTAAGCCATGAGCCGCCAGCTTCTCTAGGAGAATGCTGTGGGAGACGGTGTCAAAGGCCTTACTGAAGTCCAGGTAGACCACATCCACAGCCTTTCCCTCATCCACCAGGCGGGTCACCTGGTAATAGAAGGAGATCAGGTTGGTCAAGCAGGACCTGCCTCTCATGAACCCGTGCTGGCTGGGCCTGATCCCCTGATTGTCCCACTCATGCCTTGTGAGCGCCCTCAAGATGAACCGCTCCATAATCTTCCCTGGCACCGAGGTCAGGCTGACAGGCCTGTAGTTCCCCGGATCCTCCTTCCGGCCCTTCTTGTAGATGGGTGTCACATTGGCAAGCCTCCAGTCGTCCGGGACCTCCCCCGTTAACCAGGACTGCTGATAAATGATGGAGAGTGGCTTGGCGAGCTCCTTCAGCAGCTCTCTCAGCACTTTCGGGTGGACCCCATCCAGCCCCATAGACTTGTGAGCATCCAGGTGGCGTAGCAGGTCGTTAACTGCTTCCTCTTGGATTATGGGGGGTTCATCCTGCTCGCCGTCCCTGTCTTCCAGCTCAGGGGGCTGAGTACCCTGAGGATAACTGGTCTGACTATTAAAGACTGAGGCAAAGAAGGCATTAAGTACCTCAGTTTTTTCCTCATCCTCGGTGACAATGTTCCTCCCTGCATCCAATAAAGGATGGAGATTCTCCTTGGCTCTCTTTTTGATGGACATTTAGGATGCAATATTCAAATGCACTTAATGGATTTGAAAGACTGCCTGTTACCAGGTTGTTTTCCATGTTATCTAACTTTGCAATGCATTAAATGGAATCCTAACTATTTACAGTATCACTTTTAAATATAAATAGATATCTTTGTTACATCGTTTGTCTTAGCTATATTAAAACTCCACTGCAAAGCACTAAGTAGCTTCACAAACCACTGATCACATTCTGCAGATTTTATCCAGCTTGGATAACAATTATTTGGGAAAGTAGCATTACTGAAGTCAATGGACAGAGGCATCGATGCTACCGTGCCATGAATGTGGGTCGTGGAATCAAAACCTGTGGTAGCCAAACTACTTTACTGACTCCAGAGGACTTATTAACATGCAGTGAAAGATCTCAAGGTGGTTCTACTCTCCAGAGCTAATGATTCATGGCAGGTATTATCATCATGCTTTGAGTGCTGTTCAACTGCAGTCCATCTCATCAGATGCAAAGGATTTCATTTCTGGATAGCACCACATGATAAGTTTTAACTCCTCTTTTGGACAGGCAGAAGTGGTAGGCATCTAAAACCAGTGTGGGGGAGTAAAAGTTCCCCATCAGGAAAAAGCAAGCAATGAGAAGTAATAAATTACCTTCATGTTTTTCCTCAGCCTCAGGACTGAACAATCATGGGGGCTTGAAGAATCAGGATCCAACTACCCTTGTGTTTGCGTAGTGCTCCATGTTATTGTGTGAAGGTGGCAAATTACTGCTCAATGGTCCATGTGCAGCCACTTCATGGCGCTTCCCAAATGTTTCACTGCAAAGGAAGAGGAGGAATATTAAGCATCTTCTCCCAAGTAATGCTTCCTAGCATGGGAACTGCTGTGATAAGGTGATGAGTTTACCAGGAACTTGCCATGCCAAGTGGACTCTGAAGGAAACACCAGCTGCAACTGAGGCTGTACAGTGAGTTGGACAAGAAATTAAAGGTTGCCTTAATTAATTGGTTCTTCATTTTTAGAGTATTTCAGAAGTAAAAACAAACAAACAAAGAAACAATCAAACAAACAAAAAACCCCAACAAAATGAAAAGATAGACCTTAAATTATCATGATCACTTTACCAGTACTTAGTTTCTGCAAATAGTCTGTTGCTTATATCTTCACTGCTCTTACTGCAGCTGAGGACTGATTTTTAAAGGATTTTGATTGCCATAATGAAAACCAACTTCAATGAAAGTGAAGGTAGCTCAACACCTTTGAACATCAGGCTATTATAAAGTTACTATGTCACAGCCGATGGCACTGCCTAAGTCATTTCCCAGGGAGCATTACACCGCAATTGTCCATGCATTTAACCTAGTGGTAGTTATATGCAGAAGTATTCTTTGGCAGAGGAAAAAAAAAAGAAATCAATCCAGGTAGCAAATCTTTGTGCTGTGTGTTTTTTTGCAAATTCAGAAAAGGCTGCACTGCAGAATTTTCCAGTGATACTTGTTAATTTTCATGAGTGTAAAGAGTGAATGGCTATAAACACTCTTATCATGCAGTGAAATAGGTACTTTCTGAAGCTGTGACATGGAGTCTCTACTTATTCTACTGTATTCCTTGCTTCAGCTAGCTGAAAAAAGGATGCTTTCTCAAACATGGAGAATCTTATCTTTATTTTATTTCTTATACCAAATATACCCCTTGAGGTTGCAGAAGGGTTCAACCTACCCTCAGTTTGACAAGTGGGGAACTTGCCTCTATGACTAATGAAAAGAAATGCCACAGTGGGGCTCTGCCAGCTGTGGTTCAAGCCAAGCATAAGGGTTTTGTAGCAAGAATGTTAAATGAGAAGCAATGTTTATCATGATCTTGAGGCTCTTCTTTCCACTTTTGACCATCCACACCTCTCTATATCTCTTTTCTGTCACTATCTGGATCAAGCAGAGTCCAGCATCTGGTTACTGTAACTCGCAAAAATCACTTTTTTAAAGGGTTCTTTAAGTAAACTACTGACCAGTCTGCCTCTAATCCAAGATCAGATGGAAAACAAATAAACACAGACATTGTCACCAAGAAAATGATAATTGCTTATCCATAAATTCTCTAAAAAAATGTGTCTTTCTCTCATCTTAGTAGTTAGATCCATTTTTCTATCCTTTGCAACTGTAGTCCTGCAAACTTTCTTTTGATGAAAACTTGCTCAGCTCATCTCGACTGCTTGTCTTCTACAGCTGGGAATATACGTGTAACACTGCAGTGGAGAAGTGCTGAAATCAGAGCAAAAAAAAAAAAGTTTCCTGAACATAGCAAGAATATGAAGAATGTTACCTTTGCCTACTCACATTGCTAATTCCTGTTTCTCCTCTTTTCCAGTGCGTTACTCTCACAGGACTGCGAATTTTAACAGAAGGAACCATTGCCTTTAGAGTCTTCAGTATTCTCTCTGATCATACTTTTGGACAGTTTGGGGGATTGTATTCATGCTCTCCCATTAAAACCAGCTTTTTGAAAAACTCTTCTGTGCTGAATTGCTTATTACATTCATGTAAATCAGTCGAGGTGAAACCTGTGGCCACTGGCAGAGACATACCCTTTGTTTCATCTCCCATTGCCACTGCCTGGCCTGCAGTGCTGGGCACCATTATCAGGAGAGACATGTTTGGATAAGCAGATGCCATAATGTAACAGTCATAGCCCATTTACAAATCCAACACAGGCAGCTTAACATAATAATAATAATGAAAAAAATCAAACATAAAATAATGGGAAAATATGTGTATTGTTTGCTCTGTTTGACATCATAAAAAAGGTGCACACTTGGGATGTTTATGGCCCAGATTGTTATTTTCTGATAATGTACCTGGTTAAAGTAAAGTTTTCCCTCTGGATGCATATATAACGCTTAGATAAGAACAATTCACAAAATCCTATTATAGTGCTGCTGTACACAAACACATTTTTGGATGCTTCAGATAATATCAGGTACATATATACAAGAGGAAAAGGTATTTCTAGGAATATCATTATTGGTGGCATATCTGTTCAAGTTTCCATATGCACTGGTGGCTCTTTCTTTGAGGCAGACACTAAAAACATCAGAAAAAACACATTTGATTTTTTGAAATGACAGTTTTTTTAAACAAACAAACAAACACAAAGTTTTAGTATTCTTCCTCCCCATTAGCTACCAGAAACAAAATCATCACCTTTAGCTATCCAAGGTACTCTATTACTTTTAGTATATGTTTAATTCCATCCAAGAGGAGGAATGCATGAAAATTTTGAACTGTCAGGAAACATAAAATGTAACTTTTTCTTGCCTTTTAATAGATATTTAAATAAGTAAAATGCCTAGATCTTACATTCTGGGAGACACCATTTTATTGCTGTTGCACCACCCTGAAGGACCCTTCCAATTCCAGCACTGGGGAAACCAGTAGCTCCGTTGTTGAACCACTACTTCTGTGTTTCTACAGACCTCCACTGTAACGTCTATATCCACCGTGAACTTCTTTCGTGACCCCATGCAAACAGTTTAATCTATCTTTGTCATCAAGACATGGGGGTAGGCTTGAGGAAATTTCTGGGTTTGCCTCTGGTTTCCATTTGGCAAGTCATTTCTCTCCTTGTGTTTTTGTTTTCCCACCTGTGCCTAATGAATTTGAAACCAGTACTAAAGGGCATTGAGATATACAAGCCTACAGCAGAATGCTAGAGGGGGATCGCAATCACTGCTGATCCTTGAATACCTATAGATAGCATTGTAACATATTCTTAGCAGAATTTACTCTGGGTGGTTAGTAGTTTGCTGGGAAATTTTAAGATAGCTTTGTAATTGTTTTAAATCTCCTATGTTTAAAATAGGCTTAAAAGTATCTGGGTGTGTATTTTACTAAAATATTCAGGCTATTCAAATATTCAAGCTAATTAAAAATAGTCCACACTAGTCCTATTTCTTTCATCCAAGAATCAGCTGTACATGTTAAAGGAGATAATACCACAGGCTATAGAACAGCCAGTATTAGATGAAGTCTAAAAATCAGCTTTTATAATTATAACATGTTTTAGCTTTCGCTGTCTTCAGCTATACTTGGCAATATATTTATAAACTTTGAATATTTTATAGCACTTATGGAAGAAAACACTTTCAATAAGAAAATCATTAACATCTTTTTAGTAGAATTAAACTAGAGCTTAAACTAGAAATGAGATAAGTATTACATTCTGTGCTTTGTATAGAGTCTGTAATTGGAAAGTTGTAAATGCAATGAGTTGTAAAGCTAGGAACCATTTGGTCAAGAATCAAGCAACTAACATGAATGTCTCCTCAAAGAACAAGACTACTTGTACTAGACATCCAGCTGGTATAGACATTATCATAATCTCACAAAAACAGATTTTATAAAATATGCTTTAGAAAGAAACCTGACTTTCAAAAATGTAAAGAGCAAAGAGGAATGTAGGGGTATGTTAACAGAATATATCATAAACAGCTCTCATTCTACACTCTAAAAAAACTTCTTGCTGAAATCAAATCAAAACTTCCTGATGATTTCTTATTGAATGTGCTTTCTTCTAAAAGTGCTCTAAGCTTTTGAACTTGAAGAAACATATATTTATGGCTCAAAAAGGCTCTAGAGGAGAAGGTGATTACTTCTGTACTACTCGTGTTTTCTCTTAATCTTATAGCGCTTTTTGTTTTGATCTCCTGATAACCATGAAATAGTAAAATTCTTCTGAGATATCTATCTGTAAATATTAGATTTTAGTTTGTGATGATATGAGCCTAACCTGTAGCAGTAACTGAAGCAGTCATCGTAAAATAAAAATGTGATTCATTTTACCACATTTTACTACCTAGCAGAAAGGAGTCTAATCTAAACTAGCCTCATAGGCTCCCCCTGTAGTGAGTACAGGAATACTGATGCTTTCGTCCCTTATGATGTTTGTCATTTAAGATGTGTGGCATATAAAATGAAGCCACCAAAGCACAATCATCTTCTGCAACTACCTATCTGACAAAGGAGACATCTTAACTAACCAATTCGAATGAGATGCAAAATTTACACAGCTGAAGACAAGTGAGATGAACCTTCCAGCAAGTCAGTAGGAAAAGGTTGATATCTTCCTAGGGTTCTTTCTGAGGGGAGATTGTGTCCAGATACCTTCAACACATAAATTTACATAGACATTATCTTTCTTTGACAGCCTTCAAAAGCTTATTTATTTCTCTTAGAGAAATGAGAGACTGTTCAGTCTGCTGCTTCAGGAGGCAAACAAATGTAGGAACATGTAAAGTTTAGTTGCATCATCTTTACTTACGAAGCTTACAGAAGCTTTGTCTGGCCTCATGGACAAAAATGGACTGTAATTGTGGAGTTTGGTTATTAACAGGAAACCTTTGAAATATAAAACTGTATACTGTTATATAGTGTATACAGTATCAAATGAAGACTTCAGTAAAACCACATATTTGTTGTTTAGCACTGAATGTACTAATTAAGGTATATCTATGCTGAAGATTAGGCTGATGAGAGCTTGTTATGCTCATTGTTGAGGCATAGCAGAAGTGTGTTGCAAAGTTACACTACTGAAAAACTATTTAACATTCCTTCTCAGTACTACTTATTCATTTAAGCTTAGTGTTTTTTAATCAAATTGTTACAGGTTCTGATCAACTCAGCAGAAAAGTTGAACCATTCTTCTTGCTTGCAACTTATGTTATAGCTATAGCTTTTCCTACCAACTGGGAGGGAAAAAAAAAAAAAAAAAAGCAGCCAAAGCTTGTACACTCAGGTTACTAAGGAAAATAGCAATGTTTTTTTGCTGGTCATTCAATTTGGAAAGCCCTCTTCAAGACCAACTCTTAAAAAGCCTCTTCTGAGAAGTGGAAGACTGTTCCCTTACTCTTTTATAAAAGGGAAGTTCACTGCAATTTACTTGAAGCAGAATTTCAGCTTGTATTAAGCTTTATGAAACTAAATGGCCCGAATAAATGCAAAAAGTTAAAACCTTGCCTTGAAAGGAACTGAGTCATTCTTACCAGATACACATGCATACAAAAGCCAGTTAGAAGTGTACTACATATGCATTAAATTGACTGCATAGTCCTGAGCTACATTTTTAAGGCCATGGAGGTGTTAAGGAGTGGATGAGAAGAGCTAATTTTGAATCCAGCCAAGCCTGAAAGAGATGCACGCTTTTCCTTGCCTAAAGTAAGAGAGAGGGTTATAAAATCCTCTGAAATAAAGAGGCAGCTCTTCTTCGGCTCAGCTTTATAGTATGGCCAACAGCTCTTCCAGTTCACTCCTGGGAGTTTGCAGCCACCAGAAGCCTAAGAAGAAGGACTGAGAACAAAAGACAATACAACTCAACATAAAACAGCAGTATTCAATAACTGAGCATTATTCCTACCATGTGATGGCATCACTGAGATGACATTAGAAGAGGTGATGTGCAGCTGGGAACCTTTGTCACAGAACTTAATTTAAATTCGCTTTGAACAATTTTACCAGGATGTTGAAATGCTATTGTCATGTAAATGGCTGAGGGCTTCTACTCTTGAAGCCAGCTTTTTTAGAATATATATTCATGGAGAGGACACTGAGGCTAAAATTTGGTAAACAAAGATAAGTAATGGGATTTAATACAGATTTAAGGTTCTTGATATTCATTGATTTGCCTGTCTCAAGACAACTGCTTGACTGGCTTCTTTTGATTAACTGACTTAAAGGCTTTCTTTGGTTTCATAGGATTTATTTAAGATTAGTCACATTTGCCCACTTATAAATTGCTTAGGTTCTCCATGATATACCAAATAGGATTCACCAGCCCTTTAATGAATTTTGTCCATCTATAAATTATTTTAATTACCTGTGATACAGTATTACTTGTCTGCTACTAATTTTGATAATAGAGTACTTAGTTCCCTCAGGAGTCAGCTGACTCTTTAAGGTATAATATTTTTCAAAAACCCTTTATAGAGAAGTATGCAGGAGACTGAAGTAATCACTGTTTGTGTACCATTTTGCTTTTAATTTAGGTCCTTTTTTCTGAGAATAAAATGATCATAACAAAGAATTATCAATTTCTTCTGTTTTGCCTTTAATTATGCCATGACAAAGAACCCAGTTCGAGAGACTAAATGAAGGGAATCAACCCTGATTCACCATCCAGAGAACCAGATATTAAGATTTAGCTTCTACCTTTTATAATTTCTTCAGATTATAAATAGCCTGCAAGTTTTTAAATAAAATTAAATGACACTCAGTAACTTGAAATAACTCCTTCTTGCCTCACAGTATTATTAGCAATCAAGAGTACTTCATGGTCATCTTTAATTTGATTATTAGTTCTTGCTAAACAGGAGCTCTTTTCATCAGGGATTTTGTTTCAGTTTGAGAAATGGGGAGCTGCAAACCAGCGTGTGACACAATATCAAGCAAATTGGAAGGAACTGTAATCAAAAACAGAACTGGCAGACAAGTAGATGGATATAATGTAATGTGAAAGAAGCAACACAACTTTTATAGGAGGTAGTTATCCCTTACAAAATTTATTAGAGTGCTTTTAAAGAGTCAGCAAGCATATGGATAAAAGTGTACTTGGATTTTCGAAAAGTCCCTTACTGAAGGCTTGTAAAGAAACTAGGGTATTGCAGAAAGAAATAGGAAAGACTTTTCTTGGGTTAATAACTGCTTAAAGAAGTAGATGTGAAGTGTAGGAATAAATTGTCAATTTTCTTATTGGAGGGAGGTGACCAAGGGAGTCCCACAGGGATCCTTTCTGTTGCAGTGGAGACAAAATCTGTTGATGGCATTGAGGTAGTCAGGGAAATAAAAATAAATCTGACAGCCTGGAGCACAGATCTCATGATGCTGAATGATTGGGCAACAAAATGGCAAGTGAAATTCAATGCTGATAAATGCAAAGTAATGAAAAAGGGGGAGAAAACCCCTAACTATATAGACGCTGTGCTGGGCTGTCATCTCTCAGGAAAGTGATCTGGGAAGCACAACAGCAAGTACCACCAGAACATCAGCATATTGCTCAGCAGAGGTAAAAAATGTAAATAAAAAGAAAACATCATTATGCCATTATCAATACGAAATGCACCTATGTTCTGAGTCCTGTGTACATTTCTGTCTCCTCTCCACTCCAGGCTAAGAAAGGATGTAGTAAATAGAAATGGGAAAGAGAGGGGCAACTAGAAATGGTAAGAGCTGTGCAAGAACTTTTATTTTTCTGCCTTCTGATAAGGCAGTCATGGTACAGATGTAGCATGTACAGATGGGACGTCCCAGTTGACTGGAGGTTACCCAGTGTGACACCCATCTACAAGCAGGGCCGGAAGGAGGATCTGGGGAACTACAGGCCTGTCAGGCTGACCTCGGTGCCAGGGAAGGTTATGGAGCAGATCATATTGAGTGCCACCACGCAGCACGTACAGGACAACCAGGTGATCGGACCCAGTAAGCATGGGTTTATGAAAGGCAGGTCCTGCTTGACTAACCTGATCTTCTTCTATGACCAGGTGACCCGCTTAGTGGATGAGGGAAAGGCTGTGGATGTGGTCTACCTGGACTTTAGTAAAGCCTTTGACACTGTTTCCCACAGCATTCTCCTGGAGAAACTGGCTGCTCATGGCTGGATGGCCGGGCCCAGAGAGTTGTGGTGAATGGAGTTAAATCCAGTTGGTGGCTGGTCATGAGCGGTGTTCCCCAGGGCTCAGTTTTGGGGCTGGTCTTGTTCAATATCTTTATCGATGATCTGGATGAGGGGATCGAGTGCACCCTCAGGAAGTTTGCAGATGACACCAAGCTGGGCGGGAGTGTTGATCTGCTCAAGGGTAGGAAGGCTCTGCAGAGGGACCTGGACAGGCTGGATCAATGGGCCGAGGCCAACTGTCTGAGGTTCAACAAAGCCAAGTGCCGGGTCCTGCACTTCGGCCACAACAACCCCATGCAGCGCTACAGGCTTGGGGAAGAGTGGCTGGAAAGCTGCCCGGCAGAAAAGGACCTGGGGGTGCAGGTCGACAGCCGGCTGGATATGAGCCGGCAGTGTGCCCAGGCGGCCAAGAAGGCCAATGGCATCCTGGCCTGTATGAGAAATCGTGTGGCCAGCAGGAGTAGGGAAGCGATCGTGCCCCTGTACTCGGCCCTGGTGAGGCTGCACCTCGAATACTGTGTTCAGTTTTGGGCCCCTCACTACAAGAAGGACGTTGAGGTGCTGGAGCGTGTCCAGAGAAGGGCAACGAGGCTGGTGAGGGGTCTGGAGAACAAGTCTTCTGAGGAGCGGCTGAGGGAACTGGGGTTGTTTAGCCTGCAGAAAAGGAGGCTGAGGGGAGACCTTATTGTGCTCCACAACTACCTGAAAGGAGGTTGTAGCGATGTGGGTGTTGGTCTCTTCTCCCAAGTAACAAGCCATAGGACAAGAGGAAGTGGCCTCAAGTCGCGCCAGGGGAGGTTTAGACTGGATATTAGGAACAATTTTTCACTGAAAGGGTTGTCAAGCTTTGGAACAGGCTGCCCAGGGAAGCGGTTGAGTCACCATCCCTGGAGGTATGTAAAAGATGTGTAGATGTGGTGCTTAGGGACATGGTTTAGTGGTGGACTTGGCAGTGCTAGGTTAACGGTTGGACTTGATGATCTTAAAGGTATTTTCCAAGCAAAATGATTCTATGATTCTATGTTTTTATGAAAACCATGAGTGACATGGAAAATGGAAAATAGGCATGAATTTTCAGTGTTTCTCACAGTCTTGGACCTAGAGGGCAAGAAATTATATGATCAGGAAAGAGATTCAAACCTTTACTGAGCATCTGAAATACAACTTAGTTAAGCAGTTACTAGAGACTATAGTAGTGTCTGCAGAGCACTTGTGTGCATTTAACTCATGCAAACACACGTGTCTGTCCATATAAAGTATGATGGTGACATATTTTCCTTTTCTGCATAAATGTTCATAATACATACATAAGAATAATATCTATCTATTGAAATGCACACCTGCTGGGTGTCTCTGTTTATACATGCATATATTTATATTGGGGCTACCAAGGAAAGATTCAGTTCCTAACTTCAGCAATCCTCTGAGGTGCTTAAAGCAAGAATTTCACCGGATAGAGAACTCCAGCTTCTGCTAGTGGGAGAAAAGGGCTATTCTTTTTTTTTTTTCTTTAGTTTTGAGTGACATGCAGGAGAAAGATGCAACAAGCCAGATTGCAATCTCCCTCCCCCCAGGCAAGCCCAGAGCAGACAGACCAAAGCCAGCCTCATCATTCCTGGTGTACAGCAGCCAAGCTGAGAGCAGACCCTTGCCACACAAAGTTTGATGAGAGCTTGCCACTGCAGAGCTTCTGGAATAAGAGATTACAGTCATATGACTTAAACTCTGAAAGTTTCTGACATTTAATATCAGTAATTAAGAGTTCACATTGGTGGCTGAATCAATAACCCCTTGCCGTTATTGATCAGAAACTGCCGCCCTGCCAATCACAGAGCAGACCTGACCTTATGAAAGCTGATCTCTGCTTCTAGTGCTGTCCCTGTACCACCTCCTTATGGCCTACGTGCCTCAGAAGTGCTTGAAAAGATGTGCGGATGCTGTCGTCAAGATCTGCTCTGACAGAGGGCTGCTGGGACGCTCAGCAGCGGCTGGCTGCTGCATCTTGCTCAGGTATGGCAAAATCTTCAAAGGCCCGAAATGCATGACCACTGGAGAGGTGCTCCTTCCCCCCGGGACCGACCGGCCTCTCAATCTGCTACTTCTCCGCTGCCAACCCAGAGCAGCTATCCCTTCTCCCCAGGCTAAGACAGCACCATCCTTTCTCTCCCAAGTGTAAACACGAAAGTGCTTGAGGCACCCTTTGCAGCCCAGAAAACTTCACACACCATAGGATGAAACCTCTCCACCATCCCTCCCTGCCGATCACCACCAGGGAGGCATCGCTGGGCTCCTCAGGACAGCACCGCGCTATGACCTGTGGATGGGAGGGACTTACCTGGGTGTGCAAAAGGCACTTTGGTGGAGAAATGACCCACTGAAAAGTTCAGATGGGCACCAGGGTAATTTTTTTCACCATTGGATCTGTAACGGCTTCCATAAGCAAGGCTTTAGATTTTATTTCCCATCTGAAATGCAGGAGTAGCAGTAAAGTTACTATCTGGCAATGGTTAAAAAAATAATATACTACTACTACTAAATAATAATAATAATAAATTATCAATTAATGGAGTATCACAATATAATATTTTACAAAAGCAATCTTCTTTCCAAAGAAAACATTGAATTTTCATTCACCAAGAATAATTCTCTGGAACAACCTATCCCCCCCAGCTATTATATCAACAAACATCAATATCTTAATTCACAAATCTTTCTCTTGGACTGTGTCTGCCATGGTTAGCTGCATTCAGAGAGTCTTTTGCCTTAGTATCTCCTCCCTTAGCATGTAGAAGCTCTAAGGTGCAATGGGAAATGTAGTTCAACCAGACAATTCTGCCAATGAAGGAGAATAAACACATAAAGCATCCCATAAAACCTGTGAAACTTGTGACTGCCATGAAACGTTCAGGGGACATTCTGAGTCAATTTTTTTCAGATCTTTATTTTCAGCAAGTTGTAAAACTTTTTCGGAAAAAAACCTAACAAAGCAAAACCACAAAAACCAGCATATAATCTATTGTTCTTACCAGCTTCAGTAGTACTAAAGGGATCCTGCCATCTCTGCCATTTCTTTCACTGCCACCTGCCAAATGGGTCCCAGGCGATTAGAGGGAGTTTTAAAAGATTCACAAGCCAGTGTTCAGAGTCTTCTCACTACTAAATAGTACGCTTTATCTTCTCTGCCTTGTGTCATGCCCATGAGTGGCATGTGACTGTGTTTCACATCCTCCTTCACACAATACATCTCTACAGCCTGTTTTAATACCTGGCCCTGAAGGAGAATTAATAGTTACTTAACTTTTTGGACTAACAATGGAGAAGTATTTTTAGACTTGGAGTTATCTATAGATCTGGATTTTAGTCTTTAGAGATATTAATGTCACATAAGGGCTTAGATGTTAAAAGAAAATTTGATTAAACTTTAAATTAAGAAATATCTGCAGAAGCAGGTGTCTGTGGAAAGCAGGAGAGAAAGGCACGCACAAGAACAACACTGGTTATCTTCCCTTCTCTTGAGACAGCTACCCTCTGAGCTGAACCTTCTGAGATGGGACTTGTACACAGTGCACCTCCTTCAGCAGGGAGCTGGGAGCAGTAGGAGCTGGAGGATGCTGTAAGCCTGCTCAATCAGCTAATGAAAATTAGCTCTGCTGGTGTACAGACCAAATTGAGTATGTTACTGGCTGAGTGCAGCGAGACTTAACTATGGATGAGGAAAAGTCACTATGTTTGTCTCCACTGTATGCTGCCCAATTAAGCCCAGTCATTATGTTTATCCTAATTTAGCACTATGCTTCGCCTTCCCTTGGCAGAGAGTCTGACATGCAGCAGAAGCACCTAGCAGAGAGGACGGGCTGATAATGCTTTGAAAGCCTATTTCATAGGAAACACCTTGCTGGTATCTTGTTGGAATAGATGACCTTTAAAAGTCCCTTCCAACCCAAACCATTCTAGGATTCTGTGAGCTCATCAGTCTAAAGCAGAACCTCAATGTTCACTATCAGATACAGTCAGTCTAGCAAGCACTGTCAACATGGGGAAAACGAGGTGTAAATTGTCACTCACCTGAAGGATGTTTCACCGTAACACAATTGAAATGAAAGAAAGGCTGAACTTACACTCAAGAGCTGAGACCTGGGCATAGCCAGCCAAAGGTAATGATTTTGCCATTTCTGTGTACCACAATATGCAAATACTGAGATAAAATCATTGCCCACACAATAACTTAATAAATGGGGACAGGGGCTACAAAGTAGGATTTCTATTTTTATCAATGATTTTTTCAGTCCCTAGGGTACAGAATATTTCCACCATGGACGCCAGGCATCCCACCTATCTCCAATTACCCTGTGCTAGTGCAGGCTTCAGGGAAGGAAAAGAAATTGCTTCAAATCACTTCAAAAAGACTGAGGATTGAAAAGTTAGTTACTATATTCCTGTGTGAACACTTTCTTTTCTGAACTTCTGGATAAAAGAGACCTTTCTCTAGCATAAGAATTTGTCAAATGCTTTGAGGATGTCTATTGAACGTGACTTAGATGTGAAATAGACACTCAGCTGTTTAGCATCCCCAGGACCTGGACATTCTGGGCCAAGTCTAGGAACACATATAGGCATCCAGTGACCCTTTGTATTAACAAACTGGATCCTTCCAAGACCTCCAAGATCTTCAGGACTGAGAGAAGAGTTTCCAAAGTTAAATGTTTTCCCTTTTCTGCAAAAAATGACAATAGATACTAACATCACCTGTGTTTGTTATGCTCCTTTTTGTGCAGCGACCCATCTGGGACCAGGGATGGATGTTTCCTCCACTGATCTTGCCTGGGGATAAGGGTGCTTTTGTCTTGAGTGGTAGCTGAGGGCTTGAGTCCACTCTGGATGAAGAAAACATGGCGTTTCCCACTGCCCATGTGAAAGCACCAAATAAAAGGTTTTTCCTCACATACTTTAAAAACTTTCTCATCAAACAAGGAAAGAGCTTGGACAAGAAAGATGCTGTGGAGTCATGCCTTTCTGGTTGCAGTTTTGGAATTAGACACCTAAATTCCTTGTAAGTCCTATGGGACATGCCCAGACCTGTTATTTGTGCTGGCTGTTACTTCCTTAGAAATGTACTGGCCCACAATGATATCTATGTATTTTCATAAGGTCTCTTAACCAAACCATGCCATTTGCATGGTTTACCTTGCAAAGAAATTAGAAAGGATTCCCAAACAGGAGGAGCTTTCACCAAACCTCACTGAAACAGGAGGAAAGACTCAGGAACCAAAGGATGATCCAGGCTGTGAAGGGGCCATAAATACTCGTTGTACATGCTAAACCTTCCACTGTTGTATGCTCCTTGTTGCCATTACCTGTGCTAAGGAAACGTAGCCAGCATGTGTGTGCCTTTCCTTACGCTGTGAATATACCTTAATTTTTTTGTGCAAACACACCCTCAGCTGTTCTGCTCCTAAGCACCCCATCTGCAGAGACGGAGATGACAACACTTTCCCATCTCAGAGAGCCTGCTAGTGGAAGCCTTCGTGATTTCAACAGATGGTGCCTTGGAATTTAGGGGAGGAAATCAGCTGGTAATCTGGATTTAGAGAGCTACACACACTTCATTTCATGCATCACATTGGGACAAACCTCCTGGTGCCTGTTCCTCAGGTTGGGAGCTTGCCCAGGGGAGGGCTGTGTAGATACTTCATTTCACACAGTGGCTATTTAAATTTTAGCCCCTTTCCTGCACAGGGACAAATGGCTTAATTTTACAAATAATGGCAGAATGTGTCTAAGGCAAGACAATTTAGATGGATAGATTTTGGTTGATGTTTAAGAACTGTAATAAATAATCTCCTCCTCACGCACGCCTCTCCCAGAAATCTACATAACTTTGGGCATATTTTATAACAAACCCTAATAAAGAAATAATCCAAAATGGCACCTGTTAAAAAAAAGAATAACCCCAAAATGTAGGTTATTGAAATATGAGTGTAATATAGAAAAGATAGCAGTGCTGATATTAATGACCTATCTGTCTCCTGGTGCACTTAAAAAAGTCTCTCATGTATTTTATTTTATTTTTTATTAGAAACTGTATCATTAGCTCGAAAAGATCTTACTGGGAAGGGCGAGAAGAAAGATCTGACTTTTTAAAAGCCAAATTCAGCTACACTTTTTTTTCTTACTTAAAAAAAAAGATTTTTCATAAATATTTTTTTCCCTCTGGCTGGAATATTAGGACAGTATATTAAATTCCCACCCCCAATTCCACAAAAGGAAGACCCAGCTACATTTACATAATAATGTCCCTACTGTGCTTTTGACAGATGGGTTTCATCGACACAGACATACTGTTAGGGGCTTAGCAATAGATTAAAAACCCAACAACAATACAGTGTAACATAATAAAAGTGTATTGTAATGTACATCATAACTTTTGGCCAAGGTTAAATTTCCAGTTGGTGTATGAAAGTCGTATTCCATTAGACAAAATAGATGTCACGCTGCAAAGCATTAAAGATGAGTTGACTGAGCCATTTGTTTTTATTTATATTACATTGTATTTTCCTTGATTTTATTTATGCAACAGGTAAAAAAAAAAAAAAGAAATACTTCAGTCCCCCTTACTCACTTACACTGCTGCACCACAATGTTATTGACAGTGAGTGTTTCCATGTGCGGCTGCCCGCGGTGCAGGGTGCTGTACAAAGCCACAAGCTTCACCTGCTGTAGTTGTAGCAGTCCCATGTAGATACACCTGAGCAGGCTGCAAGCTCTTACACGGTTAGCAAGCCAGCCACAGCAGTACCAAGCTCACTGAGCAGCAACCTAGACTGCCAGTACAGCTCTGTCCACACTACTCCAGTCATCTCTGCAGTAGGAGGTGGTTCCTGCTCTGCTCTGCTTATCATTTCAGAGGCCAGACAGGAGTCCCTGCTGCAGCTCACTAGCGGAGCTGCCATGAGATCCCAGCTGTCCCCACTCCTTGCTGTCTGCCCTAACGCTCACAGAATAAACTGCTTTGTAATGTACAGACTCTTGGAAGAGATATCCAGGTGAATTTATCAAGGTGGGATGTGTAGTCCTACCCCAGGAGCAGTGCTCACTCTGGGTCAATTTACAGATGGGTCCCGTGCACTGTCCCCTCCTCACAACAGCTCTGCAGCTGCCTCCAGTCCTCAGGAGATTCTCCAAAAGCCTCTGAAGAGAAAAGAGAGCAGCATGTGTCTTATTTTTATTGTTGTTGGTTCTTTCCCCTTTCGTCCCCCCTCCAAGCTCCAGCAAATCTGTGCTGTTCTTCAGTAACGGCTTTGTGCAGCTTCATGATAAAAATCATCCACCAAAGAGACAGAGCAGTTTTCACTGTGTGTATCCTTAAAAGGTGCTCTTGGTCGCGAGAGCTTCACAGCCTCTCTTTAATGTCAAGTTATATGGTTTTGGGGGCTATTCCAACTCTATCAATCGCCCTGACAGCACAGACACTTTGAGTGGAGCGGTGAGGACAGAGCTGATAAACTGCAGCCTCCTCTGGTACTGGACTTCGTCCAATGGAACAATAACGCTCTCCCCGGGAAGCGGTTTGTGCTCCGTATAAAGACATTTTCCCACCAGGAGGTGGTAGCCAAGGTGCACATGGGGATGGGTGCCACCAGGCGTCAGGTGAGGCTGACCTCGCTGGTGACACCATCCTTTCCTTAGCAACCAGGGCTGAAGCAATGGCCTCCTTGAGTTGTTCCTCCCGTTGTCATGGCAACACTCAGCCAGAGGGTTTCATCCTGCCTTGGAGAAGCTGTCGTGATGCCTTACGCAGCCCAAAAATGTAGGAAGAACTGTAGTGGAAATCACTGAGAGAAGCCATTCACTTGTGAGGAAGGGTGAAGGGAAGGAAACACATCATCTAATGATTTGGGAAGCAAATGGTTAAACAGGGAGCGGGTGCCCCTGCTCCCTGTCACTCTGGGTTTCCATCAGTATCTGCCCATTGGGCTAAACAAAGTATGGCGCAGGTAAAGGGAGTTCTCATGAGAAGGCGCTCACAACCAAAGGGAATAGACTTGTGCTAGAAGAAAGGAACTGGATTTCCCTGCTCCACATGGAGGACATAGAGATGGACTCAGTCCACTCTCCTGTTTACACTTTGTGTCTGCAGAAGAGTGAGGAAATGAATCCCAGATCATCTGTAAGGCATAACAAGCGTGGTCTTCCTTTTATTCCACTTCCCATGAATTCCAGAAATGAGTCCTGGAATAGTAAGAGGTTAAGTATTATCTGGGCAGGCTGGTATTCCTGGTTCCTCTTTTGATCATGACAGGCAGACAGAGAGACTGTAGGTACCTGTCCAAACAAGTTTGGGATGGATATGCAGACAATGAGGTAGAGGCAGTATGTTTTATTTTTCCTTCTTTACCCTGTGTTATAAAGTATAAGAGGTCACATAACCTCTTGGTTCTTTCCAGTCTCAAATTCCATGCTGCCATAGCACCACGATCATGTCAGAACTACAACAACTTGGTTTACTTCCCATTCTGGAAAGGGACCCTTTTCCTGACATCACATTGCTGAACTTGACTTCTGATATTCAAAACCAAACACACATGCACACAGAATTGCATTTTGCAATGGGCTAACATAGCACTAATCCAAATTACTCTTTATTTATGCGTAGAAGTACATTACATACACCAGAAGGAAGGAGTTTTTTGTTGTTTTTTATTTCTTAATCATATTCTGAAGAGGTCATATGTGAAACACAGCTGTGAGAAATTTTTTTTTTTCTTTTTTTTCATCAGCCTTCCTCTTCATTTATTCTTATAAGATTGTATAGCTACCTGCTTTTAGTTTCCTATTTAAAGCATATCTCCAACTCATAATAAATATTTTCTTTTCTGGTTCAAGTCAAGTTTTAGTCTCCAATTAATGAGGAAAATGCATTGAACACTAATGCCCTGTTCTCGGGTTGTTGATAAAGTGAAATCTAATTATGTTGTGGTCTTTGCACTTGCTGGAGATGTTTAGAACTTGTTTATAGTCAGAGTCTCAATTCAAGGTAAACCGACATATCATGTTCGTGTTTTGAGAACCTGCATCAACTTTCACCACCCAAAGAATGTGTTAGTGGCCTAGCATCAGTCTGCACAGGGCTGCAAATGGAGAAGAAGAGGGAGGAGGACATTTTTGTGATGTGTGCAGTTTAAGCAGGGAAAACTAAGTCCAGTCATCTGAGGATAGTGATACTTGCCAAACTTCCAAATAATTCCACTTCCATGAAAGATCTGTGACACTGGGATAAGCACCAGGGAAGGATCCAGCCATTCTGATTAATGCATAACTCAAACTTGCAGGTAAATCTCTGATGGAGTTACAGGTAGTTCTTTCCAACAAGAGATGGAAAGAAATTCAGAAATGTCTAAGAAGTACTCATTGTTTCCCCAGGAAAGAAAACAGCTTTCATTTCAGTAGCTAAACTCTGATGTGCAGTGGGTAAAAAAAGAGTCATCCATGCAGATAAGAAGATCCTCAGATGCTGCTGCAGGGCTAACTCAATTGCTTTCCTCCTGTGTTTGCTAAAATTGGTACCTCCTGTGCAAAAGCCATGATAAACAAATAGCAGTATCATTCCAAATGCACTGTCATCATCATCATCATCACAGGCCTCCTCCTGGCCACTACAAGATGAAGGCCTGACCTTAAAAATGGCACCCCTGGCTCGGACCAAATGTGACCATTTTTGTCCCTGCCATCTGTCTATTCATCTTGGTGACAGGCAGCCCTGGCTCTGCTCACTGCCCATCCACTATGAATAGACGAGTGCCTGCAAATGAGCCTCACTTAAATGGAGGGAGTTGATACCAGCCTCGGGAAAGAATTTTGCACATCACAGTAGGAAAGGGCTATTGTTTTTGTTCAGATTTGGGTTTTATTTCTGCTGTGCTTATAAGAAAGGAAATTTTCTTCCTTGGGAGTAATGCAGAACTGAATTCACTGTTTGTATGGTTAGATAGTCAAGGGGCAATAAAAAAGTTTCAGGGATGTGGTCTAAGCAGAAGGGGCAGCATGGGGCAAGGATTGGAGATATCTGAGAGGAGGGCAAATGAGTGGTTTTTTTGAGGAAAATACTCAGAAGAGCAGTAAGACCATAGGTAAGGTAACAAGTCACTGGAAGGCACTTGGGATTTGTTTTCAGAATCATCTGATTAAGCCATGTTCCTCACGCAGCCAGTAAAAACACCGACCTTTATTCTCACAAAAAATCTTACCTCCTGGAAATGAATGAAAATTTAGAGACTAGCAATCACAGAAAGAGAGGAAATAAAGACCAGTGATCAAGATGCAAAAAGATCTGAATTAATGTCTCTGTTCTGCTGTAAGCATCTTTTTTATAAATCTGGACAAAATAACTCAGCCTTTCTACACCAAAGTTTCACGGGTAGAGTCCTGTGAAATGGATGTAAGAACAATTATTTACCTTTCCAGAGCTTGGAAAGGGCACACAAACTGGAAGAATCCCATATAAGGGCATTACTTTTCTACTGACATAATTGTCTTATTATGCTGGGTCACATTAATAATACAGTGTGCTGTTCAGGTACCAGATTTCACCATCAGCTCACACTGGTTTCTATTTCTACCAGGACTGCAGCTGAGCATAATGAGCTATTTGACCATATCATACTGATCTGTAAGTCTCTTCTGTCCTTGATGCACGAGAACAGTGCTGTTGTTCCCTGGAAAATGTATCTGATGGAGGAGACAGGGGAAAAAAGGACAGGTGTTAGGCAGGACGTAGACAGCATATTTTGGGAGGTGTATGAGGCAACCAGGGGAAAAACATTAGTGGGATAGGAATGGGGGAGGAGAGAAGGCTGCATTACAGAGAGTAGACTGGAGGACTGACAAAGTGAGCTGTGGGTCCTGGGCGGGAGCGGGGAGGATGGCTCAGACAAGAGTGTCATTGTGTGCTGCTTGGCTGCTTCTCCAGATGGAGACTTTTGAGGCCAGGCGTCACTGACAGTTTGCCCATAAGTGGTGTGCCAGCATCTGAGATATTTATTAGGTCGGCGCTATTAATCCCTCACTTACACAAGCACTTAAGTTCACTGACAATTGTTTAAAAGTCGTTAATAACATTTAATGGTGGTAAGATGATCAGCTTTTTGCTTTGCCGCTAAGCATCACTAATGTAGGGGACAAAGCCAGAGGAATACAAAACAGGCATCACATCAGTACAAAAATATTGGCATCTTGCTTTCAGCATGATTATTATTATTTCGGCAATGATTGCGTCTAGACAGCTCAGATGAGACTGGGGTCCATTGGTGATCAGTATGGAACAAAACAGACTGCCTTGAAGAGCTGGTCATATAAATGGGCAGGGCAAAGGAAAGGTGGGAGGAGAAAAAAGAAATGCAGAGAAGAGTTTTGTTTCAGGAGGCACGGCAGGTCTCTGGCCAGAGAGGAACAATATTCAAATCTCCTGATTACTAAACTGCTATTTAATCTACTTCCACAGACTTCTGGCACTGGGCTGTAGCATGACTGTCTAGTGTACTAGGAAAAAATCAGGACTGCATTATGGGATGAAGACGTACTTTCTTGACTGCATTGTGCATCCCCATGCAGACACTTGGTGAGATCACTTCTTTTCTTCAGGCTCTTCTAATAGTGGGTAAGTTTGGATAGTCTTCATGTGAGAGGGAAGTACTGGGAAAAAATTGCATGCTTTTTATGAAAATACAGGGCAGAAGAAGGACCTGAGGGATCTAATTAAAATGACAAGACAGTTCTTATAGCCCTGGACAATGCCAGTGAAAATGGGTAATTCACTGGTCTGATCCGGTTGCACTTTACCAAGGTGAGATACCACCTCCTGAATTCTTGTCTGAATTTGGAATTATCATCTGCCCTTTTGAAAACTGTTAATGCTGCCCACCACTAATCAGAGCCACAGTGTGCAGCATCTTGGATCTTTGTCGGGCAGCTGGATTGTCATGGAAAACATGAGATTGTCTCAGGAATAGCCCAAATTCACGCATACAGCTGCCATTCACGCAGTTCAGGGACACTCCCAGATGAACACTGTTTTGGAGCTCCTATTCTTCAGGAAGTGAATCTCTCCCCTTTCATTGCCCAGATCCCATCACAAGACCTTTCCACCACAACATGGTTAAGGAATCTTTCTCTTAACAGTAATCTGGTAGGACAGAACTGGTTACTATGTACAGAGGAGAGGAAAGACACCCACATTGGTGTTTATTAGCTCAACCTACCTGAATGTTGGCCTGAGAGTCTCCATGTGGTGACTGGATCTAGAGGTCTAGCATTATGGATAATGTCCCCAGATACCATTTGTGTGCCTCTACTGCCCATTTGAGGCTTTGGATATGTGTGGCCAGGAAATTATACATTTTGAAATGCAAATCCAGGAAGGGATGGGCCACAAAGGTGGTAAATCCAGGTCTAGAATTCAGAAAGAAGTGGAAACATCACCTTAGCAAGGAACTGAGATCTTGCTGCAAGCCAGGGTACAGCATTTTAGCACGGCACATTACCTAGATTTAGGTGGCAGCTTGTCACTGTGGAACTTTGTGCTGCCTTTCTGTTGTGACTAATGAGCCTGTATAGCCAAGTGGGCTCCTTGCACGGCTACTAGAGAGGAAAGAGAAAGGTGATCTTAGAGTTTATGGGGTTGAATAGAGCCCTTGAGCACACAGCCTCACTTTTTTCCTCCTGTTGCTGCTCCAGATTTCATTTTACTTTATAAAGGAGAGAAAACAGCAGCAAAGAGGTGAAATTCATTAATGTCTCTGGGTTACTCAGATGGGATAATGGTGAAACTTTGACAGATTGCACCAGAGGTGAGCAAGCATGGGGATCTCATGGCCTTGGTGTAGGCAAGAGAAGCCAGGGATGGAGTTCGGGTCTTGGTATGCATGACCTAAACAAGTTACTTCAGGGACCAGCTTCCCCCTGCATGACTATACATCTGTTGTTTACTGATGTAAACACTGATGAAGTAGAAAAGAAGGGTTTCAAATCAAAGTTGATCTCTAGGAATGTGTGTACCTGGCCCAGGGATTACCTTTGTGATGGGGGGCTTGACTTTGAGATCCCAATTCAAACAACAGTAAGAATGAGAAAAAAAAAAGTCTGCTTTAGTGAGGGAAACACAGAGTTTAGATCTTTTTTGTAATATTGTAGAAATTTGGTGCCAAAACTTTTTTTTTTTCTCTCTGCCTTTATAAAAAATTACTCTGGATGCAATAAGAACAAGGTGTTCTAATTAAATAGATTTGTTTACATCTCATAGCATGAAAAACTAATTCAGTCTGATATACTGTAGGTTCTTGCACTCTCTCTCTCACATTTCATGTAAAATTACCCATTTTAAGTAGTATTTTATTTAAGAATATTGAAAAAGTGGCCTTGATTAAAGAAAAACTGATTTAAGTTCCATAGTGTTTATTTCTTAAAATAAAGGTTTCACTTCAGGGTGCAAGAAGATGGGAGGGGGAGAGCAGAAGCTGTGCTATCTATCACAGTATTTCCTCCCTGTTTTATTGCATTGCAGAGGTCCCTACCTTTACTAGTCATGAGAACTCATAGCCTGTGGCTAGAACACATTTTTATTAAGTTAAGGTTAAAGTCAGGGCCAAAACAGATCCACTGTAATATGCTTAGAAACATAATACCCTGACCAGATCTGTGCTATAGTATCAACTCCAAAACAGAAGCAAAGACAACACTTCCTGACTGTAACTGTGTTCCTACCAGTGTAAAGACTTCTGCATGTTCTCCACCCAGACTGAGCTGGAGCATCCTTAAAGGTGCCACAACAGGAATTACGTGGAGGATACACTGCAGGTAGTATGGGATCAGGCTGCAAAAACAAAGAAATGAGAACAAACCTCATCAACTCATGGGACAGGCCTGGCCATCAGATAATCTTTTGCAGGTATATAGAGCAAGGCTGGATGAAGCTGCTGCAGGGAAGAATAATATCCCAATGAATCCATTTCTCAGGTTGTTGAGGTGTTACCCACAATAAGATAAACATGAATATTTACTGCCACTTAGACAAATTTCAGTTCAGGGACAGGGAACTTAGATGACCTGCCACTGAGAGAAGCAGAACCCAAGCGTCCAGTCCATCCTTGAACCAGAAAGACAGCAATGTCTGCATGTAGCACGAATCAAGCAACAACCTTCTGTATATTACAGTCCCATCTGTGTGGGTTGTAAGTGGTGAAAATAATGGACTGCTTGAAGTAGAGTTCAGATTGATCAGAATTCTCTAAGAGAAATTCCCCCTGTAGAAACCCCAGAGTAGGTGCATTTCCTGAGACCATTGCAATTTCCATTGAGACCAAATGGTGCATTTCCATTGAGACCAATGAGACCAGATGCCACTGCAGCAATACAAGGGAGGCTCAGGACACTCAATAGGTAACTGCTGCACCATCCTTTCATAGCTGGCACTGCACATGGCCACTGTAGGCAGCTGTGTTAATCCTGAAACTGAACTTGGTGGCTGCAGAGCGACTTGGGCAGTTCTTGGCCACAGGCAGAAGACTGTTAGTGCATAACCCCAGTTGTCGGAGGCGCATAGTTCTTATGACAAGCCATAGGAACACATCTATTGGAAGACAAGAAAACTGAGAACAGAACCTATAGATGGCTAGATATAAACAGTCTAGTATTGAATGAAGATCTGTGTCACATTCCTCTTCTCTGTAGATTGAATAATCAAAGGCATTTTTAATATAAGTGCATTAGTGTACATCTAGGGAAAACAAAGTTTTGAAACAGTTTTTTTCTAAATCCTGATGCCTAAATGAAATTAAACTGTGTTAACTTCCAAAGTTCTTTTTTTGAGGGGTAAGAACATTACTTTTACAAGTTCTCACTCTGCTCCAGCTCTCTGGCAGCCAGAGTTGCAGGAGATGTGGGGATGCTAAGCAACTTGGGCTTGTGCCTCCCTGGCAGCTGGAGTTGTAGAGAGGCTGGGAGCCGGGCGGGAGCTGGGTGCTCAGCCCCTGGCCCCCTGCCTGCTGCAAGGCTCCCGCTTTTATCAATTGCCTGTCTGTGCACCAAAAGTTAAATTGACAAGAACCTTCTGGGGGGGAGGATAAAGGGAACAGCCGGAGAAAATCACTGCCATCTCTCCAAAACCAAAAAAGAATTAAAAAAAAAAAAAAAAAAGCCACAAAATTGTCACTGAAGTTGAAAATTTCCACAGAAATTTCATTTGGATGAAGAGAGCATGTTCAACCAGGAAATCGTTCCAATGGGCAAGGGAAGAAAATGAATCATGCAGAACTATCCCAGGCTCCTGTTGGTCTCAGTTAAATGTGCCCACCACCTTTCAGGATAATGATCGTCACTTTCCAAGAGACACTTAACACCTTCTTAGGATTTTGCCGTTAAGTTTGGTGTAACTTAGAGATAAGGCACACAGAGGCTAAGAGCTCCAGGGAAGAGTAATTTTCACCTTTCTGGTTCTTACAGCATGATAAAAAACTTTCCTCCGTGCTTTTGAATTAATTCCTCAAAAGTTCCAATGCCTGCACACCCATTTGTTTCCGCATTGTTTTTATTAAACAAGAAAGGTGAGCTTTATTACTGCACAAATGAAAGCATCACCAGAAGATAGATACTTCCCAGATTCTTATTAATCTCTAAGACTTATAAGGCCGCCTAAGTTCCACAGAAATTAACATACTCTACAGATTTCTCCCAGCAATTCACTGAGTCCTTGCTACCTTATCTGGAGAGAGAAGGGAAGCCAAAAAAGCAAAACCAAAGGAGAATAAATCTGTATTATTAAGAGGTTGTTACAAGTCAAAATGTGCATGTGCATGCATGTCTTTGTCTACAGATAAAGGGCAAGGCTCTGTGTTATGGTACATCATCTACAGCACCATTATAGTAATTTACCATAGGCTGTGGTTGTATAGATTGAACTGTGTGCCACAAAGTAGAGGTCATAATCATAATTAAAGTACAGTTGGATTTGCAATTCAAAATAATTTAAGACTAATCTCCAAAACTGCGACTGTGCAAGTTAATATGGTAGGACATTGAACTTATTCTTTTCCCTACTTTTCAGTGTAAGTTTACCCGTGCCTAACTGCAGACACACTTAATGCCTGTATTGTAGCAGCGTTTAATATCCCTAGCAGAGACCAAGGTCCCATAGCAGTAGCTATGACACACGAGACAGACCCTACCCCAAATATAACAGCCAAGAAAAACCAGAGGCATAGCAGACAGGTGAAATGGCTTAATCATCCAGGTCAGTGGCTGAATACCCAACTGAATACTCAAACCAGAGCATTCTACCTCTAACACCTTAAAAAACAGAGTAAGAGAGAAAGAGAGAGAGAAGCACAAACAGCACAGCAAGCCCTATCCTAAGCCAGGAATAACATACAATTAGGGCAGAAAAGACTTATGGTACTGGCAATATTCTTAATACCTTCTGCTCTTTTCCAGTGGCAAATTCCACGGTCTGTAGCGTTTGGTTTCTTGTGGTGCAGGGATCCACTTAGCTAGGTAAGGATGTTGTGCAATGCTGGGAAGGTTTTTGTACTTTTTTTTTCCATTTGAAGTAGATGTTTTGTTAATTCTTGTGATGTAAGTGGCTAGAACAAGGTTTCCTGAGACAAGAGGACACTGAAGTATATGTCCCTCATGGTTCTCATGTGGCCTGTGCTCCCCAGTTACTATGTGCCCATTGACACTTCAATTCCCACAAGATATCACCCACTCTGCTAACTCTTATCTATGCATCACATATTTACTGCAAGTCAATATTTGTTAGCTAGTGAATGTGAAACATAGAATGGGAAAATTAAAGAGTACTGGTTGCTGAATATCATGAGAGATGTTCCTGGCGTACCAGCAACACCTCACTGAGTCATGTTAAGGTGTATCTGGACTCTCAGTGACTGTGAATTGGCATAGGGCAGCTCTGTTACTGATGTTGAACACCAGTGGATTCAGTCTCATGGTCAGAATGCTAAGACTTAACCACAATGCCTAAACTTCAGTAAGATTGTTGCCACATGAGCTTACACAATGGCAAATGAAAACAGGTACGAATCAGTGATGCAATCTTGTACAGAAACCTAAGCTCCACCGTGCAGATAGAGTTTCCCAAAGGTCTTTTGGAGCACAATATTTGTTGCAACGGGCATTGTATGACCAATGGGAGGCATTTCTAGGCCCCAAAACAGCCTGAACAGAGATCTCATGGACAACAAACTAAGAAAAAGAAACTGATCTTGTAACAAAAAATGATTACTTGCATTTTAACTAATTCATTGGTAATGAAAACAAAATTGAGCAAGCTTGAAGACTGCAACAAATAGGAAGAAATATGAAATAAAGGCTTTCTGTTTGTGGTGACCCTGACAAATCCTGTGACTGGATGGAACGAAGTAGCTCAGGTTAGTATCCATAGCCTGTAAGGGATGCCTGATGGGAGTAGGAGCATGGAAATGAAAAAAAAAGGCCCTGACCTAACATCATCAAAGAACAACACACAGCATACCATCAAGAAAGGACAGGAGGGCTTGGGCTCCCCTGAGATGGCATGAAAATCATACCTTGTGTGTTCACAACCTGTATCATTGCTTATTTGTAACACATGCTGAGATATTTCAGCACGTTGTGTAGTTTTTAATAATAAAGTCACACTGTCAATAAAGTCACACACTGGGTGACTTGTGACATAGTGTGTCACTATTTGTTCCTTGAAGTGTCATGGTAGACTGGAGTATCTATCTGAATATTGGTTGTGCAGAATCCCTTGCTTACCTCATGTAAGTACCAACTGGTCTGCACGTTTTCCCAGTCATCTTCCCTGGCTGGTGACTAGCAGAAGACCGCAACTGATGCACATAATGTTCAGTTGCCTTCTACTTGCCCCAGATCAGGAGAGCACACAGACAGTTATAAAGATGAGCTGATCTGCAGCAACTTAGAATCAGGTAAACCTACAACTTCAGAGCTAATCTGATCTCTCTCATCTGAAAATCTTAATCCCTGGTAACTAATTTAAACTTCTTCCTGAAGAAATGAGACACAGTTGTTTAGTTGTCCTGTTTTATGTGTTGTTGTGGGGATTTGTTGTTGTGGGGTTTTTTTTTCCTTCCTCCCCCTCCTCCTCACCCTCTTTGATTTTGGGTTGCTAAGGTTAGCATTTGCAGTGTTTCTTCTTTAACAAAAAATTCCAATGTATACACATTGTGTTCCTCATTTATGCTTCCCCACTACCCAATTAACGTCACACTAAATTATATACCTGCAACAGATTTAATTCCAGACCACTGAGCTGCCACTTTTAACCCTCTGCATGTATCTCTACAATATTTATGAGAAAGCTGTACTTACTTTAACAAGTAATGAGAGATTTCTATAGGTTTTTAACAATTCAATTTGTTATAAGAAAGAATATATTCCTCCACTGAAATCTGTGGGATGGCTCCAAATACATACAGAAGGATTTTGATATCTATTCAGTTCTCAAGGTTTTAGAATAGTTTTCCAAATCCCTATTCTGCTGTTATGGAATGAAAACGGATGGATCTATGGCTAGAGTTAAGCAGAGATCTGGGCTCATTTCCAAGCTCCATTGAACTCTTCTCAGACGACCTTGAGCAAAGCACTTGAGATGTGGTCCAGAGTGTTTATTTCAGTGTCCAAATGGGGCTTTGAATGAACTTAAACCCTTAAATTCCAGGAAGCTGTTTTCAAGGGATTGTCTAAGCTTAGAGCCACACAAATCTCACTGCAAATTTCCATGATGCCCGAACTCAGAAAGTACAAGACAATCATGAGTTGCCTGGCCTGAGGCATTAGAGTGCAGTCAGGCCCATCACATAAACAGACTTCATCAAACAATTTCTAAACATGAAATGCCTCTCACCACTCTGTTATTCAAGGTACAACTTGAAATGTAGTTATTGTCTATATCAAGGGAAAAAAAAACCTCAACAAAACCAGGCCCTCAGCTAATTGATACAGACTGGTTTGTGCCTGTAGTTTCTGGAGAGGTCTGGCTGTGGCCATTAAGTTTATCACTTGGAATGAAACATAGAGGGTTCAGCATCATTCTGCTTTTAAGAATTGGGCCTGTGAATGGACTGTCCTCTCAATAGCATTTTCAATATCTTGGAGAGAGACCTTTCATCTCCCTCCAGGTAGGACCAAACTATCATATACTCAGTGTGATGAATGGGGTCTAGGTCCCAATGCAAGGAGTGAGCCATTTTTACAATGCAGGCATATCCTCAAAAAAGTCTACAGGTGGTAGGTGACTCTTGAACAGTTCCCATGGAGCCTCTGACATGAGAATGAGGAGCTCTCCCTGCTCAACGACCAGCATAGAATCAATGAATTTGATTTTTGGCCATTATGATGTGAAAGTGAGTACTCCGCGTCTTGCTTTTAAACTTTATAGCTACATCGCCAAAGATATTGCTATATGATGATTTCAAAAGGAAGCAGGAGGTTAAGTATCTTTTTGGTTTGGCCCTCTCTGTCTCAGTTTCTTTCATGTGAAATGGAAACAGACCACTTTCACTACCTTCCATAGCTGTTGAAATGGAAATTTGAAGAAATCAAATTCCATACTTCTGAGAACATAAGCAACTCACATAGATAGAGTTTGGTTTTGACACCACCAATTTTCAGAGGACTTTTTCTGGGGGGAGACACAATTTACCTTAAATTAGGCAAGAATAAGCATTTTCAGTTCTCATACAATCTTTTGAAAACTTTTTGCCACTTCTATCCTATCTTGTCCCATGCATGTTCTGCTTCCTGCACATTTTTATTGTTCATGTGGTGGTTACAGTCTTTCAACTTCAGCAGACTTATCTGTAGCTAGTAATCAATCCTTTGTATCTCCTTTACGTAATAAGAAAACAAATGATCCCCTGGTATTTCTTAAAAAAAAACAAACCAAAAAAACCCAAAAAATAAAAACCAGACAGACAGAAAACCAAAAGCATTAGCAAACATTTTCAACAAGACAAAGTCCACATAAACAACAACAAAGAGCTGAAAATCACATTTGTTCACCCTCTATGCCAGATCATCCAAAGCAGATCTGATTCAGATGCTATTGCTCAAGCTTAGCAGGATTTCTAAGTGTTGGCATGAACCTCTGGTAGTAAGGTTACCCAAATCCTCAGCCAGGTCTGGCCAGTACTGTTAACTGGGTGGAGTAAATGAGCCACCATTGCTACTTATTCTGTAGCTATCTCATAATACTTCTGTTACTTAGCCACCGTTGATGAGGAAACAGAGCAATCTATGTTTTGAAGTTTTTACTGGTATTTCACGACCATTCAGAATGACAAAGCAAATCTCCATGTACATGAAATTGTTGTTTTTTCAAGGAAGCCCAGGAACAGTTCCTGTTTTTTTATAATTCCTGCAATTCATCAAAGTTCTGGGCAGAAGAAAGTAGTATGGTCATCTACCCTTTCCAACTAAGGGCAGATGAAAGCATAAGAAGGCTCAAAAATGGTACAAATGTCCAGTAGTTTTCAATTAATTTATCCTAATAAGGAATCTAAAAGTTAGTGGTGTGATTTGACTCAGGGATTAAGACATCTAATTTTAGATGTCCGCATGTGAGATAAATGCCCAAGTTCCCATTAGAGAGAGTAGAGGTCTAGTCAATACAATTAGTGGTTTAGAAAGAGATGAAGCAAATGTCTATATCTGGTCAACCAATAGCTGTCCAAGCTTAGACACCTAGCTCATATGTAAACACCTAAATTTAGACATATAGTGGCTTGAGTCAGTTGCCTGAAAATAGAAGTCTGACAGCACTTGAGGTGTCCTTGCATTTTGGAGACATCCACACAGAGCTGGCCCGTGTGGCACAGGACTTTAGGGAGATGTCTGGTTTTCTGCATCAGCCACTGGAGGCCAGATGTCATGCCCTACCACAATTCAAGTGACACTAATTACTTGTTCATGGTCTACTGGAAAAGTCCCCCAGCCACTGAGCTTAGCCTAGATGAGTCCTAGGACGTTCAGCTTCCCGTGCACAAGTATCTGGTGCCACTTGAGATGTTCTAGACTATCTGAGACAGCTAAAAAGGGCTTGCAGATACCACATAGGATTGAAGGGATGCTGCACCTAGAAGCTAGATGTTGGCCAGAATAGACCAGAGCCTATGTTTAAGCAATTGAATTGACCTCTAAGTGTTAAGTTGATCACCTGAAGCTTGTTTTCATAGCCAGTGGAGAGAAATACAGAGACAAGTTCATCCCATTCTAAGATGAAGGTCAAAGCCGGGTCAGATGAATTGCCCTCCAGATTTCTCTCAGCTGACAATAAAGGGAGCCCAGTATGGCTAGTCTCCGTTTCCAGTTTGGGAGACAGAGTTGGTAAAAATGCAGGTTGCATGGGAGTCCATGTACCCATCAGCCTTCTAACAAAATACTCAGATATACCATATGCATTTATACTGTCACTATATGCCTTTCAAACTCTATTACTGACAACTGACTGAAGAGACTGACACACAATGTGTATTACAAACATCTATATTGGGATGGAATCCCTGGCAACAGTGCCCATCAGTATAAAACAAACCACCACATCTTGCAGTCCTGAATAAGATCCAGTGCATAGATTGCATATGACAAATTTGCAGACAGCTTGTTTATGACCAACAGGCCATTTTTTTCTGTGTTTGCTTTACAAGCTAATGTGGTTATACTGCATGGAGCTTTTCTCCCAGAATGATCCCAAAGCATTTTGTAAATTGAAAAGATGCAAAGGAGCTGGGGGGGAGAGGAGGAGGAGGAAGAAGAAAAAAGTTTCACCTCTGCTGGGAAAACAAAGCTCTTTTTTGTGGGTTAGGAGTCTGGCAGTTAAAACTGGTAAAGGACATTGGTAGCAGATATCATCTGTGAGCAACAACAAAATGTGTATCTTCTCAGATGTAATGTGGGATCTTTTAGCAATATGATGTGGTACAGACTGGAGGGGTAGGGCCAGAGACATTGCTGGGTTTCATTTCCCCTTTCATTTCCCCTTAAGCACAAGGTCTGATTCTCACTGCACCTTTGAACCAGTTCGGCTAGTGGAGGGAAAGGAAAGAAAGGTCCAGCAAACCTTTTCACACTTGCTGCTGAAGCCATCTGCAGAGGGAATCATATGCCTTATGCAGTTGATCAGAAGTTGGGGTGTGTTATTTGTCATTTACATGTAGTGTATAATGCAATACTGTTTAGGTTTCACTATGCAGATTCATATCTTCAGCCTGGCAATCCCTGTGTAAGTCCCACTCCCCCATCTTGGCTAAACTAACAGACATCCCTAGGGTTGCGGCTGAGCATGTTTCAGTCCATCTCATAGATGCTTCCCTAAATTTCACTTGCCTCGTTACTGCTTTTTACAGGTACTAAGTTCAATGAATGCTTAGAATCAGCAGATTCCCTTTTTCTTTGAGGTTTGAGTGGTCTGTACATTCATATTACTACACCAAGAGCTCTTACAACTGCTCTCAGACCAGACATAATCACTGAGTTCATTAAAGGCAGACACTGTGTTAGGCATGGTCTTTCAGATTCAACAAATGAAGCAAGAAGACCTCTTTCTGCAATAAAAATAACAAGGGATTAGAGATCTAATAAAAATAACAAGGGATTACAGATCTAAAGTCCCAAGAAGCGGATGCATGAGAGGCAAAAGGGGGAAGCTGACTGGCCCAGGGGGTTCTTCTACTGCACACCCAGGACCAAAGGGTTGAGTGTGCAGTCCATGTGGCTGGAGGCTGGGCAAAATCAAACTGGATCCAGAGCAAAATCAAAACCACAGTTTAGAGTTTATAGGAGGTGCAAGCGGGGTTTTAGAAAGGAACAAAATGCTGCAGATACACTCACTGCCTGCAGGAAAATGAGGTTTCCTGCTCCTTTTTTTTTGTATAAGGCTTCCACTGCAGGATACCTGGTTTCTGCCACTGTCTTCTCATCCTACCAGACAAAAACATCTGAGACCACCTAAACCAGAAGAGAGAGGGATGTGAAGTTCTTGTAAGTTCATTCTCTTTTGAATGACAGCACTGAGGCAACTGCTGCAGAAACAGGAGCTTATCTGGAGAAAGAAAAGCTTTTCTGCTTCCAGAGAAGAGTGTGCAGGGTCTAAGTTAAAATAAATAGCTTCTAAAAGGAGCATCGATGTCAAAGTGGCGCAATAGCTTTATTCCAGTGGTCAAGCCCAGGGTCTGCAGTTCGGCTCACTCTGAAAGTCCACTTCTTCCATCGGTAGCTCTGGTCACCCACCTGGCAGCTTCTCTTCCTTTGCCCAGAAGACAGAGAGCTCTGTCTGTCCACAGCCTCTCACCGTGCACACCCTCCACAAAGACACCAGCTCTTCTTTCTGCTGGGTTCCTGCTCAGTGCCCTGTGCTGCAGCAGGAAATGTTATTGCACAGGTGACATTTCCACGTGCAGGTTGACATTTCCCTTTGAAAGAAGGTACTCACTTTACAATCCCTTTTATTTATTGTTACTTTGGCTCATGGGCCACCATGGAGGTTACTTTAACATAGCTGTAATTAAGGATCTATGATGATAAGGTCCTTTAAGTAGGGGTCTGTTATTTTTATTCAACTGTAAAAATTACATACACCCACAGGGACTGTGTAAACCATAAATATAGACATGGTTGTGATTCAGAGCTCAGCAACAGGGGTGTAAATCACAGTAAAGGCACTGTATTGAGAGTCTTACTGATGTAAATTAGAAATAACTCTATATAGTATTAAGCATTCTATACGTATAAATTTTGAAAGATTCTGCTGGGAAAGTACCATCTTTTTTTTTTTTTTTTTTTTTTTTAAGATGGATACAGGTGCTTTAAGGTCACATTCCAAGTCAGTCTGGTAAAGAAACTAGTCTTTGTGAAATCTAGGTCAATAAGTAGTATTTTGGATTAATGCAATCAGTAACTGATTGGTAAAAGAGTAAGAATACCCATGATTCTTTATTTGTTTTATACTTGAAGGTTGAAATAGAAAACTACAGAGTTGGAATGGAGGAAGAAGTATCAGTGTGAAACCGCTTTCATTATTTTCATTTATTTTCATTCACATATACATACACAAAATGAAAAGAACTGCAAACTGAAGATTGAAGAAAATATTCAAATAAAAAAGTTAAACTTTTTATTTCATTTGAAGACGCAGCAGGAAGAGGATTAATCTTCGAAGGAAATTACAGAAAATGGTATTTTGGAAATGGAAAGTCATAATGTTTCATTCTCAAATATGTCAAGATATGGTATCATAATAAAGTTGACACTAAAACTTTATTTTTTTTCAGACTACAATTTATTTTTTTCGTAAAACCAAAATAAAATAAAACAAACACATATAAAAGTAACAAGTGATATGATGAGAGGAAATGGCCTCAAGTTACACCAGGGGAGGTTTAGATTGGATGTTAGGAAAAATTTCTTCACTGAAAGGGTTGTCAAGCACTGGAACAGGCTGCCCAGGGAAGTGGTGGAGTCACCATCCCTGGAGGTATTTAAAAGACATGTAGATGTGGTGCTTAGGGACATGGTTTAGTGGTGGACTTGGCACTGCTAAGTTAACGGTTGGACTTGATGATCTTAAAGTCTTTTCCAACCTAAATGATTCTATCATTCTATAAATTTTTTTTTACTGATCTTAGAAATTCCTTGTAAATCCAGATTATTTAGTAATTGTTCAGAAAAAATATTGATGCTTTCTATGAAACAATATAAGAGACGGAGTACTGAATTGAAAGGGCTTAGACTCTTTAATATACAAATTATGGTGTTCTTATGTAACATTTCGGATCACTTAATGGGCCTTGATTAACAGATCTAGTTTGAAATAAGAAGTGATCCATTACACGTTGCAATTATTTAGTTATTTATAGAATCATAAAAATATTGGTTGGGAGACATCTTTTGAGGTGTCTAGTCCAGCTGCCTATTTGAAGTAGGACAGTTGCCAGCATTGTATTAGGTCAGGCACAGCTTTATCTACCTGGTCTTGAAAGCATCCAAGGATGGAGACTCCTTCCTGGGTGGTTTGCTCCAGGGCTACACAATCCCCAGCAGAGGACATTTTCCCACTGTCCAGCCTGAACTGCCCAAGCTGCACCTTGCAGCTGTTCTGCTTGTTATAATAACTGCTGCTGCCAATAAAAGTTCATCTTTGTAAAAGAAACTTTGTCAAATTATTGTAATTCATTTATTTTGTTAATATTTTCTGACATTTTTTAAAATCAAATTTAAGGTTAATAGAAGTAGTTCTACAATCCCCTATACAGACTGCTCTTTGATGCTCTTGCATTCTATACAGTGGATGATGTGTTAAAATAAAATAAAATAAAGTAAAATAGTAATACTATTATAAAACTTTTTCTTGTTTGGTTGGAAAGCATGTAAAATCGAGCATTCTAGGCAAATTTTTACTGAAGTGTTTATGGTTTCATCACCTTCTCTTTGGGGCAATTCAAAGGGTTTTACATCAGATTGGTGCAGCATAGGTAATCTCAGGCAGAAGTCCTCAGACTGAAACCAGTGGTTCATTTTTTAGGAATGCATTAAGTGCGCCTTAGTCCTTGGAAAATTTACCCCCTGAGGGCTTATAAAGTGAAACGGGCTAGAAAAAAGGAGAAAATTGATTCAAGTGTTTTCCAGTGCTACTGAAAATCCTGAGACATTTAAACAAAACTGAATAGAAAATTGTTGATAACATTTATCACCCTTTAAATTTTTTTCACATCTTCAGTCTAAACTTTAGTCTTTTGAAAATATATTCTTGAGGGTCCACGTGGCACAAAGACTTTTCACAAAAGTAAAGCTTGTAATTGTAAATTCGTATTGAAATCTTGATCCAGACCCTTTTATTTCAAAGATTTGTTCCTATAGAAATTGCTGGCCTTTGGATAAGGTCATAAATAATAAATTCTACTTCAGCTGTAAACTCTTTGGTGCCACCATAGCATTATGTGTTTGGTCTGGGTGTAGCTCAGAGGAGGCCGAGACCAAATTGGGGACTCCAGGCGTAAACATATTACCATCATGATCTGATGTTTACCATTTCTTTATAACCTTGACATCAATTGTTTCAAATGGCTTACCATGAATACTGGAAAAAAATGGGGAAAACACATTATTTATCTTAAAAGACCATTCTGCAAACAGAATCCCTTCTAATGCAGTGAGAGGGGAAAAAAGAGGTCAGATTCATTTACACTTTGCTTGTCCACAAATCTGAAATGTGATAAAAACTACCACTCATTGAAATCGTAACCATAGATAGTGAACACTTCTAAAAAACCAATTAAACAGCTGGACTAAATCACAAATACACCGAATGAATTTTTAAGCAACTTTCGAATGGGAGTGCATTTCTTCTTTAAATTTGCACAAAGAAATACATGTAAACTTGAAGTACATATTTGTTTATTTCTACATCTTTATATTGTCCTTTTGTTAAAAAATCAGATCTGCTGGAAGATGCAGTATAGTGATCAACTCTGAAAATATCAAATCTAGATAGTAAGAAGAGGGCTGTGCTTAAAGAAAAAAAAAAAAAGCACATGCCACTAATAAATAAATTTTGAAATAGCCTAAACAAAAACCAAACAATGATTTTCCACTTTTGATTACATTAATCAAAATAATCCCATTGGTTCCTTCTGTATATTTCACTTCTTTGTTGTAAAAACCTGTTGTTTTCCACTACCAGTTGCAGGATCTCTGGAAGAAGGGACTTTTTCCAAAAGATAGGTATGCGGTGCTTAGTATATGTAGACTATGGCTCTTATTTGGCATGGTAAATACCCTCATCACCATCATTGTTTTAAGAAAAAAAAAAAAAAACAACCACCTGGAAATAACAGAAGGAGGAGACATTACATAGAATAACTACAGCAACTACAAAACCTCACAAGATGCAGTCCATATAGAGCACCAGTTTTAAAGGAAGGGACTGCAACTGCAGTTCAGTTGTTGACAATGACCAGCTGTGACTGATGAGTTCATTACGTCATTTATGTTGAAGTTCTCCTCAACTCCTGGTTAACCTTGCATCTGGCATGGTCTGTAGGTAACCATCATCTCTGATAGCTTCCAGGCTGGTATGCCGAGTATGTCTTAGCTTCTGTGAAGTGTCTGCATGGGACTATATAGGTTTCCTGCAGAGTAACTGGTTGAGAAAACAGCCATCCTTTTATTCAGGATGCTGGGGTTCACAAACCCAGAACTCTAGTAACACAACTAGCATTTTCTTCATCTAGTCAAGCTTTTCATAACGGAGGCAGCTCTGTCTGTTACGGTCTTCGATGAATTTTAAGAAATTTTCACCTGTAACACTTTCATTTTCTAGTTCCTTTTTGTTTTGTCTCCCATTTTTCTCTGAATTTCATTTAAAAAAACCCAAACAAAACAAAGCAAACAAAAAAACTCAGAAAAGAGATCTAGAACTCAATTACTTACTTAATGCCACATATATATATATATATATATTTTTTTTTTTTTTTTTTTAAAGTAGAATATTTGCCCTTAAAATTGGCAGGCTGAGCTCTGTGAACTGTAAATGCTGAAAGAAAATTTCTGATACTGTACCAGGACAAATCTTAATATTGTATCTCTTTAGGGGTATAAAACATCTCCCCATATTCAAGAAAGGGTATTTCTGTAGGGTGCTTCACAGAAAAAAGACAAGCTGCATTTCCTTGTGCCAACTGGAAAGCACAAAAATGAGGCTATTGAGACTGAAGCAGTAATAAAGGGGCCAGATTCATTAGCTCAGAGTCGTCACTGTGCTAACTACGTTCACTCAGCTTTTGGTCATCTCAGTGCGTGTCAAGAGAGATCTCCGACCCACCTGTACCACCTCAACCATGCACAAACCTGTGCTGAGCTATGCCTTTTCCTTAAGAAATAAAACTTCAGCCAGAACACATCTGAAAAAAAAAAGTTTTTTCTAATTTTGAAGATATCAAGTGATGGAGAAAACACTGTTTCCCTCAGTAGTTTGTGCCGCTGGTTAATCATCTCCTCCGTTGTGCCTAATTTCTAATTTGAATTTGTCTGGCTTCAGCTCCCAGCCATTAGTTCTTGATGTGCCTTTCCACGCTAGATTAAAGAGCCCATTAATACCCAGCGTTCTTCCCCTGTGAAGGTACTGATACGCTGTAGTGCAGTCACCTCTCAGTCTTCATTTTAATAGGCTAAACAGATTGAGCTTTTTAAGTCTCTCTCTGTGAAGCATTTTCTCTGGACCTGAAATCATTTCCATGGCTCTTTTCTGCACCCAGCTCATTTTTTTTAATAAACTCCTTATTTTTATTCATGCAGATGCCACAATTATATTCTACTATCAGTCCTATGAACGCTGAATGCTGGAATAAAATATTTTCTTCACTCCTTCCCCTTCTTCCCTATTTATGCAGCCCAGGATCACACAAGCTTCTCTTCTATCACTGCCACTCTTAAAACCATCGTTATACTTATCCTTTTCAAAGTCTTCAGTCTCCAGCATCCTGTGCTTCATTCTGTGTCTAGGGTGCATATGTTGTTCCCATATATATAATTGCATTTAGAGGACCAAACACAGCAAAACTAAATATCACGGGTAGCAGAGACTGGTTTACCAAGCAACCCAGATGCCTTTGTATGGCTGCTTGGATATCGTTAATATTTATCCCCCTACCATCTAATGGAAGGGTAAATATTGGGTCATCTGCAAATTTTATCAGTAATGATTTTATATTTCCTTCCAGCTCCCTGTTTAAAATGTTGATGAGCATTAAGCCTTTCTCTGAACTTCTAGTATTCACTGGTGATTCTCTATTGATAACAATTTTTTCACAGCTGCCAGTTAATCAGCTCTCAGGCTAGTAGAGAGAACTGTGTGTGCTTTATTGATACTCTCAAGTACCTATTTTTAATCAAAATGGTGTGCTGAAATAAGGAATACCATAACTTATAGCATAGTAGTAGAATTACTTTTACCAAGCAACTTATAAGCACATCCAAACATAAAAGCAGGTTTTATGGGACCTATTTTCCATAAAACTTTATTATTATTATTATTATTATTATTATTATTATTATTATTTTATTATTATTATTATTGGTTTTGATTATATTCTCCCAGTTTAATTTTCTATTTGCTGAGTGTCTTGTAAAATTTTCCATTGTCTTGCCCAGAATTGACATCTAACTTTTTTTTCTTTTTTAAATAATGGAATAATGGAAATGGTATTTTTCTAGAATGCTACGTGGTTTTTTTCCCAAAAAAACTATTACAAATTCACATTAACAGGAAGATGGGCACTTAAAGCCCACGCTTACGTTCTTGAGATGAGAATTTCAGCCCCCCCAATTTATAAATGTCTATGCCTAGAAATGTTTCTCTATCTTTATTAGTTACTACTGGACTGAAAAATACTTCATTGACCTCATCTGACACAAGTGCTTCATATTGCCTCTTTCAAATACGAAAGCTAACTTTTCATAGAAAATGTCTCTTTTTGTGCATCCTTATTATCATTTTGTCTATTACCATTTACTAATGGAAATATTCCACTCTTAGGATCTCTTTTACTCCTATTACACTTGAAAAATTCTCTTTTTTATTGTTCTGAGCCCTGCAAGCAACATAATTTTTCCTTGAGAGCTTTATGAATTTTTTTTTACATTTTAGCTTCTATTCCAGACAAACCAGAGTACTCATAATTGGGATATTCAGTTAACATACTGTTACCGTCGGCTGTACCTGGTTCAGATGAACTTCAGTTTCCTACAAGCACTGGGAACGTCTCCAGGATTGAGCCATTCCAGATATACTGCTTTCAAGCTTTTCAATTGCTAATAGATCACTTTGAATAAATATTGTAACATGCAAAAGAGTAGGGGTTTTATCTGTGATGCTTCTATAGTGCAAAACATGTTCTAAAATTAAAAAATGACATGGATATTTTATGGTTAGCAATCCTCTTTTCATTTCTATTTTTGATGAACCTTTCATCTTATATCTAGCAAATTTTTCCTACTTAAAACAACAAAGACAAAAGATTTAGGGAATTAACATTTGGGGTGCAATGGGCTTGGGTTACTGGAAACAGCCATTTGTAAGGCTATCTGGAAACCTATATCTGACCTACTCATGGCATTTTGCAGAAAGCATCCTCAGTTTCTGTCCCAGATGCTAAGTCAGTTTAGTTAAATAGGAAACGTCTCCAGATCCCTATATGATCCTTACTTCTCATCATCCCTGCTTCCCTTGAGGCTCATGTATAAATAATAAAAAAAGGAAATATTGGCATTAGCTGGCAGCCCAAGAGCAGGAACAACTCTGAACATTGCATGAACATTGTGCTGGTAAACGTATTGAAGATACGGCCATTTGCACAAGAATTTGACCCCTCATTACTATTATCACAATCTCTTTCCCTAAAATTGCAGTGCGGCGGACCAAAGCCTGTCCTATGTTACCAGTTCTTGGGCCTGGGCATTTAAGGTGTTTGGGATGCCTTTATTTTGTTGTGGTAATTTTTTATACCTCTTTCTTTGTCCCAACAAAACTTCCATCTTTTTGACAGAGACAGGAGAAAGTAAAATATGAAAGTACTGGAAAACCCTATCCCTAATGCTCAAACATGCACAAAACCACGTAAGCAGTAGTCTGAATAGGCATTAATGCTAACTCTTTGAAATGTTTGCATGGCATATTTCTTCTTTCCCTATGTGCATACATGTGCATATTTATATGCATCTGCATGTATTTGTATATATACACACAAAAATATGTACATGCATATAAATAAGTACAGATTGAATGTGCATCAATCTGATATCTCTCTCCTCCTCTCCCTCTTTCCACATGGACTATTGGGAAATTTTAATTTTCTTTGTTAAAATTACCTTTATTTATTTATTACTTAAATGTATATTCAGATATGAGTAGACACACATCTGTTTTCCTGAATGAACTTTTATCAGTTATGCTTCTCAGATTGCTCAGGGAAGACTATAAAACCTGGGTGTCTTTCAAACTGTCCTGGTCCATATGAAGGGCTGTCTGAGGGACTGCAAGAACATGGTCCACATTGGCAAAGTAACAAGTACAAGGATTTGAAATGGGTGGTAAGAGAAGAGATACAGCAGGTATCTGTCATTTTACCTTACAGAGTCTCTCTTGACATTTTTCCTCTTTACATTCTCAACCTTAATATGGCCTGAACTTTTGTGGAAAAACTTATGCAAAGCGGAATCTTGCAGCACAGATCATGTGATAAATGGGATGCCTCTCAGGAACATAAATCTGTGCTGGTGCATCCTGATGCAGAATTGGTGTTGATGCTAACATGTCATTTTCCCAAATGCTTGAGTCCTTTGGGCTTGCCATGAAGGTAAGGATTTATCTTCTAATCTCAGAACCACTTTTCTCTGTCTGGATTAGCCATGAGCAGGAAAGTCATTAACATTTATGAACTGGGGATTAATAACACTCCAGAGCATATTATGTGGCCTGTTTATCCCCTGCCCAGCCCCTTAACCTATGTCTGAGATAGGTAGAAAAAAAATTAGTAGCATAAGCCCCGACTCACTTGGAAACTTAACTGAATCACAAAATAGCTGAGGTTGGAAGGGATCTCTAGAGATTGCTCAGTCCAAACCCCCTGATCAAATAAGGGTCACCTACAGCAAGTTTCTTAGAACCATGTCCAGAGGGATTTTGAGTATGTCCACGGATGGAGACTATGCAACCTCTCTGGGCAACTTATTGCAGTGTTTGATCACCCTCACAGTTAAAAAGTTTCTTCTTATGTTTAAATGGAATTTCCTGTATTTCCATTTGTGCCCATTGCCTATCCCGTGCAAACTTGATGAGGGTGCCTTGTCCCATCAGTGAATTAATTACTACAGATTTTAAACACTATTGACCCTCATTATAGGCACCTGGGATACACCACTAGTAACTGGCCTCCATGGACTTTGCTGATCACAAACCCTTTCAGAACAGCAGTTAGGCAGTTTTCAGACCACTTCACTGTCTATTTAACCAGCCCATATTTCATCAGCTTGGGATGGAGAATGGGAGAAGATGTCATAAGCCTTGCTACAGTCAAGAGAAACAAGATCCACAGCTCTTCCCTCGTCCACCAAGCTAGTCTTTTCATCATAGAAGGTTATCAGGTTTGTCAGGCATGATTTCCCCTTTGTAAATCCATACTGACTACTCCCAATCACCTTCTTGTTCTTTATGTGTTTAGTTTCCATGACTATTTGCTCCATCATCTCCCCAAGGACAGAAGCAATATTGGCCAGCATACAGTTCCCCAAATCCTCCTGATTGCCCTTCTTGAAGACAGGAGTGATGTTTGCTTCCTCAGGAACCTCCCCCAATTGCCATGACCTTTCAAAGGTTATTTGGGAATGGTCTCACAATGACGTTGACCAGGACCCTCAACATTTGTGGGTGCATCCTTTCAGGTCCCATGTTCTTGTGTATGTCCAGTCTATTAAAATGTTCTCTAACCTGTTCCTCTTTCACCAAAAGTAAATATTCCTTGCCCAGACTTTCCCACTGCTCCTGGGGATTCCCCAAGGGCCTTGGGATTCCTGATGTTAAATCTCACCAGTAAAGACCAAGGCAAATAAAGCATCGAGTACCTCAGCCTTTACCATGTTGCAAGTCCCCTGCCCCATTCAGAAACAGGCCTAAATTTTCTGTAAGTTTTCCTTTTGTTGATGAAAAAGGCCTTCTTGTTGCCCTTCATGTCTCTTGCCAGAGTCAAGTCCAAGTGGACTTGCCTAACACCATCACTACACACTCAGTCTCTATATTCCTCCCAGGTCACCTGACCCTGCATCAACCTCTTACACACTTGCTTTCATATCTGAGTTTTGTCAGAAGGTTCTTGTCCATCCATGCAGGCCTCGTCACCTTTGCTTGATTTCCTGCTAGTTGCGATGGACTGTTCTAGTGCTTGGAGGAGGTGGTCTTTGAAAATTAACCAGCTCTCCTGGACCCATCTTCTCTCCAGGGCTGTATCCCTTGGGATTCTTCCAAGCAGGTCCCTGAACAGGTCAAAGTCTGCTGACCTGAAGTCCAGGCTTGTGATCCTGCTGTTTGCTTTGTTACCTCCTCTCATGGTCCTGAACTCCACCATCGCATAGTCACTGCAGTCAATCTGCCCCCAACCTTCAATTGTTTAAGCATAGTACTATTCCTCAGCTAGTGTCTACCTCTCTCTAATTGAAGAGTCAGTCTTAGAAACAATGAATGACAAGTACTGAGCTTTCTTTTGTATATTAATGCTGGACCTCTTCTGAGATACTATAGCAGAAATTATTATGAGCCTGATCCAAAGGACACAGAGATCAACAAGAAGATTTTCAGACTTTGTGCTCTACAGATTACATTTGATGACCATTTTTTCAACACAAAAAATAGAGGTCATCAAATTTAATCAGTAAAAGGCAAATGCAAATCTAACAAATGAAGGGTATTCTTCTGATTGTAAAGACTAAAAGCTTGATGAGTTGTTGAACTCCTTGCTGCAGGAACATTTGGAGATTAAATATCTGTATACGTTCATAAAAAGCCCTTCACGAAAGAAAAAGCCATCAAGGCTAACACATGAAAGGCCACCCCTTATCTTAGAAATCTCTGCACTGCAAACTGCAGTTAGCATTGGAGACTGAAAGAGTATTCTGACAAAATGCCACTATATGTTTACCTCACCTGGGCATCCACCAATTGTCAGTATTAGATAGAGGATGCTCAGTTTGGTGGATTCCAATATGCCAAAATATTTTCACACAGAGTCCTGATGTAGGGTTCTAAGGTGCTTGGGGCAAAATATCTGAAATGACTGGGAGATTTGCCATTGTTTTCGATGGAGTTGGGATTCAGCTCTCACCAATTCATGTTAGGAAATCTCTCATACTTTGATGTAATAAATGAAAGACCTGTGGATCAATCCATTATGGCACTGTGGGTCAAATTTGCCAAGTGTTTCATACTTGTTAAAAGGACCTCATTTTCTAAAAAGAATGAAATTTAGGGTGCTTTTTGGACACCTCTCCCATCATTAAAATCTGAACTTCTCAACAGAAGGGAAAGGTAAAAAGTGCTAATCCTTACAACAAATGCCAAGAGTAAGTATGATGCAAGAAGTTTAATCTTGGCATCTATGTAGGTATAAAATAAAGAAATAATCCCATCCTGAAGTGGTTTGTTGGTTTTCCTGTTAGTGTTTCTTTTATACAAGTAATTTTGTAGGTCCAGATTAATTCCTGGTGCAAGTCTATGAAAAGCTCTGCATCAACAGAAGGGATAAATTTGTTGATAATCTTTTTTCATTCCAGTCAATGATAAGCCCAGCACTTTACTCACTGTTTCTCTTTGTGAGTTAATACACAGTATTGGATTTCCTCTTTGTATTTTCATTCTTCCTTTGTGTAGGGTTTTGGGTTTTCTTTCTCTTTTTTTTTTTTTTTTTGCTAGTTTCCTCAGGGGATGGGGCAAAGGTGTCATTACCAAGAAAGCTTTCAAAAAAAGGCTTTTTTTAAAAAAACAAACAAACAAATTTAAAATAAAGTATGTTTCTCCTTGTATTGAACAACATTTTACAGCTAACAATTTTTGTTGTATTGCTGGACAAGTTATTGGAATTACTAGTAGCCAGGAGACAACATGTAATTGTAATGATGTAAATCACAACTGGATTGAGGAAGAGAAAGAGGAGAGAGAAAAGACAGAAGAAAGAAGAAAAGAGAGAAAGAACAATGACAACAAAAGCAATGGACCATATGTTTCACTGTTGTGAATCATACATATGCTTTTATTAACAAATGTAGACTAGTTCCTGGTCCTATTTGCTATTGTTTGATTCCAAAATAATTACAGAGCAGTTTTGTATTATTACAACTGAGGTCAGAATCAGGATTATGTGGGACAAGTGAATGACACATGTCCTCTTGTACACTGAGACTTTTTCTTGTTCTACCTGCTCTGTTGGCTGAGGATAGGATTGAAAATTTCATTTGTATTTATGTGCTGGTTTTGGCTGGGGTAGAGTTAATTTTCTTCATTGTAGCTAGGATGGGGCTATGTTTTGGATTTGTGCTGGAAACAGTGTTGATAACACAGGGATGTTTTCGTTACTGCTGAGCAGTGCTGACACAGAGTCAAGGCCTTTTCTGCACCTCACCCCACCCCACCAGCGAGCAGGCTGGGGGTGCACAAGCAGTTGGGAGGGGACACAGCTGGGAGACACAGGAGACCCCAACTGACCAAAGGGATATCCCATATCATATGACGTCATGCTCAGCAATAAAACTAGGGGGAAGTTTAGTGGGGGGGCTGCTGCTCAGGGACTGGCTGGGCATCAGTTTGTTGGTGGTGAGCAACTGTTTTCATTTGCATCACTTGTCTTTCTTGGGTTTTATTTCTCTCTCTTTGTTATTTTCCTTTTCATTACTATTATTATTACTATTATTATTATTATTATTATTATATTTCAATTATTAAACTGTTCTTATCTCAACCCACAAGTTTTCTCATTTTGCCTTCCAATTCTTTTCCCCCCCATCCTGCTGGGGTGAAGCGCTGAGCGAGCAGCTGTGTGGTGCTTAGTTGCCGGCTGGGGTTAAACTACAACAGTCTTTTTTGGTGCTCAACGTGGAGCTCGAAGGGTTTGAGATAATAGCAGATTGACCAGGGCGTATTAGAAGGGATTTATATCTATTAACAGTTGCGGGTCATGATATTGATTCATCTGTTCTCAATATTAGTTTATCTATCTGATCTGCGCCATGCTCTTTTTTTTGCTGTACATGTTAAAGATTGGTGTTGGCTTTTGCAGTTTGCTGTGCTCTGTAGTGATTAGTAATGTTTTGCCTGGGAGATTTGTTATTAAAACACTGACCTTGAGCTTAATCTGGTATTTGGGCTCTGTACTGAAGCCATTACTGTACTTTAGGTACCATCTCATGGAGACAATTAAAAATTATACTTCTTCCTCTGAGAGGTTTTTTGTGGAGGAAATACAGAATTGCACCTTCGCTACCTTCTTCTGTGATGTTTTCTCCCTCGTTACAATAACTTCTCAGTATCTTGAACACCCTTGGGTAGTTAAGGTACTTCTACTGGTATTTCTCAGGAATATTGCTTTGGTTTTGTCTAAGGTTAACAAGCAATTTAGGAATATGACCCAGGCTCCATGAGAGTATGGTCATGGATGGCACGGCATGTGTGAGAATATGGACAGGTATCTAGAGAACTTCTCACCTCCAATGGTCTGGAACTTCACTCCCGAACAACTGCAGGATCCTGATGAACTGACAGAACGCTTGAAAAAAAATGCCGTGGCTATTCCAAAGAGGCACAACTTACCACACTGTGCTGGGCCCTGGCCAGAATCTACCAAACACTGCTTGGTATTATGCAGCACCCTCAGGGAGAAGGGAGGGAAAACATACCAACAGACACTATGGCTAAACCAGACACTATATCAGTAGCCCCTATAACTAAAAAGAAACAATGGAAGCAGAAGTCAGCTAGTTTAGTAAGGGATGAAGAAGCTTCTCCTAAGAAGGAGCAGGAGAAAGAATCAGAAGAGGCAGCCTGTTCTGCAGCAGAGAAGTCAGAAGAACAGGAAGAGGAAGAGACTGAAATCATAAATGACACAGAAACCACCTGATCCCTATCCCTAAGTGAGCTGCGAGATACGCAAAAAGATTTTATCTGTCAACCAGGTGAGCTAATTCTCAGCTGGTTACTCCAATGCTGGGATATTGGGTCCAGTAGTCAGGAATTAGAGGGTAAGGAAGCCTGGAAGCTAGGATCCCTTGCTAAGGATAAGGCTGTTGCCAAAGGGCTTGGAAAAAAGGCAGGAGTCCTCAGTCTTTGGCGGCAACTCCTGTCAAGTGTGAAGGACAGGTATCCCTTCAAGGAAGAACTTGCAAATTCCTGAAGCAAATAGACCAACACTGAGGGAGGTATCCAGTATCTGAGGGAATTAGCCATGTTGGAGGTGATCTATAACAACCTGGATGACAATCGGGCATCCAAAGACCCGGATGAAATCTGGTGCACGCGGTCCATGTGGAGAAAGTTTGTACAAAATGTAGTGATGTCATATACCCACCCCCTGGCGATAATGAACTGGACAGACACAGAGGCACCAACTATAGAGTAACTGGCCAGACAACTCCTAGAATATTAAGATAATCTCACTTCCTCCATGTGGGCCTGTGTCTCGGCTGTGGACAGACTGACCCAAAAAATGTCCGAGCAAGCTGAGAAGGGTAGGTCTTCCTCAACCACTCCAGCCAAGGCCTCAGCTATTAAGAGTCAGCCTTTTCCTGTTCAAGGGAAAGGGTACTGGTGGCACACACCACATGCAAGCTTGTGGTTCTTCCTGCGTGACCAGGGGAGGACATGAGGAAGTGGGATGGTGAACCTACCTGGAGACTAGATGCTCAGGTACAGGAACTTCAAGGAAAAACAACAGCCAAAAGGCATCCATCCAGGAAAATTACTGCTCCAGTGTCTGTTAGGCAGAGTAGAAGGGCTGATCGTACTTTTGACCCTGATGAAGGGACTTCTGGTTTGCAGTTACAATAATCAAGTAATGAAGACTCTGACCAGGACTAGAGGGGCCCTGCCTTTGGCCAGGCGGAGGAAGGGGACAAGTGGGTTTACTGGACTATGTGGGTTCGATGGTCTGGCACATCAGCCCCACAGGAGTATAAAGCTCTAGTGGACACCGATGCACAGTGTACTATAATACCATCAGATTACAAAGGGGCAGAATCCATCTGTATTTCTGGAGTGACAGGAGGATCCCAAGAACTGTCTGTATTGGAGGCTGAGGTAAGCCTAACTGGGGATGAGTGGCAAAAGCATCCTATTGTGACTGGTCCGGAGGCTGCATGTATCCTCGGCATAAACTACCTCAGGAGAGGGTACTTCAAAGACCCAAAAGGGTACCGGTGGGCTTTTGGTATAGCTGCCTTGAGTACAGAGAAGATTAAACAGCTGTCTAGCTTGCCTGGTCTCTCAGAGGATCCATCTGTGGTGGAGTTCCTCCAGGTTAAAGAACAACAGGTGCCAATTGCTACCATGACAGTGCACCGGTGACAATATCGCACCAACCAAGACTCCCTGGTTCCCATCCATAAGTTGATCCGGCAACTGAAGAGTCAAGGAGTGATCAGTAAGACTCATTCACCCTTTAATAGTTCCATACGGCCAGTGCAAAAATCTGATGGAGAGTGGAGGCTAACAGTGGACTATCAAGGCCTGAGTGAAGTCACGCTACTGCTGAGTGCTGCTGTGCCAGACATGCTAGAACTCCAATACAAACTGGAGTCAAAGGCTGCCAAACGGTATGCAACAACTGATACCGCCAACACGTTTTTCTTGATCCCTCTGGCAGCAGAGCTCAGGCCACAGTTTGCTTTCACATGGAGGGGTGTCCAGTACACCTGGAACTGACTGCCCCAGGGGTGGCAACACAGCCCTACCATTTGCCATGGACTGATCCAGACTGCACTGGAACAAGGTGAAGCTCCCGAACACCTGCACTATATTGATGCATACACAATTGGGGCAACACAGTGGAGGAAGTATTGGAGAAGGGGAGAAGAGTAATCCAGATTCTTTTGAAAGCTGCTTTTGCTATAAAACAAAATAAGGTCAAAGAACCTGCACAGGAGATCCAGTTTTTAGGAATAAAATGGCAAGATGGGTGTCATCATATCCCAGTGGATGTGATCAATAAAATAACAGCCATGTCTCCACCAACTAACAAAAAAGAAACACAAGCTTTCTTAGGTGTCGTGGGTTTTTGGAGAATGCATCTTCCAGGTTATAGTCTGATCATAAGCCCTCTCTATTGAGCGACCCACAAGAAGAACGACTTTGAATGGGGCCCTGAGCAACGACAAGCCTTTGAACAAATTAAATGGGAGACAGTTTGTGCAGTAGCCCTTGGGCCAGTCCAGACAGGACAAGATGTGAAAAACATGCTTTACACCTCAGCCAGGGATAACGGCCCCACCTGGAGCCTCTGGCAGAAACCGCATGGAGAGACTCAAGGTCAACCTCTAGGGTTTTGGAGCCGGGGATATAGGGGATCTGAAGCCCATTACACTCCAACTGAAAAAGAAATGTTAGCAGCGTATGAAGGAATTCGAGCCGCTTCAGAAGAAGTTGGTACTGAAGCAGAGCTCCTTTTGGCACCCCGGCTGCCGGTGCCGGGCTGGATGTTCAAAGGGAGGGTCCCCTCTGTGCATCATGCAACTGATGCTACGTGGAGTAAGTGGGTCACACTGATAATGCAATGGGCTTGAATGGGAAACCCCGACCACCCAGGAATCCTGGAAGTGATCATGGACTGGCCAGAGGGCCGAAACTTTGGAGTGTCGCCAGAGGAGGTGACTTGTGCTGAAGAGGCCCCTCTGTATAATAAATTACCAGAAAATGAAAAGCAATATGCCCTGTTTACAGATGGTTCCTGTCATATCGTGGGAAAACATTGAAGGTGGAAAGCTGCTGTGTGGAGTCCTACACAACAAGTCACAGAAACTGCTGAAGGAGAACGTGAATTGAGTCAGTTTGCAGAGGTTAAAGCCATCCAGCTGGCTTTAGATATTGCTGAACGAGAAAAATGGCCAGTACTTTATACTGACTCATGGATGGTGGCAAATGCTCTGAGGGGATGGCTACAGCAATGGAAGCAGAGCAACTGGCAGCACAGAGGTAAACCCATCTGGGCTGCTGAATTATGGCAAGATATTGCTGCTCAGGTAGAGAACTTGGTTGTAAAAGTACATCGCATAGATGCTCACGTACCCGAGTCGGGCCACTGAAGAACATCAGAACAACCAGCAGACGGATCAGGCTGCTAGAAATGAAGTGGCTCAGGTGGATCTGGATTGGGAAAACAAGGGTGAGTTATTTATAGCTTAATGGGCCTATGACACATCAGGACAGTTAGGAGGGGATGCAACATACAAATGGGCTTGTGATCGATGGGTGGACTTGACTATTGATGCCATTGCACAGGTTATCCATGAATGTCAAACGTGCACCATAATCAAACAAGCTAAGCGGCTAAAGCCTTCTTGGTATAGAGGACAATGGCTGAAATATCAATATGGGGAAGCCTGGCTGATTATATCACACTACCACAAACCTGCCATGGCAAGCACCATGTGCTTACAATGGTGGAAGCGACTACTGGATGGTTGGAAATGTGCCCTGTGACCCATGCCACTGCCCGGAATACTATCTTGGGCCTTGAAATGCAAGTTTTATGGTGACATGGCACCCCTGAAAGAACTGAATCAGACAACGGGACTCATTTCTGAAACAACCTCATAAACACCTGGGCCAAAGAGCATGGCCTTGACTGGGCATATCACATCCCCTATCATGCACCAGCCTCTGGGAAAATCTAACAATAGAATGGACTATTAAAGACTACACTGAGAGCAAAGGGTGCTGAGATGTTCAAGCATTGGGATAGACATTTAGCAGAAGCCACTTGGCTAGTTAACACTAGAAGATCTGTGAGTCGACCTGGCCCTGCCCAATCAAAACCCCTGCGCACTGTGGAAGGAGATAAGATCTGTGTAGTACATATAAGGAACTTGTTGGGAAAAACAGTCTGAGTTATTCCTTCCTCAGGAAAGGGTAAACCTATTTGTGGGATTGTTTTTGCTCAAGGACCTGGGTGCACTTGGTGGGTAAAGCAGAAGGATGGGGGAGTCCAATGTGTACTGCAAGGTGATATAATCCTGTGTGAAAATAATCCATGATTTGAGTTTCATGTTATGGGAATTACAATAGCAGGAACCCTTGTTGCTAGCCAGGCTAGGAGCAAGGGGAGGAGTTTATTGCAATGTTAAACCCTATGACCTGGCCCAAAGGGGCCAGGGGTGGAGATTGTAATTGGATATACCTTTTAATTGTTGTAACACATGATACGAGTTGCATGTTATAGGAATTACTATAGCAGGAACCACCTGAACCAAAGGAGCCTTATAAGAAGCAGAGCAAGTGCAGCAGTGACCTGACCCGAGCTGGCTTTGGAGCCCAATAGCTCCAAGCAACACAGCACCTCTCCTGTCCTGAGTGACGAGCATAACAGATGGAGCCCAAAGTCATGGACTAAATGAACTCAGTGGATATTTGTGGACATTAATGGACATTTTACAGACATTTCAAAGGGATGGTCCATAGACTAAAGGAATGATATCTGTGTATTTTATCAAAGAATGGGAACGGGGTTGGTGCTTAATGAGGATGTATTGGATAGTGTGGGACCTGAGCATGATGTAAATGGTATGGAATAAGGGGTGGAGAATGTGCTGGTTTTGGCTGGGATAGAGTTAATTTTCTTCATAGTAGATAGTATGGGGCTGTGTTTTGGATTTGTGCTGGAAACAGTCTTGATAACACAGGGATGTTTTCGTTGTTGCTGAGCAGTGCTGACACAGAGTCAAGGCCTTTTCTGCTTCTCACACCACCCCACCAGCGAGCAGGCTGGGGGTGCACAAGCAGTTGGGAGGGGACACAGCCAGGACAGCTGGCCCCAACTGACCAAAAGGATATTCCACACCCTATGATGTCATGCTCAGCAATAAAACTAGAGGGGCAGTTTAGCGGGGGGGCCACTGCTCGGGGACTGGGTGGGCATGAGTTGGTTGGTGGTGAGCAATTGTTTTCATTTTCACCACTTGTCTTTCTTGAGTTTTATTTCTCTCTCCTTGTTATTTTCCTTTTCATTATTATTATTATTATTATTATTATTATTATATTTCAATTATTAAACTGTTCTTATCTCATTATCATTTTACCCTTCCAATTCTCTTATCTTTTTACCCTTCCAATTCTTTTCCCCCCCATCCTGCTGGGGGGGGGAGTGAGTGAGCGGCTGTGTGGTGCTTAGTTGCTGGCTGGGGTTAAACCACAACAATTTAATATGTACTAAATAGTAAAACTAAATCTAGCTGAGGTTTCTGAAATTGACACTGTTACCTGGCAATTCACACTGTTGTCATCTGGCAGTGTGTGCTTTTAGTGACAGGGTAACAGCAGTCTGATTTCTGTTATACAGCACCAAGCAGAGTGTGGGGTGTGGTCCAGAACATCAGCACTGGGTACTCAGGAATACAAGTAATGTAAAGCTTACTGAGTTTTGAGAAGAGTTATAACACGAAAAGAACCAAAATAAAATACCCAGAACCCTTCCTGTCCTATATTCTTATTAAAACAAAATCTTTCACACTTTTATCCTTCCTTTGCATTTCTGTGATGAAGCAGCAGAATATATACCTGGTAGGAGGATGGTGAGCTTCCTGTCACCAGAACTTCATCCTATTTTAAGCCTCATTAAATGAATCCTCTGGTGGCATCTATTTTTCTCCACTGATCACAGAGATAGTCTAGATACTTTCTTAGAACTATTCATGTCTAACAGTAGATGACATGAACCCCACTTCATATATCTACAAAATTGTCCACTCAGTTTTGACCAATATACTTTTAAAGGTATAGCCTGGCTGCAAATGTGTTTTCTGTTTCACAGGAAATTACATTATTTCCATAGTGTTCACTCTTTTTAACTGGATAATAATAATAGAACAAATGTGAAATTTACTCAGGAACGAGAGTCTGAAATAAAATAATAATGATTTTTATTTGAAACTTGCTTTTTCAAAGAAAGTGAAATGATTCATTGCAATGTTCGTGTTTGATTTCATACACTATAAGCAGCTTTAAAATGATACAAAAAAGGTTGTACTGAAATGGAAACATCTGAACATTCTGTTCCATTACAAGCTCATCAGAACAATCTTCTCAGAGTTCTTTGTAATGAAATTTTATTAGAATTGATAGATTTTCACGCAAGCATACAGTTTTGACAAGCATTTTCTGAAAGAAAGAAAAAAAAGTTTGGTAGAGAACATCCTGCTAGCTTTATTTAAAAATCCCTGTATTACATTAAAGGGGGGGGGGGGGGGGGAAGCAACCTCACCAAAAAATAGCTAATCAGTTCACTTGGGTTCTCTCTAGAGACTACTATGGTTCTTCCACAGAAAGATTTAATTACTTTGTACCTAAAGAATATTTTTCATTCAAGGATCTTTAATTTACATACAAACTTTTGTTCTCAAAACAGCTCCGAAGGGTAGTCTTATATAGCTGTTCTTATTTTCCCATTCACATGCTAAAGACATAGAGATTTTAAATGATTTGCAAAAATGAAACTTAATTTTGATGTAGAATCCAGATTGAGGTGTTGCCACATTAGACACCATTAGGCACCCTTCCCTCTCTTTTTTAAAAATAAAATAAAAGAAAATTCATCTTTTGTGGATAAAAGTTATAGCTCAGCCATGTGCAGTATGACGGGAGAGGTTTCTCTATCATGTTGAAGAATCAAAGAAACACTTATGAGGAAAAACAAAAGGTGGAACATCCCACTTTTGCTTCTCCTTCATAAATAATGCAACACAAGGACAATTATCATTTGGAGAGTGGTATCTTGTCATATCAAGCACCACTTCAGAAGCCAAATGATATAGACAAGTCCCTATTACAATGGAAAACACAGTGGGACAAAGGAAAATATTTCGCTTCACTAGGTAAAATCCTTTATTTAAAGGCTGGCTACAAAAGAGACAATGATCTTTGCTCCTGGACACCTACTAGCCATTAATGGGAAAGTTCCTCTGAAAACATACACATGCACTTACAACTTGGGCTCTAATGAGGGCTTTGCTGTTTGATGACGACACATCTGGCATGCTTTCAGAACTCTGCAGTCCCAATTATAAAGCTGTCCAGCAGGAAAACCCATTACAGATCTGAGCTGCCAGACCTTCGAAATGAGGTTGAAGAAAAAAAAAAAAAAGAAGAGGCAAAGGAAAGGGGTTAAAGATGAACAAAAAAGGAAGACAAGAAAGGAAAGTAAGGCTTGATTTGAGGAAAAAAAAGAAGGAAAAAAAAAGTAAAAGGTAAAATGCCTTTAAAGAAAAGTTGTTCCTAGAGCCCCCTATAATGTGACAGAGCTAATTTGTGCCTTCAAAGATCTAAAGAGCCTGCTAGCTGCAGGTGGCAAAGAGGTTACTTCTGGCATGGACTGTGGGCATCAGATAGCATAACACAGAAAACTTCTGTCCCCCATGGAAAAGTTAATGAGATCAACTCTTTTAGGATCCCCTAAAAGAGTTCCTTCAACCTCACCCCATCCACATCTCATTCTTGCAGCCAAACAAAAAGTGTCTGGTTGAGTTTAATTGGCCAACCAATGCTTTGGTAGCTGGGGTTTTCTCCTTGCCGTTGGGGTTACTCAGTGTAGCAGAATTAGGCCAACTTGTTGAAACACGAAGGACAATTTTCATCCATTTTTTTGTTTTGTTTTGGAGGGGGTGTGTGCATTTTAATTGCTATTGAAAATCTAGGTTTGGTAATAAATTTCCATAAATAGCAAAACTTTTAACTCTGTCAGCTTTCTCAGTGTGAAGTCCCATCATTCCTAGTGAGGTCCAAAGATTCTCCAAGACAGCCCTAAGCAAAACATAGAATGAGAAGTGGTACATCTGTTTCATGATGTGGTATGATCTACCTTATGTATGCAAGAGACACAGCTTCAGTCTTATAGGACTCAACTATTACGTCCACAATGCATTAAACATGTGATCTGTAGTGTCATAACAGGGGGATGACTGCATTGCATGGAGCTGTGTCAAGATACCCTTTTTGTAGTACATGCATCAAACAGTAGCGTCTGCACAGAAAAACTGTACAAGGTAACTATTCAGCAAATTTATTCCGCATTCCAGCGGCCACGATACTGGTCTCTGTCACAGAAGGACAAAAGATCAGATATATAAAGCTAGAAGGAGTCTACATAACCTTAAATATTGGTCTTATGTAGAACTGCTATTTCAATAGCGTCCTTTAGCATGCTGATCACTGGGACACTTGGTCTTCCCACTACTAGTTTGTGTCTGTAGCTTGAGCTCAAAGCATATAAACTAACTAAAAAGGTCTGGACTCAGGACATGCACGGAAAGGATGGGTTGCAGGGCATTTGGTCCCAACTGCATCTTTTCTGTTCAGCCAGCGTGTCTTCTAAGAGCTTGGTTTGAGAGCGTAAAACATTCTTGGATGCTCCCTAACATGGGAACTGCAGACCTTGGCCTCAGCCCATGCCTGCATGAAGGCCATATGTAAAATGGAAAGTCTGGGTTAGAACCCAGCCTTTCCCAACAGAGAACCATAGGTGTCTTTGTGTGAGTCTCAGAAACTGAACCAAGTTCTCTGATGTACCAGCCTCATGATGATAAGACTATCTTTCTTGTTCAAGTAATTACTCCAGGTGAAATGCTCAGCTGTCTAGATTCACTGTAGCTCCTTGCACAAACTCTGCTTTTCTCTGGCCTTCATGAGTCATTCCACTCCCTGTTCTGTACATCCACCAGACAGAGAGGATTATTTTACCCCTTTACCCACCTCTATTGTCATTTATCCAAGCCATTCAGCCCTCTGTCAATGGGTCTAAGGGAAATCACCCCTCAGTGAGGGGGGCCCGGGAGTTTAATCTTTCCTCTTTTTCACCTCTTAGGATAATGTGAAAACGTTTTCCTTCAGAAAACATATTTATGCAGCATCAGCATCAAAAAGCCATTTTCTTGTTTTCCCTAATGACTTTATCAGACACACAGCAACACAATGAAAGATGTTGTTGTTATTCCTTTTCCTTTCCTTGATCTTTATGTTTTCATGGAAACATCATTAGTGAGGATAATAGTTGTGCCAGAATATATTCAACACATAGGCCTGACACTCTCATTCTAATGTGTCGCCAAGATGATCTTTTTTTTTCCTTTTTAAGCTCCCTGGCATTCATCAAAAGCCTTTGCAGAAGCAGAAACCCTGGGTTACCCTTCTGCCATCTTTTAGAGGGAAGGATGTGAGAGACTTTGCCTTTACCTTTCCATGTAGTGGGATTAGTATTTGCATAGGCTGGTAGAATCTGAAATATCAACGGCTTGAATTCAATTTCTTGCTCTGTCTCCAATCTGCTTTGTGAATTCCCTTCTGCCTGGAGAAGAAGAGAACTTGGTCTACGCCAGCTATGCTGACTACCAGTATGGTGAAATACGATCTCCCTCCAAGTGCTGGCAGAAACCCCTACTATAATTAAAAATTACACAAACAAACAGACAAAACCCAAACAAACAAATTAACACACCCCCCCCTACATTCTACTATATGTCTGTCTACTATCTGTCCTGGTTAACCTGGTCCTTTTATTAGCAAAGATTTTTGCACTCAGGGGTGGTGACTACAGTGTGTCAATCTAAGTCCCTGCTTTTCTAAAGTAACAAAATCCAGAACTAGGAACGCTTTGCTGAGAGGTGATACCGCCTTTCCTGTGCTACCTAGCAGCTGCTGTAGAAAGCATGACTTAAGTCTCACTGAGCAGTCATTTTTTGGGGAATTATATACCAGTTTTGGTCTTCTGCATCTCCATTTCTCTGTGAGATGTTAGCAAGGAATGCCTACAGGAAAATCAATATCCAAAGAAGTCAACTGAGCTCCGTTGTGAGGCAGAGACAGCCCATGTCCTCAAGAGTTGAGAGACCCGTTAGACAGTGGAGACAGAGAGTAAATAAGGACATAATGTTGCACACAGAGCAGACCCAGGAAGAAGAACTCACTTGCCTGACTCCCAGAGCAACGCTGCTTTTGTATATAGCACTTAGGGCATGTCTTCAGAGAATAAACTTCCATTAGCTTGTAGTCGGAAGCCGTGTGACTTAAACTTTGTGTGAAAGAGCCCAAATAGATAAGCTTTACTTTTCAGGGCTTGCTAGCTTGCAGTCAGCCAGCAGCGTGGGTTTATTCCTTTGTCACACAGGGAGGAAACAGATACAAGTCTCTGCCATCAACTTGTACCATGTCCCCAGCCACAGGCTCTCCCTGATCTCTGGGGGCACCCACCCAGCCATACTCCTTGGCCATATGCTGGTGAGCATTTATGTACGGAATGGCTGACTGTCATTTGAGCTTGCTGCAGTAGGTCTTTATTTCTTTAACTTTACAGGCTAGTTTGCAGAGAATTATGTATTTTTTGGGGGGTGTTATTAGCTCAAAGGAAAAGGTTAGAAATGAACATTATTTTTTGAATGCTTTCTCGACTGGTCTCTTAAGAAGAGACTCCTGGAAGCCTTCCCCCTCAGCAGTGAGCCTTTCTCTCTGTATATCACTGGAGTCCCCTGTTCACAGTTCATCTAGAAGAGAGAACTGCTGAGCCTCACTTCATAGCTCTCAGGTCCCACCTGAGATCTATTCATGAGATGCTCTACAGTACAAATCAAGGGACCCTTAGGGCGCTGTATAAATTCATAACAAGGAATAATCCATTCTCAGCATTGCATGCAACAGCACTTAAAAAAAATAAAACACTGTAGAAAACATTGGGGGAAGGCAGAACCACAGGAGGACCACAGAATGGTGTTACAGAAACACCAAATCCTCCTGCGCCCAGTGCTGTCAGGGTGCCTGAGCACTAGGCAGCACAGGCAGGAGCTGGGCAGTCCCCTTCACAGAAGAGGAATGGAAGCACTGCGGGACAGTGGGTGGGATCCATCCACTTCGTCTGAAGATGTGCCCATGTGAGGAGTGGGATTGTCCTAGGTTTTCTTTATAGATAATGGTGGGACTTGAGAGTCCAGCCCAGATCCAGACCATGTTCCAGAGGTTTCTCTCTCTCTCTCTGTGTTAGGTTTGGGGGTAAATAGTGTAGTTAATAATCTAAAGAAGATAAATATCTAAAATTAAACAGGATGAAGTAGGCCCAAGGGCATTACCCAAAATCAACAAGAAAAACTATGATAACCCTCAAATTATGCCACAGTTTATCAGTCTCTGGAGTAGACCCTAATTCATTTTTTGGTTACAGCCATTTGCTTCCTCCTGTCTTTCTCCTCTTCTGTGTCATAACAGAGAAATAATAAAACCCAGTAATGTAACTGGACCTTGAGACATAGCAAGGTGACTGGAAAGCCTCCTTGTGTAAAGGAATCCTGAAGCAGTTTAAGACAGGTAGAGCTAGGTTTATGCCTCATACAGACACCTGTCTCAGATATTGGAAACAATTGATTTTCACTGAGGGATGGTTAAGAAATGCTGCTCCTTCCACTGTGTGGGGCTCATTAAACAGTCCTTGTATGCTGAATTTGTCTGGAATAAACAGGACTAGCTCAGAGGACCTTCTAACCTGCCCCTCAAGCCAAAAGACTTTTGTGCTAGCCCACTGTCGTGGTTTAACCTCAGTCACCAACTGAGCACCACACAGCCGCTCGCTCACTCCCCCCCCCACCCGGTGGGATGGGGGAGAGAATTGGAAGAGCACAAGTTAGAAAAACTCGTGGGTTGAGATAAAAACAGTTTAATAATTGAAATAAAATAATAATATCAATAACAATAACAATAATAATAATAATACACAAAGCAAGTGATGCACAGTGCAATTGCTCACCACCCGCCGACCGATGCCCAGCCAGTCCCCGAGCAGCGGCCCCCCCCGGCCAGCTTTCCCCAGTTTATGTACTGAGCATGATGTCCCATGGTATGGAATGTCCCTTTGGCCAGTTTGGGTCAGCTGTCCCCCCCTGTGCCCCCTCCCAGCTTCTTGTGCACCTCCAGCCTTCTCAGTCGGTAGAGCATGGGAAGCTGAAAAGTCCTTGACTAGTGTAAGCATTTCCTAGCAACAACTAAAACATCGGTGCCTTATCAACGTTGTTCCCATCCTAAATCCAAACCACAGCACTGTACCAGCTACTAGGAAGGAAATTAACTCTATCCCTGCCGAAACCAGGACACCCACACACCAGTGAATCTGTCTGAGACAGAAAACCTCCAATTCCTTGCTCTTTAACTAATGCTTAGTGCAGCACTTTCAATGTGTCCACTATTAATGTGTTACATCTCTGACCATAGCAGGTAGAAAAACTGGTCATGGACTAAGGCTGTGTACCACCAAGTGCTAGTCAGTATTTCAAAATATGGAAGATTTTTTTTGTGTGTGTGTGTGTGTGCTTAAAATGTCTCACAGCTTGGGTTTATTAAGCAGTCTATATCCAAACTTGCTCACCTGTCTTTACCTGGACTGAATTTTGGCAGTTTAATGACAGCACTACCTCATGAGATTTCCAAGAGTTTTGAAATTCATCTAGGAATGTAAGCTCTAAGAATGATTTTCCTTGTGTGTTACCAGTATTTCTCTTTTCAGTTCTGACAGAAGTGTGGAAAAAAAAAAAAGACAAAAAGTTGACCTAACATATTTGAACCACTTGAAAATCTCAGAACTAATTGGATCTGTAAGACAAAAAAACACTGGTAAACATCGATATTAGAATGTCAGGCAGTAATCTTCAAATTATTATGAGATTGAATTAAAACCAATAAACTTTTTTTCTTATTTAGAAAGAGAAATCTATAGAGTTTTTGCTTTTTGCACAATCATTAAGTATTTAAGTTAATAATAAAAACATAAATAGATGTTGGCCAGATTCTATGAGTTGTAGATTCTTCAAGAACTAACAAAAGTGAGAACAGGTAACAGCAATGGGGAACAGACTTCATTGCTACTCTAAAAGCTGTTGTAGCTCCTAGGAGATAAGGAGCTTTAAGTATAAGCAAACAGATTATAGGGGGTGCTGGCAAAATAGTTAGGGGAACCATCACCGAAGACCTCATCAAAAGTCCACTGAAGTCAATGGAAAAACTGCTGTTAACTTCAGTGGGCTTTGAGTTAGGCTTTGAGTTCAAGTGCTTTGACAGGGCTGCAGGGAAAGGATGAAAAATAGCAGAATAATAAAGAATAAAGCAGTATTGGGGTGAATGACGTAGACTCCAATAGCAAGAAATAGCAAGGAAGTTGGGCTGTAGCAGGCAGCAGGGCTGTGAGGTGACTTCAGAGCTGTGTGTGTGAATTCACACAACATCCATTCACACCATTTCTCAGATGCTCACTTTCCTGAGCAGCAAATTTACTCAGCATTTTTTTTTTTTTTTAATATATATTAATTTACTTTTAGGAAAAGAAAAGCACGCTGTTGAATATTGGTGGCTCCAGGATGCTGAGTAGGAAGGTAATGATTTATAATACATTATAGGAGTGGGCATGATAAAAGTCTGCAAAAAGATTCTATTGCTCTGCAGCCTCTGGTCTCTGCATAACTTAAGCAACAAGGTGCCTCTTGCAGACTGCATGGTTTTAACCTGAAGCTATTACCAGCATTTGTGATAACATATTGTTTAATCCTTCTAACTTTAACATGAATCATTCAGAGGGAGGGAGGGGAAAGACTGAGGGGAGGGAAAGAGGACTCTCCTAAGAATTATTGGAAGTGTGAGCTGCAGGATCTGATGATAAGGCAGAAAGAGCTGCTGAGCCATCTGTGTTGGGAAGGTCGGATGCTACGTGACAGCTCTCGGGGATCTGTGAGCACACCTACCAGGCTGGGAAATGAGGAGCATAGTGGCTTGCCCCTGGGCTTTGCTCTCTGTCAAGGGGTATTTGAATCCCTGCCCAATGATCTCTCTTTTGAAGCCATTTATTTTCCTTCAGCAATGACAACTGCTGATGTCATTGGAGCACTGGAGTCTTTTCCCCATGGTGGGTCCATGTCCATGGTGAATCTCTCATTACTGCCAGAGCAGAGCACACATCTCACCTCTCATACCCTGCCTCTGGGATTAGACAGCCTTTGGGGCCTTGCAGTGCTTCTCAGGACTGAGCTGAGACCTCAGGGATCACAGCCAGGTAAACTCTTGGAGCAGACTATTTACATGCAATACCCACAGGCTTTCCTAAAGCAGTATAGGGCCAAAAATAAAAGTCAGTTGCCTTAATCAAAGCTATATATCCAGCACTCTGGGAAGCTCTCTGTGCAAGAAGCACTGTCTCTCTGCCTTTTCTTGGGCTCACTTTCACAGCCTCTTGGCTTATTTCTTTCTGTTTCAAGAACACTATAGATTGCAACTGTTGGTATTCTTTTTACCTACAGGGAAGCCTCCATCTTACATATTCCTAACCTGTCAAGTACTCTAGTTTCAAGGCTTTGACACAATCCAGCTGTTATTCTGCAAAGAACAGCTTGTTTCCTCTTTTTGCTGAGCCTGAAGGATATTTTTTGGCCAAAACATTAGCTTTAATACATCAATACATTTAATGAGATTTATATCTGCATCCAAAATTCACCCGTGGTGGCCTTTCAGCCTTTCAGTCAGGTGTTGGCAGCCTTGCGCTCTTGACTATTTGTTTGAAATTCAAGCTCGTAAAAAGTGCTTCTACCCATTAAGGTGACATGAATTAAATATTCCCTTGGAGTTTACTTGTGTATAACCAAGAAAATGCATTTTTTTTTTTTTTCCTGAAGAGAGGAGAAACAAGCAGCAGCAAGTAGTTGGGTATCAGACATACAGTCTCTCTCTTCCTGGTCCTATTTGTGGCTTCAGAATGGAAAAAAAGACCAGCATTTTTTTTCATCCTGAATCAAGGTGCTTTTACTCAATTGACCCATTGATCTTAAATTGCAGTGCAGAAGAATCCTTGAAACTAAGAGATCTCTGTTTTCTAGGTGACTTATGTGCAGATAAAACTTGCATATAAGATGTTTCTGTTCCTTTTGTAACACCTAAATCTAGGTATCTGAATACTGAGTGTAACTGCCACCTATAGTCTCTTGGACTGCTTAGGTAGCTAATCTCACGGAGGTCTATTTTTCTGGGTTAGAAGAAGGAAATACACAATTCCAGATGGTTTCCCATCTTCCTTTCTGTCATTATTTCTCCTTCCATTTCTATAATGATATTTTCAAGGAAAAAAAAAAATGCATCAAAGTTTGGAACACAGGCTTGTTTTAGCTCCATTATGATTGTTATTATTACTACCAGTAGTACTACTTAGCTTTTTCTTGTATATTTCTTAGAGAACGTAATAAAAACATGAAATGTTCTTATCCTGGCTTTCCTGAGCACTGAAACACACAGAAAAATGAAACAATTTGCCAACAGTTAAAATGGAGGTTAGGGGTGTGGCTGGAAATAAACCATAGGTCAGATGTGGAATGGTTCAATGGTCAACATGGTAGAAAAGCAGTTTCCAGGCTAAAGTTGTCAAATGTCTGGAAAAGTGCCCCATTTTATATTGGGAATTGTTCTTTAAGCCAGAAACCTCTGGTTCAGATGAGAGGAAAGAATATGGGGCAATGGGTGAAGGGAAAGTGTCATATAAACAGGTAGGAAAAGAAAAGACTCTGGACCTAAAGAAAAGACAAAAGTGATTGGAGAAATTAAATCAGATACAAACAAAAAAATCTGAGAAGCACCATTCTAGGTGATGTTACCTCTTATTAGAAAGGGGAATTCAGTCCTATTTTTTAGAGGATGGGGAAAAATATTCACACATGACTCTTCAGCCCCTTTATAGACACATAAACATTCTTTTTAATTAGGCTAAAACCAGGATTTTCTCTAAGCATATTTCAATCCCTGAATCTCTGGTTCCTTTTTCAATCCCAAATATATTTAACAAAAAATAAAAAGGGGAGAAAAAAGAAAAAGAAAAACCTCTACACACTGCCAACTCCATTGGTATCAGTCACAAATGCTTACAAGGATTACAGTGTGGTAATGAGCTTTTGTACTAATGGTACATCTTTTAATAACTGCTATCTGCACTTCCAGTTGTAAGTGATAAGTGAGGCTATATTGTTAATGACAAAATGCCTCACCTTTCCCCTCCCCCTACCCTGATACTTCATCTTTCTCTGAATTCCTCAGCTGAAGGTTGGAGAGGAATTAGAATTAATTCTGAAGCTGTTGCCCGAGACCTGATGCTGTTGTATGTGGCTGGTGTCTCCCAGCTGATCACAGGACTGAGCTCCTGCTCTGCTGTGTCCCTCTGGGCTGTGGCATTGGGCACATGCACTGGAACGTGGTGAGGATGCCCAAATGAAAAACAGTGAAATGCTTCCTTTCGTGGCAGCGACTGATAACAGCAGGGAAGAAGAAAATGTAATAATAATAGTCTTCTTTCAGAGGCAAAGAGAGCTGTGAAGGGACAGGAGGATCAGAGGGTGGGACTTAGGCAAATTGGCTTCAGCTTTCTGCTCTGCCTTCCTGTGTGATGTTGGCCAAAACGTTTATTTTTTCAGTGCCACCTCTAAAACAAGGCTAACAGCATTTCCCCATCTCACATGAAGGATCGGAAGGGAAAAGGAATGGGGATACAATCATTCAGTGAATGTCAGGTCATTACTTATTTTGATGGAGACATAATGTTGTGGAACTTTGCTGCTTTGGAGCTTTTTAAGAAGAGATTAGACAGTGTCAGCACCAGACTGCATTGCTCATCCTCCCTTGGGTGCAGCTAGGTCTATGTCCTGTGATTCTGTAGCTGCAGCTACATCTTTGTTTAAGCTTTAACTTCCCCTCTTAGCACCTCCCCTTTTTTTTTCTTTCCTTCCCCCCCCGCCCGAAAGGAGAGAGATTTAATTTCCATGGAGCTTCACAGAGGAGCAGAGAAAGAGCCAGCTCACATTACAGGCTTGCTTGGTCTCTGTTCATCTGGAGGTATTCCTCTCTGACAGCACAGTCAGTATTGAGCCAGGCTGTCTGTGGTCTCAGTCTATGACTGTATCCCCTCTCCACGCACAATCTATAGTCTGTACTCATACAATCTGTGCCACCCTGATTTTCTTCCTGATCTCTCTTGAGTATAGGAACATTTCTATGCAAGACTCAGAGGTCAAAGAGATGCTGGACTGTTGTCTGGGAACCTCGTTGAACAACATCCTCTATGCTAGGGCTCTGGTCTGGCTCAGCACAGCTCCACAGTCCCAGTGAACTTGGTCCACAGCATGGCAAATTGCATGAGTGGCAAGGGTGGAATGGATTCACTTAGGAAGAATAAGAACAAAAATATAAATACGAATAAGACAGGATTTGGCTTCTACACAGTTTGTAATAATAAGTGAATTAATGAAACCTTCTGGAAAGGATTTTTCATGGGTATCAAATGGAGGTGCCACCCATATTTGTACCAGTTGAGCAGTTCATCTTGTCACCATGCTTTATAATCAAAGAAGAAGAAAGCCTTAATAAACCCCCTTTATGCTTTAAGTGATATATAGAGCTGGCCAGAAAATTGACTTTTCAGAAAGATTCCAAGTCTTAAACACTTTTTTTTTTTTAAATTTAGAACAAAATGTAGTCTGGAATTTCATGCAAAAGAGAATATTTGCAGAGGGAAATGTCAGAAGCACAGTAAACACAGCTATCACTACCACCTGGAACTGTTTAGAAAAATTTCCATGGAGAATTTTATCAAAATTAGTACATTCCAGAAACATTTTGGTTTAGCTTAAATGGCATTTTCAAGTGGAAAAAAAGTTATATAAAAATAGTTTGAGCAGTTGTATGGCTTTTTTTTTTTTTTTCAGTAAACCCATTTGCTTGGATTTTTAAAACTAGAGATTGAAGAAAGTCACTAGACAATGTAAGTGTGGATAATAATCCTACCCTGGGAGAGAAATGGAATATTTTATTAATGTGAGGTCCTTATGCATTCTGCCTGCTAAGATTATATGGTAATAATATTTTGTGATGCAGAAACAAGTGTAAAGTCTTTACTGTACAAAATGTCATGGAGTAGAAACAGTACCATGTGATATCAATATGGGACCTGAAAAACCGTTTAGGAATGCCCCCCACAAACATCCATAAACATACTTGCTTCAAATCTATCAAAGCATTTTCTTTAAAACCATATATATACATCATTCTGTTTATGTGGGCATTTATGTATTTTATATGGAATAAAATAATTTTCTTTGTGCAACTGTATTTTGAAATGTTAAATTTAAATATTCCATTCAGATGTTTGAACAGAACACGTAATGCTCAAAGTTTCTCCTAATGTGCTTCAAGCAAAAATTTTCAGTAGTATTTCATACACATATACACGTACATGCACATGCATACACACACACACACACAGAGTATTTCTATTGAAATAACATTTCTGATGGAAATCAGTTTTAAACATTTTTTTCTGACCAGTTCAACTGAAGAGCTAGAGGGTGAGAAATGTTGCATGAGAAGAGGATAAGCATGTAGTGCTATTTCTCCAGAATATTCCCCAAGGATTTCTTGTTTCAGGCTGTTCCTGGTCCAAAGGCAGTATCTTTGGGTGTAATAACTCTCAATGGATTTTTATCTCATTCCATCTCTTCTTTAAGCCCATAGAAAATTTAGCATACACAACATCCTGTGGCAGGGAGTTCCAAGAAGTACTTCCTTTTGTTCATTTATAAATTCCCATCTGCCAGTTTCATTTCATGCCTTAGTTCATATTTTGAAAGATCCAGTGAACAATGTTTTCATAGACCCTTATCATATTGTCTCTCAGTCATCTCTTTTTTTAGGCTTTGGAGTTTCATGCATGGATGCTATTTTATATGTGTGATCTTTCTTGTTGCCTTTTTTCTATATCTTCTCCAGTTCTCTTACTTGCTTTAAGACATGACGAAAAGTAGAACTGCTCACAGCATTTTGTGCAGGGGCACTGCACACTTGCAGTGCTTTTCTCTCTCTTGCATTCCTAAATTTAACTATGGGTGAGCTGGTATTTTCTTAGCACTATCTTTTAGCATTCCAAGACCTCATTTCTAAATAGTTCTGGGCCCATCATGGCATAAATAAAGTGAAGATTTCTGTTCCCATGTTCATCAGTGAAACCTGGGACTAAGTTCTTTATGTGAGGAAAAAGGAAAATAAGGGACAAGAAGTTCTAGGATATAGTAATACCTCCCGATAATAATCCTAGGCAAGAGGTTCAGGGTGAAGACCCTCATAGAAAGCTATTATCTGCAAGAAAGGCTGAGTGAACTGAAAGATGATGAAAAGCCTGATGCCAAGGGTATAAACTGTCAGAGAATAAAAGACGGGGAAAGGTTAAAAAAGGAATTAAAGAAAGATTAGCATTGTTTGGAATCATATGTCTAGAAAACAGGCTGCTAAAGGAGAACACTACAGTGAAAAAGCATTCAGCACAAAGTCTGCTTACCCAGGGAAAAAGAAGAAACTGAGGCAAAAACAGTGCCCAGAGCTAGCCACTGTCATCTCTGCTGCAGAACTGGCAGTTCATTTAATAACTTTCAAGCCTATGTCTTGGTATTACAAGCTTTAAAAGCTCCAGCTGAAAACAATTGCTATTAATAACCCCCCTGCTTTGCAATATGAAAGCAGCAGGTACAACAGTGAGACACCTATAATCCCTCCATGTTAGACAGCAGCAGAACAGCACTCAGCCAACCATGGAGGAGAATCCTATAAAAATACCCAAATCCATCTCCCCATGATGGATGGTCTTTGTACAAGCACTAAAGTGTATTCCCTTTAGTACCACTGTCTATTGATGCTGAGCTACTAAGTAATCTGAGGGAAACTAGGAAGCGATCGCCATGATAAAAAATAAAATGGATTGGGGATAAAGCTGGAATTTCGTCAAAACCATCATGATCAGAACAATATTGCCTGAGAAACGGGGAGCTTTATATCTGTCAACATGTCAGTGATTGGACAGGAAACCAAAGCCTTGGAGATTGGTGTCAGAAGAGGGATCTTTTTCTTCCATAAGCACCATGCATGTACCAACATGAAATACAAATGCAATCTTGCTGACTAGAATTCATGACAAGTAGCTCCTGTGAGAACAGTCTGAAACCAGTAAGACTGCTCAGATATTCCTGGAAGACTTCTCATGTATTCGCTAAACATTTACTCAGCCTTTACTCATGAAATACATTCTGCTAATTCATAGGACTCTTTTCTGAACAATTCAGGATTTATTTCTGAGTTTTGAATTGAGCCCAATCCTGCATACCTTGTGTGAACTAATGAGAAAGAATCGTTAATGCTGAGAGAATGACTCACAGGATTAAAGGCAACAGATAGGATCAAGCCCTACACAAGTACTAAGACTAAAATCCTCATAGCATTAGTGGGATCTAAAGCTGATTGAAAGAAGAATTAAAAAAAAAAAAAAATCAGGAAAGATATGTTGACACTGTGATTTTGATCAAGAAAAACTGTCAGCAAAGTTACATAGGAAAAAGTTGACTAGTTGGGATTTGACAGATGGGGGCCACCATATTTCTGAACAGTATGGGCACAAGGATGGATGTCCAAGGACAGAATCAACCATTCTGGAGGAATAATAGCATGATGCCAGGAAACAAAAGCGGACCGAAACCTATTTCCTCTCTACATGTGTGTTAGGGATTCAAAGCGGGGAAGAATCATAAAGTCACAGAATAGGTGAGATTGGAAGACATCTCTGGAGTTCCTCTAGTCCAGCCCCCAGCTCAGAGCAGGGTCACCTTGAGCAGGTTGCTCAGGACCCTGTCCATTTGGGATTCGAGCATCTTCAATGATGGATACTCTACAACCTCTCTGGGCAACTTGTTGCAGTGTTTGACCACCCTCACAGTTAAAAAGTTTCTTCTTGTGTTTAAATAGAATTTCCTGTGTTTCCATCTGTGCCCATTACCTCTTGTCCTGTCACTGGGCCTTCTTTACTACCCCTCCTAAGATATTTATACACATTGATATAAGACCCCCCTGAGCCTTCCCTTCTCCAGGCTGAACAGTCCCAGCTCTCTCAGTTTCTCTTCATATGCCAAAGGCTCCAGACCCCTCATCTTCTTTGTGGCCCTTTGCTGGACTTGCTCTGATATGTCCATGTCTCTGTATTGGGGAGCCCAGAGCTGGACCCAGCACCCCAGATGTGAGCCTGCTTCCTTTTTCTGCACTAGAACCACATTAGGTCTCTGAACAGGAAAAAAAAAATGTGGAGCAAGATTTCATAGGCTTTTATCAGGATGATTGAAAATAATTCAATAGGACCACTGAGAAGAGATTGACAGAGAAAAAGAAAGTGAAAGCCATGTGGGCAACTCTTACATCAACAAGGGGAAATAGTGTCCACTTCCTGTTAAAATGTTTTTGGAAAGAAGTTGATTGAAAACACAAGATTTCTGAGGCTTTCAGTTTGTTGAAGTCTCCAGAGGGACATTCATGAGCAGTAAGCCTAGAGTTCAGCTGCTCTGAACTTGATCATTTGCTGCAGAGAGCTCCAGTGCCTTTCATGAGAGTGTTGTCTGGCGAAATTCTGAATAAGACCCTTACAGGATAGCCTTAGCACCTTTAGAAGTTTAAAAAACTTTTGGGGATGGGGAAGATTTCTCTAGGCTGAAATGCATCTTGCTCTCTGAGATGAATAGACTTTTTTTGTCCACAAAATGCTTTAAAATCTCTAGGTTTGAGTTATCTGCGGCTGGGGAATTGCAAGTACTTTTCATGCCTGAAGACCATTTCAGACGCTTTGCTTGTGCACAAATAATTCAACGTTTGGGAAAGCAAAAACTTGGCATGGAGTTCATCTGCAGCAAGGAACAAGAGACCAGCTTCTTAAGGAAATGAATAAAAGGACTAGAAATGACAAAAATGGAAATATTAAGGCCACAGGGCTGGATAGCCTGTTTCTCCTAGAGGATGTCATGACTCAAAGGATGAGACACATACTCAGATAAGATGAATACCAAGAATTATAATAAGTATTTGCCAACCACCATCTTTGAGGGTTTAAGAGACAATATTTTCCTGGGGACAGGTTATTCAGTAACTTGTAACAACCTTTTTTATTTGGGTTCGGGTTTATTTTTGTTTGTTTGTTTGTTTGTTTTCTGTCTTGTGTTGATGCTTATGTTTTTTCTTTGAGGCAGGCAAGCTTCTTGTTGTGGGAGACAGGACACTGAACCCATTAACTCTTGGACTGACCCAGCAGAATGAGTCCTGTGTTCCTCTATTACACGTTATCTATTTTTGTTCATATGGATCATCCAAGTAAAGCCAATGCATAGGAAAGCATGTACAATCATCTGTGCTCTGCAGGTGGAACAGGGCATATTTTCAGAGTTGGATTCAGGTCACCTAGCCTTTTCACATTTAAATGCCATCTCTAAGATGGCTCACCCAGTTCTGCCAGTACTCAGTAGAGAGATGTAGGCAGTGATCTATAGGTTCAATCTTGGACAGTGGTGTCAACCTAGGTTGAATCCTCTATTGCTCTTGCCCTGTTTCTTCCATTGATATCATCACTGCTTAAGTGATTAGGACAGACTAAATCGCTAGTGACAGGAAATCCACCCCAAAACTTGCATAAGTGTATAACCAAGAATGACTTCATATTGGAGGGTGATAAGAAATCTAGCTGCTTTCTGGAATGCCTGGGAGTGAGAGGAAAGGGAAATAAGCACCAGCGGGGAAGAAGAAATTATTAGGTTAAAGGACACAAGAGTATCTGGAAGTAAATTGGCAATGAATGAATGTGGGATGGAAAGGGAAAAAAAAATCCTAACCTAAAATAAAGTTATTTTTAATTGATGTTCAGAACATGGATCTTCCAGCTTTGTAATATGAAACTCAGGAAAAGGAAACCTAATTATCTTTTAATTCAATATATAATGAAAGCAATTTTTTGAGGTAGTACCTGCACTTTGTGACCAGAAAGTCCCTACTTTCCTGTGGCACTTATAGTGCAAGCAGAATTTGTTTCATATAAATTTATTTCAGTGTGTTTCACACATCTTATGGGAATTAATCCTTTTTTTCTTCATTAATGTGAATATTCATTACATATTGCCTTTATTTCACTGTTTAAATGTTTATATAACTGTAACAAAGTCAGGCAGAGTACCATATTACATTAACTGAAGGAAAAATTTTCACTGAATTTTTAAAGAGTTTAAATTAAGTTTGTGAGAACTTTAGCATTCCAAATCAGGAGCCTCAGTGTGTACAAGCCATTGGGGCTGCCAAGCCAATTGAAAGCTCCACCTTTCCTAATAGAAGGGTCTGGATAACTGTCTTACTCTATGCCATCTGACCATTGCCCTTGGGGTCTCCAGGCCTGCAGGGAGAATATTTAATGAAAATAAGAAAATCAAGTTGCAGATTCATTTCTAAAAAGTTTTGGGCTTGTATGACTCAAAGGATCATGGCTTATGTCTTAATGCTACTCTTGAGAAATAAGCTTTGTCAGGAAAGCTTTGCATTGAACTGCAAGGTATGATAGAGATAAGGTGGGGTGTTTCACATGCCTCAGATTGGTTAATGATAAATTTAAGCTTGGTCCTACATATCAGTGTAGAGGTCTTACATGATACAATATGAAGAAATGAGATCAGCAGAGTAGATCTGAGCAAACAATTTTGCTTTGTGATGTGCATGTTAAAGTCACTGGGAAAAGCAAAATTCTTAATTCCCTGACTTTTATGTATATCAATTCTGTAGCTCTATAGTTGCATTACTTTGAATTTATTATGTTTTGGAGGTTGATTTTTATAATGTTTTCAACTGTTATTAGTTTTAGACCAGAGTTTGGATGCTCAGCACACAATCCATTTTCACTACAGAAACCATAGCAAGATCAGTCTGTGTAACTATCATGTACAGGAAATTAGGATAGAGAGTTTTCATAATTCGTGGGCTTGCATACAAATCTCCAATTTCTGGAACACAGACAGCACTTCCCTCCCTTAGAGCTGAAGATAAAAGCCTGTGAGTGATTCTGAGGTGCTAAAATATGAGGGAGACGAGGACCAGATAAGAATCTTGGTAGATAGGATAGACAGATATAAACACTAACCCTGGATAAGATTTCAAGCAACAATCTAATCAATAAATATATGGGCAAATGAAAATGCAAATGAACCACAGAGATATGAATGTTCAGGAAGAAAGAAAGATTTCTGTAATGCTTACCTGCATTGCATTGACTTCAAGTAGCCCTTAAGTGGAACTGACGGTATTACAAACACAATAAGCACTTCTAGACAAACTGGAATAACAATCACTTCAGGAGCCTGGAAGCATTCACAATTCTGCTGTTGTCAACTCTTTCAGTGGCTTTAATTTTCAATGGTAAGCACAACTCCTATATAGTGTTGTCAAAACCACAATGAAGTTATGTCATTGAATATTAAAGCTCCGGCCTGTGGAATGCCAAACACACAGATTTGAATTTCATGCTCTCCACTAAACATCAAGACAAATATGTCTAATTTCATAAAAACCTCACCAGCCCAGAAAGACTGACAATCAGGCCCACTGTTACCACTTTGCCAGCTGAAACAGGAGTTTCTACTGTAGAAAAACCTCTTCCCAGGAGGTCAGAGGAGGGGAGAAGCAGCATGGGGTTAGGATTCATGGATGCAGCATGAGATCAAAGCATAAAGAGGTTGGGATACTAGGGGCGCAATTCATCACTGAACAGAAAATGAACATTTGTGTATGAAAATGTTCTCCTTGTGCTGTTCGGAAGAGGTTGGGAGGCAATTCAAGAAGTACATAAGGAAATTGGGATATTTACCTCAACAGATAAGAGTTTCATTTGCTGTGTTTTCCTGATCCCAGCCTTGATTTGTAAGCCATGGCAGTGACTTGTTCAACAGGAGGAGCAACACACTGTGCTCCTCACCAAAATCCTGAGGGTTGCTGCCTCCCTCATCCTTTCTCCCAATGCTACTTTATGCTCCAAGATGTACTCACAGCCTCTGTCTCTCCCTGTCTTCCCATGTCTTCATGAGACTAGAGATAACTTGTGGTAATCTTTTGGGAGCCTGTAATCTCTCTGTTAAATCTACTTAGGTCTGATATGTGCTTTCCCCTTTGGGGTAGGTTTTATTCTCTGTGCCAGATTACAAACAGTAGTGAAGGGCTGTGACCGCTGGAAAGACTTGGGAGACCACATGAACATGAACTTCATGGTAATCTCTAGACTAGCGAGGTAGTTTTCTTCTGGGATGTTTTCTAAAAATGATTGGTTTGACCTTGAAAGTAAAATTTTGCACCTCCTTCTATTGGATGAAATGCATCTATTCAAGGAATAGATGCCCAAAGCTTACCAATTATACTCAGATGCTCAAAATAGTCTGGACATTGATATTCTGGACAGAATGAGTTCCACGCTGAAGTATTCCTGGCAGGCAACAAAATAGAGAAAATTAATTGCTCAGTCTTATTTGGTCTACAGTTTATAGATAGCACTGTGGAAAGAAGTGTTCACTGTGCTGGGTTTGCATTTTGTGACCTCTCCAGTCTGAGACTGACTAAAATCCACCAAACTCTTTCACCAAGGTATCTTAAAGCTTTGAAAATTAAAAATCATTAATTATCCTGACTGTAGTTTTATTGCCTAACAAATAATCAACAATTATAATAATTAATGGGATTTTTTGTTGTTGTTGTTCCATATAGCACCAAAAGCATATTAGAAACATCACATTTCTCCCAAAGTTACATTGGTTTCAAGATATTTCCCTCTGATTATTTTATTTCCTTGGGGGGGCATCTGTATGCTCACAGAAATCTTTTGGATGCTCTGTTTTACCAGTGCTTATGCCCTCTGAGATCTTGCATTATTAATAATACTAATTATTGCAATTATTTATTATTAGATGAAGGATGAGAGAGATTCCAGCAATTCACAAAGCACAGAAGAGGATGTAAGCCTTATCCTGCAGCGGTTGTGGTTGAACTTTCAGACCCCTGTGTAGTGAGAAACCCCTGACAGAGAGGAATTGTACTTAGCAAGAGCAGCTGCTAAATGGACACAGAAAATAAATAAATAAATATAAAGACCTGATACATTGCTGGACTTCTTACTCAAAAGGTCACACCAGGGGGCCTGATTGAAAAAAGTATAATAGATGGTATAATAATCCAGAATACAGATCAGTTTCTGGAGAGGATGATTAACATCTGATAATTTCATGAGGTATACTTTAGTTTTCCGTAGGAGATGTCATCTGTCTCTTCTGGAGGACAGAGGAGTGCCTGGTCACAAAGATGCAGGTGTACTGAATGTATAACCATAGCTCATAGTATGCACTGTTATGCAAGGTTTCTGAGCTAGAGCAAAGATAAGAGAGAGATGCTATATCTGCAGATGCAGAATCAGAGCTCACAAGCCAGTAGGAGAGACGGAGTTCAGATACCAAACAGCTTAGAGACCCAAGACAATGCAAGGTCATAGCATAGTCTGACCGGCACAAGAAACTGTCCTAGTCAAAAAGAAAATTTCACATCTTAGATTTGCAACAAAGCCTTTCATTGTTATGTAGGATAATGAAAGCTCAGAAATGGAGGATGGCGCTTTGAGAAAAATTATCTTCAGGGAGTGTGATGTTGAGGAGGGAGCATGCTCTCTGGAAGGCTGGCCCATCACATCTCCTGTATTTTTCCAAGAAATAGGGAAGGACATCTGTTTCTTTTCCTGTAACTTAAGAGTGGAGGTCTCTAACTCGTCTAAGTGGTGAAACAAGAGCTTAAGCAGATCTAGACATACTTGTAAGTTTTTGTATTTATTTTTCTAATTCTCCTTTCTAATTGTTAAGCAGATGTCTGTTCATCACTATATAACTCTGATTAGATAATTTAAAAGAAAATGTATTGGAACTGAAAAGCAACAGGTAGTTGATACAGATCAAATATTGTGTCTTCAGAAACACAAAGCACCACCTGGAAACTACAGAACACATGCAGTACACCTAAGCGAAGTATGTGAGGAGACCAGACAGAGAACACAGACAAAATTGTCTCTGTAACTATGACAGTGACGTTAGCGACTTACAGAAGCTTTTAGGTATTATTACTCCCTTCAAAAGACGAGTGTGCTTCCCCTGTGCTTTTCTTTCTGACACATGCCTTCCTACCCAAACACACAGCAAGTGATTTTTATATCTGAAACATATTCTATGGAATAAAGAACAACAGATGTACAATTGGAAACGGATCCAATCCAAAAGGCTGCTTCTGAACAACATCTGACTCAGGAACCTTTTCCTTTTTTTTTTAACTAAGCCAATCCAGAAACAGAGGGGTGTTGGGTTTTTTTTTTTCATGTGGACCTACCCCCGCTCCCCTGTATGCTGAAGGAGGAATCCTACTTTAGATTCCAAATGGCTTAATGCCAGCAGAGTATGTATTAGATAGAATCACAGAAAAATAGCATTGCAAAGGGTCTTAAGAGGGTGTGTAATCCATGTAGTTCTTTCCCCAAGGCAGGATCAACTACTTAAGCCATTTGCAAGAGAAGATTGTCTATCTCTTGTTCTCAGTAATGACCAGTGATGTATTGCAAACCATGTGGTTATATATATTACACTAGAATTTGAAGAGTACAGGTCAGATTAAAGTCTCACTTGCTGACACTGTGCAAACTCATAAGAAGAAGCAATTCCAGTTCCAAACAGCTTTCAGTCTCAGTAGACAAAGCAGGCAAGGGAAAGAGAAATAGTATGTCATCATGCTTATTTTATATGGAATTTCTAACTTTTTAACATTAGACTAATCCATCTTTTCTTAAGGCTGATAGTAAACCTCCAGCTGACCACAACTAGAGTTAACAAAAGGCACTACAGATTGCACAGAGAATATGCAGAAAAGACAAAAAGTCCATATGGGACTCCTGTATAACCCGGATCTCTCACATCTCAAAGTGGTGACAAAGACTTCTATACCTAGCACAAAAGTTTTGTCTCACTGCACATTTACAAAATAAAATGATGTCTTTAAAAATAAATAATAATAAAAAAAAGCATAGCACATGATGGAGTTTTCCCAACACAGCACGCAGCTGTGGAGCCGAACAAGCTTATCCACATTCCCTGAGCGATGGTTTATGTTTTGACATTGACTAACTCATCCATGCTCAAGGCACAAGCACTCAGACAATCTCCATCACCGGTTTCCCATTAGAAATCTTGATCTCTGCTGAAACAAGCTCAATTCCCTTCATTATTTCCCAGCCGACAGACAGCTTGAGAGGGAGGATATTACAAGTGTCAGTCTCTTTGCCTCCGGACAGGCCATGGATGACACAAGAAGGAGAGAAACAAACAAATAAAAAATATCTCTGTTTATGTGGCAACTTTTTAATGTGTTTGTCATACCACTATGTTTCATTCATTCTCCCAAAACTAGTTTACCAGGATTATATTCTTGGAAATCTTTCAGCAAAAGTGTTCTCTCTCCCTTTTTTTCTGATTTTTTGTTAGGCTTTTGTTATTTTGCTTAAAGAAGGAGCCGGCAATCCATCTTTAAGAGCTACTTTGTTATTAGAAGGAGTTACAGAGCTCTTCAAATTAGTCATTGTGTAAAATCTAACAAGTATTTTTGAGAAGGGTGGTGTTTTCTTACTAAACAAGACAAAGAACAATAAGATGAGTCTTAACGTAGACTTTTCCATAAATATCTTCAGAAGGATCATTTTATTTGTATTAATACTTGCAATATTTTGGCAATGGGAGGTCAAGATCAAGGTCTGAAAGTTAATGAGAATTGTCATAGCTCCATTAACTGCAGTAGAGGTATGGTGCTTTGTGCTAAGAGCTAGTCATAAACATAGTGAAAGATAGTCCCTGACCTGAACAACTTACTTTTCAAAGGTAGAAAATAGACAAAATTGAGAAAAAGCATGAAGAGCAAAAAGAAAGTGTGTTTCCCACTCAACACAAGCAATATCGGTCATTTGAGGATGTGAGCTGGTTCTGAACATATGTGCAACCATTTCCTAGTTCTCTGCTCTCATCCCTGTGTGTTTGTGGGTATATCCCATAGCTTTCTGTGTGGAGGTGCACCAGAACTCTTCTTAGTCATTCACATTAGAAGACTCTGTGGTTATGTCAATACAAGCAAATCAAACATTTATTGGTCCATTCCTTGATACTGAATCTGAATGTCATGAAATGGCCCTCATCTATACTATAACACTTTCTTAGCTTTTAAAACAAGTTTTTAACTGCCTGTTAAGAATGGTCCCTGACCCATACTAGATGCCCAAACCATGCCAAGGAATAGTTTTGAAGACTGATAATTGTCATAAGCCAAAACCATATCAGGAACTGTTTTAACTTTTTAGCAGTATCAGTAATCATGTTCTAATGCCTGTGAATGTTCCCAGGCAATGTTTTATTCATTAATGTAGCCATTCCCTATCTGTCCCCTCAGGGGAGCTGTGTGATGGCCAGTGAAAGAGCATCAGCACACAGGTGCGTTTTATTAAATGCATATAAGTAAGACCATCTGAGAAGAAAGATAATAAAAGACTGGTAGTGTGGGGATGTGACTAAGGTAGTTATCTCCAAAGAGAATCTGTAGCCTCTGGAATATGAAAATATTAGTATGGACCACATTAAAAATTAAAACACTTTCCTTTAGCCATTGACGTTCACCATTTTGATGAAAGTTTTCATTAAAAAACCTAATCTTTGAATATATTAAAAAAAACCCCTCTAATAACAGGGAACAGAATCAAAACATCAACATTTTGGCATTAAAAGAAAAAGGAGAAAAAAGAAATACAGAATCATTGATAAGAGAAATGATACAAAATAAAATAAGTCAAGGAAAACTAAGGGAGGATGCGTGTAATGTCTCAAGAAATCTAGTAATGACCTGTTAGAGGATGGAGGAGAAGGAGGTGTGTTTTGCTTTATTGTGTATTTCTGTAGAGTGCAGTAAAAGAAAATTCTACCATCTGTCATCTTCAAGAAATTGGCATGCTATGACATTGGACAGGTTTGTTCATACTTCCAATCTGCTGCTCGCTCATTTCTGCTGAACATTTTTGTTCTCTACTTCTCCCACGTAATTTTTATTTTTATCATTATTATTATTATTTAGAAGTTGGATCATATTCCATTATTTTTCTATAGCTTGTATTCTTCAAGCTAAAATAAAATAAAATAATACTAAAAAAGAACAATCTACCAAAAAATCCTAGACTGTCTCCATTACCCAGCTTGATCTTTCTTTTTGATTTTTCCAGATGTCATTTAGGTATACTTTTTAAGGTGATTAGGCTTCCCCAACCCACTGTTTGGGATAAAATATTAAATGAAATGTGTCATAATGAACATTAATGTAACATTAATTTTTACTTACATTAAAATCCATAAGGCAATACGTATGAAATTTATGTAAGTTAGGTTATATCTCCTATTAAGGAAAGTATATTTCTTCGGGATATAGCAGGAAAATGTCTCTGTCGGCAGTCATGATTGCAAACCCAAAAGACAGGATTCCCTAGCTATATGTCACAGAAAGCCCTAGATTTACTTAACCCAGCTGGCCCAGCTGGGTGATATGTGGATATCAATTCTCAGCGGATCACTCAGACTCTACAGCACATCTTGGGAGATCCCTGTCTCCATTGTATGGTCCAAAGGGAAGACACTAAAAAGGAAGAGCTTATCGTTTCTCTCTGACAACCAGGAGGACTTAGACAACCATCTCAGGGTAGAGGTCCACGTTTTAGTCTGTAAATGTTAGAGTAGACAAATCTATTCCTAAGTCACATAAGAAGTGCCAGGTTCCTAAATCTGCTAGGTCAGGGATTTGAGAGGGGGAAGCTTCAATATTGTGGCCTCATATTCCAAGATGTAGATTCAATTTCCTTGATTTCCTTCAAACAACACAACAGGTCCTTCATAGAAAAAGAGGTCCTGAATGGCGGGGGGGGGGGGGGGGGCACGGGGGAAGCTTTTAATTCCTGCAGCTACACAAGTCTTTCTTAGAATTCATCTCCTACTTCATATTCTAGATTTCCGATAATTGGTACATCTTCATATTTCAATCACAATTTAACTAAAAAGCAGACTTTAGGGATATCCACATGGCTTTCAACAAAAATTTTAGAATAAATGTGTAGCTTCAAGGTGAACCAAGTTGTTTTGTAGAAAAAACGTATGGGAGTAGAAAAAGATGCAAATTCTGCATTGCTGAATTAAGCAGGCCCATATGATACATAAACATATTTGAAGTAGGTTACTAGAAGAACATTCCCGTGGTGCTTCAGTAAAATAGGTTTTCAGCGTTATTAAATTTATTTATGGGCCAGATTTCTTATTGGTGCAAATTGGGATAGTTACATTGATTTTGGTGAACTGAAATTATTATAATTATAATTATATAATTAAATGAGGATCTAATTTTTTGGGGGGATGGATGTTTGTTCAGATTAGGGAATATTTTGTGTTGTTTTCTTTTAACCAGAAGGGAAAAGATGAGGATTTGGGATTACTGAAGAAGACAAAGAAAAGCTAGAAAAGGATTCATTAGGCTGAAGCAGCAGATAGACCTGCAGGGAAAAACTCAAGACCTGAAACACAGAGACTGGTGATGACTCAGGGGAGTTACACTAGACTTGGAGCAGTGAGTCTCATAGCACAGTTTGGCCCACGGCCTGGAAAAGAGTCCTCTTGCTGTCTGTCAATGTTCAAACGAATATTCTTCAAACTTAGCACTCTTTTTATAGTGTCTTCCGTCTGGGGATCTGTAACATCAAGGTGTAAGAGAGATCAAAATTTTGCCAGGTAGTTTATGATTCAGGGGAAAGTGCTTCTAGCCCGGTGACACATGCTATGTAATCAATAAATAACAATATTTACAACATCTATGAAAAGAACTGCCTTGGTAATTAAGATATAAGTAGACACATTTCTCATAAGTCAGGTTTAACAGATCAATTGTACCAGTATTAATGATTGAATGTAGCTTTTTTTTTTTTTTTGGGGGGGGGGGTTGGAGAGATAACAGTTAGAAAGTGGCATTTGTGGAATTCCCGGGAGAAATAACCAAGTTCTAGAAATCCCATCCAGTGAAAATTAATACAAGCAAAGCAGAGAAACGAACAAAAAACACAGACTAAGAAAAGACAAGGGCAAAATCCTTGATTTGCCATAATCTCCCCTGTAAAAAATCTGTCTCCAGATCCTTTGCATGACACGGTGCAATATTTGACCCACCAGTGAAAGTACACAAGTTCTGCCCATTGTCTCTGGAAAACTTTGATTATCACAAATGACCTGATCCCCAAGTCATTGTGTGAGCTTCCACTGATATTATCTTTCAGTTTTCAGTGATGGAAGAAATTGAGACAGGCCAACTCCTCTCAAAGGACTCCTAAACTCACCCTTTGTTCCATCCCCTTCCCCTAATTAAGTAAAAACCAATGAAGACAAGAACCAGAAGAGAAAAAATAACAGAACTTCTTTGGCCCCTGGCAAATTTCCTGGGGAAAGGTTCCTGGCTCCAGATCCGGTGCTGAGTTTGACACCCAATTCGTAAGAGGAGTAAGCCAACCAAGAAGTACTTCAGCACCCTCCACAGGCTTCATACAAATGCTCTCACTCGTGATTTGTAGCTGATGTTCAGAGAAGGTGAACAACATAAATTATTCATCAAGGCAAGTGTGGAGAAAAAGGTGAAGGGAAAAATCCTTCCTTGTCCATTCAGGTAGTGAGAAGAAACGATGAAGCATGGGATTAGCATGTACCAGGAGACAACTGTCATCCTTTCTGCCAGTGTCATTTTTCTCATCAAAAACCCCTTGTTGTTCCGACTGTGACAATACTTGGTTGGCCTTTTGTTACATTCTCATCTGCTTCTGGTTATCCAGTCATTAGCCATCAAACTCCGCTGTCATGAGCTACTACCATGTAATTTTTTGGTTCATTGTGGGTCAAGGATAACAAATATTTTTGATTGCATCTTATTTTCTTGGTGTCTTGGGAGGGGGAAAAACAAACAGTTAATCTATTTCATTTTACTGATCATCATCAGGAGTTCTGGATGGGTAATTTTTTGTCGTTACTCTGTCCCCATCTCACGAAGTTTCATTTACTGCCTTTTTAAACAAATGATGACTCCAAATCTATTTGTTACACTATAGCTATTACTATTCTTGGCTTGTTTGATCCAAATGGCATTTGCAGCCATTATTCCTCCCCTCTCCTTGATATGACTTGAATAGAAACCTTTAAATAAATAAAACAAAACCCAGAGCAAACCTCAAAAACAATAAACCAACATCCAAGCCCTGGAAAATAATCACAAAACCAGTGGCTGTTACTGTTGTAAGTGGGGAAATCCAATTATGAGATGTCAATATTGTTCTCCTTTCAATTACTTCAAAAAGATTCATATGTATATAATTTTTAGGTTGATTTCATTGGCTTTGTCAAAAAGAAACAGAAATTATGTAGCTGAAAGAGGACTTAACCCCCAAAATTCTTCTTGTACATAAACATGCAAATACACGCAACGCATACAAACACACACGCGCACACACACACAGAGTGATCGATATCAATTTTCAAATGTACTATTGATTTCAGTAGCCCTTAATTTCAAGACAAACAATAGTTTCTTTTGTAATTTCCATGCTGCTGATATAACTGCCATCATTGCTGACCTGTATGTTGTCAAATAATATTGATTGGGTATGAAATGAAGCAAGAAGGGGCTGGCAGCAAGGTGTGTGATGGGAGGGGAGAAGAATACGGATGCCTTCTCATTAACTAAAGGAATAAATAAAAGGGATGCAACAACTTTACAGGTCAAGTAGCTGAGAGGGCTGGGTGGACTTTGGTCTCCTTGAGAAACTTTGTACCACCGCACAAACTACTCTCCCTTCCCGTGACTTGTGCACCCCTCTCCCATGGTGGTTTCTCCTATCTATTCAGACTGTAAACTCATGCGAAGGGATTTTCAGCTTGAAGTCATTAAATGTACTTCTCGATTAAGCCAGGGAAGAAGGATGTTTTTATGACTAAACCACTGGGGACTCAGGAGCCACAGGTTTTCTCTCTGTTCTACCAGTGGCTGATGAATCCAGAAGCATGTTTCCAGATCGCTGACAATTCTGCATGGTCCCTTTGCGCAACCTTCATTCTCCAAGGTGGGGCTACAGATTCTTTGTCTGCCTTGTCCATTAAATTGTACAGTTTTTATGATAAGGGATAGTGATTCACACAGCTTTTACGGGGCCCTGTCCTTGAGCCTCTGGAGGCTGCTGGGCTACAGATATGTGCTACAGATATGTTTCTGGAAGTGCTGTAACTGTGGCAAGTGCCATAACTGCAGGTGTATAGCCTACAAACCAGGGGGGCAGCTTGAGGACTAGATTTCAGAGCTCAGTTTGAGCAACCTGGTCTAGTGGAAGGTGTCCCTGCCCGTGGCAGGTGGGCTGGAACTAAATGATCTTTAAGGTCCCTTCCAACCCAAACCATTCTATGATTTTATGATTCTATGACTAGAGCATTCACCAGGATTGTCAGATCCTTAGATTTATTTTGCAGGACTCCATCAAGTATCTTGTGCTCTCTAAATCAATATTAAATCCAAAATATCCTCATAATCACGTCTAAACTTGGAGTTATGGATATTTGAAAGAAGCCTCTGGCTCTCACACAGAAAGGAAAATATTCATTCACTTGTCTGGACCACATGCTGACTGGTGTAATTATATTCTACCAGCTCAGATTTCTCCTGCAGTATCTGCTGGCTTTGATATCATTCTTAACTTCCCGTCCTGAGCTGCTTTGTAGTATTGCTGTGTGTTTTAAATCATCTGAATCAGCCATGTATCTGCAGTGATGTTACCACAGCTGACTCATGCATTAGCGTACATACCTCAACCCAATTAATCTTCCACCGAGGAAATTGCATAAATAAGATCTTATAACTACGTGTTACCCAGAACCTTTCATCCTAAAATATTTTAGGATGTCTTGCTAAGCTATATGTATATGTACACACACATATATACATTTATGTATATACACACACAGTGAGAGACAAAAGAAAGGCCAGTAATGCAGTGTTTGGATCCAAATTTGGGTCACAGCTGTAAAAGATCCAGCTTCAGGGTATTCTGATACTCTGTGGACTTATTTACACTAACAGTTCACTTAACTGACTTCATTAGGATTCAGGAGAATTTAGATGCAATACACCAGGTTAATCTATAGTATAGATATGAGCCTATGGGTAAAATCCTAGGCCCCTTTGGAATCAATGTAGAAATTCCCAAAGGACTGAAAACTCCTTTCTGTCTAGGAATCATTCCCTTTGGCATGACAGTGCACCCCTCACTGGAGTGGGAAGCAGCTGCAAAGCTTTAATGAATGAAAAAGAATATAATATCCAGCTAAAACTAGAGTGGGAATTATAAGTAGGCAAATCAACCAGCAGTTACTCAAATTTAAATCTATTGAGGATGCTGGGGTTAATGACTAGTTTATGCACTACATTTCCTTCCTTTAGTATTATTTTAATATTGTTGTATTTTATTTTAATTACATTCAATCTTAGTTTTTCTGTTACTTTATAGAGGAAGCACATTTGTGCTCGCTAGCTTGGAAAAAAAGCAAGAAGCAAATGTCAAACTTACACCACCACATGGGATCTAAAGCTTGGTTTAATTCTGTTTAAGACAGATCTAAATTAAAACTACTTTCCTTTCCCTGCGGACCCCTTATTTAGAGATGACAGGTCCCTGAGTGTGTGTGTTTGTGAGAATAAATGTGTTACTGAAGGATCATGAACAGAGCCCAAGAGAGAAGTAGAGAAAAGGAACAGATAGATGTAATGGATGATTTCAGATACTGTCTTGTTTGACTTTCCCACCCTTTTGAAATGCATCTGTTCCTCTCGTTCTGTATGAGTATGTCTTTTACCTTTCAGTCTGCTTTGGAGAATAGCAAAGTAACTGTAAGAACCACACGGGATATGGAGAATGATGGTATGCGTGGAAGGAATCCATTGTAGAAGCAACTGGTCAGGAGAAGTCTCTAAACTGTGTTTTCTGCTGTATGGAAAAGGAAAGCTTGCATAGTTTCAAAAAATTCCTACTGTATTTTCCAAGGATTTACTTATTTAGCAACCGGGAAAGTGCAAAATATTCTGGAAACCCACAGAGATAAAAATCTCAAATATTAGATCTTGGTTGCTAACTGCTAAAAAAGACTGTTCAAATTTTGTTACATTTAAAGAAATGTGTGCCAGCAAGAACAAAATGGTTAAATAAATAAAGGAAAGATAAGATAGATGTGAATGCAACTGTGAGCATGAGGTTGTTCAAATCTCTAGAAACAACTGACAGCTTGGGAAAGAAAATTCTATGGACAAATGCATTTTCCCCCCACCCCTTAACTTCATGTGGTCGATGAATGGCATTCCTTCACAGTTTTATCAATAGAATGTAATTCTGGCCAGATCAGTCTGTCAACAAGGAACAACATCAAATCATTTTGTCCATATAAATAAATCACTTGCTGTTTATTATTTCTTTTCTTTGTTTGTGGATGAAATGGCGCTATTAAAATGCCTTCCATAACCCAACATAAGAATGAGGGAAGATGCTTCACTGTAGACAAAGCACACAGTGCAGACAAAATTGCCATCATACAAAGAACTACAGAATGCAAAAGATGCAATAAATGAATGCAAAAGAACCTTTGATTGTCCAATGCCTGATTTGTAAAGTGGATCTGTGGTGAAAGTGCTGTTTTGAGGTTCAGGTGTGGAGCTTTTTGGTATAAGCACAGTAAACATAAAATCATAATGATTGCTGTATTGAAGGGCTTGAAAGGCAGTTGTCATCACTGACTAATATGTAAGAAGGTTGGGAATGTCCAGTTCAGTGGACATTCTTAGTTAGACGATGTCTGCTTTTCATAGAAATGTTTCTAATTTCTCATTCTAAATGTTTCCAGTTTTCTTATGAAAATTCAAAAGTGTTGGGGTGTGTGTAGGGTATCTTTTCTGAAAGTTACTTCCTCAAGCTCATCATTACAGGAGGACACTCCTTTATACCACTCCAGTCCTTTCTCCCACCCACAGGTTGCTAATTCCTGTCCCTTTCCATCTACTTCTCAACCACCTGTGGCTCCATCAAGGGAACCACAGAAGTCAGAGCACCTCTGTTAGTACTGCCCAACTCCTCAACAGTATGAGCTCTGTGTCACAAAGCAAAGAAATACCGTAGAAGATTAAAACTTGGGATTTTTCCAACTGACATTGTTTCAAGCCAGAACCTCCCACATTTTGGTTGATCCAGATTTATATACTTTCATACACCCATGGGAACTTCTTTGTCATGATCTGGCATGCCACAAGATGGGATGGGTAAGTATAACTGTCTTTATCTCCTTGTAGGTCCCCAGAACTGGGTAGGACAATATGGTACAAACTGTGTTTTATATCAAACAAGAACAGGAAAACTGAGACCTGTTTTGCTAAATAACAAGCTATATGTCATTACAAAAAAACCTCCAACCAGTAGATTCATAAGGATAATGACTTTCACGTCAACAGATAATTCAGGACAAAGACTCACCAGGACACTTGTTATATCACAGCAGAAAAGGAAATAGACCTAGCTATCTGTAACTCAGGGCATGCTCTGCTCTTTGGATGATCCTTGCCCTCACACCAGGAGATTTCAGGCTCTCGGACTCTTTAAAACCAATTCTAGCTTTCTGCAGGGCTCTAGACCGTCAAAGAATACAAACGCTGGAGCAATGAGCACAGCAGGACATAGCTTTTACTGGAAACTGCAACATGCATTGAGGCTACAGGGTTTAATAAGTTTAAATTAATATGTAAAGAAAGATGAATATTTGAGTTTATGTTCTCAGAGCAGGACACGTAAACTAGTCAGTAGACTTAAAGTTGCCCTTCTCACAAAGACAGGTGCCTAACTCTGGGTTGGCAGAATGATTGCCACCTTCTATTTGGCATTCATAGCCACAAATGCTCTTTCAAGTCTAGCCTAGTTGGTAACTATAGGTTTACCATCACCTCAGTAGTTGGATCACAGTTCAGTTTCCCTCTGTGTTTATAGTGATTTAAATTCAGACCTCCTCAGCTGTGGATGACTGCACTAGCTTCAAGACAATACATTATTTCATGCATGGAAACGTTATATTTGTGCCCAGAATTTCTCAGAGGTGTTCATGAATGAGCTGAGAAAGTCCAATGAGCTGAGAAAGCTTCAGGCCAGTCTTTTCATTTTATCTAGGCTGGGGAAGAAGAGATATTAATGAAATTCCCTAGATAAAGAGTAGTCTCACTCCCCTTTTTGGTACCTTCTTAGCCCCTTGAATATTTTAAAAAAAGCTGTACAAAATGAAAGTTTCTAGCAAAGGACTTGAGCTCAAGCCTGTTCAGACCACCCAAAGCCATGTGGTTGGGATATAGTCCTAGGAGATATGCATAGGACAGATTCTTAACTTATAGGCCTAAGGGTTGTACGACAGTGAATTTGGACCCAGGTGACTTAAGTGATAACTGGGCAAAGACTAACCACAAACTCCTTTCATTAATCTAACTCTGCATCAAGCAGCTGACCATTGAGTGCTGGAGGCTCTTAGCCTGAACCAGCTGTCCCTTAGACAAGAGCAAATATATCAGTTGCCTGCAACCTGGTTGCTGCTCTGGAAGAGAGCCAGAGTGGGATGGGGGAAGAGCAAATGATCCAGGCACTAAGTCAGGCAGGGCATCTTTCACTCTGGATAGATTGGAAAGCTGTGCTCCCATGGCAGAGGCCCTAGGAAAGGATAATGCTTCCTTGTACCCCAGTCTTCCTGTCTCTAGATTTCTCAGTTATATATCTTCCCCTCATTTTCCACACATCCCCATGTTTTTGGCAAGTCTAGTCCATGTGAAAACAAACTGTAAATGCCTTAGAGTTTGTTCATTTTTGTTGTTGTTGTTTTGTTTTGTTGTTGCTTTTCTTCCTTAAGTCCCCAAAGAAACATCAAAGTACAAAGGAAAGAAAGCAATACTGAGAATAAGAGTGAAAGCCAAACAAAAAGACAGAGGGGAAAAAAAAAAAAAAAAAAGAAGAAGAAAAGAAGCTAGCAATGGCCCTGGGGAACTCTCTTCAAGGGGGTTAAGCTTCCTTCAGAGAAAGTTTAGATATATGTTTGCTTGTTTGCATTTTCAAATTGGGGCTGTTTGTGCACATTCAGAGGAGAAGAACAAAAGCAATGCAAATTTCAGGGGAGGTGTTTAGTGCAGCAGGCTGCTGGCAGGGCCACCTGGCTACTGCAAGCAGCCCATTGCCCGCTGTGCTCACCTGCTTAAATATTAACAACGAGGGGGAAGGCAGAAACGTATCAATTGAACATCAGGAGTGTCTGAGCAGGGAGATGGATTGTTTGCAGGACACAATGCAGGCATACCCTGACTTCTGTTCCTGGCTACTTAACCCTCTGAATGTTAATCCATGTTAACCCATGTTAATGTGTCTTCCCTCCCTCCCCACCCTTCCCTATGAGGACATGATTGCAACGCATAAAGGGAACAACATTCATTTTCCAAAAGTGAGGAATAAAGATTCAATATTAGTCCAGAAGCGGACTTGAATTGACTGCAGCTCCAGACCAGAATCTGGCACCTTTCTTCTACAGAGTCTCCACCTGAGCTGTCAGGTGTTTTGCGCAAAGTAGAAGAGAGACACACAAAATAAGTCTTAGTGAGTGCAAATTAAACAACCTGACAGTTGCTGAGGATCCTGCCTTTGCTGTGTGGCAAAGGAAATCTGTGCCAAAGCAGGAAGCAAACTGATCAGTCTGATCTGGAAGACTTTTCTCTACCTAACTAGTTTTAATAATAATAACATACTGGATCAGAGTTAAGGTCCATCAGCCTCAAATTCTGAGTGCTGCCAATAATGGGTGCCTAGGAGTTAGTGTAAGAAAAGCATAAGTGTGTATATATATATATATATATATATGTTTCTTCTGTACAATCTCCTAGCCTCCTGAATGACATCCTGAATGTAAAGTGTTTTCTATATATTTAGTAACTCTTAATTGATTTATTTTCCATGAACTTGTTTTTCCTTAAATACATATGAACTTCTGACTTCCACGACACCCTATGACAAGGAGCTCCCCCATTTAACTATTCTAATTACACAGCTTAGCTTAGCTGTTATGTGTTAGATAACACATAGATAAACCTGTGATCAGCTAACACAAGCACTTCAGGTAGTTGTACTCTTCCACCATATTCATATTGCTACATACACCAGGTTTTGAAAAATCTGCTTATGGGAGGCTACTCCAAATCGTGACACATTTGGTGAATGGGTTTAAAAAGAGGATAATCTGGAAAGTCTAAAGCAAAGGAAGCTCGTACACAGTGATCTGGATGGGTGATGCCTTGCAGTCGAGTGCAGTGCTACTCAGGCAGCGGGAAACATGCTTTCACCTACACAGATTCACCCGCAAGCTTGGCAGTCATTTTGGCAGATAGCCTGGTGGTCTTAATATCCAAAAATCCTTTCAGTTCTTACTAGTACCTTAATTTCATACTGGCCTCACTTTGGTTTGAATTTCAAGAGATTTAAACTAGAACATTTTTACCTCTTCAGCTGGGCCATTTAAAATACTTGCTGATAGTTCAAATCTGCAGATAATTTACTCTCCCAGTATTTCTAAGAACTAATTACCTGTGTGTATAAAATGATGAAATCTCATTATATTTTCTTTAAAAAACCCACCATGCATTTCATTACATTATCCAATTACTTCTGTGCTTGTACAGTATTATGTTACTGCCCGATCACAGGCTATTTACTGTACAGATGTGTTACTTTAATTAAACAAATGCAACTAGTCATACAGAGCAATGTTTATTTGGAACAAAATTCTCAAGTGCTGGCCATTGACCCTGACTTTAGTTTAACCAGTGAAGGGTGAATTCAAGGCTTAGTTTTGCAGAAAGATTGGTCTTTCAGTTTCCATAAACTTTTTAGCAACCGTGATTGCTTGGAGTTTCTTCAAATCAAAGCTAACAGTCTAAAGCTGGATAAAAGCTTTTTGCCCCAAGTTAAAACCTAGAATAATGTATTTAAAATTATCATCATTAATTTTCTATTTGCAGTGGTGAAATCAGATGAAGTAAGGATGAATGAAAACATGAAGCAGAGACATCCGAACAGAGAAGACGAAAAACAATTGGAAAGGAGAAAGGGAGTAAAGAGTGACAAAATTAGTTGTTCAAGGACCCTCACTAAGTCAGTTACACGGGAGGTGGACTCAGTTCTCTAGAGGCCCAGAGTAGTGTTGTACCCTCTTGACCAACCTAAAGACTTACAATAATCACATAGGACCAGCTCATCAACTGGGAAAAAAAATACTTGCAAAGAAAAAAATATAAGAAATTTTTAAAGGAATTGATTAAACAGTGCTACTTATTTTCCCCTTGCATGCAGATATCTTGATCTTGCCGCTAGTCTTCTGCTGAAGGAGAAGTCAATGACTCCATATAAGGGTTCAGCTCATATAATGTATTGATATTATATATGTTAGTTGTTTAACAGAACTAATCAAATCAGAATTTGGACAATCCCATTTTCAGAAACTTCAACCCACTTCCCTTTATGCATTTCTGTGTTAAGTTAGAAAAGCTATGACAGAAAAAAGCCTTCCTGAGCCGTTTGCCACAGCTCCCACAAAGGAACTGCAGCAAAGATCTAAGGATGATGCAGCATTTCTAAAAAGAGAAACCTGCCACTACTCCAGTGGTGTTGGCAGCTCCTGAGGCTGTGTGTGAGTGCCATCTGCTGACCCCTGCCACGGGAAAACAAAGCAGAACCCACTGGTCTCCTCGCTGTTCCTTTGGGTCTGCAAATGCACCCCACCACACTGAGAGAAAACCTGTTAACCTTCCCCATAATGTGATGCGTTCTCTAAGGCAGGTGCTTTCTCCAGTTATTCCCACTTATTGTCTTCCCCTAAGGGCTCACAACTGTACAATCGTGTATCCACTCTATGCTGTAATTGCTTTGTAATCTAAACCCCTGTTCCAACACCCAACCCCTACTTACTGTCTTGACATGAGCCTGAAGATTTCTTTAGCTCCTATGAACACAATGTCTGCTAGAGCTTCCTGCAGCTGGGGCATACCTTCCTAGTACCACCTCTTCTTCTTATGTCATATGGAAAAAAATTAGCACAGTGGGACACCAAAATCTATGCATCCTTTAAATTTTTCTAATATAATATATGAATGATGTTACACTAATAAAAACGTCAACCTGGGAATGAACTACCTGTTCTGTATGTCCTAGTTTTGCCACAGGTTGTTTGTGTGACTTTGGGCTTGTCACTGAATCATCCAGTGACTCAGGTCTCTACCCATAAAAGGGGGTCAAGAATATTTCCTCTAGTTGCCTGCTCTGGGTGGATTGTGAGCTCGTTAAGGCAGGCACTATCTCTTTTTATGCATTACTTACAGAATCTGCCACAGCATGTTCCCTCTGGCATTGTGAGGACTGCACAGCTGCAGTACATACAAAAATATGGTAACATTAATTTAAAACTCTTTTGAGGACTCATATAGTGCTGTTTTTGGATTTTCTCTTTTTTTTGGAAGTCTTCTTCACAGGGGAAATTTCACTCAGAAAGAACAATAGAGACTAAATTAAACTGCAAGACCATTGGGAGAGATTCAACCATTTCAAGTAACTGTATTGATATCTATATGCATGATCTAGCTACAGTGGTACAGGATTGGCAAATCAGGAAAAACAGAAAAATTGTCCTAACTTACAGAAACAGTAGCATCCCGCCTTACTCACAAACTTTACTTGTCAGAGACCATATTCCTCATTCAGATTACCTTAATTTTTGGATCATCTAGTCCCTTCCCCAGAAAGTTTAGGGTCTAAACCAGAGCAGGGATTTGCTAGCCTCATTCCACAGGCAGGAGTTAAAGGCCAGAGAATTGAAAGCACATGTCCAAGATTGCAAATACAGCCATGCTGCCAAGAATGGGAATTGAACCTAGACCTTCCCTGGATTACACTGCAGAGAGACGCACACGCACTCTGAGCCAGCAGTATTTGTCGGTCCTATAATAACGTGTGATTGTGTTTGCACAGAACTGAGCCCAGGTGAATCGGCTTTGCCTCTTGGCTGGGCTGGGCTGGACTCAAAGGCTCAGGCATGCTGACACATGACGTGTACTTATACAGGTTTTATTTGGCCCAGAGTATATGCAGTGAGAGCACTTGCCGCAGCCCTCAGCGTACAGCATGAGCGCATCCCAACTCTTAAACTTTGGCCATAAGAACAGCTTTTAAGAATTTGCTTCTTTAAGGTAGAAGAGAAAGCGGAATAACATATTTCTTCCTAAAAGCCACAGAACAAAGTGAGAAAGAAAGAAAAAACCTAACCCTTCCTCCCTTACCACATCCAAACAGCAACAAATTCCCACCTCTGTAGGCACCACATTTCCAGCCTTTAAATAAATAGCAACAGCGA